>NC_067483.1:66387475-67587475 GCF_947179515.1 Apodemus sylvaticus
ATATGAGTACCAAAAGCAAGGCAATAATTGCCACTAAATCATATATATGATTTAAATCATTTAAAATGTCACTAGCTTAACTATCTATGTTTCTTCCATACGGTGTAAAAAAAAATTACAAATCATCTAAGAATTTTAGAGGTTTTGTTTTCTTTTGGTATTTTAGACTATTTCTTTGAATAGTTGCTTGGAGAAATTCTATTAATGTCATCTGTGTAAATAAGGGTATGTTGGCTATTGGAAAGAACCCAGTCTGAGAACCAAGTGATCTAGGCTCCATTGACTGAGCAGCCTCAGGCAATCTTGTGTTCTCTCTGAACCTCAGTATCTTCATTTCCTGCCTGACCCTTGAAGCTCAAATATGCTCAACATGGACAGTACTACCAATTGAAGTTGTATCCTGGGATTTTAAAGTACTGTCACTCTATCATGTTCATATGGTATCCAGTGGAGTCTTTATAGTATTCCTCCCTAGGAAAGACATCTGACTAGGACTGAGGTTATAACCTCTTCGAACCACAACTGTGGTTGTGTCGCCTGCCTTTTGTGTGTCAGAAGAACACTGGGGAAATGACAGCAGCCATATTCCCAAGCTATATGGGACTGCATGACGTGAGTTTCACCTTATTTCTAGCCACCAAACAATAGAGAATCCAAGCATCATTTAGAATTTCTCTCACCACACACCTATCAGTCTTCATCTAAGAAAACATTGCTACTTCAGGCTGAAGACAGATGAGATGGGCTTATGTCTGAGATAGGAAAATATCTGTGACAGTGTACTATACTATCCACCTATACCTCAGTGTCAGTATCAGGGGTTAGACAGTAATATGAATGTGAATATAAGGTATCAACCATATGTCTAAAATTTTTAGAGTCTAAAACGTATACATCTGTTAGTTCTGAGCCTCACACACAGAAAGCTGACATTTGGAAGGGTTTAGTGGCTTGTTTGGTGCCAGTTATTAAGGTTGTCGAAAAGCCAGCCATCCCTAAACACCAGCTCCACTGCATTCCAGACTTGGTCCTGCCTCCCATTAAGGAGTCTCATTACCAAGAAATGAAGCAGAGAGTATATCTTCCCACAGCCTCTAGCTGTGTGATGATCAGTGTGAAAAAGGTGAATCCAGTTGGCAATATCCCCCCAGCCAGCCACACAGCCACATGCTTAATCTAACATTAACACAATAATTAAGTTTATTTTTAGGAAACTCTAAAACAAAAATATCAAGCACCAAAATGATCTCTCTCCTTCTCTCTGACCCTCACCCTCTTCCTGTCCCTCTCTCTCCCCACCTCTTGCACCCCCTAAAATAGCTCATTACTACTCCATTTTCTGCAGCTATAAAGGAATAACAGAGATTAGAAAATACAAAAGGAAATGCACGTACTCTGGCTAGAGGTATAAGTCTAGAGGTTGAAAATTCAAGCTTAAGTAGCTACTAGGGTGGTAGGTCAGAAGACAACAGGAAAGGGGAAGGGCACTGCACTGTAACAACCTGCTCTGTAGCAACCATTCTAGTTTCTTTAAGAGCAAGATGAATCCTTCTTAAAACCCAAATCAGCTCTTAAAGCTCTCAGTGTTTCTGGATATAATTGCAATGGGAAATAATGTCCCAACACTTGAATTCTTGGGGAAATGAATATGCAAACCATACCAACTACACATATACTATTAATACAAAGTTATATGAATGGATGGTTCACACAGACAAAATCACTAGATGAGCCTTTTGATAGTGGGAGCAGTCTCGATATGTAATTTTGGCTTGCCCAGAACTTGCTATGTAGACAAAGCTGATCTCAAACTCACAGAGATTCTCATGCTTCTGCCTGAGTGCTGGGATTAAAAGAATGCACCATTAGCCGATAAGAGTCTGATATGGCTGTCTCCTGAGGCTCTGCCAGAACCTAACAAATACAGAGGCAGATACTTGCAGCCAACCACTGGACTGAGCTTGGGGTGCTTGATGGAGGAGTTGGAGAGGGACTGAGGAGCTGAGGGGGTATGAAGCCCCATGGGGGGAGCAACAGTGTCAACAGGCCAGACCCCCATCACCACCAAAGAGTTCACATGGAAGGTCCTGTGGTTCCAGCTGCATATGTGGCAGAGGATGGCCTGGTTGGACATCGGTGGGAGGAGCGGCCCTTGGGCCTGAGGGTGTTCAATGCCCTAGTGTAGGGGAATGCCAGGGAAGGAAGACAGGAGTTGGTGGGTGAATGCGGGATCACCCTCAAAGAAGCAGGGGGAGGGGGAGGGGATAGGGGGTTTCCAAAGGGGAAACCTGGAAAGGGAAAAACATTTGAAATGTAAATAAAGAAAATATCTACAAAAAGGAAAAAACAAAGAATGCACCACTATTCCCAACAAATGCTCCATTTTGATACATTTTTCATTATATAATATGTGATGGTTTATATCTGCTTAGCCCAGGGAGTGGCACTATTAGGAGGTATTGCCTTGTTGGAATGGCTGTGGCTTTGTTGGAGTAGGTGTATCGTTGTAGGCATCTGCTTTAATACTTTCTTCCTAGCTGCCTAGAAGCCAGTCTTCTCCTAGCAGCCTTCAGATGAAGATGTAGAATTCTCAGCTCTTTCTGCACCATACCTGTCCAGATGCTGCCATGACCTTGATGATAATGGATTGAACCTCTGAGCATGTAAGCCAACCCCAATTAAATATTGTCCTTATAAAAATTGCCTTGGTCGTGGTGTCTGTTCACAACACTAAAACCCTACCTAAGACACAATATTAATATTTTCTTATCCTAACAGTAAAGAATCATAGGATAGTGGCTGATCAAGTAGTTGGCTCAATAGTAGTATTAAAGTTCAAAGGTTTCTTTTACTAGTTGTGTAACCAGGAAACTCAGTCCTCATTTGCACCATCTAGATACAATTGTAGCAATATAAGGTTAAAAGAATTAAACTTAAATGTTGTTATAATAATAATGGACTTAAACTTGTACCCAGCCCACAGAAAGTAGACAGTGTACCTACTAGAAGTTATTATGTACACAATGGATGTCACATTGTCGTCATTTTATGTATGAGAAATAGAGATTTTAGGTCAGTGATTCTACAGAAGCCCAGATGATTAAGCTTCTATGTCTATTAAAAACACCGAAAAAGAATTTGCTGTCAGGCTAAAATCAAAAGCAAGAAGCAGGGATAGGAGGAGTAGGTGAGACAGTAGCAGGCTGAGAAGAGCTTCTGAAGCGGGAGAGGGCACTGGGTTGACTGGTACAGCTTCACATGTTCACAGTGTTTACTAAGAGCGCTCTGCTACAAGCTGCTTACTGTGTGAGTGGCTTGGCTTTATCCTAAAGTATAACACATAGAGAAGAATCAGTTAAATGGAAAGACATTTTTTAGGTCCGTTATCAAGACAGCCTAAGCACAAGGCCTGTTGTGCCCCTTGTCTCTACCACTTGGCATAAGAAAGCTGTTTGAGAGCATGGCAATGGTAAGGGCATGATTTCTTGAGAGACTTGGAGGCCTATGTCTTTAATCCCAACCCTTGGAAGGCAGAAGTAGTGGATTGCCTGTGAGTTCAAGGCCAGACTAGTATAGATTGCAAGCTCCAGGACAGCCAGGACTACATAGAGAGACCCTCTTTCAGAAAGCAAAAATAAAATTAAATAAATAGAAAATATAAAAGGGTATTTGTAGCTGATCACAAGAAAACATTGAACTCATCTATAATAAAGGACCAGTTGCCATTGTTACTTTAATTTCCAACCTATTCTGTTAAGATGAGTTCTCTTTCCACTGATGCAAGTGATTTACCATTGGCTTAGGATTGTGGTTCCACAAGCCTTGTTCCACCGCAATGTAACAATAAGTAATACTGCCTAGAGTTTTTTTAAACAAGAATGGTATAAATATAGGCACATTCATTTCTCTCACAGAAGCCCACACATGGCCCTAAGACTGATATAGAAGTTCAATAAGGTTAACAAAGATCAAGCTGTTTGTTGTTGTTTTTTTGTTTGTTAATTGCCACACTGTACCATCTATAAGATACCTGTTTCTATGCCTAACTTTGATCTTGTAGCCAGAAGTCTCCTACCCCAGAAACCACTTCTTCATTCAGCATTATCTAATGCAGGAGGAGGGGGAACAGGGACTTTCTTCTCTCATGGTTCTGTCTGCCTTCAGTGAGGGTTGCATTGCCTTGAGCTTTGCCAGAGACCTCCAGATGCAATTAAGTCAGACCACATGCTGGTCTCTGCACCAAACACACAAAACAGAACAGGATTGCTCTGACTGAGTGAATGAGGCCAAGAGCATTAATACCTGGGAAGGCAGGGTTTTTTTCTCAATGGAAAGTGAGAGCTGGTGATTGAGTAAGGGAAGTGTTGACTACTAAAGTTCTGGCCAGATGAGGAGAGAGTTTGTGCTCAGAAAGAATGGCAGATCCACCAGGATTTGCTACCATAGGAATCAGATTTAATAAGGCTTACAAGATTAGGTTTTAGTTGTTACACCCAGAGATTGAGTTACCATTGTTTCTGAAGAAAAAAATCTTAAACTATTGTTTAAATGTTTCATACATGCATACAAAGTATTTCAATCATGATTATTATGAGGATTTGTGCAGTTAAAGCATTAAAAAGGCAAATGGGGCATGGAGCAAACCTAACATACTTTATCTTATTGTTGCTGCTAAGTGGTCATGGGAATTGATTTGATTTCTATTCAACACAGGGCCACTGCTAGAAAATCATGAAGTTCTGAGAACATGGAGATGCCTCAGACAGATTCTGGGATTTGTTTCACATAAATGTAGAGCAAGAAAAAGAATGAGCTTGTAGAGAGAGAAATGTTATATACTATTCGTGGAACTTCTAAGGAAGGAATCAAAGCTACCTCAGACTCCAGGAATTCCCAAGCAGTGGAAAGTCTCAGGCCCAAAAGTCTTGATCCCCCACTACATTCTGGGGTCAATGTAAAGAAATTCTGATAAGTTCTCAAGCCGTGTGATCTGCCATCGAGGTGATACTGAGTCATCTTTCTGCTAAAGCGCTATCCCAGGAAGCAAAAGACAAGAATGACCCTCAAGATCTTCAAAGAACTATTGACAGGAGCAATTTAGGGATATCACAGTCATTGGAAAATACTTCTTGGAGTCATTATGTACAAAATATAGAGAGAATACTAACCAGAAGCTGTTGTTATCAGTGTCCTCCATCACTGAGGTCTTCTTCTTCTTCTTCTTCTTCTTCTTCTTCTTCTTCTTCTTCTTCTTCTTCTTCTTCTTCTTCTTCTTCTTCTCCTTCTCCTCCTCCTCCTCCTCCTCCTCCTTCTTCTTATTCTCCTCCTCCTCCTCCCCCTCCCCCTCCTTCTCCTCCTCTTCCTCCTCTTCCTCCCCCTTCTCTTCTTCCTCCTCCTCTTCCTCCTCCTTCTCTTCCTCCTCCTCCTTCTTCTTCCTCCTCCTTCTTCTTCCTCTTCATTTTTCTCACTCACACTCCCAACCAGAAAGCATACAATCACTGAGTTACATTCCCAGCCCTGGTATCAGAACCTCTAGAAGACAGTGCTAAGAACTTCCCATATACTAATATCAATTCATTATTCAAGGCTGCAAACACTAAGCCATAACTGTAAAGGCTCATTACTCAGAAGTCTATCCTTAATTAATTCAAGGCATCAGAACACCAGCCACTGAAAATGACCCTAAAACAGAAAGACATATGTTTGTAGTAGAGTACTGGATTTTGATGCTGTGACTTTGGATTAATCCTTTCTTTGGTGTTTGGAAGAATTAATGAGTTAACATATATGAAAATCTTTACTCCATATAAAATGCCAGAGAAACTAAAAACAATGATGTTATCATTTTTCAGAATGTTCCCCCATAAATAGAACCATTAGTGAATTTTCACAAGAAAGCCTGATGGGAATATAGCCCCAGAAAATCTAGAACACAAGCCAGTTTGGTAAACTGGGAAGGCTCTTTATTTTTTCTTTCAGGCATTTCACCTTCATTACAATTAATTCATGGCATCAGAACACCAGTCACTGAAAACGACCCTGTCTAGGACAAAACCATATAAGTTTGTAGAGGAGGTTTTAGACCTGAACTCCGGATTTTGATGCAATGAGTTTGTATTGATTTTTTAAGGGATTCTTTTTCTAAAGGAATATGAACCAAGAGAAGAGTTATAGAGAATAAAAACTTGGCTAATGAGTAGACTCAAATTCAAACTTAAGATGTTAAGTCCCAGGGCAGCTTCATAAATGTGCAAACTTCAGTGGAACATGCTAAAATCCCATTTTTTTGGTTCAAACAAACAAACAAACACAAAAACACCTGAAATGGATTTTCTGATGAAAATCTAACTACAAAATGTCTGTGCTTTACATCCTATTGACATAGTCCCTTCTCAAGTTCTTCCAGAAAATCAGAAGGCAACAGGATTTCAGCAGCAGGAAGAAGACACATTACAAGATGAAGTCACAGCTGTGTTGAGTTGGGACACCCTTTTGATACATGCAGACTAATGTTTGCCAGGCAGCCATGCCCCTCTGGCCGTCACCACTAGTCTCCTGGATTTCCTGCACACAGCAGAGCAAACATCTCTTTGCTTCTCTTGCCTTGGGCACTGTCTCCTGTTTTGGCTGCTCATGGTGCTTCTGACAGGCTCCATATGCCTCTCCACATTAAGTTCCCACTGCTCTGACATCTGGGACTCCAAATCTTTCAGTGTACTGTCAACAGAGTCTTCCTTTAAAGAGAGGGAAAGAGTCAAAAAAGTGAAAGAGACCAAATCCTATCTAAGAAGAAACAGAGAAGCAGGCTTGTTTTTCAAACAAAGCTTTCCACGCCCCTTATGTTGATACTATAATTAGTATGTGTGTTGTACAGAGGGTGTTATGATCACCCTCTAAGAATCTTGTTTTTGTAATTCTGAATATAACATATGATATTAATTTGGGGAAAGCAGAAAACAGGAAAGCAGCTACAGCAGAAAGAGCTCTATAGTGGAGTGCTGTGGGGCTTTAGAAGCAAGAACAGCTTTTTAAAACTTTCCGTGAGTGTTTTCAAGCAGGAAAGTGATGAAATTGTTTAGATCAAGTGTGCTTTAACTCTTGCCTAGGCTGAACTGATTCTCCTGCTTCTCAGTGTTTCCCTCCTCAGAGACAGTCTCTGGAACAACTGCTTAGACTTGTGAGTCTAATCATGCCTCTTCCCTGATCAAAACCATGCCACAGTCCCCACACCACCTAAGAACTAAAACCTGCCCTAAAAGTTGGTATCCTATATGTACTCATCAATTTAAATGCCTCCCAGAAAGTGTTTGAAAGTGTTGAGGAAGTTATTTGTAGTGATCCCCGTGACAAAGAATAGTACTGGCTTTTCAAAGGCTAAAATTAGGAAACACACTGAAATGTCAAAAATCTGCCCAACCAAACTATGAGTAGTACACCCAGTAAAAAACAGCTTATATTTTCCACTTCAGTTTGTATTCCTTCCTCTCCTATGCTACTAGCTTCCCCAGCTAGTCTTGTTTCTAACCCCCTTGTCTGTGCTCACCCTAAGTTCTCAGCTGAGAAGTCGTCTCCAACTCACCCATCCTTTATGTGCCCCAACTCTCAAAACAGAGAAAAGGCTGCATCTGTCGTCCTATCAATGTTAATTTCTCCCATGTTTGCATCCTCAAGTCACCTTGTTTTAGTCTTCATCTCTAAAACTTACTGCATTTTTGCTATCCTCTTTTTCTTTATTATCAAATATTACTTGAGAGTAGCTTTGTATATCCCTGGTGGTTTGAATAAGAATGGCCCCCATAGACTCATGTATTTGAAAGCTTAGGAAGTGGCATTAGAAAATGTGACCTTGGAGGCTGGAGAGATGGCTCAGTGGGTAAGAACACTGACTGCTCTTCTAGAGGTCCTGAGTTCAATTCCCAGCAACCGCATGGTGATTCACAACCATCTGTCATGAGATCCGATGCACTCTTCGGGTGTGTGTCTGAAGACAGCTACTCATAGTACTCATATAAATAAAAATAAATTAATAAATTAAAAGTGTGACCTTATAGGAGTGGGTGGGGTGTTGCAGGATAGGTGTGGCCTTGTAGGAGTAGGGGTGGCCTTATAGGAGGAAATGCGTCACTCACTAGGGATGGACATCGAGGTTTCAGAAGCTAAGCACAGTATCTCATCCTGTCTTTCAGCTATCTGCTGGTCCAGATGTAGAACTCTCAGGTTCTTCTCCAGTGTCATGTCTGCCTGCACACTGCCATGCTTCCTGCCATGCCGATAACCTCTGAACCCATAAGCCAGTCTTGATTAAATGCTTTCTATCATAAGAGCTGCCATGTTTATGGTGACTCCTCACGGCAATAGAACAATGAATAAGACAATCTCCCGATGTGGAGCTCTCTTTTAATGCTTTGTATTACTCTTGATTACTCTTCCTCTCCTTCTCCTTCTTGTTCTATTTTGTCTTTTTTTTTCTTTTTTCTTTTTTTGTTATTTATTTATTTGTTTGTTTTGTTGGATTGAATATTTTCTTTATTTACATTTCATTATTCCCCTTTCCAGGTCTCCCCTTTGAAAAACCCCTATCGCATCCCCCTCCTCCTGCTTCTATGAGGGTGCTCCCCCACCCACCCACTCCCATCCTCCGGCCCTGGCATTCCCCTACACTGGGTCATTGACTACCCTCAGGCCCCAGGACCTCTCCTCCCACTGATGTCCAAAAAGGCTGTCCTCTGCCACATATGTGGCCAGAGCCACGGGTCGTTCCATGTGTATTCTTTGGTTGGTAGTCCAGTCCCCCAGAGCTATGGGGTCTGGCCTGTTGATACTGTTGCTCCCTCCATGGGGCTGCAAATCCCCTCAGCTCCTTCAGCCCCTTCTCCAACTCCTCCATCTGGGACCCCCGAGCTCAGTCCAAAGATTGGCTGTGAGCTTCTGCCTCTGTCTTTGTCAGGCTCTGGCAGAGCCTCTCAGGAGACAGTCAGATCAGGCTTCCATCAGCAAGCATTTCCCGGCATTCACCATAACGTCCAGGTTTGGTGGCTGTATATGGAATGGATTCCCCCACTGTTGTTCTACTGAGACAGGCTTGATTCAAACTCTCCATCCCCCTGCTTCAACCCCCCATGTTCTAAGACTACAAGTGTGCACTACAATGCCAAACTTAAACTCTTACCTATAAAAAGATGTGTGCACTATCACACCAAACTTAAACTCTTACCTATAAAAAGATTTTTTTTCTGTTAAACATATGCCATACACCCTAATTTTTAAAAGACCTAGTGAATTCATATATAAAGTCTTATTTTATGTTAATCACAGGCAAAAAGAAATCTGTTTGAATCAAATGATTTCAAAAGGACGAATTGACTGATGCTAACAGGGTTAAACTCTTTCAAGAGAAACATTCAAAAATCATTAGTCTTCCAAAAGTCACAAAAAAATTGGAGGGTGAGGAATGTAACTTTTTGGTGTTGCCCAATGAGATTTTTGTGTGCATGTACCTTCCCAAGTGACTAAACTTTACAGATGTCACTTGAATTAATTCAACTTTCAAAAGAAATCTTTTTAAGTCACCTTTGGACTGAGATGAAACATGGAAAATTTCAACTCAAAGTAAGTCTTTTTTTTTCTTCTTCTTTCTTCTTTTTTTCTTTTTCTAGGAAGTTGGGAGCAAATGAAAACAAGTATTGGCGAGAGCATTTTTATCACCTCTGCAGGGAGTGGGTCACTGCCAGCCATACTTGTTGATGAGATATTTGGCAAGACGCCGCTTGCAGAAATATCATCTGTGACTTTCCTTTGCTGGAGATTTCATTGGTAAAGATTTTCTTTTCCAGTTACAAAGTTCTCCCAAGAGGGACATTGCCGCCTTTTGGAACCCTGTGAGGTATTGGCAAGACTGACCCTGTTTACCATGGAAATTTGTGCTTGGATAGCATTACAGCGTGTGACCTGGTACAGGCAGAGATGGATGCTTGATGCTTGCTATTTTCTCTTCCCATTGATTTGAAAATTATAAATCACAGGACCAGATGAAATAACTTTGATCTTCCTAGTTCGTTCGTTCATTGTGGCATAAGGTCATACCTGCACAAGCTTGAAAATACACTGGCAGATGACAGAACATATGCCTTGATTTAAGATTTATGTATTCAGTTCTGATTAATCTACATAGGGTTTCCTAGAAAAGGAGAAGACTTACTGTAAGCGTGGATGAGTGAATGTCTGCTCAACTGTTTTCCTGCTGAAGAGATCTTAAATATCACAGAGCTTTGCGACAGCGTTGACAGGTCCCTGTTTTATTTTTATAAAAGAAATCAAATAGCTCTCCCTGCATGTAGATATGATTATCTGCTTTCTTGTAAATAACTCATAGAGGATCTGGCCCAAGACTGTGTGAGAGATTTATTTTTATGTCTTTGAGAAACGGTTAGCAGTCTAGTTCAGTACCTCCTCACTACTTGCTCAGATCACTGGGACAATTTCTAACTATCTTGGACCATAATCCTCACGTCACACCCTCAGTACATATACCACACTTCTACTGGACCATCACTGAAAAACAGATGTGAACATGCCAGTCTAGTGGTAGAAACCCATCCAAGGCATTGCCAGAGATTTTGGTAAAGGTGTCAAACTAAGTTTTCATTCTAAGGTCTCTTCCAGCCACACCTCATGGTATGCTCAACCTCTTTCCCTGCTTCACTGTATAATACACGTGCCACCTCAGGTGGTCTGCCTGGAATTACCTTCTCCTGTGCATGCAGCAATCTTTCCATAGTTTGAACCTTTCCACCTTCAGCTCTGGGTCTTTTTTTTTTTTCCAGAAGCAAATCGTACTGGCCACGTGTAGGAAAGGTGGCCTTTGTAAGTGTCCTGGTAACATGGCTAAGATCCACTGCCCATCAGCTTTTCATCACCTGTTTATCCATTTCTGGAACTTTCTGCTGTTGCAAAAGTCCAAATGATAACTTTCTTTTATTTTTATTGAGAAAATTCTTTATTTACATTTCAAATGTTATTCCCTTTCCCAGTTTCCCCTTCTCCCAGAAAACCCCTATCCTATCCCCCCTCACCCTGCTTCTATGAGGATGTTTCTCCACCCAACCCACTCCCACCTTACCGCCCCTCGATTTCCCTATGCTGGGACATCTATAGAGCCTTCATAGAACCAAGGACCTCTCCTCCCATTGATGCCTGATAAGGCAGTCCCCTGCTACAAGTACAGCTGGAGCCATGTGTACCCCTTAGTTGATGACTTAGTCCCTGGGAACTCTGGGGGAGGGGGGATTCTGGTTGGTTGATATTGTTGTTCTTTCTATGAGACTACAAACTTCTTCAGCTCCTTTAGTCCTTTCTCTAATTCCTCTACTGGGGACCCCACACTCAGTCCAATGTTTGGCCGCTAGCATCTGCCTCTGTATTTGTAAGGCTCTGGCAGAGCCTCTCAGGAGACAGCCATATCAGGCTCCTTTTGGCAAGCATTTCTTGGCATCCACAATAGTGTCTACCTGAGGACTCAGCTATACCACTCCTGGGCATATACTCAGGAGATGCTCCTACATATAATAAGGACACATACTCCACTATGTTCATAGTAGCTTTACTCATAATAGCCAGAAGCTGGAAAGAACCCAAATGTCCTTCAACAGAGGAATGGTAAAAGAAAATGTGGTATATTTACACAATGGCTATTAAAAACAATGAATTTAAGAAAATCTTAGGCAAATGCATGGAACTAGAAAATATCATCCTGAGTGAGGTAACCCAATCACAAAAGAACACACATGGTATGCACTCACTGATAAGTGGATATTAGCCCAAATGCTCAGAATAAACAAGATACAATTCACAGACCACATGAAGTTCAAGAAGAAGGAAGACCAAAGTGTGGGGGCTTCAGTTTTTCTGATAAAGGGAAGAAAATACTCACAGGAGCAATTATGGAGATAAAGCGTAAAGCAGACACTGAAGGAAAGGCCATCCAGAGGCCATCCTACCTGGGGATTCATCCTATAAACAGAAGACAACTTCCATAGTTATTTTTGCTACTACTGTGACAAAATATCTTGAAAAACATAATAAGAGAGGAAAGGTTTATTTTGGCTAGCAGTTTAGGTATAGTCTGCTGTGGCGGGAAGTCAGGGCACTGAGTGGTGGTGGGGGTGGGAGGGTATTGTCTTGCAGTAGTTGATCACATGCATCTGTGGTAAGAAACAAGGAAGTGATGAGTGCCTCTGCTCAGTTTTCTCCCCCCCCCCCCCACACACACACCTTTTGTATAGTCCAAGATACCATCAAAGAACGTGTGTCCACTTTGGGTAAATCCCCTCAGGCCAGTTAACCTTTTCAAGATAATCCACCACAGACATGCCCAAAGGCAAGACAAGTCTTTACCTTATCAAGTTAATGACTGAGATTCATCATTACAACAACGGCTTTATCTGAAGCTCTTTTCTTTTTTGAGGTATGGGGTGGAAAGGTAGGCAAAAGATCAACCTAGTTATCATCCAAACACCATTCAACTTTGGGTTTTGGTTGGTTGGTTGACTGATTGATTTGAGTCAGGGTATCACTATGATAGCTTTGGCTGACCTAAAAATGGCTATAGAAACCAGGCTGGCCCCAAACTTAGAAAAATCCATCTTCCAACTCCCAAGTGCTGGGATAAAGATGTGTTCTACCAAGTTGGCAATTTTTAAAGTCAGTATGTTTTTAAGATGGAATTTCTCACTGACCTAACACTTACCTATTTACATTAGGCTGACTGGCCAGAAAGCCCCAGGGATCCATCTGTGTCTCCCACAATGCACACAACAAACACACACCACCATCCCTTGGTTTATGTGCACTATAGGGACTGAACTCAAGTCCTCATGCTTATATAGGCAAGCACTTTATCAACTGAGTTGTCTCCTCAGCTATGCCCTTTCTGGGGCTTAAAAATACCTTGTCCATAGAAATCATTCAATAAAAATTGATCAAATGAAAGGATGCCAGTGACTGGGAACCATTCTTCCCTTTTGATGATTTTTGGACAGCAAAGTGGATTTCAGAACCAAGTTGAACTCCAGGAAAGCTTTAGACAAGCTACCGGAGTCAAAGAATGATGAAAACCATTTAGGACTTGGTCTTAATTGACTCTGGAAGTCATCCTTTCAAGTTGTTGTGCAACCCTCTACACTGCATACATTGACTGACCAATTCATAGCATCCAAAATAAAAACACCAGCCTTAGCTTGTGACCAATAAATCTGTCTCCAGTTGACTCACTGGCAATTTTGAGAGTCAAATAATTTTAATTCACTTTAATACAAAAGAATTAACAAGTTGGTTTTCATTGGCATTTGTTTTTTTAAAATACTTGCTAACTTGAATCAGGCACAGATTTGCAAATTTATTTATGAAAGAAATTGAATGCAGAGTTTGAGAATTGTCACTATGGACAGAGTTTGAGATTTGTCACTTGTTTTTTCTGTTCTTGCTTATGTAGTAGCACTTCAAAGATGCAAATCTATCATTCTGATGGTATAAATCCTGGCTCAGGTTTTATACTATCTTGACGTCCACTACACAAGCTCCAATAGATGGAGTCAGGGTTTGAAGTCAGCATTCTATGTAGAAACAAACTCAGTAGAGTATACTAGACGCAACAGCCACAAAACCCACCGCTTCCCACACCAGCATACAGAATGTATGTCAATGTACAAGCAGCGTCAAACTGCTGTCCCCAGGAGATGCTAGAGAACAAGCATGTGACACTGAAGAGGTTTCCTACTGACAAGAACTCACAAAGCTCAATGCACTTCTTTTTGTCAGGGTCAGTTTGATGTTCAATTGTAGTAAAATATTTCTACTTTTTGCTTCAGAGAGAAACTGTATCATTTTTTTCTATATTTTATGGGATAAATGCCATTTCCCCTCAGCATTTCTATTTAAGGCCTTAATCCCCAATGTGCTTCTATTTAAAGATATGTCACTCTAAGGATGAAATTAACGAGAATGTGCTGTGGATACTGATCCAATGGGCTTGGCATCCTTAGAAGGGATACCAGAGAGAGCCACTAGAGAAACACACACACAGATACACACACACACACACACACACACACACAGAGAGAGAGAGAGAGAGAAACAGAGAGAGAGAGACAGAGACAGAGAGACAGAGACAGAGAGAAAAGACATGAAGCAATATGACAGACCTCTATAATATAGAAAGAAGCTAAAAAATCTGAGTTCCTGTTTTGACTTCTCTCAATGGTGGACTGTGATCATGACTCCAAAGCCAAATGAACTCTTTCCTCTCTAAGTTACTTTTGCTCAAAATAGTTTACCACAGCAACAGAAGTTCTAAGACACCTTGGTATGTGCCTCCCAGTACCTATCACTATCTGAAGTAATGTATTTGATCTATTCACCATTTGCGCCTTGCCTCTGAGAGGGTAGGTCCCACCAAAACAAAGTTATTTTCCTTTTATAGTGCTGGGTTCTAGGGACTAGAACAGTGTTTATCAAATACCAGGTGTTTTATAAATCTTTCTGAAATGAATGAACTGTTTCCCATAAATAGATGAGCTTATTGCCTCTGTGGGATGGCCTTTGAAGTTTCCACCACCTAAAATACTTTCACTCTCCCCAACTTATGCATCTTCAAGGCCCAGCTACAATGTTGCAGCACTAAGGTTTCAGTTTGAGCTGTCAATAAGACACTTTGGCTCTCTTCCTACACACACAGGAAAATACTTAAGAACCAACTTTCCCTTAATGGTTTATGTGTTATATACATCCCACTTAATGAATATCTCTTACATTCCTAAATGAGACCAATGCACTATTCAGGTTCAATAAGTAGTTTTACCCTAGCTAGAGCTTAACAAGGATAGAGGATCTATCAGTTGGCTAATGGCATGGAATGGCAGAAAAAGGCATAAATTACAAGTGCTTAATACACATTGAAGTATCTAGAGTTGCGGAATCTTGCAGAATCTCTGATCCATATTCCGATTGTTTGTTAAGTGTTAATTTGTTAGAGCCCAAGCTAAGATTTGATTCCATCGTAGTAAGCCCATAGTAAACCTCATTTAATAGTTTCTGGTACATATCTAAGACTCCATAGGCATTCTGGTAGGAATTTGGAGAAAGAAGACAGAAAGAACAAAAGCCTGAATCATTGTATTCTTAACTAAATACCTTCAGATACCCTGTGTCTCTGACTTTATGTCAGGCTGATCTCTGCTATGCCTGCCTGAGGTATCAGGCCTGAGCAACATGAGGAGGCAGGAGAAGGTGCAGCTCTTCAACTGAAGAGTACCAGGTCAGCCACTCTTACTCCTGCTCTCTTCCCCAGCCCCCAACTACTAAATACCCATTTCTCAGCCCCGTCTCTGCACACACTCACTCCTCAGTGACCTATTCAGTAATCCATCATTCTAAAATTCTCTTGGCTTGTAGAGACAACAAATTTGATTATAAAAGCATTCACATTTAATCTTGAGCTTTTTCCTCTATGCAAGAATTACTCGGTAGTCAAGATAGAGACAGGCATGTGCAGAGAAACGATTGTTTTCTGTGGATGCTGAATATGACTACCTCCAAATCAGTTTAGAGCACCCTATCCTAATGGAACAGGAGCTGAAAACAAGTGCAGACCACAAGGAGGGGCTTATTGTAGCCTCAGTCTCCACTTAAAGTATACAGGTGGAACATAATTTGCTTGGTACCAGTGAATTCAACATCAATATTTACTGGGGATTACTTAATAATAATTAGCCCTTGCTTCTTGGTATGTAATTGGCACTTACTATGTGTCATGTCAGGAACTGTGGGAAATCCTTTTTACATTAAAGTCATTTAACTGTACAGAAGTCTAAAGTGGATGGCACACAGATGGGAAAATCTTGCTAATCCGAGATCGTCGCCAACAATAACCTGCAGGATCTGGCCACTGCTGTTCATCAGCCCAGACTGACGGTACCAAGCTGAGAGTGGCACCCACACTATCACTTAAAGAAGCCATCCCATAACTCTAACATATAAAGCCACTAAAAAGCCATCTAGGAAAAGTTATACGCCAGAATGGGCAAATCAAATTCCTAGAGACTGTAAAAATTACTACAGTTATGGCTTCCCTTCCATTGTCTTGACAAGGCAGTGAGACACTCATTTCCCAGGAGAAAAGGCAGAGGTAAGCAAGTGGGAAGATGAGAACCTAGCGAAAACACTGATTTTAGACATCATTGAACTAATGACGCAGCAATTGCAAAACACCAAGGTGTTCTGAAAAACATCACTGTTCTTTCAAAGCCATTCATCTCTTAGGAATCATGCCTATATTCATGGTCAGCATACAAGCCCTTGGACACATATAAGATGCTACAATCAGTAAACGGCAGAGTGGATCTCTACCACTAAACCCTTCCTTCAGTGGTTCTCCACCTTCCTAATGCTGTGGCCCTTTATGTAGTACCTCGTGTTATGATGACCCCAACCATAACATCATCTTTGTTACTACTTTATACCTATGATTTTGCTAGTGTTTGAATTATAATGTAAATATCTAATATTCGGGATATCTAGAATGTGACTCCTGTGAAAGGGTCATTAGATTTCCCCCAACGGAGCCACAGGTTGGCAATCATTGCTTTTCTGCTTTTTAAATTGAGTTATTTCCTATTTGTTTATTTATCCTTCTTTCTCCCTATTGCAGCAATGTATGTAAAAACGATGGACAGCCTATAGAACAGCACTGTGTAAGGTAGCCATGGCATGCCTGGATTGGTGAATCCTACTGTATATGGCTATTCACTTAACAGAATCAACTAACATTATTGAGTTTTCAAGGAGCCAGTTCCAGGATCTTATGATTTGAAAGCCAGTGCTTTGAAATTAATAAAGCTACAAAGGTGAATGTTAGTAAATAAATGAAATTCAACTTCTGCAAAAGATAATGTCACTATAATTTTCACTGAGAGTAATTAATGACCAAATGCCTGTGTTAGCAATCAAAATAATAAATAAATGGAGCTACTGGCCCTGTAACATACAGATTTGCTATTACAGAGAGTAAAATAAAACACATGAAATGTACATCTGTCATCTCTTCAGAATCCAAAGTCCTGTTTTTCACATTAAAAGCATAACTTCACTAGTACTGATTTGTTTTAGAAAAAGAAAAAATTCTAGGGCCTGGAGAGATGGTTCAGCGTGTAAGGGCACCAACTATTCTTCCAAAGGTCATGAGTTCAAATCCCAGCAACCACATGGTGGCTCACAACCATCTGTAATGGGATCTGATGTCCTCTTCTGGTGTGTCTGAAGACAGCTACGGTGAACTTACATATAATAAATAAATAAATCTTTAAAAAAATCAAAACCGTTCATTAAAAAAAGAGAAAAATTCTAAAATTAAAAACTGAATAACCTCTCCCACCAGTCAGGAGAGGTGCATCCATCTTGGTTCCGGACTCCGGGGATCGGACAGACTGAGGTACACAAACATAATCCGAGGCCAACACCGCGGTGGTCTGAGCCCGACGGGCGTTGGCCTGCACCCAGGCCCTGGGCGGGTCAGGGGGCCATCGGGGTGCCAACCCAGCCAGGAGGTTTTTTGCCCAGGCCTGCGTGCGCGCCGCCGCCATTTTGCCTGCAGGACGACAGAGAGCTCTAGCGGGAAGACCTGTAACAGGTATAGCCTAAGGCTAACAAAGCGGGGGTCCAGGCCCCAAAAAACACAGGACTGACCCCAAGATCTGGGCGGCTTGGTGGGCCATCTGTGAGTCAACCCGCCCAGGTGATTGTTAGCAAAGCAGACTCTCCCGGCGCTTTCAGGGAGCGCGGGCGCGAGCGCGGGCGCGCACGCCCGCCATCCTAGTCACCTGGCAGACCCAATTAACAGTCATAGCCCTAGGGGAACTTTGCTCGGACCTTGGCCTCCCAGGCTTTTGCCTGGACTCAGGGACTGGGCGGCCAGGCTAACCTTGTGTGCGACAGCCCGGTTGGCGGATCGGCTGCCCAGCGGAGTGAGCGGAACACAGGGGAGGGCACAGTAGCATACACCGTCGGCACTCCCTGGGGGTGCACACAGACTCCATCTGGTCCACAGACACAATCTGGGGCAAGGCCTCAGGCAGAAGCCCTCAGCTCTACTCTCTCCGCTTCCGGATCCAGATCAGTCTGGGCGGCAGCATCACATCTCCAAGTCCTGCAAGTGGCTAGCTGGGCTTCCGGGCGGCCAGCTGGGAGAAGTCAGTGTGCTCCAGTGAATCCAGCGGGCCCCAGCGGGAGCCTTCGGGTGCCTGCTTTGGGATCTGAACAGCCTGGGCAGCAGCACACTGTCTACAAGCAGTGCAGGAGGTAAGCTGTGCACCAGAGGCCAACTGGGAAGGGGCAGCTTGCACTGGTGAGTCCAGCACTGACAAGATAAACTAACACCAGTGAAAACTAGATGGCAAAAGGCAAACGCAGGAACGTCACTAACAGAAATCAAGGCAATATGGCAACATCTGAACCCAATTCTCCTCTACCAACATGTCCTGGATACCCCATCACACCAGTAAAACAAGATTTGGATTTAAAATCACTGGTCATGATGCTGGTACAGGAACACATGAAGGTCATACATAAAGAAATTCAGGAGAAAATGGATCAAAAGTTAGAAGCCCTTGCAAGGGAAACACAAAAATCATTGAAAGAAATCCAGGAGAATACAAAAGCCAACAAGGAGGAAATGCAAAAAACACTTAAAGAAATACAGGAGAACTTTGCTCAACAGGCTGAGGTCATGAAAGACGAAACACAAAAATCTCTTAAAGAAATACAGGAGAACTTTGGTCAACAGGCTGAGGTCATGAAAGACGAAACACAAAAATCTCTTAAAGAATTACAGGAAAACACAAACATGCAAGTGAAGGAGCTAAGCAAAACCATCCAGGATCTAAAATCAGAAGTAGAAACAACTAAGAAAACTCAAAGGGAGACAACTTTGGAGATAGAAAGCCTTGGGAAGAAATCAGGGGACAGAGATGCAAATATCAACAACAGAATACAAGAGATAGAAAAAGAATCTCAGATGCTGAAGATTCCATAGAAACCATGGACTCAACAGTTAAAGAAAATGCAAAATGCAAAAAGCTTGTAACCCAAAATATCCAGGAAATCCAGGACACAATGAGAAGACCAAACCTAAGGATTATAGGCATAGATGAGAGTGAAGATTTACAACTTAAAGGGCCAGCAAGCATCTTCAATAAAATTATGGAAGAAAACTTCCCTAACCTAAAGAGAGAGATGCCCATGAATATTCAAGAAGCCTACAGAACTCCAAACAGACTGGACCAGAACAGAAATACTTCCCGTCACATAATAATCAAAACACCAAATGTTCTAAACAAAGAAAGAATACTAAAGGCAGTAAGAGAAAAAGGCCAAGTAACATATAAAGGAAGACCTATCAGAATCACAGCAGACTTTTCACCTGAGACTATGAAGGCTAGAAGGTCCTGGGCAGATCTCATGCAGACTCTAAGAGAACACAAATGCCAACCAAAACTACTATATCCAGCAAAACTCTCAATCACCATAGATGGAGGAAACTAAGATATTTCATGACAAAACCAAGTTTACCCAATATCTATCCACAAACCGGGCCCTAAAAAGGATAATAGGAGGACAACACCAATACAAGGAGGGAAACTTCACCCTGGAAAAAACAAGATAGTAACCTTTTATCAAACCCAAAAGAAGTTAAGCATTCAAATTTAAAAAATAACGTCAAAAATGATAGGAAGTAACAATCACTATTCCTTAATATCTCTTAACATCAATGGACATAATGCCCCAATAAAAAGACACAGACTAACTGAATGGATACGTAAACAGGACCCTACATTTTGCTGCTTACAGGAAACACACCTCAGGGTCAAAGACAAACACTACCTTAGAGTAAAAGGCTGGAAGACAATTTTACAAGCAAATGGTCTCAGGAAACAAGCTGGAGTAGCCATTTTAATATCAGATAAAATTGACTTTCAACCCAAAGTCATCAAAAGAGACCCTGAGGGACACTTCTTGCTGGTCAAAGGAAAAATACAAAAAGAAGAACTGTCAATCCTGAACATCTATGCCCCAAATGCAAGGGCACCCTCTTTCGTAAAAGAAACTTTATTAAAACTAAAAGCACACATTGCACCTAACACAATAATTGTGGGTGACTTCAACACTGCACTTTCCTCAATGGACCGATCAGGAAAACAGAAACTAAACAGGGACACAATGAAACTAATTGAAACTTTGGACCAATTAGATTTAACAGATATATATAGAACATTCTATCCTAAAACAAAAGAATATACCTTTTTCTCAGCACCTCATGGTACCTTCTCCAAAATCGACCATATAATTGGTCACAAGACAGACCTCAACAAATATAAGAAGATCGAACTAATCCCATGCCTCCTATCTGATCACTATGGAGTAAAAGTGGTCTTCAATAGCAACAGAAACAACAGAAAGCCCACATACACGTGGAAACTGAACAATACTCTACTCAATGATACCTTGGTCAAGGAAGAAATAAAGAAAGAAATTAAAGACTTTTTAGAACACAATGAAAATGAAAACACAACATACCCAAATCTATGGGACACAATGAAAGCAGTGCTAAGAGGAAAACTCATAGCCCTGAGTGCCTCCAAAAAGAAAATGGAGAGAGCATACATTACCAGCTTAATGACACACCTGAAAGCCCTAGAACAAAAAGAAGCTATTTCGCCCAGGAGGAGTAGAAGGCAGGAAATCATCAAACTCAGGGCCAAAATCAATCAAGTAGAAACAAAGAGAACCATACAAAAAATCAACAATACCAGGAGCTGGTTCTTTGAGAAAATCAACAAGATAGATAAACCCTTAGCCAGAATGACCAAAGGGCACAGAGAAAGTATCCAAATTAACAAACTTAGAAATGAAAAGGGAGATATAACAACGGAAACTGAGGAAATCCAAAAAATCATCAGATCCTACTACAAGAGCCTGTACTCAACACAACTGGAGAATCTGGAGGAAATGGACAATTTCCTTGACAGATACCAAATACCAAAATTAAATCAGGACCAACTAGACCATCTAAACAGTCCCATAATGCCTAAAGAAATAGAAGGAGTCATAGAAAGTCTTCCAACCAAAAAAAGCACAGGACCAGATGACTTCAGTGCAGAATTCTACCAGACCTTCAAAGAAGAGTTAACACCAATACTCTTCAAACTATTCCACAAAATAGAAACAGAAGGAACACTACCCAATTCCTTCTACGAAGACACAATTACGCTGATACCAAAGCCACACAAAGATCCAACAAAGAAAGAGAACTTCAGACCAATCTCCCTTATGAACATCGATGCAAAAATACTCAATAAAATTCTTGCCAACCGAATCCAAGAACACATCAAAACGATCATCCACCATGATCAAGTAGGCTTTATCCCGGGAATGCAGGGTTGGTTCAATATACGGAAATCCATCAATACAATCCACTACATAAACAAACTCAAAGAACAAAACCACATGGTCATTTCATTGGATGCTGAAAAAGCATTTGACAAAATTCAGCATCCCTTCATGCTTAAAGTCTTGGAGAGAACAGGAATTCAAGGCCCATACCTAAACATAGTAAAAGCAATATACAGCAAACCGGTAGCCAGCATCAAACTAAATGGAGAGAAACTTGAAGCAATCCCACTGAAATCAGGGACCAGACAAGGCTGCCCCCTTTCTCCTTATCTTTTCAATATTGTACTTGAGGTACTAGCTCGGGCAATTCGACAACATAAGGAGGTCAAAGGGATACAAATTGGAAAGGAAGAAGTCAAACTATCATTATTTGCAGACGACATGATCGTCTACCTAAGTGACCCAAAGAACTCCACTAGAGAGCTCCTACAGCTGATAAACAACTTCAGCAAAGTGGCAGGTTATAAAATCAACTCAAGCAAATCAGTGGCCTTCCTATACTCAAAGGATAAGCAGGCTGAGAAAGAAATTAGGGAAATGACCCCCTTCACAATAGCCACAAACAGTATAAAGTATGTTGGGGTGACTCTTACCAAACATGTGAAAGATCTGTATGACAAGAACTTCAAGACTCTGAAGAAGGAAATGGAAGAAGACCTCAAAAAATGGGAAAACCTCCCATGCTCATGGATCGGTAGAATCAATATAGTTAAAATGGCCATTTTGCCTAAAGCACTATACAGATTCAATGCAATACCCATCAAAATCCCAACTCAATTCTTCACAGAGTTAGAAAGAGCAATTATCAAATTCATCTGGAACAACAAAAAACCCAGGATAGCTAAAACTATTCTCAGCAACAAAAGGAAATCTGGGGGAATCAGTATCCCTGACCTCAAGCAATACTACAGAGCAATAGTGTTAAAAACTGCATGGTATTGGTACAGTGACAGGCAGGAGGATCAATGGAACAGGATGAAGATCCAGAAATAAACCCACACACCTATGGCCACTTGATCCTCGACAAAGAGGCTGAAAATATCCAATGGAAAAAAGATAGCCTTTTCAACAAATGGTGCTGGTTGAACTGGAGGTCAGCATGCAGAAGAATGCGAATTGATCCATCCTTGTCTCCTTGTACTAAGCTCAAATCCAAATGGATCAAGGACCTCCACATAAAGCCAGACACTCTGAAGCTAATAGAAAAGGAACTGGGGAAGACCCTTGAGGACATCGGTACAGGGAGAAAGTTTCTGAACAGAACACCAATAGCGTATGCTCTAAGAGCAAGAATTGACAAATGGGACCTCATAAAATTACAAAGTTTCTGTAAGGCAAAGGACACTATCAAGAGGACAAATCGGCAACCAACAAATTGGGAAAAGATCTTCACCAATCCTACATCAGATAGAGGGCTAATATCCAATATATATAAAGAACTCAAGAAGTTAGACTCCAGAAAACCAAACAACCCTATTAAAAAATGGGGTACAGAGTTAAACAAAGAATTCTCACCTGAAGAACTTCGGATGGCGGAGAAGCATCTTAAAAAATGCTCAACTTCATTAGTCATTAGGGAAATGCAAATCAAAACAACCCTAAGATTTCATCTTACACCAGTCAGAATGGCTAAGATTAAAAATTCAGGAGACAGCAGGTGTTGGAGAGGGTGTGGAGAAAGAGGAACACTCCTCCACTGCTGGTGGGGTTGCAAATTGGTACAACCACTCTGGAAATCAGTCTGGCGGTTCCTCCGAAAACTGGGCACCTCACTTCCAGAAGATCCTGCTATACCACTCCTGCGCATATACCCAGAAGACTCCCCACCATGTAATAAGGATACATGTTCTACTATGTTCATAGCAGCCCTATTTGTAATTGCCAGATGCTGGAAAGAACCCAGGTATCCCTCAACAGAAGAGTGGATGCAAAAAATGTGGTATATCTACACAATGGAGTACTATTCAGCCATTAGAAACAATGAATTCATGAAATTCTTAGGCAAATGGATGGAGCTAGAGAACATCATACTAAGTGAGGTAACCCAGACTCAAAAGGTGAATCATGGTATGCACTCACTAATAAGTGGATATTAACCTAGAAAACTGGAATACCCAAAACATAATCCACACATCAAATGAGGTACAAGAAGAACGGAGGAGTGGCCCCTGGTTCTGGAAAGACTCAGTGAAACAGTATTCAGCAAAACCAGAACGGGGAAGTGGGAAGGGGTGGGTGGGAGGACAGGGGAAGAGAAGGGGGCTTGCGGGACTTTCGGGGAGTGGGGGGGCTAGAAAAGGGGAAATCATTTGAAATGTAAATAAATTATATCGAATAATAAAAAAAAAATTAAAAAAAAAACTAAATAAAACTTACAGTGAGCACACATTCAGTCATGTAGATGCAATACTAAGACGTACAGTATTTAACCATATTTCCAAATATCTCTGAAACTGGCACAAGAATTAATAACAAAAATTACATTTAATTACATTTTTTAATGTTTATAGCCTTAAAGCTTCATCAACAATAGTGCTTTAACATTATTATGATTTTTCTACATTATATTAGCTAATAAAATCATAATAATCTAAATAATACACTTCCATATAACATATCTGTTTATAAAAATAATTTTAGGTCATAACAATGCTGAATTATATGATGCTACAATTAAATTACTTTAATTAAAGTGTGATGATATAAAGTCTTCTGGAAAACACCAGTGTATTTCATTCACTCATTTATTTGTTCACTCAATAAACACCTATTATTTACAAAATACCACAGCACATGTTATGATCCTGACTTTTAACAAGTATTAATATATTAACTCTTTTTGAAATTTTTGAAAATTTATTCTGAAAAACTTTCAAATAATTAAAATCATCACACAAAATTAACCAGTCCAAAGTCTATAGATGTCAATAAATTTCTATACAGTGAGAACAGGTGTAATGACTACTCTTGGTGTCAAATGACTACATCTGGAATTAACTAAAACACAAATATAAAGGACACACCTGTTAGGTGTTTGGTTTTTTTTTTTTGTTTTGTTTTGTTTTTTTTTTTGTGCTCAAAGTAGGAAGATCCACTTCTAATCCTTACCTTTGAGGTGGGAATACACACTCCTGTAATGTTAACCATACCTTCTGCTGGACTCCTTCCTATATAATGACACAGAAGAAGGAAACTTTTCTTCTTTGTCTTCTCACTCTCACCTTACTAGCAAGTTCTTTCCTTCACTGGTCTCACAGCATAGTTCTTCAGGATTCCCACAGAGACCAGCTGAGACATCTAGCCTTGTGAACTGAGCAACTATTGGATTCTCAGACTTTATGCTCACAGCCAACCATTGTTGGATTAGCTGGACTACAACCTGTAATTCATTCTAATAAATACCCTTTATATATACACGTGTGTGTATACACATACATATACATATTGATATGTGTACATCTATATGTACATTTATATACATAATAATATGATATATGATTTTACATATCATATTATAATGTATATAAAACAAGACAGAGATTCATTTTATAATTTTTTCTTTAGAAAATCCTGACTAATACAGCAGCCATTGTTTATCATAACCACAATAAACATGGCTAGTCTTTATGTGTTCTAAATGATTAAACTCTTGAGAAAATACCATAGAGATTTCTTTCAAAATTCTTGTCCTTGGAATTTATCTTTATTTACAGAAAAAATCTGCATTGATTAACAGAGAGGAAGATTGTTACTGTGCTGCACTTACACTTTTTCCCCCAAGCACAACATTTCTGTTTCAAAAAAAGGATTTGAAAATGGGATATGAAGGAGCCTAGAAATTGTATTCTTTTAGACTTTTGAAGAGTTCCACTAATGAACTAGGCCTGCGGCTCTTAAGCCTTTTGCTTCATCTTCCACAAGCTACATCATTTCCACATCAGGACTTGCAGCTGCTACTCCATGGACAGGAGTGCCATGCCCTGAAACCATGTCTAAATTTGCTCCTCTTTAACTCTAATCTCTGTTCTAGTATCTTTTCTCCTGGCAGTGCAGCCTCTACCACTCCCCTCTCTTCCCTGCTCCAGTAGACTATTGTGTGAATCCGCTTTAGGCCACCTTGGTTGAAATAACCAATAAATTCATAAGTGATCAGCTCAGCATTAAAATACCTTCATGACACAGATCCTGAAGCAAATTGTAGAATTACTCATCCTTGTACATCAATAAAGATTCTATTTCCAGACATAATGACATTTATTGGCTTACAAACTATTTTCATCTTCACATTAAAGACTATTACTTTCATTAAAAATCTCTTGGAAATGACATTTGTCAATTTTATTTTAAAGTCAAGAACAATGAGCTGTTATTTCCTATTGTTCACAGAATAAGTGGGTTTTAAAGTCAGACAGACCTGGTTTCTGATTTCAGATCTGCAACCAATTTGCAGCGTGGGTAAACTAGAGCCACTCTCATTAAATACACCAAATGCATTCAATTAAATCTAATGGACACATGCCAATTATATTACTTGACCACTCTATCACTTGATGCTGGCAACAAGCTTCTATTTCTCCTATACATTTTGTCTACAGAAAATACATTGTACATGAATATCCAGAGAACACAACTGATACTAGCCAAGCAATGTGTAAATAATCTAAATCTCCATCAATTAATGAATGGATAGAAAAAATAAGATAAGGACTGCAGAGATGGGCCAGTGGTTAAAAACACATACCACTCCTCAGTGAGACTGAGATCAGTTCCCAGGACCAATGTTGGGAAGTTTACAGCCACTTATGACTCAGCTCCCGAGAACACCAGCACCCCTAGCTTCAGGAGGTACATGCAATTACATTGATATACCCCATCACACACATAATTAAAATCATTTTTAAAAAATCATTAATAAAGTTAATATAATTGAATAATGGTCATCCATAAAATGGAATACTAATACATGCTATGACACATGAAAATCTATTAAGTAAAAAACTCAAGTGCCAAACATCACATACCATAATATTTTGTTCATATAACACATACAGACAATAAAAGAATCTATTATAGAGAGTACATTAATGGTTACATAGGGCCCAAAAACAATAGGAAGAGATGGGACACAGGAAATAATTTCTAATAAGTAAGAGATTTCTACTGGAAGGAGAAAACAATTCTAAAATTAATTCATGGTAATGGTTATACAACCTTGCAAATATACATCTAAAACTACATGAAATTGAAGAGTTTGAATGTATTATGTGGTTTGTTAACTATATCATAAATATCAATTAAAAATAGAAATGAAGAAAATATAGTCATCACACAGACCTATTTATCCACAGCCTTGGTTCTTAATGTGTTTGGTGACAAGAGAACATGTAGCAGCTCAAGGCAGAATGCATTTAAGTTATTTTCCTCAAAAGATTAGAAGTCTAGGAATGATTGTTCTTGGCTCCGATGCTCCACATCACCTTCTTGGTTTCAGGCTTTTGGGTTCATGGAGCTTTGGGTTTAGCAATTGTTAGTTTAGAATGAATATTGTATCTCCAAATATTGTAACTGAACTTAGAACAATAAGAACAAGACATTAGTAGTGACCTCTGGCCTTCATTATTATAAAAGGAAAGGCTTTCCCTATCACATCTACCCAGCAGATACCTAATTGGAACATTTTGTTGATCATAACTTGGCTACATGGCCATGCTGGCCTGCAGAAGTTATTAAAAATGTGGTTTTCTTCCTACAGCTCCCAAAGTTACCCTGTGCATAATGAAAGAATAAAAGAAACGTCAAAAACCATCTCGGAAAGATTCAGGCTTGCAAGTGAATTTTCTGGAGACTGTCCACCATTTTGCTTTGCCTGTGATGGGTGAACTCTGATATTGAAGGTCATCAGAGACTTCATTCCAGAATTGCTTCTTCCTGTTCATATGCCTTTTTCTGTTATTATTACAAAACCTATCAGATCACCATGGACTAAGGCTGGTCTCCAATAACAAAAGCAAAACAAAAAAAAATTTCAAAAAAAAAAAAAAAACCAACAACAGAAAACCCACATACACATAGAAACCAAACAAAATTCTACTCAATGATAACTTGGTGAAGAAAGAAATAAAGAAAGAAATTAAAGACTTTTTAGAATTTAATGAAAATGAAGGTACAACATACCCAAACTTATGGAACACAATGAAATCAGTGCTAAGAGGAAAACTCATAGCTCTGAGTGTTCCCCCCACCCAAAAAAAAAAAAAAACTGGAAAGGACATACACTAACAACTTGACAGCACAGCTGAAGGATCTAGAACAAAAAGAAGCAAATACACCCAAGAGGAGTAGAAGGCAGGAAATAATCAAATTCAGAGCTGAAATCAACCAAGTAGAAATGAAAAGAATTATACAAAGAATCAACCAAACCAGGAGCTGGTTCTTTGAAAAAAACAACCAGATAGATAAACCCTTAGCCAAACTAACCAGAGGGCACAGAGACAGTATCTAAATCAGGAAAATCAGAAATGAAAAGGGAAACATTACAACAGATACTGAGGAAATCCAAAAAATCGTCAGATCCTAATACAAAAGTCTATACTCAACAAAATTGGAAAATCTACATGAAAGGGACAATTTTCTAGACAGATACCAGGTACCAAAGTTAAATCAGGATCAGAAAAATGATCTAAACAATCCTATAACCCCTAAGGAAATAGAAGCAGTCATTAATAGTTTCCCAACCAAAAAAAGCCCAGGACCAGATGGATTTAATGAAAAGTTCTATCAGACCGTCAAAGAAGACCTAATACCAATACTCTACAAACTATTCCACCATATAGAAACAGAAGGAATACTACCCAACTCGTTCTAATGAAACAAACTCAAAGAAAAAAAACCATATGATCATTGCATTAGACGCTGAGAAAGCATTTGACAAAACCCAACATCTCTTCATGATAAAAACTCTTGGAAAGATCAGGAATTCAAGGTCCATACCTAAACATAGTAAAAGCAATATACAGCAAACCAATAGCCAATATCAAACTAAATGGAGAGAAATTTGAAGCAATCCCACTGAAAATCAGGGACTAGACAAAACTGTCCACTCTCTCCCTACCTGTCCAATATAGTACCCAAAGTCCTAACTGGAGCAATTAAACAACAAAACGACATCAAATGGAGACAAATTGGAAAGAAAGAAGTATCACTATTTGCAGATGATATGAGAGTATATTTAAGTGACCCCCCAAAATTCCACCAAAGAACTCCTAAAGCTGATTAAAAAAAAAAAAAAAACTTCAGCAAAATGGCTGGATATAAAATTAACTCAAAAAAATCAGTAGACTTCCTCTACTCAAAGGATAAAGAGGCTGAAAAAGAAATGATGGAATAGTCACAAATAATATAAAATACCTTGGTGTGACTCTAACCAAGCAAGTGAAAGATCTGTATGACAAGAACTTTATGTTTCTGAAGAATGAAATTGAAGAAGATCTCAGAAGATGGAAAGATCTCCCATGCTCATGGGTTGGGAGGGTTAATATAGTAAAAATGGTCATCTTGCCTAAAGCAATCTACAGATTCATTTCAATCCCCATCAAAATTTCAGTTCAATTCTTCATAGAGTTAGAAAGAGCAATTTCCTAATTTATCTTGAATAACAAAAAACCCAGTATAGCAAAACCTATCATCAACAATAAAAGAACCTCTAGCAGAATCACCATTCCTGACCTCTATACTATAGAGCAATAGTGATAAAACAAAACAAAACAAAACAAAACTGTGTGGTATTGGTACAATGATAGGCAGGTAGATCAATGAAATAGAATTGAAGACCCAGAAACAAACCCTCACACCTATGGTCACTTGATCTTTGACAAAGGAGATAAAACCATCCAGTGCAAAAAAGACAAAATTTTCAACAATTGGTGATGGGTCAACTGGCAGTGAACATGTAGAAAGATGTAAATTGATCCATTCTTATCTCCCTATACAAAGCTCAAGTCCAAGTGGATAAAGGACCGCCACATAAAACCAGATACGCTGAATGTAATAGAAGAGAAAGTAGGGAAGAACCTGGAGCACATGGGCACAGAGGCAAATTTTCTGAACAGAACACCATTAGCTTGTGCTCTAAGATCAAGAATTGACAAATGGGACCCCATAAAATTATAAAGCTTCTGTAAGGCAAAGGACACTGTCAATAGGACAAAACAACAACCAACAGATTGGGAAAAGATCTTTATCAATCCTACATCCAATAGAGAGCTAATATCCAATATACACAAAGAACTCAAGAAGTTAGACTTCAGAGAACCAAATAACCCTATTAAGAAATGGAGTACAAAGCTAAACAAAGAATTCTCAACTGAGGAATATTGAATATCTGAGAAATACCTAAAGAAATGTTCAACATCCTTATTCATCAGGGAAATGCAAATCAAAACGATCCTGAGATTTCTTCTCACACCAGTCAGAATGGCTAAGATCAAAAACTCAGGGGATAGCAGATGCTGGCGAGGATGTAGAGAAAGAGAAACACTCCTCCAATTACTAGTGAGATTGCAATCTGGTAAAAACCACTCTGGAAATCAGTTTTGTGGTGCCTTGGAAAATTGAACATAGTACTACCTGAGGACCCAGCTATACCACTCCTGGGCATATACCCAGAAGATGCTTCAACATGTAATAAGGACACATGCACTACTATGTTTATAGCAGCCTATGTATAATATCCAGAAGCTGGAAAGAACCCAGATGTCCCTCAACAGAGGAATGGATACAGAAAATGTGGTTTAGTTATACAATAAAGTACTACTCAGCTTTTAAAAACAATGAATTTGGTCACTAGGTACTATACCACCCTGAGCTTTAGATCTCTGGGGGTGCAAACCAACAGGGGTCTGCCTGCGCCAAAGAACTGAGCACATAAGTAGTTTGTCTGCCAGTCCACTGGACGGGGGGCCTGTGTCCTGCCCAGAGAGCAGCAGAGGAAGAGATTCCCTGTGGCCATATTCGTTCCCTGCGGGGGCAGAAAAGTGTCACTAGGTACTGTATCACCCTGAGCTTTAGATCTCTGGGGGTGCAAATTTCCGGGGGTCTGTCTGCACTCAGGAACTGAGCACATAGGCGGTTCATTTGCAAGCAGGTTGGTCACAGGACCTGTGTCCTATGTGAGAATCAACAGAGGGAGTGACCCCCACCACACCATCTTCGCCCCATAACAGAGCAGTCAGAGAACACCTGGTTCACCTTGACAACCCAAGAATAACATTGCTTGAGGCAAGACTGAGCAGGGCTCCAAAGACACAAAAGAGGAAGGCAGCATATCAGTAATCTGTGCCAGAGAAAACCCAGTCATCCAGTGTTGCAGAAATAACCTTAAAGATCCACAGTAGGTTGAAACACCAGCCAGTGACAATAAGACCATCTAACACCAGGGAGAACTAGATGGCTAAAGGCAAATGTAGGAATGTTACTAACAGAAACCAAGGCATTATGGCAGCATCTGAACCCAATTCCCCAACAATAGCAAGTCCTGGATACCCCAAAACACCAGAAAAACAAGAGTTGTATTTAAAAGCACTGGTAAGGATGCTGTTAGAGGAACACATGAAGGACATAAATAAATCTCTTAAAGAAATTCAGGAGAAAAATGATCAAAAGCTAGAAGCCCTTACAAGGGAAACACAAAAATCACTTAAAGAAATTCAGGAGAATATGGGTCAGAAGTTAGTAGCCAATAAGAAGGAAATGCAAAAATCACTTAAAAAAATACAGGAGAAGTTTGATTAAAAGGCAGAAGTCATGAAAGAGGAAACAACAAAAATCGCTCAAAGAATTAGAGGAAAACACAAACAAGCAAATGACGGAACTGAGCAAAAACTTCCAGGATCTAAAAACAGAAGTAGAAACAACTAAGAGAGTACAAAGGGAGACAACTTTGGAGATAGAAAATCTTGGGAAGAAATCAGGGACTATAGATGCAAATATCAACAACAGAATACAAGAGATAGAAGAAAGAATCTCAGATGCCAAAGATACCATAGAAACCATGGACTCAACAGTCAAAGAAAATGCAAAGTGCAAAAAGCTTGTAACCCAAAACATCCAGGAAATCCAGGACACAATGAGAAAGCCAAATCTAAGGATTATAGGCATTGATGAGAGTGAAGATTTACAACTTAAAGGGCCAGCAAATATCTTCAACAAAATTATGGAAGAAAACTTCCCTAACCTAAAGAGAGAGATGCCCATGAATATACAAGAAGCCTACAGGACTCCAAACAGACTGGACCAGAACAGAAATACCTCCTATCACATAATAATAAAAACCCCAAATATACTAAACAACGAAAGAATACTTAGGGCAGAAGAGAAAAAGGGCAAGTAACATGTAAAGGAAGATCTATCAGAATTACACCAGACTTCTCACCAGAGACCATGAAAGCTAGAAGATCCTGGGCAGAGCTCATGCAGACTCTAAGAGAACACAAATGCCAGCTGAGACTACTATATGCAGTGACACTCTCAATCACTATAGATGGAGAAACCAAGATATTCCATGACAAAATCAAATTTACACAATATCTTTCCACAAACCCAGCCCTACAAAGGATAATAGGGGGAAAACACCATTATAACGAGGGAAACTATACCCTGGAAAAAGCAGGATATTAAGCTTCTTTCATCAAACCCAAAAGAAGATAACCACACAAGTATAAAATTAAAATCAAAAATGATAGGAAGCAATAACCACTACTCCTTACTATCTCTGAACATCAGTGGACTCAATTCCCCAATAAAAAGACATAGACTAACAGACTGGTTACGTAAACAGGACCCTACATTTTGCTGCATACAGGAAACACACCTCAGTGTCAAAGACAAAAACTACCTTAGAGTAAAAGGCTGGAAGACAATTCTACAAGCAAATGGTCTCAGGAAACAAGCCGGAGTTGCCATTCTAATATCAAATAAAATTGACTTTCAACCTAATGTCATCAAAAGAGACATGGAAGGTCACTTCTTGCTGATCAAAGGAAAAATCCAACAAGAAGAACTCTCAGTCCTGAACATCTATGGTTCAAATACAAGGGTGCCCTCATTCATAAAAGAAATTTTACTAAAGCTCAAAGCACACATTGCACCTAACACAATAATTGTGGGTGACTTCAACACGCCACTCTCACCAATGGACTGATCAGGAAAACAGAAACTAAACAGGGAGACAGTGAAACTAATTGAAGCTTTGGACCAATTGTATTTAACAGATATATATATAGAACTTTTCATCCCAAAGCAAAAGAATATACCTTTTTCTCAGTACGTCATGGTACCTTCTCCAAAATCAATCATATAGTTGGTCAGAAGACAGACTTCAACAAATATAAGAAGATTGAAATAATCCCATGCCTCCTATCAGATCACTATGGAGTAAAAGTGGTCTTTAATAACAATAAAAACAACAGAAAGCCCACATACACATGGAAACTGAACAATGCTCTACTCAGTGATACCTTGGTCAAGGAAAAAATAAGGAAAGAAATCAAAGATTTTTTTAGAATTTAACGAAAATGAAGGCACAACATACACAAATCTATGGGACACAATGAAAGCAGTGTTAAGGGGAAAACTCATAGATTTGAGTGCCTCCAAAAAGAAATTCGAGAGAGCATACACTAGAAGATTAACAGAACAACTGAAAGCCCTGGAACAAAAAGAAGCTAATTCACCCAGGAGGAGAAGAAGACAGGAAATCATCAAACTCAGGGCTGAAATCAGTCAAGTAGAAACCAAGAGAACCATACAAAGAATCAACAAAACCAAAAGCTGGATCTTTGAAAAAAATCAACAAGATAGATAAACCCTTAGCCAGACTAACCAAAGGGCACAGGGAAAGTATCCAAATTAAGAAAATTAGAAATGAAAAGGGAGATATTACAACAGAAACCAAGGAAATTAAAAAAAAATTAACAGATCCTACTACAAAAGCCTGTACTCAACACATCTGGAGAATCTCGAGGAAATGGACATTTTCTTAGACAGATACCAAATACCAAAATTAAACCAGGATTAAATAGACCATCTAAACAGACCCATAACCCCTAAAAAAATAGAAGGGGTCATAGATAGCTTCCGACAAAAAAAGCACAGGACCAGATGGTTTCAGTGCAGAATTATATCAGACCTTCAAAGAAGACTTAACACCAATACTCTTCAAACTATTCCACCAAATAGAAACAGAAGGAACACTACCCAACTCCTTCTACGTAGCCACTATTACACTGATACCAAAACCACACAAAGATTTAACTAAGAAAGAGAATTTCAGGCCAGTTTCCCTTATGAATATCGATGCAAAAATACTCAATAAAATTCTTGCCAACTGAATCCAAGAACACATCAAAACGATCATCCACCAGGATTAAGTAGGCTCCATCCCAGAGATGCAGGGATGGTTCAATATAAGGAAATCCATAAATGCTATCCACTACATAAACAAACTCAAAGAAAAACACCGCATGATCATTTCATTACATGCTGAAAAAGCATTTGACAAAATTCAGCATCCTTTCATGCTAACAGTCTTGGAAAGGACAGGAATTCAAGGCCCATATCTAAACATAGTAAAAGCAATATACAGCAAACCAGTAGTCAACATCAAACTAAATGGAGAGAAACTTGAAGCAATCCCACGAAAATCAGGGACTAGACAAGGCTGCCCCCTCTCTCCATATCTTTACAATATAGTTCTTGAAGTCCTAGCTAGAGCAATTAAACAACATAAGGAGATCAAAGGGATACAAATTGGAAAGGAAGAAGTCAAACTATCAGTATTTGCAGATGATATGATAGTATACTTAAGTGACCCAAAAAACTCTACTAGAGAACTCCTACAGCTGATAAACAACTTCAGCAAAGTGGCTGGTTATAAAATCAACTCAAGCAAATCAGTTGCCTTCCTATACTCAAAGGAAAGCAGACTGAGAAAGAAATTAGGGAAATGACACCCTTCACAATAGCCACAAACAGCATAAAGTATCTTAGGGTGACTCTAACCAAACAAGTGAAAGACCTATATGACAAGAACTTCAGATCTCTGAAGAAGGAAATCAAAGAAGATCTCAGAAATTGGAAAAATCTTCCATGCTCATGGATTGGCAGGATTAATATAGTTAAAATGGCCATCTTGCCAAAGGCAATCTACAGATTCAATGCTATCCCCATAAAAATTCCAACCCAGTTCTTCTGGAAAGAGCAATTCTCAAATTCATCTGGAATAACAAAAAACTCAGAATAGCTAAAACCATTCTCTACAGTAAAAGAACTTAAGGGGGATTTAGTATCCCAGACCTCAAACTTTACTACAGAGCAATAGTGATAAAAACTGTTTGGTCTGGCGGTTCCTCAGAAAACTGGACATGACACTTCCGGAGGACCCTGCTATACCTCTCCTGGGCATATACCCAAAGGATTCCCCAGCATGCAATAAAAACACATGCTCCATTATGTTCATAGTAGCCATATTTATAAAAGCCAGAAGCTGGAAAGAACCCAGATGTCCCTGGATACAGAAAATGTGGTATATTTACACAATGGAATACTTACTACTCAGCAATTAGAAACAATGAATTCACAAAATTTTTAGGCAAATGGTTTGATCTGGAAAATATCATCCTAAGTGAGGTAACCCAATCACAAAGAATACACATGGAATGCAATCTCTGATAAGTGGATATTAATTAGCCCAGAAGCCCTGAATACCCAAGGCACAAATCACATAACAAATGACTCCCATGAAGAAGTTTGGAGAGGGACCTGATCCTGGAAAGGATTGATCTAGCATTAGAGGGGAATATAAGGACAGAGAAAAAGGAGGGAGATGATTGGAGAATGGATGGAGAGAAGAAGGTTTATGGGACATATGGGGAGGGGGGATCTGGGAAAGGGGAAATCATTTGGAATGTAAACAAAGAATATAGGAAATAAAAATATTTTTTAAAAAACTGCATGGTATTGGTACAATGTCAGGCAAGCAGATCAATGGAATAGGATTGAAGACCCAGAAATGAACCCACACACCTATGGTCACTTGATCTTCAACAAATGGTGCTGGTTCAATTGGAGGTCAGCATGCAGAAGAATGCGAATCAATCCATCCTTATCTCCTTGTACTAAGCTCAACTCCAAATGGATCAAGGACCTCTACATAACACCTGACACACTGAAACTAATAGAAAAGAAATTGGGGAAGACCCTTGAGGACATGGGCACAGGGGAAAAGTTCCTGAATAGAAGAACACCAATAGTTTACGCTCTAAGATCAAGAATTGACAAATGGGACCTCATAAATCTACAAAGTTTCTGTAAGGCAAAGGGCACTGTCAAAAGGACAAAACGTCAACCAACAGATTGGGAAAGGATCTTCACCAACCCTAAATCCGACAGAGGGCTAATATCTAATATATACAAAGAACTCAAGAAGGTAGAACCCAGAGAACCAAATAATCCCATTAAAAAGTGGGGTACGGAGCTAAACAAAGAATTTTCACATGAAGAACTTCAGAGGGCTGAGAAACACCTTAAGAAATGTTCAACATCATTAACCATTAGGGAAATGCAAATCAAAACAACCCTGAGACTTCACCTCACACCAGTCAGAATGGCTAAGGTCAAAAACTCAGGAGACAGCAGGCGTTGGGGAAGATGTGGAGAAAGAGGAACACTCCTCCACTGCTGGTGGGATTGCAAGATGGTGCAACCACTTTGGAAATCAGTCTGGAGGTTCCTCAGAAAACTGGGCATGACACTTCCTGAGGACCCTGCTATACCACTCCTGGGCATATACCCAAAGGATTCTTCAGCATGCAATAAGGATACATGCTCCACTATGTTCATAGCAGCCCTATTTGTAGTAGCCTGAAGCTGAAAAGAACCCAGGTGTCCCTCAACGGAGGAATGGATACAAAAAATGTGGTATAATTACACAATGGAGTACTATTTAACCATTAGAAACAATGAATTCATGAAATTCTTAGACAAATGGATGGAGCTGGAGAACATCATACTAGTTGAGGTAACCCAGTCTCAAAAGATCAATCATGGTGTGCACTCACTAATAAGTGGATATTAGCCTAGAAACATTGAATACCCAAGATATAATCCACAAATTAAATGATGTCCAAAAAGAATGGAGGAGTGGCCCCTGGTTCTGGAAAGACTCAGTGCAACAGTATAGGGGAATACCAGAACAAGGAAGTGGAAAGGAGTAGATGGAGGAACAAGGGGAGGGAAGAGGGCTTATGGGACTTGCGGGGAGTGGGGACCCAGAAAAGGGGAAATCATTTGAAATGTAAATAAAAAAATATATCAATAAAGAAAAAAAGAAAAAAAAGAAAAGAGATACTGAAAATAGAAAAAAAAAGCTCAGCAATGGCTTAGATGGTTATATTTAAAAAATCAATATATATCCACTTATTGGTGAGTGCATACCATGATTGATCTTTTGAGACTGGGTTATCTCACTTAGTATGATGTTCTCCAACTCATCAAATGAGGTACAAGAAGAACAGAGGAGTGGCCCCTGGTTCTGGAAAGCCTCAGTGTAGCAGTATAGGACAAAACCAGAACAGGGAAGTAGGAAGGGATGGATGGGAGAACAGGGGGAGGGAAGGGCTTATGTGACTTTCGGGGAGTGGGGGGCTTGATAAGGGGAAATCTTTTGAAATGTAAATAAAAAAAATAAAAAAAAACAATAAATTCATGAAATTCTTAGGCAAATGGTTGGAGCTAGAAAATATCATCCTGAATGATGTAACCCAGTCACAAAAGAACACACATGGTATGCACTTGCTGATAAGTGGATATTAGCCCAAAAGCTCAGAATACCCAAGATACAACTCACAGACCACATGAAGCTCAAGAAGAAGGAAGACCAAAGTGCGGATACTTTGATCCTTCTTGTAAGGTGGATCAAAATATCCATGACTCACAGCCAACCAATAGACTAAGCATAGGGTGCCCAGTGGAGCAGCTAAAGAAAGGACCCAAGGAGCTGAAGAGGTTTACAGTCCTGCAGGAAGAATAATACTATGTACCAACCAGTACCCCCAGTGCTTCCAGGGACTAAACCACCAACTAAAAAGAGCACATGAAGGGATCAATGGCTCCAGCTACATATGTAGCAGAGGATGACCATTTCAGACATCAATGAGAGTAAAAAATGGACATCTTGCCTTAAGCAATCTACAGATTCATTTCAATCCCCATTAAATAGGGGAATGCCAGGTCAGGAAAGTGAGGGTGGTTGGTAAGCATGGGAGGGGTATGGGACAGGGGGTTTGGAGGGGATAATGAGGAGAGAGGATACCATTTGAAATGTAAATAAAGCAAATATGTAATAAAGAAAAAAGAAAAAATGTAATGTAAGTAACAGATTAAAAGTGTGGTCAACTTAAGCTCTATAAAAGTTCGAGATTCGATTGTGGATATTTGAAAGGCCTCTGAATCCAGAATTAAGGGACACCTAACCATCATGATGTTAGGCACAACAGGATATGTTCCAGACCTCCCCTAAAAGCTGCAGGAAGAGAATACCAATGCAGGTCCTATGTAAGTACACAAAGCAAGATCTAAAGTGAGGGTTTAAGTGCACGTACAGAACTCCTATATCCTCAGACTTGTTATCCATCTCTCAAGTGGAAACACTCACAGGTATAAGAAGATCCAAGAAGGCACACTGAGACACAAAGGTCAAAAAGGAGGGTTATTAGATTTTTAAAAAATTCTCCCTAATAAAAGATAATATCCGCAAAAAAATATAATATGCCCCCTCCTCATAGAATAGTAAGTAAAGACTGCTTAATATGGAATAGAATTAGCTTTCGTAAATTACACTAAGAAGAGAAATAGGCTTGGGACAAATTTGTGATCAAGAAAAAAACATCCATTCTAGGTCAGGTTCAAGGATGAAGTCATGGGTGTGAACTATGATAAAGTGAGGCGATGTGAAACTGTCGCTTTGAATTTATAATGAGCTTATAGAATTACACACTACTTTGAAATTACTATTAACACCCTTCTGTAACTCCCCTATTATGTAACATTTTATCTATGAAGTAATTCTTTCTTATATAGAGAACTTTTTGTCTGAAAGGTATAAAAGGCTGGAAACAATAATAAAGTTTTGGTGTAGCCATTTCTGCTACATCCAGAATCTGTGGCATTTGAGGTTCAGTCTCATCCACCAAATGTATATATGTACATGTCTGTTTGTCTATATGTATGTATACACACACATGTATAGGTATATGTGTATATATGTAAGAATGAATAAATACTTATGGAACTGTTGAAACAGGTGGTCTGACTTGACCAGAGTGTATGTATGGAAAAATGTGTGTGTGCACATGTCTCTGTGTGCTTGAATTTTCCCTTCCTTCCTTTTCTTTTCTTTCTGCCTCACAGAGAGTTAACAGACTCTAAGCAGCTTGTCTGGCTAGTGAGGGATTGTTGAACCAGAGAGAAAAGAGCTCCAGTTACTAAGCCCTTTTTCTTAAAAGAGTTGCTGGAAAGTAAACAGCTTCTATCCACAGAATAATAAGAGTTACAAAGCCAGAAGTCCACAGCCTTTGTCCTTTGTCCAATGCTGTGTCCCAATTCAGTAATGAACCTAGAGTCTGGGGCTAGTTCCCAGCAAGGAATGCTGAGAAGAGAACATGTGCACAGAACTGTATTAGCAACCTTAATTTTAAGACCCTCCAAGCTGGGGCTGGAGAGATGGCTCAGCAGTTTAGAGCATCTACACTGCTCTTTCAGAGGTCCTGAGTTCAATCCCCAGCAACCACATGATGGCTCACAACCACCTGTAATGGGATCCGATGCCCTCTTCTGGAATGCATGAAGAGAGTGACAGTGTACTCACATACATAACATAAATGGATAAATCTTTTTAAAAAAAAACTGATACTGATGCTATATATACAAAGTAAGCGAGCTGCCCTTCTCTTCTTTCCAGATCTTTCTTCCTTGTCGACCTAGATTCCTTTCTTGTTGCTAAGAAATCTCCTGACAGTTTGAACATATGTAAAGATATTCCAAAAAACAAATGCAGAAATCTAAGCACATCTATTCTCCCATTCTGTAAGAAGAGACTAGATTTCCCTTCCTGAATCCACTTGTCTCCCACCTTCTCCCACCATCTACTACATATGCACATACGCACATGTATACACATATGCACATGTATGAAAACTGCTTTTTCTCTACTTGCCACTTTTCTTTCTCATGACCTTATATTCATTTCCAGTATTTTAGCTATGTTTATATATTGCCCATCCTATAAGAACATTATGACCTGGAAGTGTGGGCTGTTATCTGTTATCCAGGTTAAAAAAAAAATGTGTTCAAAAGCATTATGCTTCAGTCCTTTGTGTGGACCTGAAGATTTCTACCATCATATTTGAGAATTTGCATTTTATTGGTTGAGAATTTCACACATGAATATAAACACATGTTTTGATCAAATCTATTCCCCAATCTATCCCTTCCAGTCCCTCCTATCCCCACCACCGCCTTCCTGAATACATGACTCTTTTGTAAACCTACTGAGTTTATTCATTGGCCAGTAAGTGAGTGGAATTGGACCACCTACTGGAGCACAGACAACCAACTGTAGCTCAGCAGCCATCAACTGCCAATATCTCCTCAGCTAAGGTGTAACTTCATGAGCGCTTCCCATAGTAATACTGACTTTTTGGCTATGTACAACTATACAGTCACAACTTCTGTGAGTTCATGTGTGCAATAACTCTATCATGTAGAAAACATTGCTTGCTTCTCTATCGTCTCTGGCTCTTACAACCCTCCCCCCCCCCCCCCCCGCCCCGCTCCTTCAGGATGCTCCCTGATCCCTGAGGGAAAGGAAGTGATACAGACATCCCTTTTAGGCCTGAGTACAGTCTCTTATTCTCTGCACTTTGGCTACTTGTGCTTCTTTGGACTAATTGCTGTCTACTGCAAGAAAAGACGATTCACTGATGAGAGTTGAGAAATATCCTTTATTGTCATAAGTATTTAGAAGCCTGGCCCAGGGTTTCTTTTCTACCTTTTGTTATTGCATCTCCAGATGAAAGACACACTCACAGCCTTTATATTTACAACAAGCCTCAATCAACACAATAGCTGGGCAGCTGGCTACCCTCCATGCTGTTAAAATCTACTTTCCTATCAAAGCCCCTGAGTTGTTACTTACTATTTACTAAGATCCCTCTGCACTGCTCTTAACTCCAATTGGGCAGCCCTCAGGGCTACATTCTTTTTATTTTTTTTTTTATTCGATGCATTCTTTTACATTTCGAATGATTTCCTCTTTTCTGGATCCCCACTCCCCACAAGTCCCATAAGCCCTCTTCCCTCCCCGTGTTCCTCCATCTGCTCCTTCCCACTTCCCTGTCCTGGTATTTCCCTATAATGTTCCATTGAGTCTTTCCAGAACCAGGGGCCACTCCTCCATTCTTTTTGGACATCATTTAATATGTGGATTATTTCTTGGGTATTCCAAGTTTCTAGGTTAATATCCACTTATCAGTGAGTGCATACCATGATTGATCTTTTGAGACTGAGTTACCTCACTTAGTATGATGTTCTCCAGTTTCATCCATTTGTCTAAGAATTTCATGAGTTCATTGTTTCTAATGGCTGAATAGTACTCCATTGTGCAAATATACCACATTTTTTGTATCCATTCCTCCGTTGAGGGACACCTGGGTTCTTTCCAGCTTCTTGCTACTACAAATAGGGCTGCTATGAACATAGTGGATCATGTATCCTTATTGCATGCTGGGGAATCCTCTGGGTATATGCCCAGGAGTGGTATAGCAGGGTCCTCAGGAAGTGCCATGTCCAGTTTTCTGAGGAACCTCCAGACTGATTTCCAAAGTGGTTGCACCATCTTGCAATCCCACCAGCACTGGAGGAGTGTTCCTCTTTCTCCACATCCTCGCCAACACCTGCTATCTCCTGAGTTTTTGACCTTAGCCATTCTGACTGGTGTGAGGTGAAATCTCAGGGCTGCTTTGATTTGCATTCCCCTAATGATTAATGATGTTGAATATTTCTTAAGGTGTTTCTCAGCCCTCCAAAGTTCTTCATGTGAAAATTCGTTGTTTAGCTCCGTACCCCACTTTTTAATGGGGTTATTTGGTTCTCTGGGTTCTACCTTCTTGAGTTCTTTGTATACATTAGATATTAGCCCTCTGTTGGATTTAGGGTTGGTGAAGATCCTTTCCCAATCTGTTGGTTGACATTTTGTCCTTTTGATAGTGTCCTTTGCCTTACAGAAACTTTGTAGTTTTATGAGGTCCCATTTGTCAATTCTTGATCTTAGAGTGTAAGCTATTGGTGTTCTATTCAGGAACTTTTCCCCTGTGCCCATGTCCTCAAGGATCTTCCCCAATTTCTTTCCTATTAGTTTCAGTGTGTCTGGTTTTATGTAGAGGTCCTTGATCCATTTGGAGTTGAGCTTAGTACAAGGAGATAAGAATGGATCGATTCGCATTCTTCTGCATGCTGACCTCCAATTGAACCAGCACCATTTGTTGAAAAGACTATCTTTTTTCCGCTGGATGCTTTAAGCTCCTTTGTTGAAGATCAAGTGACCATAGGTGTGTTGGTTCATTTCTGGGTCTTCAATCCTATTCCATTGATCTGCTTGCCTGACATTGTACCAATACCATACAGTTTTTATCACTATTGCTCTGTAGTAATGTTTGAGGTTTGTGATACTGAATCCCCCTGAAGTTCTTTTACTGTAGAGAATAGTTTTAGCTATCCTGGGTTTTTTGTTATTCCAGGTGAATTTTAGCATTACTCTTTCCAGCTCTATGAAGAACTGGGTTGGGATTTTTATGGGGATTGCATTGAATCTGTAGATAGCCTTTGGCAAGATGGCCATTTTAACTATATTAATCCTGCCAATCCATGAGCATGGAAGATTTTTCCATTTTCTGAGATCTTCTTCGATTTCCTCCTTCAGAGATCTGAAGTTCTTTGTCATATAGGTCTTTCACTTGTTTGGTTAGAGTCACCCCAAGATACTTTATGCTGTTTGTGGCTATTGTGAAGGGTGTCATTTCCCTAATTTCTTTCTCAGTCTGATTATCCTTTGAGTATAGGAAGGCAACTGATTTGCTTGAGTTGATTTTGTAGCCAGCCACTTTGTTGAACTTGTTTATCAGCTGTAGGAGTTCTCTAGTAGAGTTTTTGGGGTCACTTAAGTATACTATCATATCATCTGCAAATAGTGATTTGCAGATTCTTCCTTTCCAATTTGTATCCCTTTGACCTCCTTATGTTGTCTAATTGCTCTAGCTAGGACTTCAAGATCTATATTGTAAAGATATGGAGAGAGGGGGCAGCCTTGTCTAGTGCCTGATTTTAGTGGGATTGCTTCAAGTTTCTCTCCATTTAGTTTGATGTTGGCTACCGGTTTGCTGTATATTGCTTTTACTATGTTTAGATATGGGCCTTGAATTCCTGTCCTTTCCGAGACTTTTAGCATGAAAGGATGCTGAATTTTGTCAAATGCTTTTTCAGCATCTAATGAAATGATCATGTGGTTTATTTCTTTGTGTTTGTGTATGTAGTGGATTGCATTGATGGATTTCCTTATATTGAACCATCCCTGCATCTCTGGGATGAAGCCTACTTAATCCTGGTGGATGGTTGTTTTGATGTGTTCTTGGATTCGGTGGGCAAGAATTTTATTGAGTATTTTTGCATTGATATTCATAAGGGAAACTGGCCTGAAATTCTCTTTCTTAGTTGGATCTTCAGGGCTACATTCTTTTGACTCTTAAACCATGATGGTTTCTTCTTCCTCCTCCCCATCATCATCTTCTTCTTCTTCTTCTTCTTCTTCTTCTTCTTCTTCTTCTTCTTCTTCTTCTTCTTCTTCTTCTTCTTCTTCTTCTTCTTCTTCTTCTGTTGCTGCTGCTGCTTCCTTTTCCTCTTCATCTTTCTCTTTCTCTTCCTCCTACCCCTCCATCTCCTCTTCTTCTTCTCCAATCCCCAACCTAAGAAACCTAAACCCCACCTATGTCTCCTCTCCCTAGCTATTGGCTATTGACATCATTATTTACCAATCACAATTAACTGGGGGCAGGGTCACTAGGTCACTAGGTCTACTCTCTCATCTTTGGGCCACCCATTTTGGGTTCTCAAATTAGCATTAGAATACAAGAGCATCAGGCCAACCCACTATAAAATTACTCCCATTTGGACAAATATTAGTAGTAGGTTCTCACCTAGGACCTAGCAAGCCACAAATTCTTGGCTCAGTTAACAGTAGCACACATGAAATCCACCACATGGAACAGGCCTTAAATCCAGTCAAAATGCAGTTGGTTACTCTCAAAACATTCATGCCAGCATTGCACCTATGGATATACCTTGCCAGGCCAGATATTATTTTATCTTGAAGGGGTCACAGCTCGGTAAGACTTTTGATTACTTTTCTTCAACAAAATCATGTACAGAAACTTTCAGCATTGTTAAAGCTAGCAAGTAAGAAATAAGGTTTTAGATCAATACCAGTTTGATTTCTCAGTTGTCCTATGACTCAACTAATGTCTTCAGCAGTATGATCTTATCATGAAGTTCTAGAGGGCAACTAAGAGCAATGGTGACATTTTGTATTTTGTGGGGGTCAGAGGGGCTTTCCATTGGACTTCACTAACCAATAACTCAAAGGGAGACAAACCATTGTTGGTAGGATTAATATTTCAGAAATGGCCATTCTATCAAAACCAACAACCTACACATACACTGAAATCTCTATGAAAACTCCAATGCAATTCTTTAAATTCATGTGGAAGCACAAAAGACCCAAAATAGCCAAAATAATACTAAACAATGAAAACACTATGGAACAAATAGTCATCCCTGATGTCAATTTATACTCCTGAGCCACAGCAACACAAACAGCAGAGCATGGTTCTGTTGCAAAAACAGACACAGTGATTGACTGAATAGAATTGAAGACCCATATATAAGCCCACATTTCTATAGCCACCGCCATTTTTGACAAAGAGGCCAAATGCAGAAATTGGAGAGAAGATAGCATCTTCAAAAATGTGCTCAGAAAGCTAGATAGCTACGTGTAAAAGAAACTAGATCTATATCCCTCACTCTGCACAAGATTCTACTCCAAATGAATCAATATAAAACCTTACTTACACTCTAAATCTGCCTGAGAAGAAAGTAAGAATAATTATGTATATTTCAACTTATAGGCACAGGTAAGGAAATTTATCTTTCATTGAGAACATTGTGTATCAGGCATTGTGATGAGTGCCTAAGACTCACTATTGTTACTTTCCACATTACCATGTGAAGATAGTGTCCTCAGCCCAGGGTGACTGAGCATCCTTCCTGTACTCACACACTCCATTTCCTAGCAGATCTGAGAATCAAAGCCAGATCTCCCTGACTTTAAAACCCACATATGTGGTTCATAAGAAGGAACATCGCTTTCTTCTTCGCTCAATCAGTAAAATGTCACCAGACCCCTAGAGAATTTTAATAAAAGTAATATTCTTTAATATAAGGAGAGAAATAGTTTCCAAACCAGTAAATGTAATTATATCTTGAAATAGACACTTTATTGATGTTTAAGGATGAGTAATGCTTTAATTTGTCTCAAGATCTGTGTCATGGAGCCATTTTAATACCACATTTGTTACACATGAAGTTTTTTCTGTAATTTCAAACACAATTAATTATTCAAGAGAGAGCCACAAAAAGTTGTGTTTTCTAAAAATGGGACACAAAATAACAAATGTATTTACAAAATATTTTAAACTATTCATTTACTATTTTAATACTATATAACATTCCTGACTGATTCATCTTTGAAACCTAGTCCTTCTTTAAACATATATGAATTTATTGAATTTCTTTAACCTTTAAATTATAATTTCAAGCAGAAGTTTTAAAGTTTCATTAAATAGGATGCCTTGGGCTTATTCTTTCTAACAGTTCAGTTCCTAAAATTTAGTAGGTAATATATTTTACGAATTCATAAAGTCTAATTCCACTGGACACTTATTCACCAAGGAACACAGCCAGTTTGTTCTCAGACTAAAATGTATCTTTGACATTTTATTATAGTATATTCCATTATTTTGTAGTAAGCAACCTGATATGTAAGAATTACAATTTCTTTTTTCAGAGTCATCAGGTTGTCTGTGTGTGTGTGTGTGTGTGTGTGTGTGTGTGTGTTTGTGTCTGTGTATGTGTGCATGTGCAATAAAGTAAAAGAGAACATGAGGACATGAATTTAAGAGGGAATGGAATGGCAAGGAAGAATTGGATTGAGAGGACATGAAAGGGTTTGGTGAAAGAAAGGGAAGGAAGAACTGATACAATTATGTTGCAATTAAAATCAAAACATCTATAAAATAGTGAAATTAAGACATCCTGACATAAATAAAAGTTGAGAGAGTTCAGAAATAATTATACAATAGATAATATATGGAGTCCTTAAGACTGAAATAAAATGAGATAATAAACTGAGAGTTATACCCCAAAATTACAGTGCTAAGCCTAAACTTACATAAGCAATATGTAAACTATTATTCTCATATCATTATTTGAAATTTCCCCTTTTCTTAAGTGATTTAAAATGTGGTTTCATAAAGTGATAATTATAAAATTATAAGATGGAGTGTGTAAGGATTATTTTGGAACTTGAGGTTGTTTTTACATGAGAACATGACCCAAAGCAGGAGTTTCCTAAGAGCAAAACAACCAGATAAAGATATTTAAAAGAGCGATTGGCACCTTTACCTCTTCTCTACCTTCCTGTGTATTTGCTCCTACCCCACTACATCATATCTGGAAAATCTCCCTCAGGAAATCGTTTTCAAAAGTGGAATTATTATGCAAGACTGGAGAAACAAAACAAGACTAGAGTAAAAATAAATCTTGTTGTATGCCCCAGAGTCTATTTCTTACCTCATGAATGCATTTTTGGTCAGCTAGAACAGGAATTACAAAGACTTGGTTGCAACCACGAAAACATCAGCATCTTAAAGATGCTTTATAAAGTGCTTTATTTAGAGTGGGTAGACATTTGGAAGAAGTTCAGTGTGATAATTCCCACCCCTGACACCTAAAAGGGGGTCAGTATCATTAAAGCAATTTCTTGTTTTTATTTTAAAATAAAAATAAATAGCACATGCACAGGAAAGAAAAAAAACTTCAACTAGAAAAGATCAGGGACTGCTTTCCTCTTTCAGATCCTTAGTGACTTACGAAGCACAATTATACCTCTTGTCAGTTTTTTCTCTATCGTTTCAGAAGTTCTATGAATGCGCACACACACACACACACACACACACACACAGGAACACACATATACACACAGGTGTGCACATATACACATTTTAAAGGCTATTTGTCAAATTCCTTTGGTTTACAAATGAAAGAATATGGCTTGCTCTGTATTTGGTTAATATATCCACTTTATCTTTAAAGTTTGTGTTGGTTGCCCTACAACTGCACACTATAGCTGCCTACTTTTTCATATCAAATGATGCTATGACTTTTATGTGTACTTGTCTTCGGTTTTGTGGGTGTATGTTCACCAACTGACTTCCCACATCCGCATTAGCAACATTGTATGACTTAACAAGTAATCCTTTGCAACAATCTGTTAGGTAGGAAGCGATCTCTCCTTTGAACATTTATTTTCTTTGCTATCATATGCATTTCTTCAGTTTTGAGTAAAGAAAAACATAAACTCATTTATGTATAGGTAAACATTTTTTTTAAATCTTTTCTTTTTTGTTTACATTCCAAATGCTTTCCCCTTTCCTGGTTCCCCCCTCCCCATAAGTCCCATAAGTTCTCTTCTCTCCACCCATTCCCCAATCACCCCCTCCAATTTCTCTGTCCTGGTAATCCCCTACAATGCTGGATCAAGCCTTTCCAGGACCAGGACCCTCTCCTTCCTTCTTCTTGGGAATCATTTGATATGTTAATTGTGTCTTGAGTATTCAGAGCTTCTGGGCTAATTAATATCCAGTTATCAGTGACTGCATTCCATGTGTATTCATTTGAGATTGGGTTACCTCACTTAGGAAGATATTTTCTGGTTCCAACCATTTGCCTAAGAATTTCATGAATTCATTGTTTTTAATTGCTAAGTAGTATTCCATTGTGTAAATATACCACATTTTCTGTATCTATTTCTCCATTGAGGGACATCTGGGTTCTTTCAAGCATCTGGCTATTATATATAAGGCTGCTATGAACATACCGGAGCATGTGTTCTTATTGCATGCTGGGGAATCCTCTGGGTATATACCCAGGAGTGGCATAACAGGGTCCTCTGGAAGGGTCATGCCCAGTTTTCTGAGGAACTGCCAGACTCATTTCCAGAGTGGTTGTACCATCTTGCAATCCCACCAGCAGTGGAGGAGTGTTCCTCTTTCTCCACATCCTCGCCAACACCTGTCTCCTAAGTTCTTAACCTTAGCCATTCTGACTAGTGTGAAGTGAAATCTCAGGATTATTTTGATTTGCATTTACCTAATGACTAATGATGTTGAGCATTTCTTAAGGTGCTTCCCAGCCATCTGAATTTCTTCAGGTGAAAATTCTTTGTTTAGATCTGTACCCCATTTTTTAATAGTGTTATTTGGTTCCCTGGTGTCTAACTTCTTGAGTTCTTTGCATATATTGGATATTATCCCTCTATCTGATGTAGGGTTGGTGAAGATTTTTCCCCAATTTGTTGGTTGCCGTTTTGTTCTTTTGACAGTGTCAAAAGATATGGAGAGAAGGGGCAGCTTTGTCTAGTTCCTAATTTTGGTGGTATTGCTTCAAGTTTCTCTCCATTTAGTTTGATGTTGGCTACCGGTTTGCTGTATATTTACCTATGTTTAGGTATGGGCCTTGAATTCCTCTTCTTTCCAAGACTTTTAGCATGAAAGGATGCTGAATTTTATCAAATACTTTCTCAGCATCTAATGAAATGACCATGTGGTTTTTTTTCTTTGAGTTTGTTTATTTAGTGGATTGCATTGGTGGATTTCTGTATATTGAACCATCCCTGCATCCCTGGAATTAAGCCTTCTTGATCATGGTGAATGATCGTTTTGATGTGTTCTTGGATTTGGTTGGCAAGAATTTAATTGAGTATTTTTGCATCAATATTCATTAGGGAAACTGGTCTGAAGTTCTCTTCCTTTGTTGGATCTTTGTGTGGTTTTGGTATCAGCATAATTGTGGCTTCATAGAAAGAGTTGGGTAGTGTTCCTTCTGTTTCTATTTTGTGGAATAGTTTCAAGAGTCTTGGTGTTAGGTCTTCTTTGAAGGTCTGATAGAATTCTACACTAAAACCATCTGGTCCCATGCTTTTTTTAGTTGGAAGACTTTCAATGACCACTTCTGTTTCTTTAGGGGTTATGGGACTGTTTAAATGATCTGTTTGATGCTGATTTAATTTTGGTATTTGGTATCTGTCTAGGAAATTGTCCATTTCCTCCAGATTCTCCAGTTGTGTTTAGTATAGGTTTTTGTAGTAGGATCTGATGATTTTTTTAATTTCCTCGGTTTCTGTTTCTTATATCTACCTTTTTATTTCTAATTTTGTTAGTTTGGTTACCGTCTCTGTGCCCTCTGGTTAGTCTGGCTAAGGGTTTATCTATCTTGTTGATTTTCTCAAAGAACCACCTCCTACTTTTGTTAATTTGTATGGTTCTCTTTGTTTCTACTTGATTGATTTCAGCCCTGAGTTGGATGATTTCCTGTCTTCTACTCCTCTTAGGTGAATTAGCTTCTTTTTGTTCCAGGGCTTTAAGGTGTGCCTTTAAGCTGCTAGTGTATGCTCTCTCCAGTTTACTTTTAGAGGCACTCAGGGCTGAGTTTTCCTCTTAGCACTGCTTTCATTGTGTCCCATAAATTTGGGTATGTTGTACCTTCATTTTCATTAAATTCTAGAAAGTCTTTGATTTCATTCTTTATTTTTTCCTTGACCAAGGTATCATAGAGTATTGTTCAGCTTCCATGTATATGTGGGATTTCTGTTGTTTTTGTTGCTATTGAAGCCCACTCTTACTCCATAGTGATCTGATAGGAGGCATGGGATTAGTTCTATCTTCTTCTTATATCTGTTGAGGTCTGTCTTGTGATCAAATATATGGTTGATTTTGGAGACAGTACCATGAGGTGCTGAGAAAAAGGTATATTCTTTTGCTTTAGGGTAAAATGTTTATATATATATATATAATCCAATTGGTCCAAAGCTTCCATTAGTTTCACTGTGTCCCTTTTTAGTTTCTGTTTTCCTGATTGGTTGACTGAGGAGAGTGGAATGTTGAAGTCACCAACAATTATTGTGTTAGGTGCAATGTGTGCTTTGAGCTTTAGTAAAGTTTCTTTTATGGATGAGGATGCCCATGATTTGGAGCATAGATGTTCAACATAGAGAGTTCTTCTTGGTGGATTTTTCCTTTGACCAGTAAGAAGTGTCCTTTTGTGTCCCTTTTGATGACTTTAGGTTGAAAGTCAATTTTATCTGATATTAGAATGGCTACGCTGGCTTGTTTCCTGAGACCATTTGCTTGTAAAATTGTTTTCCAGCCTTTTACTCTGAGGCAGTATTTGTCTTTGACACTGAGTGTGTTTCCTGTATGCAGCAAAATGTAGGGTCCTGTTTATGTATCCAGTGTGTTAGTCTATGTCTTTTTATTGGGGAATTGAGTCCATTGATGTTAAGAGATTTTAAGGAATAGTGATTATTACTTCCTGTTATTTTTTATATTATTTTTACGTTTGAGTGGTTATCTTCTTTTGGATTTGATGAAAGAAGGTTACTATCTTGCTTTCTCCAGGGTGTAGTTTCCCTCCTTGAATTGGCATTTTCCACCTATTATCCTTTGTAGGGCTGGGTTTGTGAAAAGATATTGTGTAAATTTGGTTTTATCATAAAATATCTTTGTTTCTCCATCTAAGGTGATTGAGAGTTTTGCTGGGTACAGTAGCCTTGGCTGGCATTTGTGTTCTCTTAGAGTCTGCATGAGATCAGCTCAGGATCTTCTAGCTTTCATGGTCTGTGGTGAGAAGTCTGGTGTAATTCTGGTAAGTCTTCCTTTATATGTTACCTGGCCTTTTTCTCTTACTGCCTTTAATATTCTGTCTTCGTTTAGTACATTTGGGATTTTGTTTATTATGTGACAGGAGGTATTTCTGTTCTGGTCCAATCTGATTGGAGTTCTGTGGGCTTCTTGTATGTTCATGGGCATCTCTCTCTTTAAGTTAGGGAAGTTTTCTTCCATAATTTTGTTGAAGATATTTGCTAGCCCTTTAAGTTGTAAATCTTCACTCTCATCTATACCTATAATCCTTAGGTTTGGTCTTCTCATTGTATCCTGGATTTCCTGGATGTTCTGGGATGCAAGCTTTTTGCATTTTGCATTTTCTTTGACTGTAAAGTTGATGCTTTCTAGGGTATCTTCAGCACCTGAGATTCTTTCTTCTTTCTCTTGTATTCTGTTGTTTATATTTGCATCTATGACCCCTGATTTCTTCCCAAGGTTTTCTATCTCCAAAGTTGTCTCCCTTTGTGATTTCTTAGTTGTTTTTACTTCTGTTTTTAGATCCTGGATGGCTTTTCTCAGTTCCTTCACTTGTTTATTTGTGTTTTACTGTAATTCCTTAAGAAAATTTTGTGTTTCCTCTTTCATGACTTCTACCTGTTGACCCGAGTTCTGCTATATTTCATTAAGTGATCTCTGAATTTCCTCTTTATTGGCTTCTGTCTGTTGACCCATATTATCCTGAATTACTTTAAATGATTTTTGTGCTTACCTTGTAAGGGCTTCTAATTTTTGATCCAGTTTCTCCTGTATTTCTTTAAGACGTTTATTAATGTCCTTCTTGTGTTCCTCTAACACTTGTCAATGGGTATCATATTCTAAATACATTTAATATCCTTTGGAATAGTTGCCTTTGGCTATCATGGAGCATATTTGAAAGTTTTTATTCTTTGTGAACTCTGAGTTGAAAATCACTGGGATTAGTCTCTGGAGGTTTGAGAGGCATCATCTGTGAATACCTCCAGGCTTATATTTATGTCTTAATTGTGTGTTAATTGTTGTGTCTGTAGTGTGCTCTGTATGTGTGCTGTATGTACTTGTTAGTATGGATGTGCATGTGTGTTGGTGGGAAAGCCTTGTTTTCTATAAGTCTCCAAGATTAAAACCTTCCATTTTGGAGAGAAATTTCTTAAGACATAGGATATGCAAAGAGGGGATATTTTAAAGGGAGGTAAAATACACCTTCACAAGGAAAGCTGTTTAAGACAGGAAGTAAAGAATTCAAAAGAACTTTAGGAAGTTCCAGAAACTGAGCAGATTCTCTAGGCCCCTCCTACCCAAGAGAATAGAAACAATAAAACTGTTGAGAGTCACTCTCACATATTCTCAGCTGTTTGGAAGAAGCAGAAACCATCCGGTGAAACTGGCTAGGAAACTCTCAGATAAACTGAGTTGCTTGGGAAAGGCTCAGACATTTCCAAGCCACTGAAAAAGAACACCCTCCAACCTTCTGAGCAGTTTGCAGGCTATGCAGTGTAATCCAGATTTCCAGCTTTTGTCAGCCATTATCCATACTGGAGTAGGCTTTGGACATGTAGCTGTCTTTGAGTCACTTCTGCCCCTATAATAAACCCTCACCCATATTTCTGCAAATAACCCCAATAAAACTGATTGGTTGACCCTAATAAGTCCCATTTTACCAAGTTGGCATTTGGTGATATCCATACTTCTTCTGTCTGTCATTAGGTTCTTATCTTTGGTTAGTAGACATTTAATCACATCTCTCCAGGAATAGTCTCATACAAATGTGCACATATGCATGTATATGGAGGCCAAAGATTAATATCTTTCCTCTATGTGTTTGTCTGTTTTTAAATGTGTGTTCCTCCTGATTATATGTCTGTTTAGTACTTACATGTCTTGTGCCCAAGGAGTCCAAAAGAAGACAAGGCATCCCCTAGAACTAGAGTTAAAAATGGACAGTTTAAAGCTATCTTGTGGGATCTGGGAATTGAATCCAGGTTCTCTGGAAGAACAACCAATCCTCTTAATGGTTGATCCATCTCTGCAGCTCTAAGATTTGCAATCTCTTACTAGACAATCCTTGGACAAAGTTACTTCTTAGAGTAAAACAAATCTGCTTACATTTTTATCATCACACTTTTATGATTAACATTTTCTTACAATGCTCTTTCATCTATGTTTCAAATACATTTCTTTAGAGTTGATTAGTCTATGAAAATTGTTTCAATTTCATCTGTGTCCATGATGATATTTCTGTTCTTGTAGAGAGTGGAGTTTCATGTTCATTTATATAATTTGTGGGCTAATATGAGAGTCTCCAATAAATCTATTAGCACTGCTTGGTGCTACAAGGACTCTGCATTTTTACTGAGTGGAACCAACCAAGCAAAACTCCAGAATTTTTCTCTGTATTCCTGTTAGCCTCCAATGATTTGGTCAGTATCTTTTTTGTTTGTTTGTTTGTTTTTGTTTATTGGATTTTTTTTTGAGACAGGATTTCTCTGTATAGCCCTGGCTGTCCTGGAACTCACTCTGTAGACCAGGCTGGCCTCAAATGCAGAAATCTGCCTGCCTCTACCTCCCAGAGTACTGGGATTACAGGCATGCACCACCACCACCTGGCTTTGGTCAGTATTTAATCAACAAGTATTTCTTAAGTATTTAGTAAGTAATGCTCTGAATGAAATAATACAGTGAAAAATGGGGTTTGTTGTGCTTTGATTATGTAGAACATCCAAACTGGTTGCTGTGATAAAGGGCTAGTCTTTAAACCTATTTTCAGGAGTAAGGTTTTTGGGAAAGTATTACATTAGGAGAGCACTGACCTAATCACTGGACAGATCCAACAATGGAATTGCAATAAAATGAACTACTTATTGGGTTGTAGAACCTGTAAAAAGTAAAAAGTCAGGCTTAACTAGAGAAAATTAGTAACTTGGGGCATGTCTTTGAAAGTATTTCTTGGCCCTGGTCTTTTCCTCTTTTTTTTCTCAGTTTCCTAACAACTATAAGATAAGAAACCTCCTCTATAATATGCCACTGTTGAAATGCTCTGCCCTCACGACATACCTGAAAAGAAGTTAGACAACCATGAACAGAGACCTGTGAATCCAGGAGCCAAAATAATTCTTTTCTTCTTTTCAAATATATGCTCAAGTGTTTTATCATCATGATGATCAGTAACTAATATCCAAACGTGAGAAATGTGCCTAAAATGGTAAAAACCAGTTTCCAATATAAACACAGATAGATATAAACAAAGATATATGTTTACCATGGGATATTCATTGAAACAATATTAACATAGGTCAAAAGAGACAGTGATTTCTGGATTTAGCCTGATGTTACATTGTGATATCCCTTCATATCCCAAACACAAATGGTGTTTAGGACACCAATATCAATGTTTTGTACAATTAAAGACTGATAAAGTCTGAATTCCACCTCCTGACTTTTTCAGCTACCCTTTCCACTGCCTTGCATATAAAGCAGGATTGGTATTTTCTTAAACAAGAACACGGGCAATTTTGTGGAAATTTTCAGCATTTAAAGAAGTTAGTTCAAAGGGCTACACATATAATACACTATAGAACTAGTTGATGACCTCCAAAGACTACTCTTGTAAGATCTGTAGTCCTGAGCATTCCTTCATACTATATTTTCTGTTCCATTTGGTGCCATGTTCAGCAACACTAATAGCAAAAATGTCATGCCTACCTCCTGTGCCAGCTATTAAACTTATCGCCTTTACACATAAAATTCACCTCATTGCATGTTCTGTGATAATGAAATTAAATCCTATACTTTTCTGTTGTCAACTGGCATAACGCTAATGGAGGGCACTGGGAAGACACTTAAGGAGATAGGAATGTATCTTTCTTCTACTCTGGGTAGACTTTATCACACATGCAAATTCAGTAGTATCCTGATCCAGCAGCACACATGGCTTCTACAGCAGCAAATTCCAGTAATTTTTGGTGACCAGAAGTACAGATAAATTCCCTTATACTAGAAACACATAGAAACTCCAGAAGAAATCTCTCTAAAATATCCTTGTCTAGCTCAGTATATCTTGCTAAGACAACTTCACAGTCTTAGAAAAGTTTTCTTTCCAGTAAGCCATATGCATTCTTTCCAGAATGTTTGAATTGTAGACACAAGGGAAGGTATATGAGTCAGGTAAACATCACTGTAGTGAAATATTGGACATAGGCTACTTATAAAGTAAAAAAAAAAAAAAAAAAAAGAATATTACATTAGCCCATGGTTCTGAAGGCTCAAGTCCAAAACCAAGTCTATCTGTTGATTGGCCTACTGCCTAGGACATTTACTAGACCAAATGTTCATGTTTCATACCAGAGAGAAAAGGGAAAACTGAGTCACCAAGGTCATTTAATTTCATTCTAGGACTATCCCCCTATGATTTGAGAACTTCTCATTAAGTCTTTCTTCATGGTCTACCAGAAGCCTAAACAGCACCACTCCAGGAATCAACTCTTCCATTACATGGGTCTTGAGGGAATGTTCAGCACCCAAACTATAGCAATAGAGAAGGGAGAATTCCCAGGGTTTGGGTTATCTATGTCCTTAAGTAATCTACCTTACATCTAGGAGTGATAATCATCTACATCTGTATATTCATGGGTTTGAGTGCTTTTTACTCCTTGCTAGCTGTTAAGAGCTGAATTTTGTCCTCTCTAAATTTGCAATTGAAGTTCCAATTCCAAATACTTCAAATAAGAGTATTTGGGAGAAGTGAGATCTTTTGAAAGTTAAAATAAAGTCATGAATGTGGTTTATTGTTCTTAAAAGAAGAATACATTGGAACACAAACACAGATAGAGGGAAGATCATTGAAGACACAGAAGGAAAACAGTACAGAAATGCCAGAGAGCAGACAGACGGGTGGGAGCCGAGGAGAAGGACCTCAGAAGAGGACAATCCTGCCAACACTCTGGTCTTAGCCTTACAGCTTCCAGAATTGTAAAAGTAAAACAAATGGGATTTTGTACAAATATCCCAACTTGAAGTGCTTTGTGATATAACAGCCCTAGAAAAGTAGTATGTTGTCCAATCCTTGGTGATTCTAATCAGTTATTAGAGTCAAAACCTTTATAGCAAACTTCTCTAGTTCCAACTACTGCCTAGTTTATTTCCCATCGTTTAATTCAAACAGCTCTGACATGCCTTATAAGCACATTTTTCTCTTTAACAATTTCCAACTCTTTCTTTTGCACTGACTTTAAGGTTATATGCTATTTGGCAAATTTTTCTTCAACTTTGTCTTCTATAGACCCCATTGTTTTCCCAGCTACTTATGCTCTAAAAAGTTATTTCGTTTCCTATCCATTTCTTTTCTGCATGCTTCCAGTTCACTTTTCATCTCTTTATATATTCTTAAATTATGTTTAAGACTGGTATTTCTTTGGGTTTTCTTATTTTACTGTGTGAGAGTTTATACACACCAAGGTTGTGCTTATTTGAAATGCGCAACTCTCACTTGGTATAATTTCTGACATGTTCCCGTTGGCAGTCTTAGTACTTGCTGAACTTAAGCTCTAGCGTTTTGCATTTCTAAATAATTCTTTTCTGGGCTTTAATTTACTGGGGGGTGGGGTGGAAGATCTCAAAGTGTGTGGCCATACAAACAATTTCAACAACTAAATGGTTTGTTATCTAATAAAGAATCTACATCTTTCTCCACATCCTCTCCAACACCTGCTGTCTCCTGAGTTGTCTAGTGGCTCCTCAGAAAACTGGGCACGTCACTTCCGGAGGACCCTGCTATACCACTCCTGGCCATACACCCAGAGGATTCCCCAGAATGTAATAAGGATACATGCTCCACTATGTTCATAGCAGCCCTATTTATAATAGCCAGAAGCTGGAAAGAACCCAGATGCCCCTCAACAGAGGAATGGATACAAAAAAAAATGTGGTATTTATACACAATGGAGTACTATTCAGCCATTACAAACAACGAATTCATGAAATACTTAGACAAATGGATGGAGCTGGAGAACATCATACTAAGTGAGGTAACCCAGTCTCAAAAGAACACTCATGATATGCACTCACTGACAAGCGGATATTAACCTAGAAACTTGGAATACACAAGACATAATCCACATATCAAATGATGTCCAAGAAGAATGGATGAGTGGCCCCTGGTTCTGGAAAGGCACAGTGCAGCAGTATAGGGGAATACCAGGACAGGGAAGTGGGAAGGGGTGGATGGGGGAGCAGGGGGAGGGAAGAGGGCTTATGAGACTTTCGGGGAGTGGGGAGCCAGGAAAGGGGAAATCATTTGAAATGTAAATAAAAAACATATCGAATTTAAAAAAAAGAATCTCTGTGATTTAATATAGTGTGTTCTGTGTTGTTTATGCAGCCAAGCCACTTGCTAATTCAGCTCAATAATCAGAAGATAAAAAGTACCGATGTCCTCAATGGTCTTCCCCAGTTTTTTTTCTATTAGCTTCAGAGTGTCTGGCTTTATGTGGAGGTCCTTGATCCATTTGGATTTGAGCTTAGTACAAGGAGACAAGGATGGATCAATTCGCATTCTTCTGCATGCTGACCTCCAGTTGAACCAGCACCATTTGTTGAAAAGGCTATCTTTTGTCCATTGGATGTTTTCAGCCTCTTTGTCGAGGATCAAGTGGCCATAGGTGTGTGGGTTCATTTCTGGATCTTCAATCCTGTTCCATTGATCCTCCTGCCTGTCACTGTACCAATACCATGCAGTTTTTAACACTATTGCTCTGTAGTATTGCTTGAGGTCAGGGATACTGATTCCCCCAGATTTCCTTTTGTTGCTGAGAATAGTTTTAGCTATCCTGGGTTTTTTGTTGTTCCAGATGAATTTGATAATTGCTCTTTCTAACTCTGTGAAGAATTGAGTTGGGATTTTGATGGGTATTGCATTGAATCTGTATAGTGCTTTAGGCAAAATGGCCATTTTAACTATATTGATTCTGCCGATCCATGAGCATGGGAGGTTTTCCCATTTTTTGAGGTCTTCTTCCATTTCCTTCTTCAGAGTCTTGAAGTTCTTGTCATACAGATCTTTCACATGTTTGGTAAGAGTCAGGAGAAAGTTTCTGAACAGAACACCAATAGCGTATGCCCTAAGAGCAAGAATTGACAAATGGGACCTCATAAAATTACAAAGTTTCTGTAAGGCAAAGGACACCATCAAGAGGACAAATCGGCAACCAACAAATTGGGAAAAGATCTTCACCAATCCTACATCAGATAGAGGGCTAATATCCAATATATATAAAGAACTCAAGAAGTTAGACTCCAGAAAACCAAACAACCCTATTAAAAAATGGGGTACAGAGTTAAACAAAGAATTCTCACCTGAAGAACTTCGGATGGCGGAGAAGCATCTTAAAAAATGCTCAACTTCATTAGTCATTAGGGAAATGCAAATCAAAACAACCCTAAGATTTCATCTTACACCAGTCAGAATGGCTAAGATTAAAAATTCAGGAGACAGCAGGTGTTGGAGAGGGTGTGGAGAAAGAGGAACACTCCTCCACTGCTGGTGGGGTTGCAAATTGGTACAACCACTCTGGAAATCAGTCTGGCGGTTCCTCCGAAAACTGGGCACCTTACTTCCAGAAGATCCTGCTATACCACTCCTGGGCATATACCCAGAAGACTCCCCACCATGTAATAAGGATACATGTTCTACTATGTTCATAGCAGCCCTATTTGTAATTGCCAGATGCTGGAAAGAACCCAGGTATCCCTCAACAGAAGAGTGGATGCAAAAAATGTGGTATATCTACACAATGGAGTACTATTCAGCCATTAGAAACAATGAATTCATGAAATTCTTAGGCAAATGGATGGAGCTAGAGAATATCATACTAAGTGAGGTAACCCAGACTCAAAAGGTGAATCATGGTATGCACTCACTAATAAGTGGATATTAACCTAGAAAACTGGAATACCCAAAACATAATCCACACATCAAATGAGGTACAAGAAGAAAGGAGGAGTGGCCCCTGGTTCTGGAAAGACTCAGTGAAACAGTATTCAGCAAAACCAGAACGGGGAAGTGGGAAGGGGTGGGTGGGAGGACAGGGGAAGAGAAGGGGGCTTGCGGGACTTTCGGGGAGTGGGGGGGCTAGAAAAGGGGAAATCATTTGAAATGTAAATAAATTATATCGAATAATAAAAAAAAAAAAAAGTAAAACACCACTCACTTTCAGTCTTTTACCAGACCATAGTACACCCCCTTCTTCATAAAGTACCTTTGTTTTCAAATCCCTCAATCTTGCCTCCTCTGTAATTCTATGAAAATAAGATGAAGTTTAATTTTCTTCCTAAACCTGTAATCCCCAACACTCCAGAAGCTGAAGCAGGAAGACTGTAAGTTCAAAGCCTCCCTTGACTACGAGATACGACTCTGGTTTTAAAAAAATGTTAAAACTCTTTAAATATGAGCTGTGTATTTTGAAAAAACTGAAATTTGTTTCCCATCTATAGATAGATAGATAGATAGATAGATAGATAGATAGATAGATAGATAGATAGATAATCTATATATAGGTTATAGATATATTACTTGTAGATAGATAGATAGATAGATAGATAGATAGATAGATAATAGATAGATAGATAGATAGATAGATAGATAGATAGATAGATAGATAGATAGATTAACAGACAAGTAGGTAAATAGACAAATTCCTTTCCCATTTTATTTCATCTTGTTCTGATTTTATTAATTGTTCTTTATCATTAGCATTGTGACCAATTCTTAGTGGCATTAAACAATATATTCTATTGTTTCATTAAACAATATCTTTATGTTCAAACTGATTTCAGACCCGAGAAAAGGGTAAAATTACTTTTCTCATCTTTAACGATATTCTTTTATAATTAGCTAGTTGAACTGTCTCTGATACTTCACATAGTCTAGTTATAACTGAGATTGATAAGAATTCAAGTGTACTGACACCCCAATGCTATGGACTGCTTCGGATCAACTGTCTAGCACAGAAACTAGATTTAGTCTTGAAATCTGTCACCATAGCTTTCCAGACACTGATACCAATCAATAAAAGCTGACACATAACAAGAAAATTATTTGCCATACTGTGTCTCCATTTGTGATTCTCGTATACGTAAGTTACGTACTTGTGAAAACCCTCACAACTTCAAACAGAGCCACATGTCAAGTTGATTTTATGGAGGTCTTTCCTAGTGATTCCTCTTTGCTAATGTTTAGACTCTGCAAAGTGTAATTTGATTAATAGCCTTGATTTCCAACATGATCCACAGTGGAACAAGTTTCAAAACTGTCACAGTATAGTCATAGTGAAATCAGGAGAGGAACACTACAACTGCTGGTCCCACATCACCTCAAATATGCTTGAGGTTTTAGATAGCATTTATAATCTGCAGATGAACAGGACAAGTTAAAGATTTCTTATTTATTTGGTGCTTCCCTAAATTAGCTCTAGCTTTATAGCCTTGATCTCAGGATGAAAAATCATGTTTTTCAACATCATCAATTAAATAAACAACAAGTTTTTGATATATCCTCTTTTCAGAGACAATTTAAAAATAAGCACCAAAGAAAGTTATATCTGGGGCCTGGAAAGAAGGTTCAGTGGTTGAGAGTAATTCTTCCAGAGATCCCTGATTCGGATCCCAGAACCCACATGGGAGTTCAAAACCTTGTATAACTCGGGTTTCAGGGCATCAAGTTGCCTCCTGAAGAGTAACACACACACACACACACACACACACACACATTTCTAGGATTTTTAAAATAGCTCTGGTTATCCCTACCATCTCACCTCAGAATGCAGAGACTGTAAGCAGAAAAAACAAAGGTCTCAAACAATTGTTTTCATCTCTCTCTCTCTCTCTCTCTCTCTCTCTCTCTCTCTCACTTATTTATTATGTATACAGCTTTCTGCCTGTGTGTATGCCTGCAGGCCAGAAGAGGGCACCAGATCTCATTGTAGATGGTTGTGAGCCACCATGTGGTTGCTTGGAATTGAACTCAGGACCTCCAGAAGAGCAGTCAGTGCTCTTAACCTCTGGACTATTTCTACAGCCTGTTTTCACTTTTTTTCTACAGCTGAGTTTAAAGAAGTCTGTGGAAAGGTTCCACGGTGATCAAAATGTCCACCACCTATGCAATGAGATGCAAAGTCCATAAAAATTAAAAGATAGGGGGGTTACACATGAAATACAGTTGGTATTTTAGATCTGTGGCCGTGCAGTGCAGATCAGGGGATAGTTAAGACAGTTCTTGTACTTATCATAGAGATAATCTTTCTGAACCTATGAAGAACAAGGATGAAGCCTAGAAGCTGAAGAATGATGTTCACAGCCCCTACTTCTAGAAAGGGAAATGAAGGCCTAACTTCAAAGGTCATTTTTAGCTGCGTGGTGGTGGCACATGCCTTTAATTCCAGCACTAGGGAAGAAGAGGCAGGCAGATTTTTGAGTTCCAGGCCAGCCTGGTCTACAGAGTTCCAGGACAGCCAGGACTACACAGAGAAGCCCTGACTCAAAAAAACAAAAGCAAACAAGCAAACAAACAAAAAAGATCATCTTTAGGTACCTCAAAAACAAACAAACAAACAAACAAACAAAAAAACTAGGCTCAACTCCAAGTGGATCAAGGACCTCCATGTAAAACCAGACACACTGAAACTAACAGAAAAGAAGCTGGGGTAAACCCTTGAGGACATGGGCACAGGGGAAAAGTTCCTAAACAGAACACCAATAGCTTATGCTCTAAGATCAAGAATTGACAAATGGGACCTCATAAAATTACAAAGTTTCTATAAGGCAAAGGACACTGTCAAAAGAACAAAACAGCAACCAACAAATTGGGGAAACATCTTCACCAACCCTACATCAGATAGAGGGCTAATATCCAATATATACAAAGAACTCAAGAAGTTAGACCCCAGGAAACCAAATAACCCTATTAAAAAATGAGGTACATATCTAAACAAAGAATTTTAACCTGAAGAAATTCGGATGGACGGAAAGCACCTTAAGAAATGCTCAACATCATTAGTCATTAGGGAAATGCAAAGCAAAATAATCCTGAGATTTCACCTCACACTAGTCAGAATGGCTAAGTTTAAAAACTCAGGAGACTGTTGAGAATAGTTTTAGCTATCCTGGGTTTTTTGTTATTCCAGATGAATTTGAGAATTGCTCTTTCTAGCTCTATGAACAACTGGGTTGGGATTTTTATGGGGATAGCATTGAATCTGTAGATTGCCTTTGACAAGATGGCCATTTTAACTATATTAATCCTGCCAATACACGAGCATGGAAGATTTTTCCATTTTCTGAGATCTTCTTCAATTTCCTTCTTCAGAGATCTGAAGTTCTTGTCATATAGGTCTTTCACTTGTTTGGTTAGAGTCACCCACAGTAAAAGAACTTCAGGGGGATTCAGTATCCCAGACTTTAAATTTTACTACAGAGCAATAGTGATAAAAACTGCATGGTATTGGTACAATGTCAGGCAAGCAGATCAATGGAATAGGATTGAAGACCCAGAAATGAACCAACACACCTATGGTCACTTGATCTTCAACAAAGGAGCTGAAAGCATCCAGTGGAAAAAAAGATAGTCTTTTCAACAAATGGTGCTGATTCAATTGGAGGTCAGCATGCAGAAGAATGCGAATCGATCCATTCTTATCTCCTTGTACTAAGCTCAACTCTAAATGGATCAAGGACCTCCACATAAAACCTGACACACTGAAACTAATAGAAAAGAAACTGGGGAAGACCCTTGAGGACATGGGCACAGGGGAAAAGTTCCTGAATAGAACACCAATAGCTTACACTCTAAGATCAAGAATTGACAAATGGGACCTCATAAAACTACAAAGTTTCTGTAAGGCAAAGGACACTGTCAAAAGGACAAAACGTCAACCAACAGATTGGGAAAGGATCTTCACCAACCCTAAATCCGACAGGGGGCTAATATCTACTATATACAAAGAACTCAAGACGGTAGAACCCAGAGAACCAAATAACCCCATTAAAAAATGGGGTATGGAGCTAAACAAAGAATTTTCACATGAAGAACTTCGGAGGGCTGAGAAACACCTTAAGAAATGTTCAACATCATTAATCATTAGGGAAATGCAAATCAAAACAACCCTGAGATTTCACCTCACACCAGTCAGAATGGCTAAGGTCAAAAACTCAGGAGATAGCAGGTGTTGGCGAAGATGTAGAGAAAGAGGAACACTCCTCCACTGCTGGTGGGATTGCAAGATGGTTCAAACACTTTGGAAATCATTCTGGAGGTTCCTCAGAAAACTGGTCATGACACTTCCTGAAGACCCTGTTATACCACCCCTGGGCATATATCCAGAGGATTCTTCAGCATGCAATAAGGACACATGCTCCACTATGTTCATAGCAGCCCTATTTGTAGTAGCCAGAAAGTGGAAAGAACCCAGTTGTCCTTCAGCGGAGGAATGGATACAAAAAAATGTGGTATATTTACACAATGGAGTACTATTTAGCCATTAGACACAATGAATTCATGAAATTCTTAGATAAATGGATGGAGCTGGAGAACATCATACTAAGTGAGGTAACCCAGTCTCAAAAGATCAATCATGGTATGCACTCACTGATAAGTGGATATTAGCCTAGAAACTTTGAATACCCAAGACATAATCCACAAATTAAATGATGTCCAAAAAGAATGGAGGAGTGGCCCCTGGTTCTGGAAAGACTCAGTGCAAGAGTATAGGGGAATTCCAGAACAGGGAAGCAGGAAGGGGTAGATGGAGGAACAGGGGGAGGGAAGAGGGCTTATGGGACTTGCAGGGAGTAGGGACTCAGAAAAGGGGAAATCATTTGAAATGTAAATAAAAAATATATCAATTAAAAAAAACTCAGGAGACAGCAGGTGTTGGCGAGGATGTGGAGAAAGAGGAACACTCCTCCACTGCTGGTGGGATTGCAACCACTCTGGAAATCAGTCTGGTGTTTCCTCAGAAAACTGAACGTGACACTTTCAGAGGATTCTGCTGTACTTCTCCTGGGCGTATATCCAAAGGATTCCCCGGCATGCAATAAGGACACATGCCCCATTATGTTCATAGCAGCCTTATTTATAATAACCAGAAGGAGGAAAGAACCCAGATGTCCCTCAGTGGAGGAATGGATACAGAAAATGCAGTATATTTACACAATGGAATACTACTCAGCAATTTAAAAAAAAATGAGTTCATGAAAATTTTAGGCAAATGGTTGGAACTGGAAAATATCATCCTAAGTGAGGTAACCCAATCACAAAAGAATACACATGGAATGCAATCTCTGATAAGTGGATATTAATTAGCCCAGAAGCTCTGAATACCCAAGGCACAATTAGCATAACAAATGACTCCCATGAAGAAGAAAGGAGAGGGTCCTGATCCTGGAAAGGCTTGATCTAGCATTGTAGGGGAGTACCACGACAGAGAAAAAGGAGGGAGGTGATTAGAGAATGGGTGGAGAAGAGAAGGCTTATGGGACACATGGGGAGGAGGGAACTGGGAAAGGGAAAACCATTTGGAATGTAAACAAAGAATACAGAAAATTTATATATATACTAAACATGTTCATCATTTCATTAGTGGCCCAGTGAGTAAAAAGTCAGCAGGGCTTTGTGAAGGATTAGTAAGTCAGACATGTGTATTCCATTTCACAACAGACTGTCAGTCATTCTTGATGGGAAGGGAAGAAAACAGACTTTAATCCTAGCCTTAAAGGACATGCTTATTTCATAAACAAAGCTGGACGAACACCTTCAAAAGCAGCACTCCATGTATTCTCAACTTATCAGAAAGCAGAGCATCAGCATGTATCTCCTAATTTCTTCCCTGAAGAATAAACAAGAGGAAGGATGCTTAAGTCCTAAATATACAGCAACAGTAACAAAGGAACTGGATGAGAGATAGAGGGGATTTTCCATCAAACTGTTGAAAAATGGGAGGATATAATTCACTCTATTAGTGAAAAAAAGCATACTATAAATGGCTTTGTAAGTGGAATTAAATCAATGAAAAGCTAGGGGTGTGGTCTAGGGGAAAAAATAGAAAGGCTCAGGGTATTCAAAACAAAAGCAAGCTACTTGAGTAAAACTACAACTGAGTGGACAAAAATAGAATCCATGGGGCCCAAGTCAATTTCTTCACACAAAGACAACAGATTTAATCCTTGTAGCTGGACTCAAAAGAGGTCAGGAATGGAGCACAGGATCCCAGTGATTCTAAAACTGTTTTGACCTGGGGCCAAAAGGGGAACCACAGGGACCTAAGAGGCCTCAAGGGTGTTACACAAGACAGGGACAGACTGTCTTATAGAGTTTCAAAACTTTCCACAAATGTTCTCCAAACTAGAACGTGTCTGTGTTGTGATAATACAACCGCACTGTGGTCTCCTCCACAACTGGAAGTTGGTTTGTTTCCTTAAGTAATTGAGCAACAGGAAGAGATGAAATTATGAATGCTCTTTGCTCCAAATTTCCATCAACAACTCATAACAGCCTTTTACCACCCTTATTGCCAATACTTACTGGTCATGCTACTGTTTCTGATTCCTACAGCCCATGAACTAATCTTTCTGTTGGCTTAAGCACTTAGCTGTGCACCTAACTGAATAATGGTGTTTAGAGCCCCACCCCAGTGACAACTACTAAACCTTCCCACCAGTTCACATAGCAACATAGCTCTACTTGGCTTGGATTTATTACAGAACATTGTCTTACCTTTCTATTAATTAATCTGTGCTTCTATACATCACTTTTTATTGTTTCACTGTATTGAAATTTTTTAAGCTTCTGAACATTGGACACTAAATGAAATAAGTTGAAATACAAATCTAATATATGACTTTGTATTAATTGCTCTACAAACCTCAGAATTTTTATGTGTGGCTGAAGAAACCATAAGAGAGTATCAGATCACTTAGAACTGGAGTTACAAGTAATTGTTGTGAGCTATCACATGGGTGCTAGGAACCAAAGCCAAGTCCTCCAGAGGAGCAGCCAGTGCTCTTAACAACAAGTCAACCCTCCAGCACTGGGATGCTTTCAGGGTGTTTGTATGACAACATACTAGTCGTGTCTGTTAACACGCATGCTCAACTCAGCAGTAAAATGCCATGACAATAAGAGAAAGTCAAATCCTTAACATTGTAAACTACAAATGAGAACATATTGCAAGCTGAAAGGGAATTTCAATTCAGTTTCATTGTCAGTCAAAATAGATTAGAAAATATTTTAGACTATTAATCACATATTCCATAGTGATTAAAACTGATTAAAACATCATAGAGAGTCCCCTTTCCCAAAAGGGGAGGAAAAGCCCTTGAAGTCCTCCTCATGATATGTCTCCAACTCTGAGGCAGGGACTACAATAATCAATCAAACAAGTTACTATTTTCCAACTATATCAGCTGAAGCCAGAATCATAACTAGCAGTATCCACCGATTCTTCTACTTGTTGTTTCTCCTCTACCTGTAGCTTGGTTCTTTGTGGTTTCCCCCTTGACCCCAGATCAAAACAGTTTTAGTTAGAGGGATCCTGAACTCCATCCCATCTACTGTGAGTCCAATTACAGGAATTAAATCACATTCTCTTGTCTTTGTATCGAGACTTACTTGGGCCCCATAAATTCTACTTTTCCCCCATTCTAATTTACCTAACCAGAAAGCAGACAATGTATTTAGAGATGGAGTGCATCCAGACACTCTTAGCTGCCTAAGTATGCCCAGGTTATAAAACAAAAACAAAAACCAAAAACACAGTAGAAATAGAAAACAGAAAAAGTATAGGATTAGCCAAGAGAAGATATTCATAACACACTCTAAGAGTGACATTTTTGTCCGGTGTAAAGTGACAAAAAAATTAAAGGCATACAAATTGGAAAGAATAAAAAAAAAAAACAAATTGGAAAGAAGGAAATACAGCTATTTGCATATAACACTTTTCTCATTTATTTACAGACGGTGTGAACAGAGGTATATGCACATGAGCACATCTATGCAGGTCATAGAATGAGTTTGCCAGAGTTGCTTCTGTCCTTCCACCATCTGAGTCTCCAGGATTTAATTTAGATCATTAAATTGATGGTATCCTTTATCCAGTGAGCCTTCACATGACATTTTGGAGTATACAGAAAAGCACAAATAATTCACAAAATATCTCTACATGAACATTGCAGGGATGGAAGGTCCAATGTGAATATTCAAAATCAACCATATTACTATATGTTTACCATATTAATTGAGATTTCAAGCAAACTAAACAACTAACTACCATAGCAGAAAAATTAGATGTGATGATGCGCACATAAAATCTAGAATTTGAGAAGTGAAGGCAGAAGGATTTAGAGAGCAAGACCAGAAAGGTCTATGGTGTGAATTTGAAACCAAGCTGAGCTACATTCTGAAGGGAAACAAAGGAAGCATGTATCTGCCAGGGAGGGGGGTCAGGAGAAGGGATTGGGAGAAATGGAGGGAGAGGAAATTCAGTCGGGGTATAATATATGAGCAAAGAACATTTAAAATAATTAACACATAAGAAAATTTTAAACCTGGTAGTGGTGACGCACACCTGTAATCCCAGCACTCTGGGAGGCAGAGGCAGGCGGATTTCTGAGTTCAAGGCCAGCCTGGTCTACAGAGTGAGTTCCAGGACAGCCAGGTTCATACAGAAAAACCCTGTCTTGAAAAAGCCAAATCCAAAAAACAAAAAAAGGAAAGAAAAAGAAAAATTTAGCAAAATATAAACACAACTGAAGGCTGAAAACAATTCACGAATAAAAAATTAAAGAAGGTTTAAATAAACAGAAAAGTATACTACACTTACAAAATGTAATACTTTATTGTCAAAGTATAAGCTCTCAATTTCATGTACAAGCACAATACTGTCTAAGTAGATGTCTATAAGCAAGATTTTTTGGTTGAGAAACTTCTAAAGTTCATATAAAATTTTATATGAAATGGCAATAGAACTGCCAAGAAAGTTCTAAAAACAAGAAAGTTTGTAAGATTATAATAAATCAGGACAGTTTGATACTAAGAAGAGAACATAGCTGTCATGTGAAGAAGGTCATAACACCTGAAGGCTACTAAAGTCAGAAAATCACCCAAGTTCCTTCATAACCACAGACATATGAGTGAAATTAGGAGATTTCACCTTCTCATCCATCCACCTGGAGCCACAGATGAGCCCAGGAAAGGGCAGCAGATGCAGCAAGTAGAAAAGGCCAGCCACATTTTCTGTATCCATTCCACTGTTGAGGGACATCTAGATTCTTTCCCGATTCTAGCTATTATAAATAAGAGTGCTATGAACATAGTGGAGCATGTGTCCTTATTACATGCTGGGGAAATCTCTGGGTATATGCCCAGGAGTGGTATAACTGGGTCCTCAGGTGGTACTATGTCCAATTTTCTGAAGAACTGGAAAACTTATTTCAAGAGCAGTTTTATCAGCTTGCAGTCCCACCAGCAATAGAGGAGTGCTCCTCTTTCTCCACATCCTCTCTAACATCTGCTGTCCCCTCAGTGTTTGATCTTAGCCAGAAAATGTGGTACATTTACACAATGGAGTACTTCTCAGCTATTAAAAACAATGAATTCATGAGATTCTTAGGCAAATGGATGGAACTAGAAATTATCATCCTGAGTGAGGTAACCCAGTCACAAAAGAACACACATGGTATGTGCTCGCTAATGAGTGGATATTAGCCCAGGAGCTTGGAATACCCAAGATACAATTCACAGACTACATGAAGCTCAAGAAGAAGGAAGACCAAAATGTGGATACTTTTGTCCTTCTTAGAAGGGGGATCAAAATACCCATGGCTCACAGCCAACCAATGGACTAAGCACAGGATCCCCAATGGCAGAGCTAGAGAAAGGACCCAAGCAGATAAAGAGGTTTGCAGTCCCATAGGAGGAACAATAATATATACCAACCAGTACCCCTAGAGCTCCCAGGGACTAAACCACCAACCAACGAGTACACGTGGAGGGACCCATGGCTCCAGATACATATGTAGCAGAGGATGGCCTTTTCAGACATCAATAAGAGAAGAGGCCATTGGTCCTGTAAAGGTTTGATGTCCCAGTGTAGGGGAATGCCAGGTCAGGAAAGTGGAAGGGGTGTTGCTAAGCTAGGGGAGAGAGATGGGATAGCGGGTTTTCGGATGAGTAAGGAGGAAAGGGGATAGCATTTGAAATGTAAATCAAGCAAATATCTAATAAAAATATGAGAGAGAAAGAGAGAGAGAGAGAGAGAGAGAGAGAGAGAGAGAGAGAAAGAGAAAGAGAGAAGGCCAGCCAATATTGACCACTTACAGAACTCTGAAGGGTTGAATTATTGTTTTTTTAGTATTTTTACCCAATAGAGAATTGATGTAACAGTACGTTTTAAGCGTGTGTGTGTGTGTGTGTGTGTGTGTGCGCGCGCGCGTGTCTGTGTGTCTGTCTGTGTGTCTGTGTCTGTCTCTCTCTTTCTGGCTTTTTAGACAGTGATTCATAGCTTAGACTAGCTTAAAACTTCCTATGTAGCCCAGGGTAAGCGTCTGCCTTCACCCTTACCCAATGCTAGGATTTTATGTGTATATCACAATAGATGGGATGGAGTACAGGATCCCACTAAAACTGTCTTGATCTGGAGTCAAGAGTGAACCACAAGGACCCAAGATACAGGTAGAGGAGAAACAACCAAATAGAAGAATCAATGGAAATTGATAGCTTTGATTCTGGCTTCAGTTAATATAGTTGGAAAACTGTAACTTGTTTGAGTGATTATTGTAGTCCCTGCCTCAGCACATCTGAAGATAGTATCTCTTTGTGTTGTCCAAACTCCCCTTGAATTCACCAAGCTACCCAGTCTGCGTTTTAACTGAAGAATTCTCCTGCTTTACCTGATTGCATAGCTTGGATTATTAGAATGCATCACTGTGCTTAGTTGTTGTTATTGTAATTCCAACATCATATGAGAACAGTGGAAATATGACAGGGAAGTGATCATGAGATGATGGTGATCTTATACAATGGTGTTCAAATCGTTTACTTTTGAAAACTTTACAAAACCATGTGTGATCCTGTGAATGCATTGCCCATGGCCTTTGAACATATGTAATAATATGGAATCTAAAATTCCATTCAAAGTAAATCTGCTTCTGTTAGACATCAAATTAATGTTTTATTAGATATATTCCTTATTTACATTTCAAGTGTTGCCCCCTTTCCTGGTCCCCCACCCCAAAAATCCCATAAGCCATCTCCTCTCCCCGTTCTCCAATCAACCCTTTCCCACTTCTCTGTCCTAGTACACTGCAGCATCTAGTCTTTCCAGGACCAAGGGTCTCTCCTCCCTTTGGTGTCTAACAAAGCCATCCTCTGCTGCCTATGTGTCTGAAGCCATGGGTCACTCCATGTGTACTCTTTGGTTAATAGTTTTGTCCCTAGGAGCTCCGGGAGTACTGGATGGCTCATATTGTTATTTCTCCTATGGTGCTGCAACCCCCTCAGCTCCTTGGGTCCTTTCTCTAGCTCCTCCATTGGGGAACCTGTGCTCAGTTAAATGGCTGGCTGAGAGTGTCCCCCTCTGTATTTGTCATGTACTAGCAGAGCCTCCCAGGTGACACCTGTATTTGGCTCTGGGCAGCAAGTGCTTGTGGGCATCGATAATAGTGTCTAGGTTTTGTAAATGGGATGGGTCCCTAGGTGGGGTAGTCTCTAGATGGTCTTTCCCTCAGATTCTGCTCTACCCTTTGTCTCTGTATTGCCTTCTGTGGGTATTTTGTCCCCCCCTTCTACAGAGGACCAGATTATCCATGCTTTGTTCTCCCTCCTTCTTAGGCATCAATTGATATGTGAAATGTGTTTTGGGTATTCCAAGCTTCTAGGCTGATATCCACTTATTAGTGAGTGCATACCATGTGTGTTCTTTTGTGATTGGGTTACCTCTCTCAGGATGATGTTTTCCAGTTTCAACCATTTGTCTAAGAATTTCATGAATTCATTGCTTTTAATAACTGCATAGTTTTCCATTGTGTAAATATATACCACATTTTCTGTATCCATTCCTCCATTGAGGGACATCTAGGTTTTTTCCAGCTTCTGGCTCTTATAAATAGGGCTGCTATGAACATAGTGAAGCGTGTGTCCCTTATTACATGCTGGAGAATCCTCTGGGTTCCAGGAGTTGGCATTTTCCATCTATTTCACATCTATATTGGTGTTTTCCATCTATTATCCTTTGTAGGGCTAGATTTGTGGAAAGATATTGCATAAATTTGGTTTTATCATAGAATATCTTGGTGTTTCTCTTATCTGTGGTGATTGAGAGTTTGGCTGGGTATAGTAGTCTGGCCTGGCATTTGTGTTCTCTTAAGGTCTGTGTGAGATCTGCTCAGGATCTTCTAGCGTTCATGGTCTCTGGTGAGAAGTCTGGTGTAATTCTGATAGGTCTTTCTTTATATGTTACTTGGCCTTTTTCCATTACTAATTTTAATATTCCTTCTTTGTTTAGTGCATTTGGTGTTTTAATTACTATGTGACAGGAGATATTTCTGGTCCAGTCTGTTTGGAGTTCTGTAGGCTTCTTGTATGTTCATGGGCATCTCTCTCTTTAGGTTAGGGAAGTTTTCTTCTATAATTTTGTTGAAGATATTTACTGGCCTTTTAAGTTGGAAATCTTTGCTCTCTTCTATATCTATAATCCTTAGGTTTGGTCTTCTCATTGTGTTCTGGATGTTTTGGGTTACAAGCTTTTTTCATTTTGCATTTTCTTTAATTGTTAAGTCAATGCTTTCTATGGTATCTTCAGCACCTGAGATTCTTTCTTCTTTCTCTTGTATTCTGTTGTTAATGTTTGCATTTATGACTCCTGATTTCTTTACAATGTTTTCTATCTCCAGAGTTGTCTCCCTTTGTGATTTCTTAATTGTTATACTTCTGTTTTTAGATCCTGGATGGTTTTGTTCAGTTCCTTTACTTGTTTGTTTGTGTTTTCCTGAAATTCTTTAAGGGATTTTTTTGTGTTTCCTCTGTTAGGGCTTCTGCCTGTTGATCCATAGTCTCCTGTATTTCTTTAAGTGATTTTTGTATTTCCTCTTTATGGGCTTCTACCTGTTGACCCATGTTCTCCTGTATTTCTTTTTTTTTTTTTTCCTCTTTATTTTAAAGATTTATTTATTTATTTTATGTATATGAGTACACTGTTGCTCTCTTCAGACACACCAGAAGAGGGCATCAGATCCCATTACAGATGGTTGTGAGCCACCATGTGGTTGCTGGGAATTGAACTCAGGACCTCTGGAAAAGCAGTCAGTGCTCTTAACCGCTGAGCCAACTCTCCAACCCTCTCCTGTATTTCTTTAAGGGATTTTTGTGTTTCCTTTTTAAGGGCTTCTACTTGTTTACTCATGTTCTCCTGTACTTCTTTAAGGAAGTTATTTATGTCTTTCTTGAAATCCTCTATCAGCATCATGAGATGTGATTTTAAATCCAGATCTTACTTTTCTGATGTGTTGGGACATCCAGGACTTGCTGTTGTGGAAGAATTAGGTTCAGATGGTGCCATGTTGCCTTGGTTTCTGTTGGTAATGTTCTTACATTTGCCTTTTGCCATCTGGTTATCTCTGGTGTTAGCTGGTGTTGCTGTCCCTGACTGTGGCTTATCATTATGCAAGCCTCTGTATCTATGCTCCTGGGAGACTCGGTTTTCTTTGTGTACACCGGCATGTAGGTACTCCTGCAAGACCCGTTCTCTTGTGGTTATATTTAGGTATGTAGCTCTATGGCCCCAATAAACTCTGGGTGCAGATGGAAATCGGAAGACTTCTGTCCCAGGCTGCTCCTAGGCTCTTGAGTCCTCCTCAGGTTTTCAGGCTGTTTCCTCTGAGCAGCAGGGGTAGTCCTCCCTATGCTGTCTGGCCTCTCTGCACTCCTGAGTGGTTAGCTACCTCCTTGGATATGGTGTGTGGTTGCAGAGGGTGGTCCCAAGCCAGAGATGGAGACTGGAGGCCTTCTGCCAGAGGGTTCTGGGTGTGATCCTCTGAGTGGTGAGGGTGGTTCTACCTGTGCAGGCAGGCCCCTTCACACTCCTGGGTGGTTAAGATGTCTCCCTGTGTCACTTGGGTATGATGGCACACTGTTGCCATAGGATAGACCCAAGTCAGAGACAGAAACCAGAGGGCTTCTGCCAGAGGGTTCCGCATGTAATCCTCTGAGCAACAGGGGTGGTTCTACCTGTGCAGGCCAGTCTCTCCACACTCTTGTGTGGTTAAGCTGCCTCCCTGCACCACTTGGGTATGGCGTGCTGTGCCAGAGAGACAAGTTAATGTTAAAACACTAACAATTTCCTCCTTGAAGTCATATGAAATAAAAGAATTTCTGCTATTCTTAATGTGTATAACATTGACCTATACATAGTGCTTAATATATTAGTGCTTATTAGCAACTATAAACTACAGTAAGCATTTAAAATAGTTATTTAATTATTTACATCATGAGACTATTTGCAGTTATTGAGACACAGAAAACAAGAGATCTTGGAATTTGCTAATGAGTGGGGATTATTCTATTGTCCCCGGGACAGGGACCAGAGAGAAAGGAGGACCAAGGAAAATTCCTTATCTGTTATACAGTATTTTCTCCCGGAAGTATGTCCAAAGGAGCCTAAAGCCAGACACTTGGTTTTTAGATGTTGACCTCTAAAACTGTCTGGCTGTGTCTTTAATAATTTTTCACTGATGGCCCCACGCTGAATATCTGTACAGCAGTTTCCTATTTCTCCCCAGAATTATTTAGGGACTAGAATGCAATGGCCCTCTAATGAACATGTTGAGCCTAGTGTCATCTTCCATATTATGGTACCTTCCATTTTTGAGAAACAACTTCTGGAAATGGATAATGAGTAAATAGTAGCATATGTGACATATCTTTTATGTCCTTAAACATGAGAATCTTAAAGAATTGGTTTATCTTCAAATACAGTGAGAGACAACTCAAAGAATACCATTAAGCCATTCATGTATAAATATAAGCTAGGAAGAATAACTAAGGCAAAGATTTCCCCAAAGCTGAAGATCATGTTATCTTAGACTACAGGAGAAATAGATCTGGGTGACATTGTACCAAGGATCTAGCTCCAGGTATAAGGACATGTACGTCAACCTATTAAATCTAAGGCTACAAGGTTGTGTGGGTAGATACCATGCAGCCATTGTCTTCCAGAGACCTCACTGATAGTCCAAATTGATCCACATTACCAAGTTCCATTTTACTTTATTCTGATGTCTAATACAGAAAACCAGCAGCCTGAGAAACACTATGAGACAGGGCCAAAAACTTTTAGCAAATATGTTTGCTACCACCTGTCAAGCTCATAAATGAGGATGATCAACATAGAACAACCTCCAGCATAGTCTGATGTCTCTTCTTGAACAGAACCAGCAATAGAAGTAGGTCCCCAGATGAAGACAACTATTCCTAGGGTGTGAATGAAAGGAGTCTCTTCCGCTTTAGACAACTCAGTGCTGTGACTCCTTCCTCTAGGACTTATAAGAACTTACTGGGTGTCTAGGCAAATGTACCCCAAGACAACTTTGTGTATCACTACCCATAAAAAAAATGGAAAGGCATCTCAGAACACAGTGGAACTTGTCAAACATCCTATGTAGAAAGCAGACTCAAGAACACAAAACAAGAAGGTGGAAAGGTCAAAGGTCAAGGTCACACTACATATACTTTACATGGAAGAAGAAGGACCTATACTCAATGGAGTCCTAAAAAAAAAATGGTACAGGAGATAAGTCAAGTAGAAGGCACAAATAGCTTGTCTGGCATCTGAGAAACATAAACCTATATATGTTCTTGTATATACCACTGTATATGTATGAGACCCTCAGACCAGAGAATACTATGGAGAGGAAGATAAAGTTCAGCAAATTGTGAGGATGATTTCTGCATGGATTTAAAGTTGTAAGGTTATCCAGCACCTCCATGTGAAGTGGAAACGTAAGGGTTCTTTGGAAAGTCAGTTGTGTTGGATGGTATTTTGCTGTGGCAAACACATGAAAGAGTGTTTTCCTGAAGTCGACACAGGTAAAAGAATGTTTCACTAAGGTAGACTTGTGAAGAAACATTTCACTGAAACAGACACAGTTGAAAGATGTTCTGAAACAAGCACATGAAAAGACATGTGATGAAGGATTCTTCACTAACTACATGCAAGTATTGGTCCACCTTACATTGCATATCTCAATTCCCAGTAACCACATGGTAGCTCACACCCATCTGCAATGGGATCTGATGCCCTTTTCTGGTGTATTTGAAGACAGTGATAGTGTATTCACATATATAAAATTAATGAATTCTTGAATAAAAAGAGACAGTCAGCTGTGGACCACTGCACTCTTGTCACAGTTAAGAGGAGTCAACACTCAGGGTAATTATTTAAAAAAAGAAAAAAGAAGAGAAGAGGAAAGAAGAGGAGAGGAGGGGAGAGGAGGGGAGAGGAAGGGAAGGGAGGGAGGGGAAGGGAGGGGAGGGGAAGGGAGGGGAAAGGAAAGGAAGGGAAAGGAAAGAAAAGAAAAGGAAAGAAAAGAAAAGAAAAAGAAAAAGAAAAAGAAAAAGAAAAAAAAAAAAGAAAAGAAAGCAGACTGAGCAAGCAAGAAGGAGCAAGCCAATCAGCAGCATCCCTCCATGGCCTCTGCATCAGCTTCTGCCTTCTGGATCCTGCCCTATTTGAGTTCCTGTCCTGACTTTCTTCAGTGATAAATGTGATAGGGAAGTGTGAGCCAAGCAAACCCTTTCCTTCCCAAATTGCTTTCATCGTGGTGATTCATCACAGTAAGAGTAACCAAACCTTTGTTGCTTTGGTTAAATTTAATTTACATTAACATCTTTAATAGCTAAAGGTGTTGGATGTGTTTTCAGGCAGCTATGTGATATTTGGATATTTTCCATGAGCAAATGGCTATTCATGTGCTTTACCCATTTCAGGACACTGAATTTGCTCCATAGCGTCATTATTTTTCCTGGCTGTTTATTGAGTTCCTCTGCTTTAAATTCTATGTAGCTAAAAAACAAGCAAGCAAGCAAACAAACAAACAAACCACTATATCTTTCGAAAGGGTAAATTCCACTGTGAACAGGCATCATTGTTAGAAATAATTAAAATTCTGCAAACTTTCAAGGTGATCTAAGTCATGTGAAAGGGAAATGGATGGTTGTTGATGAATGTTTCTTCCATGATCGGTGGAACCTCTAAAAGCATAAATCAAAATAAGCCATTTCCCATTTTACATTAATCATCAAATTTTATTATCAACTTAGGTATTTTATTATCAACCCTTACCCCAAACAAAGGTTCTCTGAAAATACCACAAAAATTTCTTGAGGTCTCTAGAAAATCATTCCTCAATTAATGCAGAGATTCCACTTGTCCTGAGTGCAGCCATATTAGCTCTGGCCTACCCATGCCTACCCCTCATTCCTCCTCTACATACTTTCCCAGCATAGTATAAATAATTTTGGAGTGTTATGTCGAGATTTATGACCATATATTGGTGGCATCATTGCAAAGAATGGACAATTACATTCTGTATGACAGTTGGTTATTTTACACCAGATGTTATTGTTGAAATCTTGAATGTTGAACAATAGCCCAGGTATTAAATGCCTAGCACAGTGCCAGGATAGTGGGAGTCTTAGGTAACTAGAAGGAAAGCCTTAAAGGTGGTCACAGGGCTCCATTGTCTTTCTTTGCTTCCCAACCATAACCTGAGTAGTCTTGCTTTACCATGTGTTCCCTCCTTGACATGCTACCTCCACAAAGAGCTAAAAGCAGTAAGTCCAACTAAGCATCCACTGGGGCCTCTAAAATCATTTGCCAACTTATGTTCTTTTTCCTTTTAAGCTAATTATTTCAGGAACTTTTTATAGAGCAGAAACTGACCCATACAGAGATCTTTTTTTAAACTAGCAATACTGGTTCAGATTTTAGAATTTCCTAATAACGGTCATAAGTTAGGGCTCCCACTTCTCTCTTCTCGAGTTTAACCATCCACTATATCAGCTCATAGAATTCACAAAAGCCAGGCCTGATAAGCTGAGCTCAAACCCCAGGGCCCACATGGAAAAAGGAGAGAGAGAGAGAGAGAGAGAGAGAGAGAGAGAGAGAGAAATAATTTGTATTTGCAAGATGTAATTGTCTCAGAGGATTACTGCTGAATAAGCTCACCCATTTCTGAATTCTGGCTGGCTGGTTCAACTTAGCTATTCTGGCTCAAACTCCTCTCCAAGATGACTGATTCATTCTGACTTCTCTCAGCTTCTCGCTGGATTGTTCCGCTTGGCCTCAAACTAACTCTGACAATGTATTCTAATCTTTTGACTCCTCCTCATTCTCTAGCTTGTTCTGTCTTCACCTGCAACCTATCTCAGTAAAACTGTCCTGGTAAAATTGCCCCCCATCTTCTCATCTTCCCTCTCTCCCTCTCTCCCTCCCCCCTATCCTGCTGCTCTCTTAAGTCACCTCTCTTTTTGGTCTCTTCTCATGAAAGTTGGGTGTATCCTATCTCTGACTCACTCCATCAAATCTTTCTCTGATTCATCAATTTGTCTGCCTCACAATGAGATGTCACTTTCTTTTTTTTTTTAATTTTTTTATTCGATATAATTTATTTACATTTCAAATGATTTCCCCTTTTCTAGCCCCCCCCCACTCCCCGAAAGTCCTGTAAGCCTCCTTCTCTTCCCCTGTCCTCCCACCCATCCCTTCCCACTTCCCCGTTCTGGTTTTGCGGAATACTGTTTCACTGAGTCTTTCCAGAACCAGGGGCCACTCCTCCTTTCTTCTTGTACCTCATTTGATGTGTGGATTATGTTTTGGGTATTCCAGTTTTCTAGGTTAATAACCACTTATTAGTGAGTGCATACCATGATTCACCTTTTGAGTCTGGGTTACCTCACTTAGTATGATGTTCTCTAGCTCCATCCATTTGCCTAAGAATTTCATGAATTCATTGTTTCTAATGGCTGAATAGTACTCCATTGTGTAGATATACCACATTTTTTGCATCCACTCTTCTGTTGAGGGATACCTGGGTTCTTTCCAGCATCTGGCAATTATAAATAGGGCTGCTATGAACATAGTAGAGCATGTATCCTTATTACATGGTGGGGAATCCTCTGGGTATATGCCCAGGAGTGGTATAGCAGGATCTTCTGGAAGTGAGGTGCCCAGTTTTCGGAGGAACCGCCAGACTGATTTCCAGAGTGGTTGTACCAATTTGCAACCCCACCAGCAGTGGAGGAGTGTTCCTCTTTCTCCACACCCTCTCCAACACCTGCTGTCTCCTGAATTTTTAATCTTAGCCATTCTGACTGGTGTAAGATGAAATCTTAGGGTTGTTTTGATTTGCATTTCCCTAATGACTAATGAAGTTGAGCATTTTTTAAGATGCTTCTCCGCCATCCAAAGTTCTTCAGGTGAGAATTCTTTGTTTAACTCTGTACTCCACTTTTTAATAGGGTTGTTCGGTTTTCTGGAGTCTAACTTCTTGAGTTCTTTATATATATTGGATATTAGCCTTCTATCTGATGTAGGATTGGTGAAGATCTTTTCCCAATTTGTTGGTTGCCAATTTGTCCTCTTGATGGTGTACTTTGCCTTACAGAAACTTTGTAATTTTATGAGGTCCCATTTGTCAATTCTTGATCTTAGAGCATACGCTATTGGTGTTCTGTTCAGAAACTTTCTCCCTGTACCGATGTCCTCAAGGGTCTTCCCCAGTTTCTTTTCTATTAGCTTCAGAGTGTCTGACTTTATGTGGAGGTCCTTGATCCATTTGGAGTTGAGCTTAGTACAAGGAGACAAGGATGGATCAATTCGCATTCTTCTGCATGCTGACCTCCAGTTGACCCAGCACCATTTGTTGAAAAGGCTATCTTTTTTCCATTGGATGTTTTCAGCCTCTTTGTCGAGGATCAAGTGGCCATAGGTGTGTGGGTTCATTTCTGGATCTTCAATCCTGTTCCATTGATCCTCCTGCCTGTCACTGTACCAATACCATGCAGTTTTTAACACTATTGCTCTGTAGTATTGCATCAGGTCAGGGATACTGATTTCCCCAGATTTTCTTTTGTTGCTGAGTATAGTTTTAGCTGTCCTGGGTTTTTTGTTGTTCCAGATGAATTTGATAATTGCTCTTTCTAACTCTGTGAAGAATTGAGTTGGGATTTTGATGGGTATTGCACTGAATCTGTATATTGCTTTTGGCAAAATGGCCATTTTAACTATATTGATTCTACCGATCCATGAGCATGGGAGGTTTTCCCATTTTTTGAGGTCTTCTTCCATTTCCTTCTTCAGAGTCTTGAAGTTCTTGTCATACAGATCTTTCACATGTTTGGTAAGAGTCACCCCAAGATACTTTATACTGTTTGTGGCTATTGTAAAGGGGGTCATTTCCCTAATTTCTTTCTCAGCCTGCTTATGCTTTGAGTATAGGAAGGCCACTGATTTGCTTGAGTTGATTTTATAACCTGCCACTTTGCTGAAGTTGTTTATCAGCTGTAGGAGCTCTCTAGTGGAGTTTTTTGGGTCACTTAGGTAGACTATCATGTCGTCTGCAAATAATGATAGTTTGACTTCTTCCTTTCCAATTTGTATCCCTTTGACCTCCTTATGTTGTCGAATTGCCCGAGCTAGTACCTCAAGTACAATATTGAAAAGATAAGGAGAAAGGGGGCAACCTTGTCTGGTCCCTGATTTCAGTGGGATTGCTTCAAGTTTCTCTCCATTTAGTTTGATGCTGGCTACTGGTTTGCTGTATATTGCTTTTACTATGTTTAGGTATGGGCCTTGAATTCCTGTTCTCTCCAAGACTTTAAGCATGAAAGGATGCTGAATTTTGTCAAATGCTTTTTCAGCATCCAATGAAATAACCATGTGGTTTTGTTCTTTGAGTTTGTTTATGTAGTGGATTTCATTGATGGATTTCCGTATATTGAACCAACCCTGCATTCCCAGGATAAAGCCTACTTGATCATGGTGGATGATCGTTTGATGTGTTCTTGGATTCGGTTGGCAAGAATTTTATTGAGTATTTTTGCATCGATGTTCATAAGGGAAATTGGTCTGAAGTTCTCTTTCTTTGATGGGTCTTTGTGTGGCTTTGGTATCAGCGTAATTGTGGCTTCATAGAAGGAATTGGATAATGTTCCTTCTGTTTCTATTTTGTGGAATAGTTTGAAGAGTATTGGTGTTAACTCTTCTTTGAAGGTCTGGTAGAATTCTGCACTGAAACCATCTGGTCCTGTGCTTTTTTTGGTTGGAAGACTTTCTATGACTCCTTCTTTTTCTTTAGGCATTATGGGACTGTTTAGATGGTCTAGTTGGTCCTGATTTAATTTTGGTATTTGGTATCTGTCAAGGAAATTGTCCATTTCCTCCAGATTCTCCAGTTGTGTTGAGTACAGGCTCTTGTAGTAGGATCTGATGATTTTTTGGATTTCCTCAGTTTCCGTTGTTATATCTCCCTTTTCATTTCTAAGTTTGTTAATTTGGATACTTTCTCTGTGCCCTTTGGTCAGTCTGGCTAAGGGTTTATCTATCTTGTTGATTTTCTCAAAGAACCAGCTCCTGGTTTTGTTGATTTTTTGTATGGTTCTCTTTGTTTCTACTTGATTGATTTCAGCCCTGAGTTTGATGATTTCCTGCCTTCTACTCCTCCTGGGTGAAATAGCTTCTTTTTGTTCTAGGGCTTTCAGGTGTGTCATTAAGCTGGTAATGTATGCTCTCTCCATTTTCTTTTCGGAGGCACTCAGGGCTATGAGTTTTCCTCTTAGCACTGCTTTCATTGTGTCCCATAGATTTGGGTATGTTGTGTTTTCATTTTCATTGTGTTCTAAAAAGTCTTTAATTACTTTGTTTATTTCTTCCTTGACCAAGGTATCATTGAGTAGAGTATTGTTCAGTTTCCACGTGTATGTGGGTTTTCTGTTGTTTCTGTTGCTATTGAAGACCACTTTTACTCCATAGTGATCAGATAGGAGCCATGGGATTAGTTCGATCTTATATTCGTTGAGGTCTGTCTTGTGACCAATTATATGGTCGATTTTGGAGAAGGTACCATGAGGTGCTGAGAAAAAGGTATATTCATTTGTTTTAGGATAGAATGTTCCATATATATCTGTTAAATCTAATTGGTCCAAAGCTTCAATTAGTTTCATTGTGTCCCTGTTTAGTTTCTGTTTTCCTGATCGGTCCATTGAGGAAAGTGCAGTGTTGAAGTCACCCACAATTATTGTGTTAGGTGCAATGTGTGCTTTGAGTTTTAATAAAGTTTCTTTTACGAAAGAGGGTGCCCTTGCATTTGGAGCATAGATGTTCAGGATTGAGAGTTCTTCTTGTTGTATTTTTCCTTTGACCAGCAAGAAGTGTCCCTCAGAGTCTCTTTTGATGACTTTGGGTTGAAAGTCAATTTTATCTGATATTAAAATGGCTACTCCACCTTGTTTCCTGAGACCATTTGCTTGTAAAATTGTCTTCCAGCCTTTTACTCTACGGTAGTGTTTGTCTTTGACCCTGAGGTGTGTTTCCTGTAAGCAGCAAAATGTAGGGTCCTGTTTACGTATCCAGTCAGTTAGGCTGTGTCTTTTTATTGGGGAATTAAGTCCATTGATGTTAAGAGATATTAAGGAATAGTGATTGTTACTTCCTATCATTTTTGACGTTATTTTTTAAATTTGATTGGTTAACTTCTTTTGGGTTTGATGAAAGGTTACTATCTTGCTTTTTCCAGGGTGAAGTTTCCCTCCTTGTATTGGTGTTGTCCTCCTATTATCCTTTTTAGGGCTTGGTTTGTGGATAGATACTGGGTAAACTTGGTTTTGTCATGAAATATCTTAATTTCTCCATCTATGGTGATTGAGAGTTTTGCTGGATATAGTAGTTTTGGTTGGCATTTGTGTTCTCTTAGAGTCTGCATGAGATCTGCCCAGGACCTTCTAGCCTTCATAGTCTCAGGTGAAAAGTCTGCTGTGATTCTGATAGGTCTTCCTTTATATGTTACTTGGCCGTTTTCTCTTACTGCCTTTAATAGTCTTTCTTTGTTTAGTACATTTGGTGTTTTGATTATGTGACGGGAAGTATTTCTGTTCTGGTCCAGTCTGTTTGGAGTTCTGTAGGCTTCTTGTATATTCATGGGCATCTCTCTCTTTAGGTTAGGGAAGTTTTCTTCCATAATTTTATTGAAGATATTTGCTGGCCCTTTAAGTTGTAAATCTTCACTCTCATCTATGCCTATAATCCTTAGGTTTGGTCTTCTCATTGTGTCCTGGATTTCCTGGATATTTTGGGTTACAAGCTTTTTGCATTTTGCATTTTCTTTAACTGTTGAGTCCATGGTTTCTATGCAATCTTCAGCATCTGAGATTCTTTCTTCTATCTCTTGTATTCTGTTGTTGATATTTGCATCTCTGTCCCCTGATTTCTTCCCAAGGCTTTCTATCTCCAAAGTTGTCTCCCTTTGAGTTTTCTTAGTTGTTTCTACTTCTGATTTTAGATCCTGGATGGTTTTGCTTAGCTCCTTCACTTGCTTGTTTGTGCTTTCCTGTAATTCTTTAAGAGATTTTTGTGTTTCTTCTTTCATGACCTCAGCCTGTTGACCAAAGTTCTCCTGTATTTCTTTAAGTGTTTTTTGCGTTTTCTCCTTGTTGGCTTTTGTATTCTCCTGGATTTCTTTCAATGATTTTTGTGTTTCCCTTGCAAGGGCTTCTAACTTTTGATCCATTTTCTCCTGAATTTCTTTAAGTATGTCCTTCATGTGTTCCTGTACCAGCATCATGACCAGTGATTTTAAATCCAAATCTTGTTTTACTGGTGTGATGGGGTATCCAGGACATGCTGGTAGAGGAGAATTGGGTTCAGATGTTGCCATATTGCCTTGATTTCTGTTAATGACGTTCCTGCGTTTGCCTTTTGCCATCTAGTTCTCACTGGTGTTACTTGGTCTTGTCAGTGCTGGACTCACCAGTGCAAGCTGCCCCTTCCCCGTTGGCCTCTGGTGCACAGCTTACCCTCTGCACTGCCTGTAGACAGGGTGCTGCTGCCCAGGCTGATCAGATCCCAAAGCAGGCACCCGAAGGCTCCTGCTGGGGCCCGCTGGATTCACTGGAGCACACCGACTTCTCCCAGCTGGCCGCCCGGAAGCCCCACTAGCCTCTTGCAGGACCTGGAGATGTGGTGCGGCTGCCCAGGCTGATCTGGATCCGGAAGCGGAGAGTGTTGAGCTGAGGGCTTCCGCCTGAGGCCTTGCCCCCCCCCCCCCGATTGTGTCTGTGGACCAGATGGAGCCCGTGTGCACCCCCAGGGAGCGCTGACGGTGTATGCTGCTGTGACCTCCCCTGTGTTCCGCTCACTCCGCTGGGCAGCCGATCCCCTGACCGGGCTGGCGCACACAAGGTTAGCCTGGCTGCCCAGGCCCTGAGTCCAGGCAAAAGCCTGGGAGGCTAGGGTCCGAGCAAAGTTCCCCTAGGGCTATGACTGTTAATTGGGTCCGCCAGGTGACCCGGATGGGGAGCATGTGCGCCCGTGCTCCCTGAAAGTGCCAGGAGAGTCTGCTGTGCTAACAACCTCCTTGGCGGATTGACTCACAGATGGCCCACCAAGCCGCCCAGTTCTTGGGGTCAGTCCTGTGCCTTTTGGGGCCTCGACCCCCGCTTTGTTAGCCTCAGGCTATGCCTGTTATGGGTCTGCCCGCCAGAGCTCTCTGTCGTCCTGCAGGCAAAATGGCAGCGCGCGCGCAGGCAGGGACAAAAACCTCCTGGCTGGGTTGGCACCCCGATGGCCCCCCGAACAGCCCAGGGCCTGGGTGCAGGCCAACACCTGTCGGGCTCAGACCCCCGCCGTGTTGGCCTCGGATTATGTTTGTGTACCTCAGTCTGTCCGATCTCTGGAGTCAGAAACCAAGATGGAGATGAGCCTCTCCTGACTGGCGGGAGGCTGAGTTCTGAAGTGGCTTCCGTGCAGTGAAAGGCGCCGCACAACCGCAGCTGCTTGCCGCCCGGCTGGTCAGCGAAGGTCAGTGGTCGTGGGCGCAGGGCCTAACTGGACCCTGTGTCGCCTTGGCTCCACTGTTGATGGCCCTTCAGCTGGACCAGCCACTGTTGCACTGCAGCCGCCGCCGCCGCCGCCGCCGGAGATGTCACTTTCAAACATGGCTGCTTCCTTCATCTAAAGGTGTGTTTGTATTCCTTCCAGAGTGATTAAAGGTGTGTGGTGAGTCTGTGTTCCAGCTGAATCACACAAACCTAGAAGGTCTTGGATGTGATCCCTTGCCAGAGCAACCATGTTGCTGGATAAAATTCCTCTACACACACTTTAAAAAAATGTCAGTGGTATTTTTCTCAGAACTACAAAACCAATCCAGAAATTCTCAAGAAGTACAAAAGACCCTAATTAGTCAAAACAGTCGTAAGCAGAAAGGCAATGCTGAAGGTTTCCTAGTACATGATCTCAAAGTGTAGAGCAAAGCCAAAGTAACAACTGCAGCAGGATGCTGGGACACAAACACATATAGACTAATGAGATAGAATATAGGATGCCAAAAATAAACCCACAATGTTCACCAAAGGTGTCAAATCGGGTTAAAAAAAAAACAGCCTCTACAAGAACTGCTGCTGGGAAAGTGAATGTCCATCTATAGATGCATAAAACTAGGTCCACTTCACTCACCCTTCACAAACAAAAAGTCAAAAATGACCAAAGACCTTAAAGGTAAGAAGAACTTTGAAAACTACTAGACAAAGCAAAAGACTTTAAGATGTAATCATAGAAATGAGCATTCTGAAAAGGTCTCCATCAGCACAGGGAATAATCCTAAGAGTTTACAAATGGGACTATATGAAAATAAAATGTTTCAGAGTGGAGAGGTAGTCTACATAATGGGGCGGGGGACCATGTTGAAAAGCGTGCATCAGATAGAAGATTGCAATCTAGTATACATGAAGAACTGGAACACTTAAACACAAAAATCATCTAATCAATAAAGACTGATGAAGTGAATAGGCATTTATCAAAGGAAGAATTACAAATGACCAATAAATAGTTAGAAATTGTCCAATGCTCATAGCCACTAGGGAGATGGAGATTAAAACCACTTTAAGATTCCCTCTTACCCTCAGCAGGATGACTAGCAAAAAAGCAACCACATGTAAATGCTATGAGGCAAAGGAGCTTTATACACTGTTGGTGGGGGTGTAAACTTATGCAGTAACAATGTAAATCAGCACAGAATCTTCTAAAACACAAAATAAGCAAAACTAAAATTAGAACTGCCATAGGACCCATCTATACTCCTGGGTATATACCCAAATGAATGCAAGTCAACACATTGTAGAGATATTTGAAAACTCATGTCTATTTCTTTTTTTTTTTAACTTGACTATTCATATAAACAAGGTTAATGTAATAACATGGAATGCAAAAGATTAGAACCATTATTAATAAAGTATCTGATTCTACTTTAAAAATCATTAAAATAAATAAAACAGGACAGTGATCAGAATAATAGTACCATTATAATCACATTAAATAGAAAAGCTAACATCATTTTAAAGCTGTACCAAAGGCAGTACTACACATTTTTTGCGACTCAAAGGCTTCAGATGTCAATGATATGGAAACCAGGGTAGAAGCTCCCCTAGGAACTGCTCATTGACAGTTTGAAAAGACCCTGGATAACTCTAATATCATGTGACAGATGAGACAGGTGGTACAGTATCTGCACAAAACTATATACTTAGTAAAATAGTTATTTAAGCTGTTGTACCTTGTCCCATTTTTCTTTTGTTGCTTTAAAAAGACTGCAGGGTTAGGATCAACAGTGTGCAAATATGTATCTGGTGGTCATAATTACAGAAGCGTCCAACTCCCTGTAATGTGAGAAATGGTGCACCTTAAGTCTATTTAGATGTATGAGACAAAAATAATTTTATGGTAAGAAACACCCTTATTCAATATATATATACATATATTTAAAAATGAGCAGCATAGAGCAGACATAACTGTTTACTACCCATACTCTTGACTACCAAGAAATGAAGACAAACTTTAGAAAAATACAATGCAAGAAAAGATTCAAGTTGAAAATATATTCCTTTGGTTAAAAATCCTCCCCCTTTATGATAATGTGAACTCCCAGCGGCCACTGCATCCTCCTGGGTCACTACCCTGGCATACTACATCGTACTGCAGTCCAGTAGTTAGGGAGCTTACTGGGCTGCAGCAACAAAAATGAACTCTAACAGTAAAGCCTTGTAGCATTAACCTCTTGATGGTAGTTTTTACTTTAGAAACCTCCGACACATGTAATTTTCTTCAGATACTGTATAGTCAAACTTTTTGTAGAAACCGACATTTTGTGGTAGACATTCAAGGGTGATCTTGTAACAGTTCAGTTTCTTGCTTAGCAAAGTAAGAGTTGATAATAACAGTTTGCTGAGCTGCTTCCCTCTGCACTCGTCACTAACAAGGACATCTTCTACTCTCCCTCTCTTAGCATATGAATGGATAAATTTATGTTCTATTATCAGAGTTGCTGTAGCCACAATTTGTCCTAGGGTCACATCCTCCACAACCGTAACATAGTAATCCCCAGACTTCTTCATATGCTCAAAAGACTTCAGGAACTGCTCCGGGCTGACGACACCAGTCTCTGTCAGTTGACCCAATACCTTAAAAAAACCTTTATTTAAGTCTGAAGTACAAAGAGACCTCAAAACCAAGCCTTCTCCAGGATGCGTTGGAGAAATGGCTGGAGAAAATATTGCTGTATTCTGACTCCAGTCCACTTCTTTAAGCAAACTTGGGTCAAACATAGGAGTTTCATCGGGTTTCATCTTTCCAGTAAAGTCGGAGAGGACCACGCTCCTGTCGCAGCGGTCAGTCTCCCTGCGGGTCACAGGGCCGCGCGCATCCGGATCCGGATCCGGCTGCAGGGCAGCCCCGCTCCGGTCTATTTCTGAATGATTCACAGTGGCTTAGGAAGAGAACCAGCACACGTATACATTAGTAATTAAATGGATTTTAATAATATGGTACAAAGTCACAAAGAAAATCTGTTTAACCATGAAGAAAAAGAATATATACATACTAACTTCCTAATAAAACCCATTATTCTTTATACTAACTTTAAAAGATAATTAAGAATATACCTATTGATGAAGACAGTGTGGCACATATGTTAATACGTGAAGATGTTGCTCTATAATGCTCAAGGCCAGGCATGAGACATCATGTCTCATTGATGACAGTTTGTAATGTCTCAGGGCCAGGACAAGGGAGACACCTACATCACACATTCATTCCCAGCACTGATCATCACAGAGGCCACCCAGCAGTTAGTCCTCAGCTTACAAGTGTAATGGTCAGGTTTCTTCTTGCTGTGACAAACTACTTGACAAAAGCAAATTCAGGGAGAATGGGTTCCTCCTGGTTCTAAGTTTGCAGATACATTCCATCCTTATGGGGAGATTGGGTTGGCATGCTGGACTGCAAGGTATCAATCAGGTCACGTTGTAGCCACAGTCAGGAAGCAGAGAGAAAGATTTTGATGCCCAGTTCTCTTTCTGTTTTGATTCAGTCCACGACCTTATTACCTGGAAAGATATTGTCTGTATTCAGAGTGTGCTGTCCACTTTACCTGGTCTAACCTAGAAACGGCCATCCAGACCTGCCCAGAGATTAGCCTCATGTAGGTGATTCTAGATGATGCCAAGTTGACAATTAAATTAACCATTAAACCAAGGGATAGGAACAGAAAAGAAAGAGGAAATAAACACTAGACATTTATCCCAAGGGAAACTGGATTGAAAAGTAGATATTTTTTCCCCAGAATGACTAGTACCCTTAAAAATATGCCTTCAAGTTATTTTTTCGTAGGAAGAGGAAGTAAGGAATTTTAAGCTAGTTGAGCTACATTATAGAAAGTTATATTTTCATGCATGAGTCATCATGTATGAATTTCCAACCTTCTGAAAATGCAAATCATGTTATATCACTTCCTTGCTGAAAGCTGGTAGACTCCCACTCCTTAGGGAAACCTCAAAGTCCAAAATCAACTTAGCAGGTTTAGTTTTGTTCTAATAAATTTAATGTTTTCATTATTGCTTTTTCTTTTTTCTTTTTCTTTTTATTATATTCAATACAATATATATGTATAACAATTATAAAAATGATGTACATGTTATTAAATAAACATAAAAAGATAAAGTATTTTTGTCTGTTTGTTTTGTTCTTAGTAGAGCTTAAAATCTTGACTCTTGCTGTGGTACAAACCAAAATAAAAATAATTATTAAACATTAGAGTTCATTGTAATAAGGCTGTACTTCAATGTTCCTCACATCACCAAAAGATTTTTACCTCCATAGTAGCTAAGCTAAGAGTTGACACTTCTGTTGTGCCAAGGAATGAATTGTAGGCACAATTATCTGGATACAGATTTCCTGCTATGGTCAGAACTATTTGACTTGAGTGATTGTCATCATTCTCAGCCCACAGGGAACAGGTTACATTCATTTAAGAAACGGTCTATAGGGAGGGGGGAACTGGGAAAGGGGAAATCATTTGGAATGTAGACAAAGAATATAGAAAAAAAGAAATGGTGTATGTATTAATATGGTCTATCCATGAAGTCATTCATCAACTGTTTCAGTGAACAATGGTTCTGCTTGGAGGGTGGCACAGACATTAGTTAAGGGTAAAATTCTGGTTCATTGGCTGTGATAATTTTGATAAGCATTCATCTCAGAAAAAGGAGTAACTTATAAGGTCATCTTCAAAATTGATACAATAATTATGAATATCAAGCAAAACATTCAGCCTTACTCTTTGTGTTCTCTTACAAGTCACCTCCCAAACTGTCTATGTTTTTTTTGGCTGTATAAACGATTTTGAAATATATAAGCTGTTCTGAAAACCACAGTTTAGTGTATAAACAATCCTACTTATAGAGAGGCTGAGATAGAAAGAAGCATGGTTTTAAGATCATCATGTGGTTCACAGCAAGACACTGTCACATACAAACAAGAAGAAACTGTATATGAATTGTACAATATTGATCATCTCTCTCCAATTACCAAATTAGAGAGAGACCACTAGGTGACAGAAAACACATTTCTAATTCCTCATATTTTGAATTTCAATTGATTAGGATATGTTGGTAATATTAATTTTCATATTAAGGATATTAAGGAAAAGTGATTGTTACTTCTTGTTATTTTTGTTGTTAGAAGTGGAATTATGTTTGTGTGAGTTTGTTGAAAGATTACTTTCTTGCTTTTTCTAGGGTGTAGTTTTCTTCCTTGTGTTGGTGTTTTCCATCTATTGTCCTTTGTAGGGCTGGATTTGTGGAAAGATACTGTGTAAATTTGGTTTTGACATAGAATATCTTGATATCTCCGACTATGGTAATTGAGAGTTTTGCTGGGTATAGTAGCCTGGGCTGGCATTCGTGTTCTCTTAGGATCTGTATGACATCTGCCCAGGATCTTCTAGCTTACATAGTCCCTGGTGAGAAGTCTGGTGTAATTCTGATAGGTCTGCCTTTATATGTTACTTGACCTTTTTTCCCTTACTGCTTTTAATATTCTTTCTTTGATTAATATGTGATGGGAGGAATTTCTTTTCTGGTCCAGTCTATGTGGAGTTCTGTAGGCTTCTTGTATGTTCATGGGCATCTCTTTCTTTAGGTTAGGAAAGTTTTCTTCTATAATTTTGTTGAAGATATTTATTGGACCTTTACGTTGGAAATCTTTGCTCTCTTCTATACCTATACTCCTTAGGTTTGGTCTTCTCATTGTATCCTGGATTTCCTAGATGTTTTTGGTTAGGAGCTTTTTGCATTTTGCATTTTCTTTGACTGTTGAGTCAATGTTTTCTATGGTATCTTCTGCACCTGAGATTCTCCCTTCTGTCTCTCGTATTCTGTTGGTGATTGGTGTTGCATCTATGGCTCCTGATCTCTTTCTGAGGCTTTCTATCTCCAGGGTTGTCTCCTTTTGTGATTTCTTTACAGTTCCTAGTTCCATTTTTAGATCCTGGATGGTTTTATTCATTCCCTTCACCTGTTTGATTGTGTTTTCCTGTAGTTCTTTAAGAGATTTTTTTGTGTTTCCTCTTTAAGGGCTTCCAGCTGATTACTTGTGTTCTCCTGTATTTCTTTAAGGGAATTATTTGTTTGTTGCAAGGTATTTCCTATCCATTCACATTGAGGCAGTGAGAGGTCAGTGATTGGAGGGGAAAGAGGAAGAGGAGTTAAGGGAAGTGAGGAGCGGAGGGGGGGAGGGGAAGGGCTTGGTGGACCAAAGGAGCAGGGCAGAGAAGGAGGCGCAGATATCACATGGCTTCAGACATATTTCTGGTGTTTTCGAGAGGTTAGAAAATTGGAATAAAATGAGGCACAAGAAGAACGGAGGAGTGGCCCCTTGTTCTGAAAAGACTCAGTGAAGCAGTATAGAGCATAATCAGAACAGGGAAGTGGGAAGGGTTGGGTGGGAAAACAGGGGGAGGGAAGGGGACTGATGGGACTGTCAGGGAGTGGGGGTCCAGAAAAGGGGAAATCATTTGAAATGTAAATAAATATATCAATAAATTAAAAAAAAAGAAAAGAAAATTGGAATAAGATTTTATCATTGTATATTGGCATATGTAATTGTGTTTTATATACATAAAGATATTTGGTTAACTATTCAAGTTTAAGAGTCATGCTTTACCAGATACTTGGAAGGAGTGGTGCAGAGGACTGGTGGAGCAGAATTCTTTATGAATTATTTACCCACTATAATGTCCTTCTTAAAGACCTCTATCATCATCATGAGAAGTGATTCTAGATCCTAATCTTGCTTTTCCGGTGTGATGGTGTATCCAGTACTTGCTATGGTGGAAGGATTGTGTTCTGATGATGCCAAGTAACCTTGGTTTCTATTGCTTATGTTCTTATGCTTGCCTCCCGCCATTTGGTTATCTCTAGTGCTGCCTGCCCTCACTATATCTGACTGGAACCTGTCCTTCCTGTGATCCTGGTTGTGTCAGAACTTCTCAGATCAAGCTGTCTCTGTGATCCTGTGATCCTGAGATCCTGAGTATGTCCAAGCTTCTGGGAACCAAGCTTCCTCTGGGACCCTGAGATTCTGGTGTGACCAAGCTCCTGGGATCCTGGGAGTGTAAACGCACCTGACAGTGAAGCTTCTTCTGGGTGTTGAGGGACTGGCAGCGAATACTTTGCCCAAGGTCTGCTCAGGGTACCAGCCCAGACAGACTGAAAGGCACTTTTTTCTTTTTATTCATATTTTTGCTAACCTACAGGTGAATTTTTACAGATCAATGTTTTACAACATTTTGCACAAAATTATACTTGGTTCTAAGTAACTGCTCTTTACCCTCCCCTTTTGCTATCCCCTTTCTTCTCTCAAATTCCTCTTCCAATTTTTGACACATACATTCTGTTACACTTTCTTGTTTTTCCTCCCTTTTCTCTTTAGATCCTGCCCTGTTCTCTCATAGTCTCGTGTCTACTTTGACTCTATCTATCTCTCATATATATATATACATATATATATATATATATATATATATACTATTTAGATTATTTTAAAAAAGAAGCAACATTATACTCATCTTTATCAATCTGTCTTTTTATTTAACATAAAATTTTAGTTTCATCTATTTTTACTCTTTTTACAGTTGGAGTAAGAATCCATTTCTGGCCAGGAAGTAATGGCACATGCCTTTAATCCCAGCACTTGGAAGGCAGAAGCAGGTGGATTTCTGAGTTTGAGGCCAACCTGGTCTACAGAGTGAGTTCCAGGATAGCCCAGGCTATACAGAGAAACCCTGTCTCGAAAAAACAAACAAAAGAACCATTTCTCAGGCTGGAGAGATGGCTCAGTGTTAAGAACACTGGCTGCTTGCTCTTCCTGAGGTCCTAAGTTCAATTCCCAACAACCACATGGTGGCTCACATCCTCTTCTGGTATGCCTGAAGACAGCTACAGTGTAGACATAAAAATGAAACAAATATACCTTTAAAAAATAGAATACATTTTTATATGTGCTACATTTTTTATAGTAGGTATATTCTTGTTTAATGTTTACAGTTAGTATAGAGAGTAATGACATATATGTTTCATAAGTTATCCTTCCGTGCTGGTATATTACTATTAAATAAACTTGCAAACCATATTTAGATTTTTCCCTAGATATTCTCAACTAACATACTTTTTCTGTTCCAGGATACAGCCCAAGATACCACACTGCATTTGAACCATCACATTCTAAAACTGTCGCACACACAATACTCTTTGGGATAAGATGAATAAGACAGGGGATAAAGACATGGCCCAGTAGTTAAGAACACTTTGCAGAAGACCCAAGTTCAGTTCCCAGCACCCATATGGTGGCTCAAAACTTTCTGTAACTAACTTCAGTTCCAGAGACTCTGATGCCCAGTTTGACCTCCACAGGTACCAGGCATACATATGTGCACTCATGCAAACACTCATACACATAAAGATAAGTCTTAAGAAGAAGGAGCAGATGGGGAGGCAGAGAAGAAGGAAGAGGAGGAGGAGGATGGGGGAAGGAAGGAGAAGAAGAGATACACGGTCGTTAATAATAGTAAATAGATCTGTTCTTAAGGATGACATAGTAATTGCAAAATATAGGAGGTTAATAACTGAGCTTTAAAACTGATAAAGAGGACTGAAGATATGGCTCAGCAGTTAAGAGCACTGATTGCTCTTCCAGAGGTCCTGAGTTCAATTCCCAGCAACCACATGGTGGCTCACAACCATCTGTAATGAGATGCCCTCTTCTGGTGTGTCTGAACACAGCTACAATGTGCTCATATAAAACAAATAAATATCTCGAAAAACCAATAAATAAATAAATAAATAAATAAATAAATAAAGAAAATTTTAAAAATCTGATAAAATTTCGTTAAAGGACAGGTGGGCAGATTTACAATCAAACATAGAAAGATTCATTTTGTTTTATTTAACTGACAAAAATGTATAGGCGTGTAGACTATCTGGGGGAAAAAAGTAAAAACCTTAACCTAATGGGCTTTTAAGGAACAGTTGGAACTGTACTACCCTAGTGGTAAAAAACGAAAGTAAGTAAGTCATATTGGAGAGTATTATAAACATCTATATGCAAACAAATGTGACACCCTGGAGGAAAAAGATAAGTCCTTGGGCACATAACTTTACCAAAATTGAATTACAAAATTTAGAAAACTCTTAACACATCACTAGTAAGCAATTAAATTGAATCAGAAAAGTATCTTCCATCAAAGAAATGGCAGGAACTGTGTTCATTGCTGAATTTTATCAAAAGCTTAGAGAAAAATGAATAAGAATTTTTCTCAAAAATATCTGGACGAAGAGAATTCTTCGAAGCTTATCCTATGAGTTTGCACAAATGTAATGAGGTTGTACATGTAGGTACAAACATACCACACACACACACACACATACACATACACACTCTCACACACATGCTACAGACTAATATTTCTACTAATAATATTTCTAATGAATGTATATACAAATCTTCTCAACAAAACATTAGCAAATATATTTATAACACCACCTTTAAAAGATTATCATCATGATTAGACAGGTTTCATTCAGGGATGCAAGAATGGTCTAATACATAACAATATATGTCATTTACCATATCAACGGAATTTAGAACAAAATAACATATGACCTCAATAGATGCAGAAAAATACATTTCACAAAACTTGGCATTCTTTCCATAGTGAAAAACTGCACACAAAAAAAGATGTCCTTCAACAGAGGAATTGATACAGAAAATATGGTACATTTACACAATAAAATAATAAAAATGATGAGTTCATGAAATTCTTAGGCAAATGGATGGAACTAGAAAATATCATCCTGAGTGAGGTAACCCAGTTGCAAAAAGAACACAAGTGGTATGCACTCACTGATAAGTAGATAATAGTCCAAATGCTCCAAATACTCAAGATACAATTCACAGACCACATGAAGTTCAAGAAGGAAGAACAAAGTGTGGGTGCTTCAGTTCTTCTTAGAAAGGGGAATAAAATACTCATGGGAGCAAAAATGGAGACAAAGTGTAGAGCAGGGCCTGAAGGAAAAGCAATCCAGAGACTGCCCCTCCTGGGGACTCACCCTATATATAGTTACCAAACCCAGACACTATTGTGGATGCCAAGAAGTACTTGCTGAAAGGACCCTGATATAGCTGTTTCCTGAGAGGTCCTGCCAGAGCCTGACAAATATACAGGCAGATGCTTGCAGCCAACCATTGGATTGAGCGTGGGGTCCCCAATGATGGAGTTAGAGAAAGGACTGAAGGAGCTCAGGGGCTTTGCAAGCCCATAGGAAGAACAACAATATTGACCAACAAGAACCCCCCCCCCCAGGGACTAAGCCACCAACCAAGTAATACACAGGGCTCCGGTTGTCTATGTAGTGGAGGATAGCCTTGTCAGGCATCAATGGGAGGAGAGAGATCTAAGCTCTGGAAAAGCTGATCATGCTGGGGTTTTTTTAATCACTTATGTATTTATTTATTTATTTAGGTCAGTACAGCATCAAAAATTGTAGCTAGAGCAATAATACAAGAAAAAAAGTGATGGGACTCCAAATGGAAAAGAAGGAAACAAAATAGCCACTTATATTATGACACCATCATAACATATAAAAACCCTGGAGAAGCCTCCAAAAAGTATTAAAATATTCTGAATCGAATGACGCAAAAGTCAGAAGTATTTCTATACATACATACCAATTATAGAAAAAAAAAGGCAATCAAGTAAGTAGTACTTAAAGTAACTATAACCATAAACCATATAACTCCCATGAGCCGGCTCAGCAGCTAAAGACATTGGCTACAGGAGTGTGGTGATCTGTGTTCTGACCCTGGAGACCACAGTGAAAGCAGAGGAGCAGGAAAAAGAACGAACCAGCACAGCACCCACTGTCAACTTGGCTGGCTTTAGAATTATCTAGGTAACATACGGCTGGTAAAATGTATGAGGGTGTTTAGAGAGTGATTAAACTGAAGCGGAGAGACGGACCCACAGCTGAGGTCACAGACTGAATTAAAAGGGGGAAGGAGAAAGCACGTTAAGCCTGAGCATTCATCTCTTTCTGCATTGCAGACTCAATGTTACCAGCAGCCTTAGGCTCCCACTGCCATCTTTTCCCTGCTATGATGGAATGATCCTGCATAAACTCTTCATTAAATTGCTTCCATCTTTTGTCATGGTAATGAGAAAAGTAGCCAATATACCAGGCAAGAAGTGTGCTTGTAGATACTTCCAGAGAAAACTCTTCAGGACCTTGGAGTAGAAAAGAGGTTTGGAGATGGGCACCAAAGCACAGTGAATATGCAAAAATGGACAACTAAGGTTATATCTAGCTTAAAGCTTCTACAAAACAAAAGACAATTAACAGAGTAAAGAGATAGTCTACAGAATGGAAAGCAATATTATAAAGTATACACATTGCATGTAACTAATACTCAGAACTCATAAGAACACAGGCCTATCTCTTTAATTTCACATCTTTCTATTCTAAATGCCACATTTACACCATGCATACACACACACACACACACACACACACACAAACACATGCATACACTCACACAGACCTTAGACCTAGGATATTGCTCCTTTGAGAGATATAGCTTTAGGTGTGCAGCTTGGAAAAAACTCTTTTTCTTTCTTTCTTTCTTTCTTTCTTTCTTTCTTTCTTTCTTTCTTTCTTTCTTTCTTTCTTTCTTTCTTTCTTTCTTTCTTTCTTCCTTCTCCTCCTCCTCCTCCTCCTCCTCCCTTCCTCCTCCTCCTCCTCCTCCTCCTCCTCCTCCTCCTCCTCCTCCTCCTCCTCCTTCTTCTTCTTCTTCTTCTTCTTCTTCTTCTTCTTTTTTTTGTGTTTTTGATAAAGGGTTTCTCTGTGTAGCCCTGGCTGTCCTGGAACTCACTCTGTAGACCAGGCTGGCCTCAAACTCAGAAATTCGCCTGTCTCTGCCTCCCAAGTGCTGGGATTAAAGGTGTTTGCCACCTCCGCACAGCTCTTTCTTTGTTCTTATGGCCACACTCACCCAAATTTTAAATTCCACTGTTGGCTGTGTGTTCTCTTGTTTTGATAATGCCCAAGAGCCTATATTGCTCTTTAAGAATTTAATCAAATTTACTTTGATTTTTGGAACTGGAGTCAGGTCAGTGCTTGATAGCTTTACTGAGCTGAGGAAGACTTCTCTTTGATGGTTTGGATACTAGATTTCTTTTTCCAGTCAACTAGTTTAGGATCCAGTCTGTACTTCCCTCAAATTATGACTCTCTTCCCTATTTCTCGCCTCCCTACCACCTCTCCTTTTTATGTCCTTAAACCTAGCTTTTAGAAGTCAGTTCCTTTGAGAAGAAGTTAGAAGAACACCATCTCTTATGACAGGCTCTTTTTTCCCAGGCAAAAATCTCTGAATCAATGCTTTGGAGTTGGGTTGAGAACAGTGGCATGATTTTCTCCTGCTCTGAGAACTGAGTGCTTGGTTAGGTGGAATGGGGCAAAAGCCTGGAACTCTCTCACAGATAACATCATGTGATATAGCATCATGGGGTCATGATAACATCAGCATACTGTGATCAGGGTCCTAGATTGTTCCTAACTCACATTGTTGTCCTCATCTCTGTGTTAGCAGTCATTTAAGTCATTAGTACATCTTTGGCATAACAGCATCACAGACACCCACACATGTTCCTTTGGTATTATTAGAATTTTTCACTGCATTCTCTCCTCCACCTACTGCATCACAATGTCCACATTTATAAATGATTCCTTTCTAGCAACCAAAAATCCTCCAGTTTCTGTCTGTGAATTAATGAAGTTGGCTTTTCTGGTATCTTTCCCCTGGAAACCAGAAAATAATCTTCATTGTTTTGTTTAAGTAAAACAATGAACTGAATAGAGTTTATTCTGACCCAAAAATGAACTACCATGGCCCAGGAATATGGACTTAGGCTGTCCAGAACAGCATGTTATATCATATAAGAATTTTTATAATCATAGAACAAAAGAAAAGCCATAAATCCATGAATTTATCAAATATGTTGGTGGGAACCTCAGGCAGAAGGGTTACAGGGAAACAAAAACAGCTCCATTATATATTTCAGGTATTATCAAATGACATTATTACCATGTGGGTTAGTAGATGCTAATCATTTGCTACGTGACTATATTCTAAAAGTTTTACCCAATAGCTACACATGCATTAATTTAGTTAAATCTCAGACATAGTAATGTATGCCTAGGCCAGTGAGATGACAGAGTGCTGGCTGACGAGCCTGGTAACCTGCGTTTGATCCCTGATCCCACATGTTGGGGAGAGAGAGTTGATCCCTCCATGTTGTCCTCTGACCTATGGCATGCATTCATACAAGTAAATGTAATACAGTTTTGAAAGAGGACCAAATATAGCAGAAGATAATTTTGATTCATGATCTCTAGCATTCCATCTCTCTGTGGTGATATACATCTAGAAGCCCCATACTTAAAAGGCAGAGGCAATAGAATCATGTTTACAAGTCCTGTCTAGGCTACATACTAATGTTTTATTTCAAAATACAAACAAGCAAAACCACCCTCTTCAAAAAAAAATCTGAGAAAAAACTATTAGCAGCAACAAAAAGCCAAAAGCAAATGCATTTTCACCAAAGAAACAATGTCTATCAAGAAGAAATTAAAGCACTGAACCTGTGTATTAGTTCTATAATATAGGATCTGAAATAAAGAAAAACAAATTCACCAAAGAATTTAGGCAAAACTTAGGTTCTAGAAGCTGATAACTCAAGCCTATAAAATCTGTATAAGACTATGTAGAAGCATTAAAAACACAATGCTAATAGCTTGCACAATATTACACTTAATGCACAGAATACTGGAAAAAATGACTTTTCAACTAGGATATAAAGGATGCCTAATGATTCCAAGAAATGTGTATACAAGACAAATTCTCACCAAGTGGTGGTGGCTCATGTCTTTAATCCCAGCACTTGGGAGGCAGAGGCAGGCAGATTTCTGAGTTCGAGGCCAGCCTGGTCTACAGAGTGAGTTCCAAGACAGACAGGGCTATTCAGAGAAACCCTGTCTCAAAAAAACAAAAAAACAAAAACAAAAAACAAAAAAAGGAGACAAATTCTCTAATCATAATATAATTTAATTTGAAATTAAAAATAAAGAGTATCAAATATACCCCTAAATCATGTTTAGAAATTATGAATAACATACATTAAAAGAAGAAATATAAATGGAAATCATGACATAACCAAAAGCAGTAAACATGCAACACACAAATCAAGCAGTATGTACATAAATGTATATACAGTAGACACTGAGCAATGTCAAATATATTTTACACAGTGACTAGGAAGAATGAAAATAGACAAGTGATAATTTTAGAGGAGGAGTAACAGTTAAGTCCAAACAATATGGGTATTAATTGTTTGGTTTTAATTTCTTTGAAGACATTTATTTGTCAGTGGTGTATGCATGTGTGTGCACTGTGTATATAACCAGGTCGTGCAGAACCTGGAGGGTCATTAGATGTCCTGGAATTGGAGTTACAAGAGGCTGTGAGCCACCATGTAGGTGCTGGACAGTTAACCCCAGTCCTCTTCAAAAGCAAAGAGTTCTCTTAAACATTGAGCTATCTCTCCAGCTCCAAACATCGAAATAAAATGATTCCTGTAGACATCGTGCCATACTCATAGATCAGTGCCTTCTTCAGCAATCATCGAAGAAATGTCTTCCTACAGAAGATGGGACCAAAGTAGAGACCACAGCTAGACAAATTGCAGAGAGCGAAAGACTTAGAACATTCAACTCAAAGAGGCATATATATGTGTATATATATATCAAATATCTCCCTCAGGGCTCAGGGATCCCTGAGGAAGAGGAGGCAAAAAGAGTATAAAAGCCAGAGGGGATGGAGGACATCAAGAAAACAAGGCCCTCTAAATCAACATTACCAAAGCTCATATGAACATTTCCAAGGCCTCCTAGGTTGCACCATGTCCTCTCTGTACATATTATGGCTTCTTGTTCATTTTTAAAATGAGATTCCTGTGTGGTTCTTCATTCCTAGTGCCTTCTCTTGGGCTATTTTCTCTCTTTGATGGTTTTATCCAGTTCTGATGTATTAGGGTTTTTTTACCTTATTATATTTAATTTTTATTGTCCCTTAGAAGCTTGCTTGTTTTCTAATGAGAGACAGAAAGGGAATGAATCTGAATGAGAGAGGAGATGGGGAGGAAATGGGACAAATAGAGGGAGGGGAAAGTCTAATCAGGATAATCTGTGAAGGGTTGATGGTGGGCAGCATCCAGTAAACTGTGTAAATCTGCAGCAAAGCTGAAAAGGAGAAGATGGAGGGACATTAACCACATGCATGGAGAATAGACAAGGAAACAGTAGCTTAAATACAGAAAGTAGACATTAGTCACTGAATATATTTGTCAAAATGTCCCACTTAGAAAAAGTAAGTTTCAAAAATTGTGTGGCAGTGCTGTAGTTATTTTTTCAACTGCTCTCAAGAGGCACCATAGCCAAGGCAACTTAGAGAAGAAAGCATTTAAATGGGGACTTGCTTATAGTTATAGACCATCATGGTAGGAAGCATGGCAGCTGGTAGGTGTAGTGCTGGAACAGTAATTAAGGGTTTACATTGATCAGGAAGCAGGAGGCAGGGAGAGAGACTGATCCTGGCTTGGGCTTTTGAAACCTACTAGCCTTTTCCTGGTGACCTAACATCCCCAACAAGGTCAGAACCCCTAATCCTTTTCAAAATAGTCCACCAACTAAGGACCTAGCATTCAAATATATGAGCCATTCTTTTTATTATTATTATTTTATTAATTTTATTTATTGACTTTACAACACAATACCAGCCCTTCTTCTCCTCTCAGTACCCCATCATGCAAGTCCTCCCCCCATTTCACCTTCCCTTCCCAAAAGACACTGTGCATCAGGTCATTGAGGGACTAGGCACATTCTCTCTCACTGAGGCCCAACAAGGCTGCCCATTTAGGGGCATGGGGTCCACAGGCAGGCAGCAGGCTCAGGGACAATCCCCGCTCCAGTTGTTGGGGACCTACATGAAGACCAGCTGCTCATAGCAGGTGGCCTAAGTCCAGCCCTCTTTGGTTGGTAATTCAGTCTCTGGGAGGCCTTGGGTCCAGGTTTATTGAATCTGCTGTTCTTTGGAGTCCCTATCCTCTCCCACTCCCTCAATCTTTCTTCCCACTTTCTATAACACTTTCCAAGCTCCACTGAGGAAGGGTTTTATGACCCAAACTTACCTTTTATGAATTTTCTTGCTTTTTCTTTTAAACAAAATTTATTATTTTTTATCAATGTTACCAAAAATTATAAGTAAAGTAACTATTTTAGTAATTTTTTTAAAAGCTCACAATATAAAACATAATTAGTAGAGGTTTTAAAACATGAACATATTCATAAAAATAAATAATAAGATTTAAAACAGGTATAGTCATTTTCTAGAAGGAAAAACTGAGTTATCAAAATAAATTAAAGATTGAAATTATCTATACAAAAATATTTTTTCTAAAAATCTTTCTAATTCAAACTTCCAGAGACAAGTTTGGGAGAGAGGAGTTATTCAACTATATTTACAAAACTAATAAAAGCTAGATATATAAATTAGTTGTTCAAGAAAAGAACAAAAGGAGCTAGAGAGATGACTCAACACTTAAGAGCATTGATTGCTCTTCTGGAGGTCCTGAGTTCAAATCCCAGCAACCACATGGTGGTTCACAACCATCTGTAACGAGATCTGATGCCCTCTTCTGGTGTGTCTGAAGACAGGTACAGTGTACTTACATATAATAAATAAATAAATAAATAAATAAATAAATAAATAAATAAATAAATAAATAAATAAATCTTTGGGCCGGAGCAAGTGGGGTCAGAGCAAGAAGAAAAAAAAAGAAAGAAAGAAAATAAAAAGAAAAGTACAGCCGAGCTGTGGTGGCGCACGCCTTTAATCCCAGCACTTGGGAGGCAGAGGCAGGCAGATTTCTGAGTTCGAGGCCAGGCTGGTCTATGGAGTGAGTTCCAGGTCAGCAAGGGCTACACAGAGAAACCCTGTCTCGAACCCCGCCCCCAAAAAGTACAAAAGTAGAAAACTATGACACACTTCACTTGCAAGTGCAGATAACAAAGTCGTAAAATACAAGAAACTTGAATTACTAGCATACTTCAAAAATTACAATGACCAGGAAGACTTTGTTTTATGCAGAAAAGGGACATCACTAAATTATAGTAAAGGACATATGATAAAATATATACGGAAGAATCACTTAGGCACAGTGGAACCCTTATTCTTAATAGAATCTTCAGCGGCTTAAAGAAAGAAACACCCCTAATTTATTAAAAATTTATGCAAATGGCAAAAAGAGTCCATACAGTATAAGGAATGAGACATCAAAAGCATCTTTCCTAAAGTTAGTAGTGGCACTGTTATGAAGTGAAATGATTTACAATTCACAAACCCCTGTTTTCCCCAATATTTAAGGGGATAGTGAAAACCTGAGGGCCCAGCTATTCCACTCCTGGGCATATACCTAAAAGATGCTCCAACATATAACAAGGACACATGCTCCACTATGTTCATAGAAGACTTATTTATAATAGCCAGAAGCTGGAAAGAACCTAGATGTCCTTCAACAGAGCAATGGATGCAGAAAATGTGGTACATTTACATAATGGAGTACTACTCTGCTATTAAAAACAATGCCTTCATGAAATTCTTAGGCAAATGGATGGAGCTAGAAAATATCATCCCCAGTGAGGTAACCCAGTCACAAAAGAACACACATGGTATGTACTCACTGATAAGTGGATATTAGCCCAAAAGCTCAGAATACCCAAGATATAATTCACAGACCACATAAAGCTCAAGAAGAAGGAAGACCAAAGTGTGGGTGCTTCAGTCCTTCTCAGAAGGGGAAACAAAAAACTCACAGGAGGACGGACAGAGACCAAGTATGGAACAGAGACTGAAGGAAAGGCCATCCAGAGACTGCCCTGCCTGGGGACCCATTCCGTATACAGTCACCAAACCCAGACACTATTGTGGATGCCAAGAAGTGCTTGTTGACAAGAGCCTGATATATCTGTCTCCTGAGAGGCTCTGCCACAGCCTGACAAATACAGAGGTGGATGCTTGCAGCCAACCATTACACTGAGTGTGGGGTCTCCAATGAAGGAATTAGAGAAAAGACTGAAGGAGCTGAAGGGGTTTGCAACCCCATAGGAAGAACAACCATATCAACCAACCAGACCCCCCAGAGCTCCCAGGGACTAAACCACTAAGAAAAGAGTACACATGGAGTGACCCATGGCTCCAGCTGCATATGTAGCAGAGGATGGCCCTTTCGGGCAACAATGGGAGGAGAGGCCCTTGGTCCTATAAAGGCTCCATGCCCCTGTGTAGGAGAATGTCAGGGCAGGGAGGCAGGAGTGGATGGGAGGGTGTGCCAGCACCCTCATAGAAGCAGGGTGAGGGGAAGGGGATAGGAGGTTTCCAGAGGGGGAACCGGGAAAGGGGTAACATTTGAAATGTAAATAAAGAAAATATCCAATAAAAGAAAGGGAAAATATGTATTTTTTATTCAATATATTTTTATTTACATTTCAAATGATTTCCCCTTTTCAGGCCCCCCACTCACATAAGCCCCCTTCCCTCCCCCTATTCTCCCATCCACCCCTTCCCACTTCCCTGTTCTGGTTTTGCCCTATACTGCTACACTGAGTCTTTCCAGAACCAGGGGCCACTCCTCCATTATTCTTGTACTTCATTTGATGTGTGGATTATGTTGTGGGTATTCCAATTTTCTAGGCTAATATCCACTTATTAGTGAGTGCATACCACGATTAATCTTTTGAGACTGGGTTACCTCACTTAGTATGATGTTCTCCAGCTCCATCTATTTGTCTAAGAATTTCATGAATTCACTGTTTCTAATGGCTGAATAGTACTCCATTGTGTATATATACCACATTAGGCTTAGCAACTGCCCTGATTATTTCCTTTCCCCAAAACACACCAAATATGTTAATCCTCAGCTGGTGGCATCAGGCGCTACCTGAATAGAAATTATGGTGAGTGGGGAGTTTTCTAAGCCTTATCTTTGGTAGCTTTTCAAGGGGTAGTCTATCCCTTGACATTGAAGAGCAGCCAGACAAGCAGGAGCAGGAGCAGTTGGAGCCTTCCAAGGCTGCTGCTCCACTCCTGTGTGGCACTGTGGTACTTGGGCTGTTAGCACTCAGGTGTTAGTAGCTCTTTGTAGGCCTAGGAAATGAAGATTCCTTTGTCACTGGCTCCCATTTCAGCCTCAAAGCCTGGGTGTTGCCTTTTCTGCTACTGTTGCTGTTCTTCCTTTGTTTACTCCTCTCCGTAAGAGAAAAGCTCCTTTTTTCCACCTGCCTCTTGGGTCACTCCATCTTCCACAGCAACTCCTTCCTCCCTCCACATTCCCCTTGTGGCAATCCTTTTCAGTAAAGCTTTCTTGTATTGAGCCTAGATTTGTTTTTATTACACAATATCATCAGTCAATTCTTTTAGTATTCCTTATCCTTTAATATCCTGAACCTGAGGGTTTTGCTTTTATATTTAATCTTAAGCTAATATTCAGGATGACTGAATGGAATGTGCACAAGGCAAATTGTTGCTGTTCTAGCCAAGGTCATTGTAGACCAAGTAACCATGAGCCACTCGGCTCAGCAGCTAAGCACAGGTACACAGGAGAGCCTATGAGCCAAAGAATCTTCCTGCTCAGCTCAGTAGAAAACAGCCAGGCGGCACAAACACAGTCTGAAGTAAAAAAGATACTGTTTAAGCCTGTAGACCCAAGGATGTTTGTTATATAGCAATGCACCCATGACTCACCCACTTAATGAGAGAATTAACTAATGAGTAGCATTAGCCTTAAGAATGCACAGAACATTTCCAAGAAAGAAAAAGGCAAATAAGGATCTATAGGATGGTTCCAAATCAGAGCGCTACTATTGCTGATCTGAGGTGATAGACAGGATGGGCACAGATAAGAGTGGAAAATATGTCTTTTGGGTAGTTTTTTTTTTCCCCTATGGAGGTATTTGAGACTGTATTAAATGACATCATCCACTAAAAATACAAGTCTTGAAATTTAGAGGATGATATTGAGTTCTCTGAGTCATACAGTCACAAAACTTAAATATATCTGTGATGTTGTAAAGTCATATATACACAGAGAGTTGAATAGTCTCTAACACACTTGAGTATGAAAATCCATTAACTCAGCATCCGTTCAGGAAGCGAATGTTGACTCTATCCTCTGTGAGTCAGGTACTTTGCCAGATACTAGGAATAGAACTGAGAAGATACCCATTACATTCATGAGTCTGACAGTCTAGCTAAAAGATACTAAGGACATTTACAATGTGAAATAGAAGGGTATCAGTAAAGGAATTTACTACCTTTATAGCTTTAGATTCAAAGCTAATACAAACTATCAGGCCCGGCTGAATTCAGGAGTAAAATTATGTAGTATTCGTTTCCAATCGTTCCTTAGCTGTTTCATCTACACTTTGCTTAGACTCACATGATAGCTGAATAATATCAAGACTGTGGCAGTACCAGGTTAGGTCCCTATCTGATACCCCATGCTTCTGGTTCAATGGCAAAACTCAAACTTTCTTAGATCTTTCAGCAGAGATCCCTCTCTTGAGTTGTTTTCCCATGTTTGAACTATTCTTTAGCATAGGTACTCAGAATGAAATCTACTGGCTTAAGACTGGGTTATAGATAAAACTCCCCAAACCTTTGAGGGTTTGGCTTCATCTAGGACTAGTTAGAAGGGACTCAGACCCTGAATATTACCAGAAGTAGGGTGAATGGATGAGAGGATTCAGACTCTAGAGACTCTGATGGTGGAAGACCTAAGGCTTGTAATTGTCAGCCATACAATGTCTTACAGAGTGTGATGCTTCTTAGCATTGTCCTGTGTCCCTCACAGGTAGGACTTGAATTTTTATAGCATTAGTAAAACAAATGGAACATGTGATTCCAGTTTTCTGCGACTAAAGATCTCCGCTCAGTGGCTCTTGCTTATCTGTATTAGTTGGCAAGGCTACTATAGCAAAGCACCGCTGCCTTTATGAACAAGAGACATTTATTTCCTCACTACCTAAAGCTGCACGTCTAAGATGGAAGTATCGATAGATTTAATTTCCCTTGTGACTGTTCTTAGCTCAAGGTGGCAGCTCTCCCTTTGTGCCCCACACACAGTCATTTTATTCCATCCACCCATGGTAGGTTTTTTTTGTTTTTGTTTTTGTTTTGTTTTTTGTTTTTGCTTGTTTGTTTATATTTTAGGGTTTTTGTTTTTGTTTCTTGCTTTTTTTTTTTTTTTTGGTATGGTTAAATTCTTCCGTAATCAGACATCACTTAAAGTGGATTAGGACCCACCTTAATAGCTTCATTATAATTTACTTACCATTTACACATCCTATATCAACTACTTCTTATTGTCATGACCAAATACTTTACAAGAAGAAACTTAAAGGGAAAGGGTTTATTTTGATCTGCCGTTTGGGGGATGCAGTCTATCACAGTGAGGAAGGCTCAGTGGCAGGAAAGTGGGGTCACATTGCACATACAGTCAAGAAACACAGAGGGATGTAAGTTGACATTCACCCACTTTCTCCTTTTTTATTTGTCTATAGCCTGGGGTGCCAGTGTATAGAATTGTACTGCTCATGGTATTTCTCATGTTCAGGAAAGGTCTTTCAATTCAGATATCCTCTCTAGAAATGTCTCCAGAGACACCAAGGAAATATTTCTCCTTTTACATGATTCTAAATCCAGTCAACTTGACAAATCAGAATTAACCATCAGAAGACCTGTGAGTCAAACAGTTATAATCTTCTGTTCTAGGCTTCAATACATGAAATTGGGGAAGGGGTGGGTGTTGTGATCATAAAAAGAGAAAGAGGTTAAGAGAATATGCTCTGTGGCAGTGTGGGGGAAAGGGGTGCCTCAGCATCCCTTCCCCCTGAGGGACCAGATACAGGACAGTATAGCATAGAATAGTTTATTCTGGGCATAGGATGGGAGTTAAGGGGGTAGTAGAGGAAGAGAAAGGCAGAGAGAAGGAGAGAGTTTTGAAGCAGAGGCGGGCAATGATCACACGTAGAGAGGGAGGAGGGGAGGAAAGCCCAAGAGGAGGAAGAGAGAAGCTGAGAGTAAGAGAATAAGAGATGTAAGAGGTGGGGACAGCTGAGCAGCTCCCTTTTATAGTAGACCAGGCCTACCTGGCTGTTGCCAGGTAACTGTAGAGAGGGGCATACCTGGCTATTGTCTGGAAACTGTGGGGTGCTTAGACAGAATCTTAACAGTGTGCACAATTCATAACACTGGCTTTCCTACCTGATTTGTCTCTCTCTCTTCCCTTTGGCATTCTGCTCTAGTGCACTAGCTTTCAGAGTGTAGTCTGGACATTCCTCTTATTGTGCCTTATACTATGTTCTAATAACTTCTTTCTAGGGCAATCCTCTAACCCTTCTCTTCGTCTACTTCCTCTCTTGTCAGTTTGGAATACCGGTCTTAGAAATGGTTTTGACTAATGTAATCAAATACAATTTCTACCACTTAACTTTGATTCATAGCATATAGCTACTTAATTTGAATGATTGACATTTTCACTGACACATACACAATGAGGAAACTTCCATAGATACTTCAGTCCTCAGTAGAGTAGACAAAATAATATTGTCAGTATTATTGATATTGACAATACTTGTCTGCTAAAAGAATGAGTGTTATTCCTGAGAGACAAAGTGACTGATTGAGTCTTCTTTGAATAAATCATTAATTTATGGTTGGGCACCATCTACCAAATATATTGGTCTCAATAATCAAACACTACTTAAAAGAAACTAAGTGAAGATAGTTGGTAAGAAAGGTACAGCAGTTATCAGGATGGACAAAGCCATAGAACACCTTAGTGATAAAAGACAAAGCTCTCCTAGAAAGGAATGCAAAAGGAACACAAAAGAAGCTAATGGTATGGAAGACAGGAATGGAGATGCCAAATTTAACTAAGAGAAATATTAGCAAGAAAGAACAGGTACGGAATGTTGATTAAAGAATGAAGATTAACTTCTTAGAATTAAAGATAAAGCAACAAAGACAGAAAGTCAATAGAGCAGAAAATGAAAGAGATATGAAAACAAAACAACAGGTTTTAGGCTTTGAGTACTAAAAGAGGCTGGGGTATAAAAACAGAGGAAAGCCCTGCCCTACCCCAGTCTGAAATTTTACTCACTGTAATTTGTACAATGCAGCATACTTATTTCATAAAGTTGCTAAAGGACTGAGGAAATCCCAATATAAAAGCTTAAAAGTATTGGTTATTATTTGTAAATATGATTTTATCATCCGAACAATATTTTTGCATGATGTAAAATGGAGATTTATTCTTTTAAATGGACAGTCAATTGTTTCACCACTATTAAATAATGACAGTTCTGTCACTTTATACTCACTATTTATATTTCTTGATTTTACATTTATTTGTGTGTGTCTGTGTGTGTCTCTGTCTCTCTCTCTCTCTCTCTCTCTCTCTCTCTCTCTGTGTGTGTGTGTGTGTGTGTGTGTGTGTGTAAGCCAGAGGCTGGCATTGGTTGTCTTTCTTGATTGCTCTCGATCATATTTTTTTGAGACGTCTTTGACTGAAAGCAGAACTGATCACTTTGTGTAAGCTGGCTGGCCAGCCAATGAGCTCCACTGATACACCTGCCTCACCCTTCTCACTTCTTCCCATCTCCTATCCAACTCTAGAGTTAGGGAAGCTCTGCCTGACATCAAGCCCTGTTTGTATGTGAGTGATGAGGATATAAACTCAGGTTCTCGTGCTTGTGTAGTGGGTAATTTCCCAGATCTCTGTTTACTTTTTTAGCTTTTGCTAGGAATTTGAAAAACATGATCAAAGGCTGGTGGATCAGGGGAATTTGCAGGAGCTGCTGCAGCAGTCAGGCCAAATCCTAGATGGCCCTCAACTTTGTGAGGGCTTTGGGGATGAATCCTCTGAATTTCTTCTTGTGATTCTTCTGCACCAGCTGGTTTCCTCATGTAAAGGTATGCAAGACACTCTAGCTCTCTGGAGATCCCTATAGAACTGTTTCCCCACATCACATCAGATAGAGAGTCTAACTATTGGTTTTCAAGCCGCTCTTCAGAGTCCCACACCTGCCTCCTTAGCTGGGCAAGCCTGACTGGTAAGACATAGTTGCCCCTCCAAGCACACAACCTAGAAGTTTTTCAGGCAAAAGCATGACTCTCCTCATTTGTGCTTTCTTGAGAGTCATGAAAAAAACACTGCCTGATATCTAAGGACTAATAGAATTTTCCTATAAGAGGCTCTTAGTTTTCAGTAGTTGGTGTATGTGTCTTAATTAGGGCTTCACAGCTGTGAAGAGACAGCATGACCAATGCAATCCTTATTAAGGGCAACATTTACTTGGGGCTGGCTTACAGGTTCAGAAGTCTGGCCCATTATCATGGCAGGAAGCATGGCAGCATGCAGGCAGACATGGTACTGGAGGAGCCTTCAGCTCTATATCTTGATCCTCAGGCAACAAAAGAAGACCGTCTTCCTCAGGCAACTAGGAGGAGGCTCTCTTCCCCACTGGGTAGCGCTTGAGCACTGGGAGAGCTCAAAGCCCACCTACACATACAGTGACACATTTCCTCCAACAAGGCCATACCTCCTAATAGTGTCATTTCCCATGGGCCAAGGGTTTGTATATACAAACCACCACATTACTTCTGTCTTAGGTTTTCATTGCTGTGAAGAGACACAATGACCACAGCACCTCTTATAAAGGAAAACATTTCATTGGGGCTGCCTAATAGTTTCAGGGGTTCGGTGGCAGCATCCAGGCAGATATGGTGGCTGTAAGAGCTGAGAGTTCTACATCTCGGCTCTAAGGAAGTCAAGAGGTAACTCTTATTCCACACTGGGTGGAGCTTTAGCATAGGAGCTTCAAAGCCCACGCCCACAGTGACATACTTCTCTAACAAGGCTATACCTCCTCTAAAGACTGTCACTTCCCATAAGCCAAGCATATTCAAACCACTAGTGTGCTAATGTAATTTTGGCACCTATTGCTCTGTATTGAGCAGAAGCAACACTCTCTGGTGTTCCTTTTGCTATTCTATTATTCTTAAGCAACTTTTTCAGACTGGGTAAATCTTTGATACTTCCTAGCAGCAAAAGTCTGAGATGAGAATTGTTATAAAAATGATTTACTAAAGATATCCTCTCAGAATAAAGGGGGAAAGGAGAAAGCACGCTAAGCCTGAACATTCATCTCTCTCTGCTTCCTGACTGCAGACTCAATGTCACCAGCAGCCTTAGCCTCCCACCGCCATGTTTTCTCTGTCACAGTGACACAAAGCCTCACAAACAATGAGCTTACATAAACTCTTACATTGCTTCTGTGTAAAAATATCTTTTATTTGCCTGATGCAATTGTTGTCTCTGAAGCTTACTGCCTCAGTCTGCTAACCTAGGCCTAGTCCTGGAAGCTTCTGTCCCCCAAGCAATCTAATCTAGGCCTAGAGTGTTTTTAGCCTCTAAGACTTACTGCTGAGTATGCTCACTCTTTCTAGCTCTTTGTGAGCTTGGGCTGGCTGGTTCAACTCAACTGTACTGGCTCAAACTCCTTTAGAAGCTGACTGATTGAACATGACTTCTCTCGGTTTCTCCTAAATTGTTCTGCTGGTCCTCAAACTAACTTTGACAATTCTAATCTCTGGCTCCTTTTAATGCTCTGGCTCATTCTGTCTTCACCTGCATTTAGCTTGTTCTCCCTCTCTGTGATCATTCTCTCTATAACTGTCCTGGTAAAAAATGTCTCCTTTTCTCCTTCTTTCTATTTGCCCTCTCTTAAGTAGCCTTTTCTTTCTTCTTCTTCTCCTGTGAGTTGGGTATATCATATTCTCTCACATCTTTCTCTGATTCATCACTCTGCCACACAATTAGACATCACTTTCAAACAGGGTGTTTCCTTCTACAAGCCAACTTTTCCTTTGTTGTTTGAGATTAATTGTGTGTGCTAAGGGCTGAGCCACACCATAACTAGAAATAGCCTTTTCCAGGAAATAACACAATCATGGGGTTTACAATGTGATCAAAATCCTTCAACACTTCTGTCTTTAGTTATAGCAATGAGAAAGGGCTAAAACAGTAGGCGAGAAGTATAGTTCTGTAGATGTCAGTACTTAATCAAGTAACATATCTTACAGTAGAGTTCATTCTTTGTTTCCTCCAATTCAATGGGTTTTGGTATAGGTATATGATCCTTGTATCCACAATGAAAGTATCAATGAGAATAGTTTCACAGCTCTAAAAGCCTTGGGTATTCCACTTGGTCAACACTCTTTTCCTTGGCAAATCACTGGCAAATAGCATATTTAACATCTTTGTTGTCAACTTATGAGTAATACAAGCCAAGAATTCAGGATGCCCCAGGAGGTCCCTTGAAGGTGTCTCTTAGACTTTCTACTACCAAGAAAATGGGACCCTCCATTCTATCATCTTGAATGAAGCAATAACTTTACTGAGTCTAGAAGCAGATTGTCCAGAAGGTCTAGTGGGTAATATAGCCATGCTAGTTTTTTTTTTTCTTGTAAGGCTCTCATGATTGTCTTGTGAGGCTGTGGTGAATTTGTCATCTGAAGCATAACTTCATTGTTTAATGACATTAAACCTGTGGGGATGTGTCATGGCAAGAACGGAAAAGCAACCCACACCCAGTAACTGATACTGCCCTGGATGCCAATATTTAATTGGATCTTCAACATAGAATTCTGATTGTAGTTTCTTCTGAGTCCTGACCAACATCTAGTTATATTTTGGCAAGAGATATAACTAGAGTTATATCTAGTAACACCAAAGAACAATTGGTATATATAAATCTTAATGACTGGTTCAAGCAATTAAAAACCAAGATTTGCTCTTGTATCAGTTGAGTAAACACAGATGATTCTGTTCAGCCAGCAATGCTCAGTCACTGAACATAGGGTGGAGTGGTTTTTTGCACAATAGGATTACTGCTTTGACCTAATTTTTCCAAACTGAAGGTGAGATAGGATCAGTTTCTACTTTCTTATTTCAAGTTGGTAAGTGCAAATGCAGTTGATGAACTGGTTTAATGATAGATGCCCAGGGCTCTATGTGGGAGGATTCATTGTGTGAGAAAAGAAACACCTGCTGTATCTGCCAGTGCAAAGTTAGAGCATAAGAACTGTTACATTGGTGCAACAAATAGACTGTTTGCTTTAAATTGGCATCACCTTTAAATGTTAAAGGTGTTCCCAGGCTAATTTCTCACCCAAGCTAATATAAATAGAACTAAAAATTTTATACTCAAATATCTAATCATTTTAATCCCAGGTTGCGTATATAGATTCATAATTTATTGCTATGTTAACATTACTAGTTTATTGCATAATTCAATGGCATACATCTTTTATTACAGCCTTCTCTTCTGTACTCATCACACACAGACTCATTTTTTTACTGATTACTATGCCTTGTCCTTAATTTTATACATCATCTCTCTGCTCTATCAGCCTCCAGAAGCTTGATCACAGAAACAACTTATCAGGGGGACAGAAGTATTAGTGGTTAGAAACCCTTTCAACTATTGGGGGAATGTTTCTATGCACTGTGTATTCTCATGCTGATTCTGTCTGTGCCTGGCAATCTGGGTGGAGTGTAGACTTGGTATTGACTTGGTATTATCACTATTATGAAGCATTTCCTGACTCAGTCTGTTGTAAATCATTGTTCTCCATCATCTTCTGATTTTCCAGTAAAGAACTGATCAGCCTATAACTGGGCAGGAGAGAAGGCAGGACTTCTAAGCCAGAGAGTGAGAAGGGGAGAAGGGGTCTCAGGTGCACAAAGAAGAGTAGGGAGTCACCTTGAGGAAGAAAATGAAGAAGGCTAGTGTGAGATCAAGGTGGCAGGTAACGGACTCATGGCTGGCAAGTGGGCCAGGCCAGCAGTCAGGATAGAATAGATCAGTATCTGCCCAGCTTAATGCCCAAAGCCTTTAATAAATATACCAGGTCTCCTGTGTCATTATTTCAGAGATAGAGCATAGAATAGCCTCACACTTTTACAGGCTACCAAGCTTAATGACTTGAGTTTCATCCATTGAACCACATGCCAGGAGGATACCAACTCCAACAAAATGAGAAACTAGAAGGAAATACTGAGTCTAAGTGTTAGGATTCTGTATACACTCTACCCCACAGTTACCTAGCAATAGCCAGGTAGGTCTGGCCCACTATAAAAGGGGCTGCGTTCCCCCTCCTCTCTCTTATCCTCTTGCTCTTGTTCTTTTACTTAATCTCTTGCCTCTTGCCCCTTTGCTCCCCCTCTCACCTTTCCTTTCCCCGGTTCTCCACATGGTCATGGCCAGCCTTGACTTCTCTCCTCTCTCCTCTCTGTCTTTCTCTGCCTCTACTACTCTCTTAACTCCCCTCCCCATGCCCTAAATAAACTATTCTATACTTTATTGGTTTGTGTGTGTGTGTGTGTGTGTGTGTGTGTGTGTGTGTGATCCCCCAGCGGGAAGGGATGCCTTGGCATGGGCCCGCTGAGGCTCCCCCTTCCCCCCACACCTCACCATACACCCCATAGAACACATTCTTTACCCATTTCTCTTTTTATGATCACAACAATAAGGAGACTAGGTACACCTATAAAGGTAAATGTAAAGGGGCACACATAAACTAAACTTAGTTTGCAATCGTTTTGTCCCCAGAAAAAGTCCCCTTTCCTATTAATGTGATAATTCAGTTTTTTCTTGACTGTATTTTATATTAAGACTTAACAGTGTAGAATGATCTTTACTATGATAGGAATGGGAGCTGGAGGAGGTATGAACTCTCAGCAATTAGACATAGGATACTAGGCAGAAAGAAATCACTCATGATTTAGGAGAGTGGCTTAATACAGGTTGTAAATGGCAGTAGGCAGGGTTTTTTTTTTTGTTTTGTTTTTGTTTGGGGGGGAGTGGGTTTTTTTTGTTTTTTGTTTTGTTTGTTTGTTTGTTTGTTTTGGATTTTTGGCATTTTTGAGACAGGGTTTCTCTGTATAGCCCTGGCTGTCCTGGAACTCACTCTGTAGACTAGGCTGGCCTTGACCTCAGAAATCTGCCTGCCTCTGCCTCCCAGAGTGCTGGGATCACAGGCATACGCCACCACTGCCCTGCTGGCAGTGGGCTGTTTTAACATTTTTTGATTCTATCGTTAGAGTTTGCCCAGATCGCTTAGTTAGATTTGGGCACTGAAATTCAAGGGAAGTGCAGGGAACCATGAAGATAACTTGGCCTAGGTGCCTTGAGAGGCATGCATCATAGGTTTTTCAGTTTCGAGTCCATGGCTCCAGGGGTACAATGTGCCCCTGAGTGTTCCTGGGAGAGTGATGCACTCCCTCATGGAGCAAAGCACTCAGGCCATGTTGTGCTTCTCTGTATGTCCCCTTAGAAGTCAAGAAAGCATGAAAGCTTGACAGTATAATTGGTCTTAGACGTTAATCTTGTGTGCCCTGTATAACTCGCAAATGTCATTGTAACCTGGCAACTACGATTGGATTGATCCTGGCGATTGCTATTTTATTCTGTTTCTGATAAAAGTATAAAAAGTCTGATTGCTCTCAATAAAATTGTTTAGCCTCAGTTGTGCTGTGGCCCCTCAAATCGGTCTGACTTAATTCCTTTGGACCATATTCCATAAGCGACTGTAAGAACAGGTGCTTAAGGAAGAGACCTGTAACATTATCTTCTTTAGTTTAAATGCAAGGTAATTAAAAATATATCAGATGACACCAATTGCTTTGTTCTTGTGGACTTTATCACACTTCTTTTTTATTTGACTTATGAAGTTTAATGGAAGCAAACCTTCCAGGATCTTCATGGAATATACACACATTCACCCTAGTTTGCAGTAAATGTTGATTCTTTTTTCTTAATTCGAGGAATGTTTCTAAAGTACCTGTTCACATTAGTACAACTCTTCCTATCATCTTTCATTGTTACAATACTTCTGATTGGTTCAGGATGTATTTTCCAATACCTTAGCTAACATTAGAAGCAGCATCCCATGTCACAAGTACTTAAATAAAGAATATTCACTTTAGAGCCTGATGATTGACTTGCCAGGGTTTTGGTGCTGCTGGTCTAACTTCTCTCATAGATACTTAGGGTTTTACCTGTTACAGGATTTTCCCTATCCAATCACACTAGGGCATGGAAGGCCTGTGATTGGACAGGAAAAGGGAGGTGGAGCTAGGAGTTGGGGAGACAGAGAGGTCATAGTAGGAGAAGAAAGGAGAATTAAGATGGCTTCGGACGTGGACCTGTGTGGCATTTACTAGCCACAACCATCTATGTTTTTATAAGGTTAGAAATTTTGGGATAAAAACTTTTATCATCAATTGGCTCTAAAATTATTGTATTGACATCTTGTAAATTGTGATGTTGTTTATACATAAATCTGATTGGTTAATTAAGCATTAAGAGTCTTGATTCTACCAGGTAATTAGGTAATGAGGTGACAGATCATGGGGTGTGTGGGGCATTGCGTGGTAGCATAGGAACTTGGGGATCCCCCACTGGAGAGATGGCGGGAAGAGGGACCGCCAAGTGAGACACACTGGGCCGGAGCCCTGTGGCCCCGTGAGCTCTGTAGCTTCCCTGGTTGTCTTGCCAGCACTAGTGCAGACATGTGTCCGCTCTCCTTTTTAATATTTCCTGCAATGTTTACCTACCGAGATAAAGACAATGGCAAAATTTTATGCAATGAAAACACAGGGTTAGATATTTTCAGAGAAATACATGCTTTCAAATAATAGGTCAAGTAAACGATAGTTCTCTGAGAGAATCATAGCTCCACCTCTGGATTTAATGGGTTATTTCCTCCTAGGTGCATCAGTGTGTTATTGGGTTCACAAAGGTTTCTGTTGTTCATTTTGAGAATGAAGAAAAGCCATTTCTCCTTCTTCTTATGAGTTTCGTTGTTTGTTCGGGTTTGGTACTAAGGCTTGAGCTGAGCAGCTGCACCCTGGCTCCTTTAAGCCTCTCTTAAGATTTCTGTGAGGAAGCTGTCACTTGGTGGTCTACACTGTCCTTTAACTTGCTCTGTAGATTAGGCTGAGTTTACATCTGCAAGCAAGCATCTGGCCTCCGCTGTCTCAGCAGCTCAGGTTATAGGCATGCAGCATCGGGCCTAGGTTTCAGTTTCTCTCTTTGATACCATGCTTATGTCACAACAGTAATGCATCAATTATATTACGTTAACTTAAAAACTCAGCAGGAAGCTGTCGTTCTCTTAAGAGACTTAACTAGACAGCAGCAGGGCAATCAGGCCTCAGATAGGTTGGGTTCAGAGACTGCTTACAAAACACAAAGCCTTCAGCAGATAGAAAACAGCACCCTTATCTCACTAAAACACTGCATTTGGATATTTGCCTCAGCAATAGATCCAGGAGTTCAGTTTTCTTCTCAGCCATTCCATTCTATGTTCACTCCTTTTGTTATATTTTGGATTTTGTCGTGTGTGTGTGTGTGTGTTTATATAACAGTTCACAGGCTAAACACATTTAACATTGTGGAATTCTTTTATTTATTTGTGCTTAGTATGTTTTGTTTTCAGTATTTGAACTATTCGTTGTTTCTCCTGAGTCGTCTTGCCTCCTTGTGTTTGGTGCATGTGTGTACTTGTGTGCACCATGGTTCCTCTTTTCTGCTTTCCCAACAGGTCTTGACAGCAAAAACTACTTATCTAGTACAAAGGGAAATCGATTGCATCATATTTTCTCAGCTTCTTTTTGCAACTTTAGATTTCACTCAAGCTAGGCTCCAAGTTCTCATGATTTGTTTCTAGGAGACATGTTGGGTTACATCACCTCTCGTCATTGGAATGCACTTCTGGAAGAGAGTACTTTATTTCCCTTACATTCCCTACATTTTAAGTCAGTGCTTTTACATCTCTTTTTGTTTTTTTGTTTGAAGATGGATTCCCATTATGTAGTCCGAACTGATTTAACTCGAAATGCTAGTTACCTGCATTAGACTCATCTGGATATTGGGGGAAAATATATTCACAGGTCCTAAACCAGGTCTATAGTCAAAAGCTCTGAGGTAGACTAGGAATCTGTAGTTTAAAAATAAACTGTATGCTGGGCGATGGTGGTGCACACCTGTAATCCCAGCACTCTGGAAGGCAGAGGCAGGCGGATTCCTGAGTTCGAGGCCAGCCTGGTCTACAGAGTGAGTTCCAGGACAGCCAGGGCTACACAGAGAAACCCTGTCTTGAAAAAAAAAATCCAAAAAAACAAAAAACAAAAAGCAAAAAAACAAAAACAAAAAACAAACAAACAAACAAAAAACCTGTATGAATGTTTATTCTCTACAACAATGTATGAGACTCATTGGCCCAAGAAATGTTCTTAGTATGGCTTGAGTATGGTTTGAGTGTTATTATAAAAGACGTATGTACTCGAAGACTGGCCCCCAGTTTGTGTTGGGGTGATCTAACCTTTTAGAGGGAAGGTATAAAGGAGGACATTTAGGTTATAAAGGTATTGGTTGGAGAAGGATTAATGATGGTTTTAGGGAGAACAACACATCTTCTCAAGAGTAGGCTATTGTAAAGCTAGGCCACTCCAAACATTTGTTGGGCTCCTGAAATGGTTTGTATATGCTTGTCCCAGGGAGTGGCACTATTAGAAGGTGTGGACTTGTTGGAGTAGGTGTGTCACTCTGGGCATGGGTTTTGAGACCCTCATCCTAGCTGCCTGGAAGTCAGTATTCAGTTAACAGCCTTCAGACGACGATGTAGAATTCTCATCTCCTCCTGAGAGGCCAATCTTTTAAGTTCAGACTCCATTTTAGAGGACCTGACCTAAGTTTGAACTCAGGTAAACTAACAGTCTGGTACCTAGCATTAGTTTCCAAGTTGCCCCCCAACAAAACCTGAGCCTAGTTCCAGTCTCTAGGTTAATAATCCCCAACAAGACCAGCGTTTCCAGGTTACACCCTCACCAAGACCAGTGTCTCCAGTTATTCCCAGCCAATGCACCAAAATGTAGTGCCAGTGAAATGTTAGTGTTCCCCCTCCCAACAAACAGACAGGAGTCAATCTGATGCAACTCACAGCAGGGTCTTTATTCTATTCAAGCCATCTCCGACTCCCCAGCCACCAAAATGGTAAAGACCCTGCTGTGAGTTGCATCAGATTGGTTCCTGTCTTGTTTTGGGGGACCACTAACATTTCACTGGCACTATACTCCTGCACCATGCCTGCCTGAATGCTGCCATGTTCCCACCTTGATGATAATGGACTGAACCTCTGAACCTGTAAGCCAGCCCCAATTAAATGTTCTTATAAGAACTGCCTTGGTTATGGTGTCTGTTCATAGCAGTAAAACCCTAAGACAGAAGTTGGTACCAGGGACTGGTGTATTGCTGAGATAGGCCTGACCATGCTTTTTGTTGGAAGAATGTGAATTCTGGGGACTTTGAATTTGGAAAAACGGTGAAATGCTTTAAATGGGGCTTAATGGGCCAGCCTAGTAGGAATATGGAAGACTTTGTTGCTGAGAATAATTTGAACTATGCAGATCTGGCCCAAGTGGAGAATTTTAGTATGTGGCTTAGAGACTGTTTGGTGGTATTTTGGTGAAGAATATGGCTACTTTTTGCTCTTGTCTGAAGAATCTGCCTGAGGCTAAGGTGAAGAGACTCAGATTAATTGTATTGACAAAGAAAGTCTCAGAAACACTCATCACAGACTTTGCTCACTGGATAAGTCTTATGAAGAGCTTTTTAAACAAAAAGAAAGCTTAGAAAGGGAAAGTATAAAATATATGACTTGAGTATTTAAGGGGTACCAGGAAATGAAATGGAGCTGAATCCTGTGTTTAAAAGTATTAAGTTGAATTAAGGGAGTGGTTACCTTGGGGCAAGATCCCACCCTGCTAAATTTAGGTCTTGGCTGTACAAACCTTTAATCCTAGGAGATAAAGTCAAGCAGATCTCCGAGTTCAAGGCCAGCCTGGGCCAGAGCAAGTTCTAGGAGAAGAAAATCTTAAATCCAAGCATTGTGGTACACACCTTTGATCCTCTGGAGACAGGCATGCAGATCTGCAAGTTCCAGGTCAATCTACAGAGCAAGATCCAGGACAGACTTGCTTAGGCAGTGAAGGGGTTAGAAAACAGGAAGCTGTTAATAGAATGGGGGTGGGGGTGGGAGTGGGGGAAGTTCCAGCCCCAGCAAGCAACAGAACATGGCAGCTTCAGCCATGTGCCTCTGACTTTAGAGTCCAGAATAAAAGGGACTACTGGAACAATTAGTGCTGGTTAGCTGGAGCTAAGAAAATAGCAGAGATTGCTGGGCGTGGTGGCTCATGCCTGTAATCCTAGCACTTGGGAGACAGAGGCAGGCAGATTTCTGAGTTCAAGGCCAACCTGGTCTACAGAGTGAGTTCCAGGACAGCCAGGTCTACACAGAGAAACGCTGTCTCGAAAAACCAAAAGAGAGAGAGAGAGAGAGAGAGAGAGAGAGAGAGAGAGAGAGGGAAGGAAGGAAGGAAAGAGAAAAGGAAAAAAAAAGCAGAGATTCACTGAATCTCTGCTATTTCACCAGAATCACTGAGGTGAAATCTTCTGGGAAGTGTTTTCTGAGAGCACAAAGAATATGTGTTCCAGAGATAGCCAAGGTTGTACCTTGTGCTGCAGCTGTACTTGGTTATATGTAGAGTCATCCAGGTGGTACTGGTTTTAAAGGCATGAAGGCATCATGAAGAACAGCTGAGACTTGGCACTGTGAGAGGCCTTGGAAGGTCATTGGTGAAGGTGCAGCCCAAGCTGCAGTTGACAGCCCAGGACTGAAGGGGCCATCCAAAGGGGTTGAGGCTTGGCACCATGAAGAGAGCCTATGAGAAGCTACTGAGAGACCCCCAACTCAATGTTTTTAGACCTCTAAGCAACTAGTCTATCACAGAGTAACTTGTTTTTCTGCTTTCAGCTTGAGAAAGATAGCCCACCCTGTTCTAGTTCCAAAGTTTAACTATACAGTGCCCCAAGGACGTTTGCTCCAGATAATCTCTAATCTTCCTTACTTCTTTATTCTGTACTTCCCCATTCCATGCATGTTTTGTCCTCCACCCCTTGCCTTGTGAATTGTGTCCTCCAACCCTTGTCTTGTGATTTTTTCCCCTTTAAATACCCCTGACTTCAGTTGCATGGGGTCCTCAGTCCTCTAGCCCTGCGCGGTGTACGGCTGTGGAACCCAGAATTCTGGAATAAAGAAATCCTCATGCTATTGCATCGAGACCGTTTCTTGTGAGTGATTTGGGTGTCACCTTCCGAGGCGTGGGGTGCTGGGGCACCCTCGGTTTTTGGGGTCTTACACTACTGGTGAAGCCTAGTTGCAGTGGAAGACTCGAGTGTATTGGAGATGCCAGTACCATTGGATGATTACTAAGAACACCATCAGCAGTGGAGTGGATCAACCTGAGCTTAGAGTGCTACAGAGGGCAGAGCTGGAGAAGTGATGCCAGCCCTTTGGAGGAGCCCAGAAGAACCTATATTGATCCCAGACATTGAAACAAGAAGTTGTAACATTGAAGTTGCTTTGGAGACCCTCAGTTGTTTGAGGTGTCAGAACCATGGGCTATCTGTTGAGGAAAGCTGCTAACAGGGAGTAGAACCAACCTAGAAGAAAGACGTTTGTTGTAGTCAACAAAGATGAAAAGGAGTTGGAGATCTGGAACCCGCTTCTACATCAGATATGGAGATGAGGAGTTTGGAGTGTGCCCATCTGGTTTCCTGTCTTGCTTTGGGGATTATAATTAAGGGATTGGATGAATCTCAAAAGAAACTTTGAACTTTAACATTGTTGAGACTTCTATAGACTATGAGGACATGAATTTGGACCAAATGTATTTTGCATTATGGTATGTTTAGGTATGGCCCCCATAGACTGAAATGTTTGAACAAGCTTATGGGAGCTAGGGAGAGGAATGTATATATTTGGAGTGTATATATGTATATATATATATATATATATATATATATATGGAGAGGTTTATGTATATATATAGGGAGAGGTTTGTATATATTTGGCCCAGGGAGTGGCACTATTGAAAGCCTTGGTCTTGTTGGAGTGGGTGTGTCACTGTGGGTGTGAGCTTTGAGACCCTATGCTAGCTTCCTGGAAGTCAGTTTTCTGTTAGCAGTCTTCTGATCAAAATGCTCTCAGCTCCTCCTGCACCATGCCTTCTTGGATGCTGCCATGTTCCTACCTTGATGATAATGGACGGAAACTCTCTGAACCTATCAACCAGCCCCACAAAAATGTTGTTCTTATAAGAGTTGCCTTGGTTGCAGGGTGGTGGTGACACATGACTGTAATCCCAGCACTCTGGGAGGCAGAGGCAGTCAGATTTCTGAGTTTGAGGCCAGCCTAGTCTACAGAGTGAGTCCCAGGACAGTCAGGGCTACACAGAGAAACCCTGTCTCGAAAAAAACCAAATCCAAAAATCCAAAAAGCAAACAAACAACAACAACAACAAAGAATTGCCTTGGTCGTGGTGTCTGTTCACAGCAGTAAATCCCTAAGACAGCTTCTTTGTATCAAACTATTGCCTTCTGGGTTTTTGGCCAAATTGTGACAGCATCAATTTGACCTTCACTGGAGGTGCAGCAGATATGGCTACCCAATCTTGGAATTTTAACCTCTCAAACTATAAGCAAACCTCTTTGACTCATAGTCCACATTGGATATTTACTAGAATAATATGAAGTACATTTCATCAAATATTAGGTCCTTAAGAACTACTTATGATTGGTGTATCATCCTTTTACTCATTTCCAAAAAATTTCTCTCATGTGTTGCCCTATCTCTTGTAACATAGACTGCATTTTCAATCATTTCCTGGTTATGCCTTCTTGAATATTTTCTTACCCTACATTCAACACACCCAACATTAAATTATCCATTGCGTGTCTCTAACTCTGGCATCATGACATTGTGATCTAGGAGTTATCCCTGGAGTCATTCCCTACACTTTGTGCCCCATCAGTTTTACTATGTATATTGGCTACTAAGTCGGGCCCTGGAAAAGACACACTTGGGTCTGCATACTGAATTCTATTGTGATCCTGGTTGAGGAAGATGAGCCCCATGGAGAGCCTTCTAATTGAGGAAGACAAGCCCTTTCTCACAAGTCCACATTGGAAGCCCGCTCCAGGCTTGGGAAGAAAATTCCAACAGGAAATTCTTCCCCAGTCTCCCACAATAAGTTGAGAGACTAATAGTTGAGACCCTGTATTCTGGTTCTGTCTCTCATGAGAGATGTGCTTTCTATATTGCTTGAGTGAATGGCCAGCCAAGTGTGTGAATGATTGAATGCATGAGGGGAAGTTTGGCTCAGGAAGTTAGCTGCTTTTTTGATTTTGTTGTTGATGTAATGTCTCATCTCCTTGAAGTGGGGCTGTGCTGTATTCACTCTGCTTAATTGGATGGATTAAAAATTCTGCCAGTTTCTCAGGACTCTACCAGTAGGTGACTCCTTCATATGTTGTTAGTGGTTTTTGTCTTTTTGTCTGTCAAAAACTGTCTTTCTTTCATTTTCAGTTATACCAATCCACTACTGAGGCAACACACCCTGGTCCCTTACTCAATTCCTATCCTTCCTAGGGCTCTGCAGTGAGAGGCTGTTCCTGGAAATGGTGAATTCCCAGATTGGGTTTGCTTCACATGGTAGGGTCCCTGGGACCTTACCCGGCACCCTAGGGCAGGCACTGGCTGGTCTGTTTCACCAGTGATCTCATTGACTCTGGTTTTTCTTCTGGGTCTTTCTGGGCAGGGGTAACAACTTAGTGGAATCCAATTCTTTGTGACTGGAAGACCCAGGCCCATATCTTTCTGATAAGCTCCAAGCCCTAACTGCCCTCTTGGAATGTGTCCTTTACCTGTGGATGACTGTCAGCAACTCCTTCTGACTTTTTACTTCGAATGTAAGGGAAGAACTTATGAGGACAGAGGCACGGAAGGCCTTTCTGGCCTTGATTTTAAGGCAGCTTTCCCGTCCAAGCTCCCTGATTCAGACCCCAGTATGTACACAGGTTCCCAGGCTTTGGACACCTTTCACCTCTAGCTCATGACTGGTGTCTGGGTGCACATCAAAACCCAGCCACTTGACCAAGGTGTCTTAAGACTGCTGAGGTTCTTCAGAGCCCCAAAAGTCACTTGGGTTATTTTTTTTGAGCAATTATTCTCCCCACCCTTCAAAGTTTCAGAACTAACAGCCACTTTTGATCCATTTACTCCAGAAAAAGTTAGGGCATTAAATTTGACTTTTGTCACTCAATCATCTTTGGACATTCACAAAAATACTTCAAAAGCTAGAGGGCTTTACAGGGATGAACACCTCTCAAGTTATCAAGATGGCCGAAAAGACACAACAACTGAGACACTGAAAGGCAGAGGCAAGATGCCATGGTGGCTGACTGAGCCACAGGCAAGCGGCCAGGTTGTGCTGGCTGCTTTCCCGTCAGTCCGGCTCCCCGCTGCTTACTTCTCATGTCCAATGGAGAGATCCTCAGAAATGAAGACTGGGGCTGGTTACCAATAAAAAGATGTCAGGAAAGGAGCCATTGGCATAATTAAGGACTATCACCTCACAACTAAATAACCAACCAAGCAACCAAGTAACCAAGCAAATAAGCAAAGGCTTTGGGCCAGAAATCGGTGATTCATGATTCACTCCTTCCTGGTGGTCTCCAGTTCCCCTCTCCCTCTCATCTTTAGATCTTTAGATCTTTGTAGAAATCTTTGAAAATTAGGCACCATCATCACCTTTCTCCTCAAGAAACTTAAATTTCCTTTATATCTCCCTATCAACTTAGCTTAACTGCCTCTTTGTCTAAAGAATATCTTCTAGCTCTACCAGACTCCACAATGCAAATAAATCCAAACACAGAGAGTGGGGAGGCGGGGCTGCTCCAGGACTTGCAACACTGTTTCCTAAGGTATAAACTGAGACCAATCCTCCTGTCTTGACAGCTGACCACCCACCAAGCAATGGAGGGTAATGGATAAGTGTCTACTGATATCCCATGGACCAAAAAGCTAGACTGGGAATTGCTCCTCATATCAAGAGGCTATTAGGAGTTAATAACATCCTCACCCCATGCCAGTTGGTTTAGAATGTGCCTTTCCTACTTATCCATGAACCAGGGACCTCAGATTATCAGCCAGTACAAGATCTCTGGATGTAAATATATGGGTTGAAATCATCCATCCTACTGTTCCAAATCTGTACACTTGGCTCAGTCTCCTCCCACCAGATCACCAGCTCTATATGTCCTGGACCTTAAAGAAATTTTCTTTTCCATTCCTCTGGTACCAGTTTGCCTGCCCGCCTGTATTTGCCGTTGAATAGACAAATCCAATGTCCAATGAGAGTAGGCAGCAAACCTGAACCTAACTACTCTAAGAGTTCAAAAATAAGTTAAATAATTGATGCTTTACCTAAAATAATTATTATGCTGTCAGAAAATAAACCTTTCAAAGTTACTTTGACGCTCATCTAACTTGGATATAAATTATGGTCTTTGTGGGTTTTTCTTTAAAACCTCTGTACTCAACTAGAGCACCAAGAGACTTTTCAAAGGTATGAGACAGCACTGGGTCTGGCCATCAATAAAATGGACTTAAAACTTTTAATATGCTTAATTGGTACGATTATCAATAACTATCTTTCGTGGATTATTTCACGAGTCCAGAGTTTCTAACAACTGTTCCAAATTTACAGCGATTTAATTCCCAACATTTGGTAATGTGTAGATTAATCCAGTTTTTTTTTAAAGATTTATTATTATATCTAATTACACTGTAGCTGTCTTCAGACACACCAGAAGAGGACATTAATCTCATTATGGGTGGTTGTTAGCCACCACTTGGGACCTTCAGAAGAGTAGTCAGTGCTCTTTATCAATGAGCCATCTCTCCAGCCCCAATAATCCAGTTTTATATACGTACTCCAAGTTTATACTTATTCAGCACCCTAAGGTGCCCATCTTCTATTCCCCATTGGGCTGCCCCTCTCTGTAGTCCAGTGGCAGAAGGAATAAGGATTGTAGCCTTGAGTACTACAGCCCTAATCAGAGGAGAAATGAGCCTACAACAGACACATCATCAGACAGAAGCAGACATTAGACACCTTGAATTCTATGTGCTCCATGTCCAGACGAAGGTTCCTAAACTGGCCAGGTTTAGACTTAGTTTTCATTTTCCAGGAAGGGCTTTGTATGAAACTAGGCGAGTACTGTGGCTTCTATGCCAACAAACAGGGAGTTATCAATGAGATTTTACAAAAGGTTGGAGATAAATTAGATAAGTGACAACAGGAACAAGAATCTAATAATTTTTGGTACTATAAAATGTTTGAAACCTAGGGCTCGAAACCCTTTACACTGCCATGGCCCCTTATAGGACTTCAGAATCTAAACAAACAAACAAACAAACAAAAAAACTAAACAAATTACATTCCTGCCACACAATTGGGAAAAACCGCGAAGCCGCAGGAGACCTAGACAAACGAGCTTAATAGTTCCCAGCCCATATCCGCATGCGCGCTGGCTCAGACGCATGCGCGATAGCACTGCTCCGCTCTGCCGCAGGTTTAGCTGGGCAGTCCGCCAGCGTCCACCCGGTTCACGCATAAGCAGTTGCTATTCGAGCGTTCCCGGTCCTCTAGACCAGATCCCTGTCCTTTCCCCTTCCATCCTTTGGTTCCATGAAAACGGACATCCCTCTACTACTTTAGGAACGAAATCAGCTTTCCACTCGGGACACCTACACGCTGAAACTCGAGGTAGCTCGGCGCCGGCGGCTGCGCGCGCAGCTGCTCCGCTGCCCCGCCCCTTCCGCCTCTCGTGCGCAAGCACGGCCGCCTCGGCGCGCCCGGGTTGGCTGCCCCGGCGGCCTCCACGGCAGTAATGGCTTCTCTGATGTGATAGTTTCCCCCGCCCCCTCGCGTAGGACGCGGCGGTGGGGCGGCGGTGGAAAGCCTAACTTTATTGTTCCCCCGGCCCACCTCCCGGCGCGTCCTCAGGATGCTCGGGAGCTGAGCGCCGGGGGGCGGCGGAGGGTCGCGGTCCGTCCGGGCCCTCGCCTCAGAGCGCAGGGCCAAGGGAGGGAGTCACGATGTCAGGTAGCCGCCAGGCCGGCTCGGGTTCTGCTGGGACGAGCCCCGGCTCCTCGGCCGCCTCCTCGGTGACTTCCGCCTCCTCGTCCTTATCCTCGTCTCCGTCGCCGCCGACCGTGGCGGCCTCGGCGGCGACGCTGGTGTCTGGCGGTGTGGCTCCGGCCGCGGGCTCCGGCGGCCTCGGCGGCCCCGGGCGGCCTGTGCTAGTGGCGGCCGCGGTGTCTGGCAGCGCGAGCACCGGCGGGGCGGTGTCCGCGGGCCAGTCCCGGCTCAGCTGCGCGGCCAGGCCCAGCGCCGGCATTGGAGGGAGCAGCTCCAGCCTCGGCAGCAGCAGCAGTAGGAAGCGACCTCTGCTCGTCCCTCTTTGCAACGGTCTCCTCAACTCCTACGAGGACAAAAGCAACGACTTCGTCTGGTGGGTTTGCATAGCAGCCCCTTCATGCTTGACCACGAGTTTCTGCTGCTGAACCTGGCGGGGTCCCGTGTAGGGAGGCCTGTTGGAGGTGCTGGGATTCGAACCTAGAGAGTTGCGTGTTTGCAGAGTTAAGGTTCCTTCCTGATTGTGGGAGATGGAGATGAACTGGGATCCTTAGGCAAAGTGGTGAGATGGACTTGCACAGAAGTGGATGCTGGTGTCCAGGCGTTTAACGGAGTACTTAAGGATAGAGACGGAGGTCCAGTAAGTGGTTATTAGAAGGGAAGTATTCGGGCTAGGAGGTTAAATCCCGACTTTTTTATTTATTTATTTATTTTGCCATCTAGTGGACGAAGTATCAGTCTGGAGTAGTTCATGATTTTCGGAGGTACAAGACCAGTGCCTGAGATTCTGAGGAGTGGGATTGCTGGCCAATATTAGATTTTAAATAGTAGATGGTACTTGAAATGGTTGGTGATGATCTTTGCCCATCTTGCGTAGGAATGTGTAAATGTCTCCCATTCGAATGGATAGGACACTTGTGATTCTGTTCATAATTTTGTAGTCAAAGTTTGTTCACAACCAATTCCAGGTTTCAACTGTTGGAAAAAAGGGAAACATTTAGTGTTTCAGTGTTGTACGTAACTATCGCAGCGCTGTGCATACACTGGAATTTCTGTCTTGAGAAACGCTTTTATAGTCATTGCATCACAGCTCCCTTCTTGGATGACAGTAGAATTCATGCATTTGGCATCTAAGAGGGACTTTAAGCAAAAGATAAGTCTGATTGTCTTGAATGTTTTGAATTTTAACTGGGTTTTGATACTAGTGGTAGGATTAGGAGAACTTAATTAAGATTTCCTGCTCAAAAACTGGTAGAATTCTGGGCCTTTCCTGAGAAGGAACTTGTTGATTGACTTGATGCTAATGAGGTAGGAAGTTGGCTTGAACAGTCATTCTTGGGGAAGTTGGTTCAGATCACAGTGGAAGATGGTCTTAGACAGTATTATTAAAGATGATAAGGTTAGAGATTGTAACCATTGAGAAAGGTATTGGCTACACTTTCTTGTTCACTAATATAATTTGTAGTTTTGCTTTTGTTTAGATTCAGAAAAAACATTTGTGTGTGTGTATGTTGAAATAGAATTATAGCTGTGGTTATTTGTAATTTAAGTAGTTTATGGTTGGGTCTAAGAGGTGCTTGCATTCCTTTTTTTTTTTTTTTTTTTTTTTTTGAGACAGGATTTCTTTGTGTAGCCCAGAACTAGCTCTATAGACCGGGCTGGCCCTGAGCACAGAGATCAGGATTAAAGGTGTGTGTCATTATTGCCTGGGTGAGGTGTTAGTATTTTTGTTGAATCTATAGTGTCACATGATAAGGTGGAAGCTAGTAAAACAGTCAGCTTTTTCTTTTTAGCCACTATTTTCAGTTCAAACAAAGATGCCAGCATCCTTAGGTCATTTAAATATTGTAAAAGGTGTGACAAATCAGTTTTAAGTTATTAAATAGAGAACTTTGGCACTGATGGTTGAACCATCTGTTTGACAGTAGTCTATAGTGTAGCCTGTATTACTGGAGGTGAGTGAGGCCCAGCTGGCATTTGGTATTATTAGGCGTGACCTATTTTCATTTCTGTTTCTGTGACCAGTGCCTTGACTATAAGCAACTTAGTGAAGAAAAAGATTTGGCTCGAAGTTTCAGTTACAGTTCATTATTGTGGGGAGATCAATGCAGGAGCTTAAAAGAGTCATATCCAAAGTCAAGCAGAGAGGAGCGCTCCATGTGCCTGCCTGCCTGTCTGCCGGCGACTCAGCTGCCTTTCTCCACTCCAGTCAAGGCTCCATAGCCTGATGGTGCTGCTCACAATGGGCTGGGTCTTCTTACTACAGTTAACAATTAAAACAATCTCCTACAGATATGCCAATAGGCCCACCTGATCTAGACGGTTCCTCGTTTGAAACTCTTTCCATGTGGTTCTAGATTGTTGTTAAGTTGACAGGTTTTAACTGTTAGTTTTTATAACTAGCTCAGGAGTAAGACTAAATTAATAGTTTGTCACCTTGTTGTTTAAAATAAATAGAGCCTAGGGCTTGTGAGAAGATTTCAGTGGATAGGAGCACTTGTTGCTCTTGCAGAAGATGAGTTTGATTCCCAGCACCCATATGGCAGCTAATAACTGTATGTAACTCCATTTCCAGGGGATTAAATCCCTCTTCCAGGCTCCATAGGCACCAGGCACACAAGTGGTACACAGACATACTTGTAGGCAAAGCACTCATATACATAAAATAAAAATAAGTAATTACTCTCTTACACTATATATTGTATAGATGTTTTATTATATTCTGTTATGAAAACATCCAGTGAATATATGTAGTTAAAATGCTGACTATTTTACTGTGTAAGAATCTCAATTCATGCCTGGAGGTGGTGGCACACGCCTTTAATCCTAGCACTTGGGAGGCTGAGGCAGGTGGATTTCTGAGTTCGAGGCCAGCCTGGTCTACAGAGTGAGTTCCAGGGCAGCCAGGGCTACACAGAGAAACCCTGTCTCGAAAAATACCCCCCCCCCCCCAAAAAAAAAAGAATCTCAATTCATCATTTCTCTGGTGAGGTTGTCTATTCAGAAGAATTAATTAGTGAGTGCATTTTTCCTTAAACTAGGTTTAATTTTGATCGAACTCTTGGAGTAGGATATGTATTAAGCAATATCTTAACAATCCTTTTTTATTCCTAATTGGCCTCAGTGTGCTTTTGTCTTTTCTGTACTTCAGTGTAGGACTGTGAGCCAATTCAAGCTACTGTAATCTTTTGTATCTAAATGAGGTTTATGTTTAAATAATGTTAATTCTTTACTCATTGATAACACCTTAAAGATACATTATCTTTCACAAGGAGTAGTTTTAAGGAGTGGTGTTATTTACTGTAGCACAAGTGTAATTATTTTCTCTATTTTAGGTAGGAGATAGCTAAGGGATAAAATGAGAAGTCAGATTTTGAGTCTCAGTTTAGCACTTTCCTTTGTGTGGTTAGAAAGCTTGAGCTCTGTGAGTTTAGCATATTACACTGGTTCTTAAATGGGCTTGATTGGAGGTAAGCAGATGCTGACTCATGTGTTTCTCCTTAGCCGTTTGTTCCCTTGGTGCCCCTAATCTGAGACAAATTGTAATGGGAGGCTGGAGTGGCAGGTAGTAAGGCCATGCCTCTTCTCCAACTCCTTGAGAACAGTTAAGTAAAGCCCATACCTAATTTCAGGAACGCTCTTAGCTTTATCATGTTTAAACATAGATTTATGTTTAACTATAGGGTTGATTGACATTTTAGATATTTATGCTTGTAGTCTTATATTTCTTACAAATCACAGTATTACGTTGTGGGTAATTTTCACAGGATAGAAAGGCAGAGAAAATTAAGGTGATATGAGAAGTCTTGTCCACCCCAGAACTAGTATGCCTTCTTTGTTGAAGAAGAGCCAAGAAACTTTTAACAATTTATAATATCAAATTGCCGACAGAGATAGTGTTTTCCTAGAGACAGCAAACAAGATTGTTAAAACAATAAATGAACTTCCTTTACTTGGAGCCTTGGGTTTTACCATATCAGCTCTCATCCCTAAATTTGAGTGATCTTATCAATCAAAAGAGAGTTCTTGCAGGGTGTGGTGGCGCATGCCTGTAATCCTGGCACCTGGGAGGCAGAGGCAGGCGGATTTCTAAGTTTGATGCTAGCCTGGTCTACAGAGTAAGTTCTAGGACAGCCAGGGCTACATAGAGAAATCCTGTCTCGAAAAACTAAAAGAGAGAGAGAGAGAGAGAGAGAGAGAGAGAGAGAGAGAGAGAGAGAGAGAGATCTTTAGAATAGGAAATATATAAACTAGTTCATAATTCTTTTCTTAAGTTTAAATCTTACCTAACCTTTTATATTTGTAAATTATATCCTTTGAAGAATGTAACTTAGAAAGCCCCGGGGACTATATATTTATCTGGAGATGCCTGCACCGTGATGTGTGATTCTATATTGTCCTTTTCCTGTATTTATGGCTCCCTAAGCAATTATTTAGTAAGCTCAATCTCTGGCTCACCTTGAAGTGTCTGGAGTATTTCTGTAGCTGCATAGCCAAGGGCCAGCTGAGTGGAATGTGAGCTTCTAGTGGCCATGGTATGCTATGGTAATTTGCTACTGGCAATTTTAGTAATACTCGTTAAGACATGCCTTTGTAATCAGCCTGTCTTCTTTATTGACTGTTTTTCCTCTTGTTCATAGGTTATATTTTCATTTGGATGCCTAACATGAGTGAGGCCATTGGTTCATTTTCTAGCATGCATGCATGCATGCATGCATATATGCATGCATATATGCATACATGCATATATATGTATATGTGTGTGTGTGTTAGACATTGTTAACTTAAGGTCTGTTTGCTCTTTCTGATTCTTTTTTTTTAATAGACTTATTTATTTTATGTATGTGAGTATGCTGTTGCTGTCTTCAGACAAACTAGAAGAGGACATTGAATCCCATTACAGATGGTTATTAGCCATCATGTGGTTGCTGGAATTGAACTCAGGACCTGTGGAAGAGCAGTCAGTGCTCTTTTTTTTTTTTTTTTTTTTTTTATGGATTTGGTTTTTCGAGACAGGGTTTCTCTGTGTAGCCCTGGCTATCCTGGAACTCACTCTGTAGACCAGGTTGGCCTCGAACTCAGAAATCCACCTGCCTCTGCCTCCCAGAGTGCTGGGATTAAAGGCGTGCACCATCGCCCCCGCCCAGCTCAGTCAGTGCTCTTAACCACTGAATCATCTCTCCAGTCCTTCTGATTATTTTTTTATTTTTAACTAAAATTAAGCAGCACATTGAAAGCAAGGTTTGGTTTCAAGAACTAAAATTCTTAGAGGCTCTTCTTCTACAAACCCTTTAAGGATCTCTGTTGGATGTGCCTTGGGTTTGAACAATAGCTCCTTCTCCATTTATCCCTGAACTTGGGGGGTTGAATGGGGGTACAGTCACAATTAGTAACAAAGAAGGGAAACTGATATGACTGTTCCAGAGCCCATCTTCCTTGTCTTCTTCCCTAACAATCTATCTCCCTTTTGTGCTTCTTCAACTGCTCAGTTAGTGATGTTTGTGATCGGCTGTGCTGTGACTGCCTACAAAATGCTTTCAGATGGAAGAGTGAGTCCACAGTAAAGTCAGTCCAATAAATATGAGAATATGTTCATTTGTTTTCCTTCCTTCAAGGATGTTAGTGTTCAGAAAGGTGTTTCCCCCCAGTTTTTCTGAGTAATACGATCAAAGGAAAGTTCTTCCCAGTTAGATGTTGATCTCAAATGCAAATGGACTATATTTCATTATATTTCTCTGAATATAAATTTAACTATTTCACTTGCTTTATCCTTTAACATTTTAAAAAATTGACTTATATGTTATAGTTGTTGGTACCATAACAGTGTTATTCATGGTTGGATGTAGCTATCATTTCATGCAAGTTTGTATATATAAAAGATACCTGCCTCCAGGCATGAATATAGTTTTTGGCAGAATGAAAGAAAATCTCTCCGAGATAAGTTTGAAATAATTGTTTTTATTCTTTATGAGCTAATTGTTGGAATGAGGGACAGATGATTCTGAGATGTAGAAAATTAGACATGTTCAGTAAAATTCTCACAGTTGAAGACAGTTGTATATAGCTAAGTTTAAAGCTGGTATAAGATCTTAGTGACAGTTTGGTTCTATTATGGAGTCTTTGTAATACATTTGCCATCACTAAAGTACTGGATATTATTGTGTGAAAAAATGTAGCGAACAATTGACAAAGTTAGGAGCCTGTGAAATGGCACAGTAGATAAAATGGCACAGTTGCTGTACAAGCCTGATAATCTGATCTCTGGTCTGGAACCTCAGCAAAGGTAGAGAACCAGCCTCAGAAGTTCTCCACCTCCACAGGCACTGCACGGCACGGCAACGACACACATAGAAGAAATGAATTTTAGCTGGGTGCATATCTTTTAATCCTAGCACTTAGGAGGTAGGGGCAGGTATCTCTGAAGTTCCATATTGAGTCCCAGGCCAGCATGTGCTACATAAAGACCCTATCATTTCCCCTCTTGCCTCCCCCTCAAAAAAGAAAGAAAAGTTCATTCAGAGTGGGGAATAGTTCAGTAGGTAAAGTGCTTGCTGCATGTGCATATGGACTTGAGTTCAGGTCCTCATAAAAAGTTGGGCTTGGCAATATGCACACCTATAACTCCAGGCCTGAGGGTTGGAGACATGAATTTGGAGAGTCACTGGGCTGCCAGTGTAGCAGAAATAGTGAACTCAAAAGTAAAGTGAGAGACCTGCTCTCCCACCCGGAAAGGTGAAGCTGTTGAAGAAGGCATCCACATTCACTTCTCACCTCCACACTCGCTCTCATGGATTAGCATATCCATGTAATCACGTGCATACATGCATATATTACATACTACCTAGAAAAAGTTAAATCAGCAAAGTTATATACTAAAATATAAGCATGTGTTAGAGCCCCTGATGTATTTTTATGTATAATTCACCTGAATGATGTAAGACTAAATTTTTATAAGTATAAAGAGAAGTATAAAATTCTGTTTTGGTGGGGGACATAGATAATGTGAGTGCCTAGTGTGTATAAGGCCACATCTAAAACCAGTTTGGGTGGACACGTGTACACAATAAAGGATGATAACAGTTGACAAAATAGTTTCCCCAGAAACCACTCTAAAGTTAGGGGGGTGTGTATGTGCACTTTGGGTGTCATCTTTAGGGTTGTTCACTTTATTTGATTCAGTCTCATTGCCTGGGAGCTCACCAATTAGACTAGACCAGCCATCCCGAGATCACCACGAGTTCTGTGTGCCCGCTTGGCACTGGATTACAAATCACACACATTTCTGTCCATCTGGATGACTCAGGTTCTCTTGCTTGTAAAGTAAATACTTTGCCAACCAAGCCCATCCTAAAGCCCTGTATTTCTTATTTTAGTTGACACGGTTAATTTTGCATAGTTAGATTGCAGCTTTTCAGTACATGTGTATAATATGTAATGATTTGATCAGGACAATCTGAAATATCTGTTATCTTGGACATTTATTATTTGTGTGTGTGTGTGTGTGTGTGTAAAGAACATGAAAATACCCTACCATAGTTATTTAAAAATGTTTAGTTTCTTTTTGTGAACTATAATTATCATACTATGATTTAGCTATTCAAGTTACTTGTTGCAGCTATAATCCCATACCCATTAATCATATTTCTTATGGCCAATCTTAGTTACAAGGAATGCGGGGATTTTGAGTATTCTTTTGATCTATAGAAAAATAAGGAAGAGAACACTTAGAATTTAAATTTTAACTCAAAATATCATAATATCATAATACTATGTATGATAGTGGTTAGGAATATAGACCTGAATTTGATTGTGGCTTTGTTATATCCTACCCATGTGACTTACAACTCAGTGTCTCAGTTTCCTCATTTATAAAATGGGTCTATGTTTAGGTCCTGCTGTGTGCCTTTTCCTGGGGAGACACAAATGTTTGTTTACCCTACAAAGGAAAGCAGTGGCAGACTTAATCGGTTCCATCCACCTCTAGCTTGGTGAACTGATGAATTTTGGGGATAGTGACTCAAAGGCAGCTGAATCACTAAAAGCCCAACCCAGCTGGGGCCTGGCCGGGCATGTGCTCAGGCTATGTGCAGGAGCTGCACACAAATTGAAGGCAGTTCCACTGAAGAAAGTCTCCTTTTCTCCAAAGTTGTTACTTGTTTTAAAAAACAATCCTTGAGGGGTCTTGTGAATTTTGTATTCTGAGCTTCTTAAGCTTCATATGCTTTCTTAGTGTCTGGAGTCTTATGGCTTCCTTTCCCCTGGACCCCAGGAAGGAATGTTTCAGTTTGGAGGAAAGAGCAGTACAACTGAACCTCTCACTGTGTTGTAGACAGGATTAAACAACTTAATACATAATATAGTTTAATATATATTATTTGGTCTATTTTATATATTAGCTTTTACTGACATTATCAGAAGCATTATTGAAACTACATTTCTAAATTTATCACTCAAAAATTTAGTTTTCTTTGGGATAAGACAAAATGAGGGCTGTTCCCTCCCTCCCTCTACCCTCCCCAGGTTGGGGATGGAGTCTAGGGCTGTCCAATACTCAACAGTTGTCTTATCATGTGTCAAGAAAAGAACACTTAATTAGCTGGTCTAGTGTTTCTGATTGTAGGAATACTGGGTAGAACTTTGTTGAGGCCTCTGCTAACAAGGTTCCACTATAAGGTTACCCATCTATGGGATGGGTAAATATTTGAGTAAGTGTATTCATTGCACTTAATTTCAAAATTCATTGCTCTTTGGATCAGCTTGAGCGTGGTACTTTTATAAACAGTCCTGTAAATTTTTGTTAAGAAAGTTAGAATTCTTAACTCTTAGCTATATATTAAATTTGGCTTGATTGACTTTGTTACAAGCCCTCTCCAATGTGTGACATTCTGCCTTAAACATTTTATTGATGGTTTCTCTCTCTCTCTCTCTCTCTCTCTCTTTTTTTTTGTAGTCCCATCTGCTTTGATATGATTGAGGAGGCATACATGACAAAATGTGGCCACAGCTTTTGGTAAGACCATTTTCATTCAGTGTAACTGTGACTAACCAGAAGTTACTCTCTATAAACTAATTTTATATTGTTTCTTCGACTGATAGGACTTTATAGGTTTGACAGTTCATGTTACAAAATGTGTTTGACACCTGACTTCTGTGAAATACTCTAGTATACCATAGGCTTTTAAGATACATTTTAAAATCTGTGTTTAGTACCTGTTAGCAGAAATGGTGTTTTAGAAAATCAAGGTGGGTAATCAACAGTCATTAAGCATGAGATACCAGTTGGGAATAAGGTGGGAGGACCCCAAAAACATAGGGAAAGAATGGAGCTGACGAAAAAAGCCTGCACTGTCTTTAACTGCACTGAGAATCATTAGATTACGGTTGTTATATTGATGTACTTAAAAATTCACATTGTAAGCCGGGCGGTGGTAGTGCACGCATGTAATCCCAGCACTCTGGGTGGCAGAGGCAGGCGGATTTCTGAGTTCGAGGCCATCTTGGTCTACAGATTGAGTTCCAGGACAGCCAGGGCTACTATACAGAGAAACCCTGTCTCAAACAAACCAAATACAAAAAAACAAAAAAACAAAACAAAAAAAATTCAAATTGTAAATTAACATAGAATTTACAGTCTTATAATATACATCTTGATGTATACAGTTATGTTGTGCTCTGTTTATTTGTTGGGCAGTCTCCAGGTCTTGTTCTTTTGGCAAAATTGAAACTGTATACCTGTAAAAACAATGCTTTACTTTCCATCTCTGCAGTCCCTGAAAGCCACCAGTCTCCTTTCTATTTGTATGGATCCGTCAGTTCTAGACAACCTCATATCTGTGTACTTAGATCGTGCCTTTCTTCCTGTGAGGACTTATTTCACATAAGGCCCTTTGCATTCTTCTGTGTTCTTTTCTGGCACAATTATCTTTTTAAGTTTGAATAGTATTCTGCTTAAGGACAGGTGATATTTTGTTTATCCATTCGGTCATCTATGAAGGTTAGGTTGATTCAACCTCCTGGCTCCTATGAATAATGCTGCCATGAATGTGTGTATTAATTACTTTCCTGTTGTTGTGATCAGACACCATGACTAGAAACAGCTTTAGAAAGAACAGTCTTGAGTTTCCCAGTCCAACAATATGGCAGTACGTTGTGGTGGTGAGGCATGGCAGCAAGCAGCAGGCATGGTGGGAAGATCAGGAACCCGGGAGCGCGCATCTTCAAAGCAGGTTCAAAGCAGAGAGAGCAAACAGCAAGTGGAGAAACACTGTAGACACTAAAAGGCTCCACCATTAATAAACTTCTCTGTCAAGGATGGACCTCTCAAAAGTTTGACAGCCTCCCCAAACAATGCCAGAAATGTGAGCCTGTGAAGTGAACTCTCATTCACACTACAGTATGCATATAGAAATACTTCTGCAGAACTCTGCTTTCAGTTCTTCTTGGTATTTATCTCTTTTTGGTCGTTGTCTCACATTTGCTGATTTACTACAAAGGAGACCTTAAAGGCCAGAAGTAAAGAACCAGGTGTAGATGTACAACACATAAGATAAGCAGGAAGGACCTGAGCTGCCGACTCTCCAGACATGCATGCCACTCTTCCAGGACCTCCACAGGTCAGCACATGCACGTCTCTGCTCCACACATCACTCTGGGTCCTTGCAGAGGCTTCATTAAGTTGCAGGGACTGATTAAATCAATGGCATTGGCCAGTAACTCACCCTTCAGTTCTCTCCCCTTTGATGAAGGTGGACTGGAAGTTACCAGAGCAGTTGTGTCCTGAGATCTGAGAAGCTCCCAGGCTGCTCACACACCTCATTTTACTTGCTAATCACTGGAAGGGCATTCTACTTGGAACTAGTCCTCAGCATGGATTATTTATATATTTTATTGGCATGTAAGATTAGTCTTAGCATTTATTTAGTATTGGAAGTTGTGCCTCTGATTTTATGTTTACAATGGTAGCCATGACATTTGGTAGGTAGATATCCTTTAGTTACCAGTGGGTGAAGCCTATGACCCGGAATCTGAATCAGGGTTAGTTAGATTTGGACTAAACCAGCATACTTAATTCATATTATTCATGTTCTCCATTAAAATAAAAATATGGCATTGTATATTTTTGGTTTAGAAGAGCAACTTTTATTGTGTAGAACCATGTACTGTGAAATGTCAGAGTCTCAGTCATCCTTTTCTCTGTTGTTAGATATTTTCACTGTTGGGATTATTACATCTTTTCAGAATTCTTTTGCCATCTTTTTTTTTTCTTTTTTTAACCTTTGAAATCTTATCCTTTCAAAATTCATGCATATATAATATCCTTTAGGCAAAATAACCTCCCCATTGTCGAACCCCCCCCCCCCCCCCCGGTCTTTTTTTCCAGACAGGGTTTCTCTGTGTATCCCTGGCTGTCCTGGAACTCACTCTGTAGACCAGGCTGGCCTCAACTCAGAAATCCACCTGCCTCAGCCTCCCAGAGTACTCCATTGTCCACTCTTACCTCCTTTGCTTCCACCATATCTCTCCCACCAAAACGTCCCCTTCCTACTCATGCTTTGTTTTTCTCTTTTGTTATTTTGGATATTTGAAAATTTCATACATGTATATATTGTGAATACACTCCTTTTTTATCCCTTCTGTCCCTGCCAACCCTCTGCTTTCCTCCTAGTCTTCCCCAGGCTCATGTCTTTGTCTGTTAGTTTGTTTTGTGGCCCCACTGCATGAACACAGGCAGCCGTTATTTACTTGAACAAGAGCTGCAATACAGGATTATGATCTGTATAATCAGTAATTGCCTATAGGACCTGAAAAAAAGTTAGGAACTTATGAGTCACTCTTCCATTTGTGATGGTTTATTGATGAACCCAGTCTTTTGAAGGTTTGTGTAGGTAGCTACTCTTACTGTATAAAAGTTAGATCATGTCTAATGCAAAGCATTTCACAGTACTCTTCCCCATCTCTGTTCTTTCTTTTTCCTTGTTCCCTAAGTTTGGAGAGGAAGGGATTAAAGATGTTCTTTTGTGGCTGACTATTCAAAACGTACTTACTTTTTTAGTGCTTCGACTAGATAAACTTTTTGTTAACATCTAAAATATTCTCCTTTTGTCTGTCAATCCCTTTACATCTTTGTATCTATCTACCAGGTTCCTCCTTCATAACTGGTTTTAGTTGATGTTTTAGTAAATACCAAACTCTTCTCATGTTTTATTTCCTGGTAACAGTCATTCATTTCCTTTTTTTCTAAGACCTTTCCACATTGATTCCTTTGTCTATTGTATTTGTATATCTCACTATGGTTCTTTCTTAGTAAAAATGAAAGTGAAAATGCTTAATATTATTTTCTATATTGATATTTCCATGTAGGAAGTATCTAGTCGGATTTGGAGCATATCTTGTGGAACTATGGTAATCATAGTCTTGCTGTTGGTGCAAGAGTAATGATAGTTTTTCTGCAGCACTGTTCACATCATTTGTTTAGATACTGGAGTCTGGGATTCATTATGGACAATTACTCCAACTTTAGGTCCCTGTGCTTTACCAAATACTATAGTTGCTGATTTTGCTTGTCTTGAAAGTAACAAATGTGAAATGAAGGTAGTAGAGAAGTAGAACAGTAAAACCTGATGGATGGATGGTAGCAAGATAAAAATCAGCATCTATTTATAAAGGTGAAGTAAATACGTAATAATCTGGAAGGAAGAAAAGGTATGTTTTCTTTTTAAAAATGATTTTTAAAAGTACCTTTCTAATTTCTTAGAAATTACTTTTTTCTGATTGTTAGAGTAATATATACACTTAATATAAAAACAAGTTAAAAATCTACAAAGAAATGTCACTTATAGACAGAAATAATGTTAACACTATAAATCTGTTTTTGAAATTATTTAAAATATACATATATATTAATGAGACAATGATTTTTTTTTTCTCATGTCAATTTGATATTTTTCTGATAAGGTTAAACAATAGTTAAGAGTATGCATTTATTTATTTAGGCAAGGTAACATACAGTTATACAAGGTCTATTATTGTAAAGAAGCTTGCTATACAAACATCAAACTGTGTTTTGATCTCTAGAAGCTATGTAAGCGCTGAAGAACCTACTTCACAAAGTTGTCCTTTGATCCATAACATGCTTCTCACTATCACACACATATAGTGCTGATGAAATAAGCAATTGTTAAAAAGTAGTACACCAGAAAAATATAAGAAAGGGCATTTCCTGTAATATATATGAAATATATATTATATGTAAACAATATTTTTATAATTTATATATAAATAATACATAATATATACACATGTAAAATGTGATTTTTATTGCCAGTATACCATTGCATTGAATTAATAATTGCAGATTTGGTCAGTTTGTATGAATAATTTAGGTTGCTTCTCTTTTTTTTTTTTTTTCTTTCTTTCTTTCTTTTTTTTCTTTTCTTTTTTGTTTTTGTTTTTGTTTTTTCGAGACAGGGTTTCTCTCTGTAGCCCTGGCTGTCCTGGAATTCACTTTGTAGACCAGGGTGACCTTGAACTCAGAAATCTGCCTGCCTCTGCCTCCCAAGTGCTGGGATTAAAGGCGTGCACTACCACTGCTCAGCAGGCTGCTTCTCTTATAGATTGCTATTGTGATGGTTAGGTAACTCTGCATTGGATAGCTTATATAATTCCTGATGATATCTTTATAAGTAAAAGTTGCTATATTAAAGGGAATATAAGAACTTAAGGTTTTATCTGCATTTACCTTTTACAAAAGTTATATTGGTTGCATTTTCTTCAGCTATGTAAGATTATGTCTTCTGGAGTTTAACACTAATTTACTTTTCTATTTTTAGTAAACATTAGCATATAATTTTGAATCACTTTTTTGTTACTAATGAAGATGGCTTTTTCATGCTTGACTAGATTGTCATCTTTGCTTGACTATCTAGATAGAATAGTATCTTTTAGCTTGTTTGAACTCTCGTGTGATCTAAGGATATCAGTACTCTAAGAATATGAGTAGCTTGCTTTTAACTATACTGTAAGCAATTGCTTTCCTCCTGGATAATATAAATTACATAACCTAAAACTTAATCCCATTCACATTTTATATTACATATACAACTTTATAAATTGTTCAGTCAAGAGATGCTTTATATATTTTCTTTGTTTTACAAAGATAAAAGTGGAAATAAATGTTACTAGTTTTGCTGCAAGTGAGAGCACTAATAGACAGTATTTTGTGACAGGTTTGTTAATTTGTCATTTTAATTAAGTTTGTGTTTTTTCCCCCCATGCTAATAGCTACAAGTGTATTCATCAGAGTTTGGAGGACAATAATAGATGTCCCAAGTGTAATTATGTTGTGGACAATATTGACCATCTCTATCCTAATTTCTTGGGTGAGTCTTTGAAATTATTTTTATTATACTCTTTCCACAAAATAGATGCTAACAATAGCTTATTCAGAAATCCCAACTCAGAAGTAAGCAAGTTTTTCTCTGTTACTCACCAGGGTGCTTTCATCTTCTTGGGCTATGGCATAGACACTATACATGGTCAGTACCATTTCTTGTTATATTTCAGTTCCATCAAAGCAAACCCAACACGCCCTTAGAATTTTGTACACATGTTTGCACAGAATGTAAGGTTTCAAGGAGTTGTCAGAGGTTTAGGTCAGGTGTATGTCTCTGCATGTAGAATTGCATGTTTCTGTGTTTCTACTGACAGTGTAACAGTGAGAGGTAACAAATGAAATGTTTAATGGGAGGGAGAACATGTTCTTGGTCAGTGTTTTCTGGTAGAAGTGGAAGATCGAGTATAGAGATCCCTAGATGAGGCTGATGTAGAGTGTATGAACTGGAAAGGCTCCCAATAGGAAGAGGAGGATATAAACACAAGATTTTGATATGGAAATGTAAAAATTGGAGTATAACTTTAAGTATAAATGGTAGAAACTTGGAACTAATGTGGTCAGGTGCTAGTTGTAAGTTTAACAATTAATGTTTTACGTTGGATCTAATGGCATGTGTTCATAACCAGCAGTGGTTAGGTTAATGCAAAAGATCCAGTGTGTGGTCCAGTCTCAAATAAGTTATTAGTTTTTATATACTGATGTCTGTCTTAACATTACAGACCCAACTTCAGTACAAATTAAGGAGTAATGAGTATTAAAGCACAACAGAAATACTAAGACTAATCTTACGTGCCAATAAAATATATAAATAATCCATGCTGAGGACTAGTTCCAAGTAGAATGCCCTTCCAGTGATTAGCAAGTAAAATGAGGTGTGTGAGCAGCCTGGGAGCTTCTCAGGTCTCAGGACACAACTGCTCTGGTAACTTCCAGTCCATCTTCATCAAAGGGGAGAGAACTGAAGGGTGAGTTACTGGCCAATGCCATTGATTTAATCAGTCCCTGCAACTTAATGAAGCCTCTGCAAGGACCCAGAGTGATGTGTGGAGCAGAGACGTGCATGTGCTGACCTGTGGAGGTCCTGGAAGAGTGGCATGCATGTCTGGAGAGTCGGCAGCTCAGGTCCTTCCTGCTTATCTTATGTGTTGTACATCTACACCTGGTTCTTTACTTCTGGCCTTTAAGGTCTCCTTTGTAGTAAATCAGCAAATGTAAGACAACGACCAAAAGAATATGAAAAAGGGAACTCAAAATACACAGATTATATACTCATTATAGTGACTGCTAGGAAAGATTGCAGAGATGTGTGTATAGTATTCGTAGCAGAAAGCAGTATGGTGTTTTCTGAAAACAAACCAAAGTTTTCATGATTCAGTAATTTCATGTAAGTAGACACCAGGAAGAACTCTGCAGAAGTATTTGTATATATACATTCCCAGTATAATTCACAGGAGCCAGGAGAGCAGCTGTGGAAGGCTAAGTGGATAAAATACACTATAGAATATTGCTCAGGCTTGAAAAGGGAGGGAATTCTGACAAAACCTAAACTTCCTCATTATACTCAGAGTTCCTTTTTTCTTCTCCAGGTCTTCTAAGACTATCTCATTTTCAGGGCCTAGTTTTTAGATTTTCCCCACTTTCCACCCCCAACCTATTTGTGTGTGTTTCATTTGTAATTCACGTTTTCTTAGGTTTGTTGTGAACCATCCTCTTATTTTCAGACTTTAGTATCTATATTTAGACCTGGCATGGCAGTGAACACCAGTAATCTGCCAGCACTTCAGAGGATGATATGGGGAGGGGGTTGTTTGGTTGGTTTGTTTCATTTTTTTCGAGACAGGGGTTCTCTGTGTAGCCCTGGCTGACCTGGAACTCACTCTGTAGACCAGGCTGGTCTCGAACTCAGAAATGCGCCTGCCTCTGCCTCCCAAGTTCTCGGATTAAAGGCATTTGCCACCACCACCCGGCCTAGGGGGATTTTTTAACTCAGTTTAGTCCTGGGCTGCTTCTGCTCTATACTCATTTTAAAGTGTAAAACCAAGTCTTTGAACTTGCAGTCTTACCATGTCAGCTTTTCAAATGTTGGGCTATAAATCTGCCTTCCTCTGCCTCCCAAGTGCTAGGATTAAAGGCCTGCGCCACCACTGCCAGGCTCTATTACTATTTTGTAATTTGCAACCTTTAAAACTTGATGTAATAGTGATGGAAAGAATCAGACAAAAACAATGGCATGTGAGACTTTAAATGTAACTTTAAATATTGTAACTATTTAAATTGCAATTCTTATTTACATGCTAATAACTTAATATAATGGAAACATTGAACTCTGTCTTACTCTTTTAAAAAGATTGGTTTATTTTTATTAGACGTATATAACTGTTGTGTTTTTATATATTTATGTGTACTAATGTGTGCCAGGTGCCTAGAAGGCTAGACAAAACCATTGGCGGGTGTGAGTTGCTGTGTGGGTGCTGGGGACTGAAGCTGGTCTTCCATCAGGGGAACAAGTCTCCTAACAACTTATCTGCCCTGGTACCCACACTGTGGTTTAGTTTTACTTATTCATTCTTCATGTGTTATTCCAAATTCTCTCTCTTTTGTAGATTATAATAATTTTGGTAGGCATTTGTTTTCTACTTTTAGAATCAGACTGATGTGTTAATCTACTCTTAACATTTAACCCTGATAATCTTCACAAAACTATCCTCTTATATTCGTGAGTTGGTCACACATATGCACAATATACACTTTATATGTATTCTTTTTCATTCATCCTTTTATTTAATAAAACATAGCTATATTTTTGTTCCATTCTTTCTTGGCCTTCATATGGCCTTTGTATTTTTGGTTTGTTTCAGTGATAGTATCGTTTATTCCATTATATTACAACTACTATATCATATATATTTCTTATGCTAATTTGAGTTATTTGAGGATGTGGATAATTTTATTAATTTTCAAAGCATCAAACCTAAGGTTTCTTTGGTATCAATCTTGATTTATGTGTAGACTAGATGATATTTGGTATTTCATCTTGAATACCATCTCTGTCTTGTTCCACTTGTCACCCAAGTAAGTTCTGTATCTTAATAGAGATTTCTAGCACATTGTATTAGCTTTTTGGTATCAGTTGGATGTAAGAAGAAACAACAAAGCAAAACATCCAAAAGCAAAAAATCCAAAAGCAAAAAATACAAGTAAAGTGCCTTAAACATTATTTAAGTTGTATTCATTTTCAGGAGAATTTCTAGAGCTAATTCAGCACTTCATTGATAATGTTAAAATTCTTTCTCTTATGAGCAATCACCTTTGTCTTTTGTATAGTTACCCTAGAACTTCAAAATGGCTTTAGGAAAGTTCAGAAATCATCTTATTCTGGAGACAGGGAGATAATTTTTTACCTACATCTGAAAGACAGCACATCTCTTTGGTTAAGATTGTTTCAGGGCTCTATATGACATTTCTATAATCTAAAGAGGCAGGAGCATCAGGAGTACAAGTCAGACTTGGCACATAGTAAGACCTTGTTGCAAACTGGAAACAAACCATGTGACTTCTTTGGCTTCACATAAATTACTAGCAAAGAACAGACTGGCTAGTTTGGCTTAGATTACTCTCACCATGTTTGAGAAGAGATTTGGCATCTCTGAAAGTTATATATGACGTCTGAGATTTGGAAAAATAATCATATTACTAAGAAGGATGAGATGGATTTGTGTAATTATCAGCATCCTTCAGGGTATTTATAGAAAAGTTACAACAAAGCAAATGTCTTCAAATCTTCTCTTTCAAAAGGCACTTAAGTGTTTTCACATGGTGAAAAATGATCTTTATTGAGTAACCTATAAAAGAGGCTTCTATATTATAAAGAATCTCCTGTAGTAATAGAAACTATCGTAGTGAATATAAAAAAATGATTCCTAACTCAAAATAGAGAAAGCTATTAATTTCTCCTGTACATTTTTTAAAATTTGGGACTCTGTAAAGTTAAGACAAAAATATCTGAGCAGAAAAATTAAATTTAAGAAAAATACAAATTTTGTGTGCTTTTTACTTTTGTTTTCAGTGAATGAACTCATACTCAAGCAGAAGCAAAGATTTGAGGAAAAGAGGTTCAAATTGGACCACTCAGTGAGTAGCACCGTATGTTTCAGCTCTTATTACTATTTCTGTTTTTGTTTGTTTGTTTTACAATGCTGTAGATTGATCCAAGGGCTTCATTTATATAGTAGAGAAGAAACCTATAAAATAAGCAATATTTTTAGCCCTTCTTATTCCTATTTCTACTAGATTAATGTTTTTATTTCAACAATAGTTAGATATTAATATCTAGTAAAGAATGGACTTTCTGTAAAGGGAGTTTATTTAAGAGTATTTTACTCAAATAAATAAATACTAACTTAAGTGCATTGTCTGTAATAGTTTATCAGACTAACCATCATTAGAGTCTGATGGTGTCACCATAGATAGTTTACTTACATCTGACATTTGAAGGGTCACATGTCAAGGTATTGTGAATAAACTGCTCAAAGTTTCTTAATTAAAAAGATTAGCCCCAAACTATTAAGACATGTGAGCTTAAATTAATATTTTACCAACTGCAAGGCTGAAAATACTGGTGTTTTTATTGATAATACTTAGAATTGTCAAGTTAATATTTATCGTCTGTATACCTTTTATACTTGTTAGCTAAATTTAGTCAAAGTAGTGATAGTATTTAAATTGTACCTCCAGTAATTGGGGAGAAATAAGTTAGAATGTGAATGCAATTTTACTTTTGGTGTATTAGAAAATATTTCTTAAATTTTTGTTTTAGAATCTAAAGCTGTCTTGTTAAGTTGCCATGTTTCTTTTTAATTTTAGAATGGACATAGGTGGCAAATATTTCAAGATCTGCTAGGAACTGATCAAGATAATCTTGATTTGGCCAATGTCAACCTCATGTTGGAATTATTAGTGCAGAAGAAGAAACAACTGGAAGCAGTAAGTGGTCCCTAAACGTAAAAGAGATTTTATTTTAAGTGATGATCTAGTTATTTTATAATGAAAAATACCTAGAAAGGTTTGGAAATAAATGGCCATTGTCAATAACCGATTATTAGACCAAATACATATGAAAAGGCATTTCTCCAGCCCTCAAGCAAATGAATAAAGGATAATAGATTTTCAAATTTGATAAAGCTGTGCACTGGGCCAACAGTGATGTAAATTTTAAGTTATGAATTTTAAGTTATGTTGTGGAGAAGAGGCTCTGGGATTGGGCGTATCGGGTGTCAAGTTTAGTGCAGGCTGGGGAAAGGATTGATAGATGTTTATGAAGTAGGTGGAGCATTGGCAAGATAACTCAGAGGGTAAAAGTCTATGTCATGCAAACCTAATGACCTTCATTCTGTCCCTGGATTCCAGTGGAAGGACATAACTGACACTAAAAACTTGTCCTCTGACTTCCACAGGAGAACACACTCACACACACACTGTGATTAAGATTAACACAGGAAAACACACACACTGTGATTAAGATTAAGAAGCAAGTGCAATCAATGCTCCCTTCCTACTTAGCTGAAACTTCCTTCTCTGCCTCAGGAGAAAATTAGATTTCACTTCTCCCTCCTGTCGCACAAACTCATTTTTTATAATCTAGTACCTTCTTTTTGTTTTTGTTTTGTTTTGGTCTTTTTAAAACAATATGTTGGGCTGGAGAGATGGCTCAGCAGGTAAGAGCACTGACTGCTCTTCCAAAGGTCATAAGTTCAAATCCCAGCACCCACATGGTGGCTTACAACTATCCCTAACTAGAGACCTGATGCCCTCTTCTGGTGTCTGAAAACAGCTCCAGTGTAAATCTTAAAAAATATGTAATTTTCTACATATATACATATATGTATAATATACTTTAATCATTTTCTACCCCAATATCCTCTTTACCTCTTTTCCCCCACCTGCCAAACCCCACCTTCCTAATAAATCCCCTCTTGCTTTAATGTCTTTGTGTGTGTGAGAGAGGGATCAACAGCATTTAAATAGCACAGAGGTGAGAGAGTATTTACTTGAGTAAGGAAATTTACTGTGCCAACAGTCTCCCTCAACAACCTCTATCTCCCTAGAGGACTGCTGAGTGCTGATTAGCTCAGTCTTTTGGGAGGTCTTATACAAGTAGCCACTGCTGATGTGAGTTTGTGGCATAGCAGCTACGTCTTGTCCAGAAGGCAGTGTTTCACAGTGAGCCTTCTTTTCTGGGAACTTTTGTAAAATAGTAATATCAAAAATTTTAGAACTGACCAAGTGTCCTTTTTAATAGTGCTTCAGATAATTCTGTTGCATAATGAGATAAATGAAAGTTTTGTTAATCTTTATTTTCCCTTTCAAATGTTTAAGATGTTAGAATTGTATTTATAAACTGTCTCATTATTCTGCTTTTGTCCTGACATGAATTTTATTCATCTGCAATTTATTCATTATATGGATTTGAGGATATCCCAAATGTCATGGTCATATTGATCATATATCAATAAAATCATTTCATGTTTAGAGACCATGTTTAGGTCTATTGTGATTTTTGTCTTGATTTTATTGAGTTTGTTTGGGGAAAAGAAGGCATTGCCTAAAATGGGTTGTTTTTTTTTTTTTTTTTTAAATATGCAGAGCACTAATTTCTTCTGTTATTCTTTATGGAAAATAAGTTAAATTTTTTTTTTTTTTGAAATTGCAACTAGCAGATGGGAAAACATATAGAAGTAGTACAATAACATAAATGAATTTATCTGTAATACAGGCTATACAGTTGTTAATGAAAAATTTGAACTTGTTAAGGAAAATTAAAATTTTCTATTCTAGGAATCACATGCAGCTCAGCTACAGATCCTTATGGAATTCCTCAAGGTTGCAAGGAGAAATAAGAGAGAGGTATGTTATGTCATGTTTATGTTCAGTTTCTGTTATTTCTTGTATCTATTGTATGTAAGCATTTCAGGCTAAAACGTGTTTAAGTATTTTAATTTAAAAGCATTTAATTTGGGTGTTGTTTTCTTAAGCTTTGTTATTTTAAAAACCTTTAATTTCTTTTGTTCTTTTGTTGTGGTTTTTTTGTTTGTTTGTTTGTTTGTTTGTTTGTTTTGGGTTTTAGGCTAAGTCTTACTGTGAAGCCCTGGCATGCCTGAAGCTGTAGCTCAGGCTGGCCTTGGCTCTATAGAGTTCTGCTTGTCTTAGTGTCCTGAGTGCTGGAATTAAGGGTGTATGCCACCATGCCCATCTCAGTTTAATATTTTCAAAATACTGTTTGGAGCTAGGTCTCAGCTTACCATAATGATTCATCTCAAAGCAATAAAAGTGGAAAATAGAACCATCGTGAATTTTTCTCAAAACCAGGAAATTTAAATAAAACTTAAGACGTTGCAGCTTTTCCTGTGGGGAGAAAATGCATATGAAAAGAATAGTTAAAACCTATTTGCCATGTCTTAAGTCATGCAGGATACCTAAAAGACAATTTTGTATTCACTAATATGTAACCAGAATGCTCCAATTTAATACACATATTTCTTCAGCTCTTTCACACACATAGATAATATGTGAAGATAATTCTGTGCTCTTGGCAACATATAGAAAGTAACACTGAAGTCTGAATTTTTCAAATCTCTTTAGGAGCTGCTTAAAAGGTGCTTTTAGTTATCAATTTTTATTTGTTTATTCAATTAAATTATTAAATATTAAAATATGTAATCTACTGTATACTATGTTCTAGACTGCTAACTTAAAAATAAAATTGAGTAATGTTTTTATAAGATTTTCTTCTTTTAGTCATCTTACTAGCCTTTTTGTCAAGATTTGGAATATGCTAGTGTGAATGCTTAAATACTCTTTGTATGGTTTGTGACTTTACTTCCCTGTCCTAATTCTTGTGAAATTTTATTTTATATGCTTATTGATAGAAACACTATCTTTATTACATACTTAGATTCACTTGTCTCTTGGTGGTTTTGGTGGGAGAGCAGATAATGGTCAGTTATTTATTTGCTTAAATTATTCTATGGAGTAGTGCTTTTTTAAAGTTAAAACTCATTTTTATTTTATGTGTATGCATGTTTGCCTGCATATATGTAAATGTACATACCACAAGTGCACCTGGTGCCAGAGGAGGTCATAGAGGGGCCTGATCTCATTGGAACTGAATGTACAGTTGGTTGTGAGCCACCATGTGGGTGCTAGAAACTAAATCCAGGTCCCCTGCAAGAGGGGCAATTCTCCCTGCTGTCTCTCCAGCCCACACAGTACTTAAGCTATGATTGAGCTCATGGATCTATGATTGACCTTAGGATCTAGCTAAAAGTAGTAGTTGTTTTTTTGTTTTTGTTTTGTTTGTTTTTATTTAAGGGAGTCTTGGACCCCAACTGTATGCATTTCTAGCAAGTCCTAGATGATGTAGAGGCCCTTGGTCCTTGGATTATATGGAGTAACAAAACTGAAAATAAATCATGCTTGGATTTTTCTTTAATTGTAGTGTGTACACTGGGAGCCTTCTGTCGCTTGTTGTAGTCATTTTACGTGTTTCTTTTTTTTTACTTAGATTTACTTATAACTTATTGTAAATGTTATTTGGTTCATTTCAAGTCCTTGATAATGAATGAGTAAATGCATCAATAAAATAAATAGGCCTGCCATATTAGGATATATGGGTGCTAAGTGAAATATCTGGTAATTTTCTACATATGGAAATAATGTACTTTTCATTAGTTACTGAGTTTTTTTCTCCCCAGTGTCCTTTAAGTATTAACAGAAGTTTTATAGTGATAAAAAACTGAAAGGGTTGATAATTTTACCTCACTCTTAGCCCCACCTTGTTTTATTGATGCTGGCCAAAGTCCTGAGTCTCCTGGGTTGAGACTAAAGACTTGATTATCATGAACTGTCTGGCTGCAACAGTTTCCTCATTGCCTGAATGTGCCTTCCAGGGCAGGGTGGAGATGGGTCCGCTTAGTCTGGGACATCCAATGGATTTGTGCTACAGTGAGGGATCTTAGGCTCCAGAGATCTAAATCTGGCTAGTCTTTGTTCTGTAGAGAGATACTGTTTTTATTAGTCAGAAAATGAGTCTGTCTTTTTCCTCTGAGCAGGTCTATTTAGTCTATGAATATTTGTGTACAAATAATTTTGAGCAAAAACTGTCTTGAAGTATAAATCTTGGAGTGGTGAGTTGAAAGGAGAATTGTCTCCCTACAGTAACACTTCCGTGTGGTTTGCTTAGGTCTTTTCTCTGGTTGCCGATATTTTGTAGTAACATTCCTGTGGTAGGCACTTCATTGACTCACAGAGCAGTGTACTGCTTTTCTCTTTTGCCATTCAGCTTCTTGGGGATTATACTGGGGCTCTTTCAGCTTGACTTTAATTGAGTCTTAATAGCCTTCTGACTGGTTTCCTCTTGTGCTATACATTTTGTGTAGATAGTTTAATTTAAAAAAAACTATTAATTTAAAGTATATCTGGATATTAGAGCCTATAGTGAGAGGTACATAAATATTTGCTAGAACGTTTGATTAGTGTGTCCATGAATGATTGAGTTTGATTATTTTAGTTTTAATTATTGCAAGTAACCAAGGAGCTAATTTATTTAAGTATAAAAAGCTAATATATTTACTTTGTGGGGTTAGGTTAGGAAGAGGTGGCATATACACAGGTCAGAAGGCAACTTGAGAAACTATGTTCTGTGCTACCATGTGTGTCCCAAAGGTCGACTCAGATCACTAGACTGGATGTCTGTCCCTTTACCTCTGGAGCTGCCTCACAGGTCTGACAGACACCTCTTCTTTACATTGAACACTTCAGCCATTACTTCTTTTTGGTTTTTTAGATTTGTTTTTTTTCGAGACTGGGTTTCTCTGTGTAGCCCTGGCTGTCCTAGAACTCACTCTGTAGACCAGGCTGGCCTCGAACTCAGAAATCCCTCTGCCTCTGCCTCCCAGAGTGCTGGGATTACAGGCGTGTGCCACCACTGCCCAGCTCCATTTACTTCTTTATGGTTTCAAAAACCATAGCCCCTTCCTAAACTTGATAAGGCATTCCACAAAGATTGGACTACTAAGCTCTTTAGTGGCTAAATTAGAGTCAATAGCATTTAATAACCGTATTTAGATGAATGTTTTAGTTTTTCTTCATAGTTAGAATGGTAGAAATTTGAGTTCTAGGTAAAAGCAGTTGTGTCCATTCAGTCTATACCAGTATTTGAATTATTGTTTAGTATTTTACTTGAATTATTTTTGAAATAGACTTTCTGGCAAACCTTGGAACTTCTTTATTAGTTTGTTTCAGTTGGAATTTGAGTGAGTTGAATTTTAGCAATTTTATGTGAAATAAAAGATGGAAGATTGTATCAGTTAAGGTTATGCTTTAAAATAGAATAACATGTGCATAACTTTTTTGATTCCCGGGCAGAATATTACTGGGATTCCAGAATTACCTGCTTACACTCTTTCAGATTTCTTTCTTACTTGCCTGCTGGCTAACATTCTGCTATTTATGGTTGTCACTTCCCTCGACGTTCTTGAATGTGTTGCTGCAAAACTATTTGTAGATCTCCAGCTTAGAGCTTTATATAATGGTACTTGTACAGTTTGTAATCAGCTCCTGCTTTCTGTGGCTCAGTGTTAAGCCTGAATGGACATACATGACTAGTTGTCTATCTTAATTAGTTTCTACTCCTGTGATTAAAAAAACACGATGACTAAAAGCAACTAGGGGAGGTAAGGGTTTATTTCATCTATCAAGTGTCGAGTTGCCTTACAGCACCCAGGAAAGTCCTGGCCGGAAGTGAAGCAGATGCCGTGGAGGAGTGTGCTTAGTGACTTGCTCCTCAGGCTTTGCTCAGACTGGCTTTTTGTTTGCTTTTTGGGGTTTTTTTTTTGTTTTTTTTGTTTGTTTTTTTTGTTTGTTTGTTTTTTGTTTTTTATTTTGTTACTACAACTCAGGAACACTTGCCCAGGGGTAGCATCATCTGCTGTGAGCTGGGCCCTGCCACGTCAATCATTAATCAAGAAAATGCCCCACAGGCCAGTCTTGTGGGGAAGTTTTCTCAGTTGAGAATCCCTCTTTCCCAATGATTCAAGCTTGTGTCAGGTTGACAAAAAACTAAGGGGGGGGGGGAGGCGGGGCTGGAGAGATGGCTAAGCGGTTAAGATCACTGACTGCTCTACCAGAGGTCATGTATTCAAATTCCAGCAACCACATTGTGTCTCACAACCATCTATAAAGAGATCTGATGCCCTCTGTTGGTTTGTCTGAAGACAGCTACAGTGTTCTATATATAATAATAATAAATCTTAAAAAAAACTAAGTAGGACATTAACTGATTCTATTTCAGTGGTTGTTGAAATAAGTGAATACTATTTCCATAAACATAGTTGTTGGTGGACATTCAAGTTGTTCTTATTTTTATGGTTTTTTTTCGAGTTTTACTGTATATAAACAATGTCGATATTGTCCATATGTGTGTATTAGAAAATGTACTTTTGTGATATATATGTGCGAATGAAATCAGCAAGTTATAGGGTATGTATATCTTCATATTACAAGCAGAATACTGTAATGTTTTACTGAGCAGTACTCCTTGGATTACACAGTCCTTCTGCAGACTTATATGAGTGTTTGTATTGTATTTTATTCTTGCCAGAAATTGTTGATGACATTGCCTAGTTGAGAAACTAGAAACATTTCCTTCAAGTATGCATTTCTGTCTCTTTGGAGTTTGACTTTGGGCATTTCCTTGATGGCTAGCGGATTGAGAGCTTTGATATTATGTACACTAGCTCTGTTGATTATCTTGTGTGTGTGTGTCTGAAGTACTGATTACATAAGACATTGGAGCATTTCCATTTTTCGTGTCTTAAGTTGTTTTGATATAAATACTTTGTCATATTAATCTGTCTTTCATAAAGATCATGTTTTCTGCTATTTGGAATACTATTTTTTGTTGGTCTTATTTGTGCTCTTTGATAGAAGTTTCTAACTTAAAGGTATTCAAATTATTTTTCTTTCAGTGTCTTTTGTGCTAGGTAAAGAATCCTTACCTGTGGTCATGAAATTTTCCCTGTACTGTCTTGTCCTTTGAAGCGTTGCTTTGTTATCTTTCACATTTGGGATTCTGCTTCAATTGGAGGTTTTTATATATGACGTGACATTTATAGATCTTCTGACATGGATCCCCAGCCATCCAAACATTCCTTATTGAAGTCCATCTTTCCCTCATTACTCTGGAGTTTTCCACTGTCATTCATTATGCATCCATTATACATCTACATGCCCCTGGGCTCTCTCTTCTGCTCACATGCTCTGTCTATCCTCTGGGAAGGACCATATTATACATTAGAACCTAGAGTGACTGCTTTACTTCAAGGAGCTTTTGGCTTTTAGTGGCTCTTTACATTTTCTTACACATGTTTGAATCAGCTAATACATTTCCATGTTAAGCCTGCTGAGATTATCATTGGGATTGCATTGACTTCAATAGAAAATTGGGAATATATCTTTATAGCATTGTGCTTTGAACTCATAAACATGGTATTTCTGCATACTTTTATATCTTACAAACTATTTTTTATAATTTTTTATGCTTTCAAAAGCTATCAGTCTTCCACATCCTGTTTAGATTTTATGATTTCAATGCTAATGTAGATGATATCTATGTCTTTAATTTTATTTTCTTATTGTTGCTGATACATTGAAATTCATCTGATTTACGTACTTTTTAATCACCAGCAACCTTGTTAGATTTTCATTAATTCTAATTTGTAGATTCTTTTTTGTTTTCAATGTACACATCATAATCTGCAATAACAATTCAATGTCTTTCTCTATGATCCTTATATCTTTTATTTATTTTTCTTGTCTTACTCTGCTGGCTAGGACATCCGGTACAGTGATGAATAGAAGTGGTGATAGCTGGGCATCCTAGTCTTGGTGCTGATCTCAAAGTGAAATCATTCGACGTGTCACCATTAGGTATGGAGTTTTCTGTAGGGTTTTGTTGTTGTTGTTTTTGTTTTTTAGGATTTTTGTTTTGTTTTTAATCATTCAAGGAAATACATTTCTGTTCCCCTTGAGTAAGTGGATTTTCTTTTCTTCAGTTATGAGTGGGATTGAGTGCTTTAGGAGTTTTGTATATCTGAGGTAGTCATAGAATTTATCCTTTTCATTCTGTTAATATGGGTAAATAACTTAGATTTAACATCAGAAAGTCAGTAGCTGTAGTGACCAGCCATCAAGATTGTCCCAGAGTTGTCTTTTCTAGAATGTTTTTTATTCTATGAGATCTCCCAGGGTAGTTTATCTCTTTACTTGAAGTCAGCCCTTTGTGTAAAGCACACCAAGTAATTGTGTGGCTTTGATTGTTAGTGCTTCATTTAAAATTTTTTTCTTTTTCTTTTTTTCTTTTTCTTTTTCTTTTTCTTTTTCTTTTTCTTTTTCTTTTTTCTATTTGAGACAGAGTTTCTCTGGCTGCCCTGGAACTTGCTTTGTAGATCAGCTGGTGTCAAACTCACAGAGATCTGCTTGGCTTTGCCTTCCAAGTGTTAGTAGTAAAGGTGTGGACCACCATGCTTGGCTTGTTAAAATATTTTTATGTCTATACTCATGGGTGAAAGTGAAGTTGTGTTTTTCTTATACAGATCTTGTGCAGTGCTGTAAAGACTGTTAACTTTGACAGATGACTTGGGAAATGTACACTCTTCTGGTTTTCTTTTGTGGGTCAGAATTCATGCATCTATGTTGCATGCCTTTTTTGAATATTTAGAAATCTAGCTAGAGAAACTGTATATTGTGATTTGTTTTCAGAAGATTTTAGATTATTGATCCTGTTAAATAGTTACACAATGGTTCAGGTTTTATAGACTGGCATACAGGGGGTTATGGTTGTACTTCTTTTTGTTTTAGCTACAGCAAATGGTTTTGAACTGTACTTTATATGGAACTGTTTTAAACAGAGGACTACTTAGGTAAAAACATTATTTGAATATGAAGATTTTCATAATGAAACACTGTGACTTTTTTCCCCCCAAGACAGGGTTTCCCTGTGTAGCCCTGGCTGTCCTGGAACTCAACTCTGTAGACCAGGCTGGCCTTGAACTCAGAAATCCTCCTGTCTCTGCCTCCCAAGTGCTGAGATTAAAGGCGTGCGCCACCACTGCCTGGCTCTAGCTTATTCTTTTAGGTCAGGATTGCATTAGCTATTTGGAATTTTAGGGGTTTTGTTTTTTATTTCTGTGGAAGTACCATTAGAATTTTGTTAGAGATTACATTGAATCTGTGAATTTTGTTTAGTGACACCATTTTTACAAAAATAATTTTGCTGATCCTTGAACGTGAGAGATGTTTATACCTCTAGTATCTCATTCAATTTTCTTCAGTGTTTCATAGCTTTTCATTATAGTTTTCTCTCTTTTTTTTTTTTTTTTTTTTTTGCCTTTTCTAGGTTATATTCCTTGAAAATGATTTAATTTCTTTACATAAATATTTACCATCTGGTAGATAGTAAGTATAGTGCAGTGTAAACTTGGAAATATGTATTTTACTTCTTTACTTAGTCTTTGTGATCCTGCTATATTGATTCCTGAAGTATTGTGTCTGAGGTGGTTTTATCACTGACTGTGTGTGTGTGTGTGTGTATCACACTGCTTTTGTGTGCATGCAGGTGCACATTTGTGCCTCTGTCTAGAAGTCGGATGACAACCGCATGTATTGCTGGCCTAGAACTTGTCAACTAGGCTAAGCAGGTTAGCTAGACTGCCTCAGCTTCCCCAGTGATGGGACAATTATAACCATGGGCCACCACAGCTAGCATGTGATTTTATAAATACACTTTGTCTCTCTTGTGCTTAGACCTAAGGTAGATCTACTAAAAATACCAGGTATATAAACCTGTTACTTGTTGTTTTGTGTTAATCCTTTTTTGATTTTTTTTGTTATTATTGATTTAAAAAACAAACAAACATTTTTTTCTATTGCACTTGTGTGTTGGAGGGTATCACCTGAGTGCTTTCATGGGTGTGAAGTTCAGAGAACGACTTCCAGAAGTGTTTCTCTCCTTCCACTGTGGGTCCAGAGATAGAGCTAAGCTCTTTTGTTATGTGTGTTTCCTGACTGAACCATCTCATTGTCCTTAATACATTTTTCTCTCTATGATTTTTTGATCAGGCTTTCAAAATTCCTCTTTTGATTTATTTGAACTTTTTTTGTGGGGAGAAATAAGTTGTTTTTAAGCTGTAGATTTTTACCTTGTTCACACTGGCCTTCAGTCAGCCAACGATGAGCATAGCCTCCTGGTTCTCTAGCTTCTATGTTCCAGGTATTGGGATTACTGGCCTGGGCTTGGCTATATGGATTTGTTTCTTTTTTTCCCCAAGTGATTGCACTAAATTTATAGTGTCTTTCTTTTTGAATATACATGTACACACTATTATGCTATTATGTGACTCTGTGTGTGTGTGTGTGTGTGTGTGGTGTGTGTGTGTTTATACATATTAGGTGTCAGATGATGGTGCCAGGTGTCTTCTTCAGTTGCTCTCAATGTTATATTTTGGGGTAGGGTCTCTGACATGAAACTGAGGTCACAAAATCAGTTTCTCTAGCCAACTTGCTCAGGGGACTCCCTGGATCTACCTCCTACATGCTGGGATTGTAAGGAACCTCCCTTGCTTGCCCTTCATTTAAGTAGGTTCTAGGAATCTGAACACATGGCAGTCAACCACTGAGTGTCCTTTCTGGCCCCTAACAATTTGTATCTTACTGTAGTGTATATTGCTATTGCCATTCATCGACATTTGCTTTTAAATAAGCTGTCTTGTTTTCCCTATTTGTTCATTTACTTCTTTATTAATTCTTGTGTTTGTTTGTTTGTTTGTTTTTTAAATAACTCCTCTGGGAATGCTGAATGATTGTCTTAATATCAAGCCTATCATTAGATACTAAGTATGGGTCTTAATTTTATGGAACAGTAAGGGTTTCCTTATACTTTGGTTAAATGTTTTGCTCTTGGTAGTTTCTCTTCTAGAATTAGTATACATTGAGCTGTGCTATTTTTTTTTGATTATCAGCTTTTTCTGAGTCCAATAGATTATTCTTTTATTTTCGATGACATGTATATTTTTATTCTAAGTGATATTGCTATAAAGTTGAATTCACATAATAAGCTTATTAGTCACATATATTCACATTATCAAACCTGTAGCAGAAATTCAAGGAAGTGAGCATAAACTATTCTCACCTGTTACAGAAACTGTCAGTGGTAGAGAAGTCTTCAATTTCAAACTCTTTGTTTTTATGATTCTGAGTCTTTAAAAAAGGATCTAAATATATTTCTTTGATTCTTTTGTTAACACTGTTCAGAAAGTGCTTGCTACTGATGTCATAGAAATATGTTCTGAAGTATCATTGTCATTTATTTAATTACTCAATTAATTTTAGTAGTTTCAAATTACACAATTGTATTCAGTCAAATTTGAATGAATTTTATCACTCAAGTTTGTCTGGCTTTTACTTGCATGATAGCAGTTCACCTTCAGGGTCTTACTTATTTCTGAAGCAGTTTTTGTACTTCCTTTGTGGTTTATGATGCCTATAGGCTAAGTTTAGCACAGTTCTTTCAAGTATTTGTTTTTTGTCATCTGTTTACTAGTACTAAACTATCTTGAAATGGAAATGCTTGAATCTAATATGCAATTTCTAATAGTTTCTTTTCTTCAGATTTCTTTTTATCTTAATTTCATGGCTGATACCCAAGATAACTTTTAATATCTTTTTTATATTCATTAGGATAGCACTTGTACCTTGGTTAATTGTTTCATTTAAAATAGATTCATAAGAAATTCTTGATTTTGTTTTCTTTTTAAAAGTTATTTGAATTCATCTTACGTGCATGGATGTTTTGATTGCATGGATGTCTGTGTGTCACATATGTGACTGGTACCTATAGAGGCTAGCTGGAAAGGGTATCAGAGCCCCTCTAAAGGGAGTTAACCGGTTGGGTGTGAGCTGCTAGAAATCAAGCCCATATTCTGAAGAACAGCCAAGCCATCATTCTATAGCCTTAAAATCTTGGTTTTTAAAGTATAAATTATTTGATATTGGCCAGGTTTTTTTTTTTTTTGTTTGTTTGTTTTTTGTTTTTTTTGTAATACATCTTAAATGCATAGCAGCCTTAGGCTGGTGAGATGACTCAGCAATTAAGAATAGTTAAGTGAGTGTGTGTGTGTGTGTGTGTGTGTGTGTATGTATCAGCCTCTTTATATTAAAATAGGTATATTGGGACAACTAGAAAGATGAGACAGAAATAAGAATTGACTGTTGTGACATTTCAGGTGACATCAGAATACCCTCTCATACTTTAAGTTCTAATATTTTATAAAAATTACTGATTTGTTCCTGGTTATATTATTGACCAAATGTGATGTGTGTTATCTATGTTGATGTAGGTTTCTATGTTGGTACAGGTTTTATTTTAACTGTTCTTAGCATTCATATTAAAGAACCCTTAGAATGAAACAGTTTTTAAATAAAATTATTTAGCAGTGATGCATTTCAGAATAATAAAAATATTTAAGAGGTGAGCATGAGAGCACTTTGTTCATTTAGAAGTCAAAACCAGTGGAATTTTAAATGTCTATGAAACAAGATTTCTTTAAGGCAGGATTGAGGACTAATAGGACGTTGTAGCTGGCTCACATGTTGTGGCGTGACACTTAGGTTTAAACTTTTTAACATTGAGCAAAGTTATCTTAAAGTAGACACAATGTTGAGTTGAAAGCATGGGTAATACTAATCACTTTTTTGTAATCATTGATTTCTCTGATAAATATGTCTTCTTCCTTGATTAGGTGGCTAAATTTGGCTTTTTTCCTCCTTCCAGTTAACACGTGTCTAACTTCTCCTGCCTCTGTAATGTTAGCTTTCTCTCATGCCCACTCTGGTTCATTGTTTCTGATTAAATTGATGTTGGGTGTTGCATCCATTACCATGGATTCCTTTCACTACTTCTTTCCTCATAGCCATAGAGTTTGTCTTTATTGTCTTTACCTATTGTAAAATTTTGTAAGCCCTTTAAGACTCCATCTTTGACTTAAGATCTGACTTCACTTAGATTCTGTGTTTGAACAAACGCTGCTTCCATTGTACTGTTCTCCATGCTTAGCAAAGTGATGAGGTGATAAATATTTGGATTAATAAGTTTGTCAGTTAGATAGCCTTCACTGTGCTTATTTTGCTGTAGTAGACAATACCATTGCTAACAAACCTTGAAATGCTCTCTTTTACCCGGCGTTAGAGGATTAAATCATAAGGTCCTATTTCTTGAGATAGTGTTGCAGTGGTTCATTGGTTGTTTTAGTGCAAGAAGGCTGCTTTGGCTCTCATTCCAGTTTTTCTGTACACCAATTGAAAGGTCTTGAACAAAATACCTAGCCTTTCTGTGCCTCATTTTCTTAATAGACACAGGATTTGCTTCAAATCTGGCAGTCAGTATTAATACAATTATTTACTACTGTTTTACATTTTAAAATTGTTTAGTATATATTTGGGTTAAAGTAAAACAGCCAGTTTATGGTTGCTCAGGGTAGTACAGAGTTTCTGGAAAGCAGCTTAGTGTATAATGAAAATTTTATAGCTATTTCTGTTGAATAATTTCTATTTTAATCTGTAAATGGTATTTTCAAATGTTATTTAATAACTCTATTAGTTGTTATGATCTGTTTAGTTCCCCAATAATCGAAGCAGAATCCTGTGGATTTTTTTAATCAGGTTTAGCACAATTACCAGTTGAGTTAATGTACTTTCTGTCTGCTAGACTGGTTAATTCCCCACCCCCCACCCCCTCAGATCCCCAAATACTTGCTGTTTGAGTCTTGCCTGGGTTATTTCTGCTCCAGCAGTTTGTCTTGGAGGGTGGGAGGCATTTCTCTCAGACAAGTGTTCTTGGTCCATTGTGTCTGTCTAATGGAGATCTCCTGTTCCGTCATTTTTCTCCTTCTCTTTTCTTATTTCCCCTTCTTCCTCTTTGTCACCTCATGGTCCCTATGGGACTCTCAGCGTGGTAGCTGAATACCTGCCTCCTTATGTTCACCTCAGTAATCGGCTTTATCCACTTTTATTTGACCAATAGCTTTAAATTGGGGTGCAAGATTTATACAACAGAGGCTGGTGTACATGAGAATCTGCAACCAGACCGTGGAACTCAGAACAGCATTTCTATACACAGCAACAGACCAATCCCCAACAGTACTCACCTCTTAATAAAGTAACCTTATAATACAAGGAAAATGATAATATTTGAGATACTTGTCCTAATCCTACACTTATGATAGTTGTTAACATCTTAAATCTCTGTTAAGAAATGTTTCAATTTATAATTGAATATTATCCTATGATTGAAATGCTTATATATTTTTTTAAGTTTCAAGCAATTTATTTAAAATAGAGAAGTAAAATAAATAAATTGTGTACATAATGGGAGTTTTAAAAGGTAAAATCATTAATTAGATTTTTGTTCTTTTTATGGTCCTGAAAACAGAACCCAAGGCATTGCATGCTAGAAAAGCACATTATTCCTGAGTTACTGCTGTCAGGATGTTCTTTTGTTTTTTTTTTAATTCTTTTTTTTTTTTAATTCAATATATTTTTTATTTACATTTCAAATGATTTCTCCTTTTCTGGTCCCCCACTCCCCGAAAGTCACATAAGCCCCTTTCCCTCCCCCTGTTCTCCCACCCACCCCTTCCCACTTCCCTGTTCTGGTTTTGCCTTATGCTGCTACACCGAGTCTTTCCAGAACCAGGGGCCACTCCTCCATTCTTCTTGTACCTCATTTGATGTGTGGATTATGTTTTGGGTATTCCGGTTTTCCAGGCTAATATCCACTTATTAGTGAGTGGAATGCTTATATTTTATTGACATGAAAATGGCTGTGATGCAATGGGAACATTATGAAAAGCAAAATACTTAAATGTTTTTAAAAATCATGATAAGTAACTATTACAGTGTCTAATTCATAGTTGCTTTGGAGTTGATTTAACCACTCTCAGACTAATGAAGTGGGTTAGATTGTGTGCCCCTTTTTTAAATTAAATGAGATGTGAAAGCTTTTTGTATATCTTATATTTTTAAGTCACTTTATTAGCATGGTTCATTATTTTTATTTCATTATAAAATCAGTCTGTTGTAATAAATATAATATTATGTTCCCATAAAAAGTATTATCTATATTTGAATGTCAACATTCGAATTCTTTGATTTTCTTTCAGTCTCCTTTTTCCCTTAATGATCAGTTTAGTAGGCCTTTTATTTTTTTCTTTAAACCAAATGTAAGGTTAATTTTTTCCATTGTGTTGACAATGTGGTTTAGATTAGAATTTTTTGTTTTCTCCCTTTCTTTAATCTACAGCAATTGGAACAGATCCAGAAGGAACTAAGTGTTTTGGAAGAGGATATTAAAAGAGTGGAAGTAAGAAATCAAGAAATTCTCACCTTTCTCATAGTTTCACTTTATTTTTAATTAACAATTCAGCTGTGCAGGGAGACAAAGTCTGAATACTTTTTTTCTAGATAAATTGTAATCTAAATTTGTATTGAGATTTATTGCAGTAATTTTTGATTAAATGGAACAAAATTTGGCCTAATTTTCTTTTTGCAATCCAGTTAATTAAATAATTTACTCCTAATCCTTCAATATTTCCTTAAAATGATTCATCATTTCATCTTTTATTGAATTTATTTTTACATTCTACTGCATCTATTAATGTATACTAATATAATTAAAAATTATATGAAGACATTGGCACTATTGTTGGAATTCATATTAAAATCCAGATTAACTATAGAAATTCATTGGGAGATTCATAGGCTATTGTGAATTAAGGTCACTGCATATGGCTAAATTTAAATTTAGTGTGCTTAGTATTTACACATGTGCTTTTCTTTTTCTGACATAAAAACAATCCAAAGGATAATAAATGGTGTTATTTAATGGGAATTCAGTATCCCTTATAATATTACTAATTTATTATCTGTTTAGCTATTTTGGGCTAAGGCAGATGTAATTTTACCTGATTATGTGTCTATCTTTACCTGATTATGTTTTTTGCATCTTCGAATTTGCTATTTTTATATTAATGAGAACATTCTACATAAAAAGGCCAGTCATTAGGTTCAGAGACATAATTTATTTATATGATCATCTTTGATTAGCCCCCTTAGGTTAATGATCAAAAATTAGAATTTATGTCATTGTTAAAGTCAGTATTTTATTCAAGAATGCTATTCTTATTTATTACTTATAGATAACTTGTAGAGAGTGACAGACATAGTCTTAGTCTTCGTCAATTAATTTTGATATTTGACTGTTGTAATCCAGTCACCATATTGCCTTATTTATTGTATTGTCCACTAATAGATCATCACTTGTATAAATAGTTCACTGTGTCAGAAAGACACCGTGTCCTCTAATTTACTTCCTTTTGACTTTTTCTTCATTTGATGCTTTCTTTAGTTAGAACAGTATTTATTAGGAATTCTAGTTCTTTAACACTAGGCAAGACTTGCTTCTTAATTGCAGATTAACTTCATTTTGTACTCTATGGAAAGAAATCCTTGAGAAGTTTACCTTTGAAGACAAAAAGGGACTGATAGAAAGCTGGGTCTAGAACAGAATATAATGCCATATGATTGTTTGATACATCTGCTGTTTGGAGTATGTACAGTAACTCATATAATTACAATTTCAGGAAATGAGTGGTTTGTACTCTCCCGTCAGTGAAGATAGCACAGTGCCTCAATTTGAAGCTCCTTCTCCATCACACAGGTACAAAGCTTTACATTAGTAATTGCTTGGGGTTTTATATTAGGTGTTCATGGCACTGTAGTTCTCAGGAGCCTTGTTAATGAAGACTGTGATGCAACACCACTGAAAAATAGCATGCAGAGAGCCAACCTTTTTTTTTTTTTTTTTTTTTGATCCTTTGGGTTAACTTAGTGGGTAGATGTTGCAGTTTAAATTTACACATGGATTAAAAGTTTGAATTTTTTGATGTCTTTTAAATTAATGTCAGACCTTAAATCAAAATATGGAAACATAAAATGGTAGTATTAAGAAAAATAAGATTAAAAACCTTGGTCTTGGCACATGTCTCTAAAATCTTAATACTCAGGAGGCAAATACAAGATCTCTGTGAGTTTGAGACCAGTCTGTCTACATACAAGTTCCAGGTTAGATAGGAACACAAAGACCTTGTTTTTTTGTTTTTTTGTTTTGGTTTTTTCAAAGCAGGGTTTCTCTGTGTAGCCCTGGCTGTCCTGGAACTCTGTAGACCAGGCTGGCCTCCAACTCAGAAATCCTCCTGCCTCTGTCTCCCAAGTGCTGGGATTAAAGGTGTGCACCACCACCGCCAGCAAAGACCCTGTTTTGTAATGATAATGAAATAAAAATTTAGATCCTTTTTATTCCAGTTCGCTATAATTATGGTGGTTGGTACTTTTCCCAGCTTTAATAATGAAAGAATTAGAAAGACATGTTAGTTTAAGTCTTCCCAGGTTTTTGTCTGTCTGTCTGTCTGTCTGTCTGTCTGTCTGTCTGTCTGTCTATCATTATCTGTCCTGGGCTGGCCTTGAACTTAGAATCTTTCTGCTATAGCTCAACTTGCTTCCCAAGTGATAGAGTACTAGTTTTACACAGTGTGTAGTTCTACAGCTGGTATAGCCTTTGGCTTGTTGGTGTGGGAGAGTGTACTGGTGCATAGAGGAAGCTAAGGACTTCTTAAGTAGCCCAGACTAGTTTCAGACTCACAGTCCTTTCATCTCAGCATTCAAAGTAGGTGGGATTTTGTACACAACCTATCATGCCTGTCCTTGTGTTCTTCCTAGCTTGGGAGATGGAAGCTTGAAGTTCAGAATCACCCTTGGTTACACAGCCAGTTCAAGGCCAACCTAAGTTACATGAGACCTTGCTTCCAAAAGTCAAAAATAATTAATTTTATCCAATAAATTATTAAATTCTACCACCACTACAGCGGGGCTAATGTTACGTGTAAAATGATTATATATCTCTTACCCTATGTCCTTAGATTTTAGAAATAGCTTCATTTGACTATAGAATACAAGAAACAAAAAGATACCTTTAGTTGTCAAATATATTTCATTAAATAAATGCTATCTATGTTGGACTTTGATGTTTTATGCTTAAAATGTTCAAATATGAGCAACAGCCAGCTAAGCTAGTAATTCATCTATTTCTTTATTTAACAAAACAAACAAAACAAACAAACAAAACCCCTAAGGATGATATCTGTTATTTTTTAAGCCTATAATTTACTTTCTGATGTTTGGTGTCCTTGACAACCGTACTGTTTTTTTTTTTCCATTGGGGTATTTGTTTGTTTGTTTGTGACTGAATACAGGGAAATTGTACAGTATCACAAACATTTCAGTAATAAACTGGTAATCCATTTCCATTTTCATGTCACTCAGTTTAACAGAAAGCATTGTTTAGCTGGCCTTTGGTGGCACATGCCTTTAATTGGTGTATGAGATTTTATGAGTCTTGAAAATTACATTTATTTATTTGTTGAATGCCTCTTATTAGAGATTAGGCAGTTTTGTGTGTGTGTGTGTGCTGAATCTTGACGACAAAGCTTGTACCTTTTGGAGAGATCCTACTTGTCTAACAGTCACAGGAGTACATAAATCTGGAGGCTTCAGAAGAACAGATTAGCAGGCTGGATGCTCACAAGAATACTCTGTTTTAGGTAGTTGAGCTTTTCCAAAGAGATAGCAACTAGTGGAACGAAGCTGAAACGTGCTGGAAAAACCATTGGATCTGATTTGGATTTTAAAATGTTTTCAATTTTCTTGTGGAAGAGAGAGAAGATATGTCATTTCTAACTTCATACCTTAGGAAGCAGGGAGAAAAGTTAGAAAACTTATGAAAGAAGAGTTAGAGCTTGTTATGATTTTGTTAGTGATAGTGGGGAGGTAGTTATTAGCATAAACTGGGCGTGGTGACACACACCTTTATTCCCACTGCTGAAGAGCCAGAGGCAGATGGATCTTTGTGCTCAAGACCAGCTATGGAGGTCTGTATGGTAAGACCCTGTGTCTCACTAAACAAAATGTCCAAAACAAAGCAACAGGTTGCTGGGCAGTGGTGGTGCACACCTTTAATCCCTGCACTTGGGAGGCAGAGGCAGGCAGATGTCTGAGTTGGAGGACAGCCTGGTCTACAGAGAGAGTTCCAGGACAGCCAGGGCTATACAGAGAAACCCAGTCTTGAAAAAAACAAAACAAAAAAAAAACAAACAAACAAAAAAACAAAACAAAAAAAAAAGGCAATAAGTACCAGAATGAAGGGGCAGACTATGAACAAGAATCTTGGAGTGGGCTTGGGATTCACACATTCACTTACACATTGGGCTTACACATTCATTTGCTGTATGTTAATCTTGTTTACTGATTACTTGGAGTAGAGATTAAAGACTAACCAGGTCCTTTTCATAGTGAGTACTAGAGATGAATAACTTTACCTTCTGCCTTAGAGAGAGGTTGAATTGATGTAGTAGCAGGCATGAGAAGACACTGAATTATAAATGACTGTAGAGAATACTTTTTTATTACCTGCTTATTACTTATCATTAATAACACTGATAGGTAATAAAAGTACAAGTTATTAAAATTGTTTTTAAAACTTTAATTTTCTTTCTTTAGAATATTTGAAGAGTTTACTTTAAGTAATTTATCCCTAATTTGGGTTGTACCAGCTAGGCATAAAACACAGTGAAGACACTGATACAGTTGTGAATATGGCAAACCTCCAGACCCTATTCCCATGATTTTACTGTCTTGCGATGGTTAATAATTTTAGTAAATTAATCATTTTGCTTAAAGTACAGAATGAGTAAAATTTTTGACGCCAAGAATTTTAATGTATCAACACTCATTTTCCTCTGAAGTGATAATGAGTGTATTTTATTTATAGTTATTTCAGAATTTTTATAAAATGTGTGTGTGTATATGTGTGTGTGTGTGTGAGTGTGTGATGTAGATATATTTGCACAGATGAGAATGCCATGCATGGAGCTAAGAGCAGGATATCAGGTGCTGTCTTAGTTAGGTTTTTACTGCTGTATACAGACACCATGACCAAGGCGACTCTTATAAGGTCAACACTTAATTGGGGCTGGTTTGTACGTTGAGTCCATTATCATCAAGGTGGGAGTATGACCAGTGTCCAGGCAGACATGGTACAGGAGTTACTGAGAGTTTTACATTCTTATCTAAAGGCTGCTAGGAAAAGTCTGACTTCTAGGCAGCTAGGTTGAAGGTATTAAAGCCCACTCCCACAGTGACACACCTCTTTCAACAAGGCCACACCTCTTAAATGTGCCACTCCTTGGGCCAAGCATCTACAAACCATCACAAGTGTCATTCTCAAATCACTTTCAACCTAATTCTCTTGAGTCAAAATCTTTCACTGAGTCTAGAGTGTGCCATCATTTTCCTGTGTCTTTCTAGTTACTGGGAATATAGGTGCATTTGGCCACACATTGCTTTTTATGTGGATTCTGGCCTTATAAAATGCTTTTTGATTCTTGCTCTGAACATTGTCCTGGTCTATTAAAATTCTGAGATCTGGCATTGTAAAGAGTCATTATTTCAATTCTTATTGGTTGAGAGGCAAGACCCCTGTTTGAAAAACAGGAATTTTGAATCCTTATTATCTAGTATGATACATCTTATATGATAGAGCTCCCAAAGACTGAAAAACAGTCTGGGGGTGGGATGGTAGGGATAATACTTTAGGAAATATAAGCATTATTTATAATATGTAATATCTGGATTATATATTAATACATAATACAGTAGTACATTCAGTGTTAAAGTTTTTAAAGTGTGTTTAGATATTTTATTATTGTTAGGAGTGGGTAAAGGTGTCTAAATATTTTTTTTCTTTATACAGATGAAAAGTTGCATATTATTTTTCACAATAGAAAATGCATATATCATTTATTACATGCACTTAAATATCAATACAAATTAATGTCAGTCACCTTTTGAGGACAACTTTAAGAAATGTCTACCAAAGATCCCTGTATCGAGCAAGTGACACCAAATTTTAGGAGCAGTACTAGGTGATGATTATAAGGATGAAATAATTGCATAAGTGGCCTAGTCGTATTCTGTTACATTTCTTCCAATTTTTAACCATTTTAGGATGTTCAGTACAAGTAGATACTTCTTAAGCATCCATCCAAAGTGTTAAATCTTACTCCACTATCATAGTTTTAACATAAACCGTCACATTTGCTTTGAAAGGGACTGTGGCTTAAAGGTTTTATTGTCTATCTGAATTGTTTATTTTAAAGGTTTATCTGAAGGCTAGATGGTACTGTCTAACTTAGGGTAACCTTCTTCTCCCAGCAAGTCTCCTGTCTCAGTTTCCTAAGTGTTGGAATTCCATGCTTGTTCTATCATATATGGCCTTTTGTCCCGTTCTTTAAAGTCAGTTACAGCAGGTTTTCCTTGTAATTCTGTTTCTAATTATAAATTCCTTTAGACTTGGATATTGATCTTGGCTATTTAAGTAAAAACTAGATAAAAGCAGAATGTGGCAAATAGTTTTAGAATGCCTTCAGGTTCAGTACTGCATACAGATTTGTTTTGTCATATTTGCATCTTATATTCTCTAAGGGAACTTATATTCTCTAAAACATAACTACTTTTTGTTTACATGAGGATAATGTGAATATAATTTAATGTCCTTTAGTCCTGTCTACTAGTTCAAGAACCTGAAAGTGTATTTTTCTTATCTTCCTGAATCTTTTTGTCAGCATAAAAATTTAATGTTAATCTGAATTAAGGTATTAAGTAGAGTATAATGTACTGACATATGTATATCTGTATACTATACTACTAGACCTAAATCTAGTCTCCTGATGGACTCTGATCATGTAAAGTTTGATTATGGTGAATCAAGGTCTGATGGGTAGGTAGATAAGAACTAGGAAAGTTCCTAAAGTTACTAAAAACACAATATGGCTTGGGAAACAGTGCTTATGGACCAAATTTAGACGGATTGGCTGGAGAGATGGCTCAGTGGTTAAGAACTCTTGACTGCTCTTCCAGAGGTCTTGAGTTCCCAACAACCACATGGTGGCTCACAACCATCTGTAATGAGTCTAATGCCCTTTTCTGGTGTGTGTGAAGACTGCTATTGTGTACTTAGCTACATAAAATAGAATGCTTTGATATTATAGAAAGCTAACTTTTTTGGTAAGTTCTACGTGTTTGAAGAATAGAAAGAAGGGATCAATCTTAGTCTTAGTGGGTGTTCTATTGCTGTGAAGGAACACTGACCACGGCAACTCTTAGGAAGGAAAGCATTTAATTGAAGGCTTGCTTACAGTTTCAGAGGCTTAGTCTGTTGTCATGGCAAGGAGCATGGCAGCAGTCACATGCTGGCAAACATGGTGCTTGAGAAGTGACTGAGAGCCCTGTTTTTAAAATAAATAAGTAAATAAATAAATAAATAAATAAATAAATAAAAACGTTTCCTTGATTCTTTGTAAATTTTACATCCTATACCAGAATCCAACTCATCTCCCTGGCCATCCACGCTTGCAATTTTTCCCCTCAAAAGAAAGAAAAATTTTGTCGTGGAAGCTGCAGTGTGTCCCACTGTGTATACCTTTGTCCATAGCATCTTTACTTGCAAATGTTAATTGCAACAAGTCATTGATTTGGTGATTCGTAGCCCCTGGCTTCTGTCACACTTTCAATACTGGATTCTTACTAGCTCTCAGATATCCTGTTGTTGTCCTGTATCATGGAGATCCTACAGCTTTAGTTTTGCAGTATTGGCCCCTTCATGCAAGTCAGTAGTTCATAGATGATGGGGTGGGCCAGCTCAAAGTCCTGGATCTAGTCTAGGTAATAGCTGAGTTGGCCAGCCTGCCAGCTTCCTGCACAAGCACCCACACCACCAGTGCAAGCTCTCTAGCACTGCCCTAGCTCACCCAGTGCTGCAGCTGGCAAGGGCCAGGGCCTGCGCTGCTGCTCTCATGCCTTCCCGTCCAGCTCACTGGCACTCTGCCACTCGGGTCTGCTCGGCTGTGCTGCCTTAGTGAGGTACAGGTCCCACTCTCCCAAGCTCTTGGGGTGGGAGGGTAGGGCAGCATCTCTCACACCCATGTAAGAGCTAGGCTTACCAATTAGAGAAGGAGACAGACAGACTGAGCCGGGTTCATGCTTTTTCACCCACCAAAGCCTACTCACAGTGGCTTATTTCTTTAATAAGGCCATGCCATATATATATATATAATTTCTTCTAATCCTATTAAAGAATTTTGTTCTTCGGTGACTAAGTATTCAACTTTATGATCCTATATGGGCCATTTTTAATCAAACCAGCACAGGGTCATAGTTGTTATGTTTTGAAGAAACCCTGTTTCTACCCAGCCTTGAAAATGAGAGTGATTCCAGGGAACTGTGGAACAATTAAGAGAGGATCCCTAAAGATTAAAATATGACCCAGGATATACTGTTACCCCCTATTAATGGAGTAGAACAGATAAATAATTGCATTCCCAAAAATGCCTATAGAGGAAATTTAGCATTTGCCTATGATTTTTTCCCCGAACATGAACAGATATTGAAGTTGCCTGTAATATTTGTGAGTGCTACAGTCATAGTGAAAACTATAAAGTATAAGAAAGGACCAACACTGTCCCTCTTTTAGGCATATTAATACTATACTCTCATACAAAGAGAAAGAGTATATCAGGGACATCTTGTCTTTTCTCAAGTTTCCTGTACTTAATCTATGAATTCCTGTGACTGTCTACTAGACACTTAAAGGCCAGAAAGTAAACTCTTCCTTCTATTTTATACCATGCATTATATGCATTAGGTTTACCACCTGTACTAAAAATGGCAGTCAGCAGTGCTAATGCACTGTTTTATTCTAAAGGTAAAATGTCATAGGAAGATAAATGCTCATTTCCTACTGCCACCAGCCCACTTGACTTGTCTGTGTTTTCTGTCTTTGGAGGTGGCCAAAGTGTGCTAGGAGTGTAAAGGAAACTGGATTTTTCAACTAAAACCCCAGTATAATAGGAAAGATACGTTTAATAAATGTTAGTATGACAAAATCAAATATACTCAAGTGATTTAGCTTATAGGTACTTTTACCAAGAGTTCAAGAAAAGTTATATGATTTTCAAAATTAATGTAACAAGATACTATCTACATGTATAAATATAAATGTACATGTATACATTTTTGGTTTTTTTTAAAGCCTAGTGGGCCTAAATGAGATAGTGAAAATCTGAGAGCACCAAATTCTATCTAATGCCATGCAAATCATCATCATGGCGTCAGGAGATGTGCCAGCCTATTTGGAACTAAAACTGTTTATAGACTTGATATTTTAAGTTTTGGTGTTTTAATATATTAAATCTTTTGCTCAGCCATAATTTTCTTTTGATATATAAGTATAATATTTTTTGATGCTTAGCCTAAAAGAGTAAAATGAAAACCTCCTTTTATAAATATAGTAAAATTTTAAGTGTTTTTATAATAATTAGGTAAACTAAGATAATCTTAAAAGTGTAGTCCATTCCTTAAACATCTAACTAAGAATACATTTTAGTCAATGCCTGACAAAAATGTACTGGTAGGTGTTGAACTGTTGACGTTACAAATTATTTTATAGTTTATTAATGTTGTTTACTTGTTTCAAATATCAAGTGCCTAGGCTCTAGAGAGCTACGAAAGTCTCTTCAGAAGTAACAAATCGGTGGTTGTGAATTGAAAATGGAATACTGTAGTGTCTATATTATGATCAGAGAAGATCATGATAGCTTCTTGCCCTTTCAGAGTAGAGAGAGTTATACAAGGCACGTCTCTTCTTTGATTAGTGAAGATTTTGATCCCAGTCAGTGTCACAGTTATAAAACCACACACAGTGAAACTGGTTCAAGAAAGAACATTTCTCTTGCTGTTTTCATCTCTATTTCTACAGTTTTGTCTCTTTCTCAAGTATCATCATTTTCTTTATTTTCATTAATCACCCTATTTTTGAGTCTTTCCTTATTGCTTGGGAATGCTTTTTCTAATGATTTATAACTGATTTTTATAACCTTAAAGTTTATAGCAAATATATCATCTAATAAGATTGTCTTCTGTGAATTAAAAATAAATAGTAGTCTCCAACTCTTTGGAAGGGGACTGTAGATATAAAGTAGTCAAGTACAGCTCTATTTGTGAGGAACTGAAACATTGACTACTTCTGTTGATTAGTTGTACCTGAGGCTAATCCTTAGCCATATGCCTTTGACTGTATTCTTTTCTGTCCCTGTTTCTTTTGATGCATCATCTTCTTCTGTTTGTTTCTTTAAATGTATCCTTTTCAGTTTTTTCAATTCTACCAAGCAAAATAATTTACTTTAGAAGGAAGTAAAGTGGTACACTGAGACCTGTTCAATCTGTCAGAAAAATTTCAGCTTGTAGCTTTTTACAGCTATCTACCAGCCTTGAATTTCTCTGGAAGGAAACTACTCTAAAAAACGTTTCCTTTTTCAGCTTCAGGATTATTGTGGAATAACAGATTATTTAAAAGAGTATAAATACTAGGTTCCCTGCTCAGCCTATGTGCTATAGAAATAAACACTTCCTTACCTTGTGTAAGTTAGTACAGGAAGGCGCTAAATAATTTTTTATAATATTTTAAATATAATTTGTATTAAGCCATTTTCTCACATATTCTGCATTGTTTTTATTTATATTTTTATCTAATTTTCTCATTCTTTATCAGCAGTAACATTAGGAATCACCATCTTACTTTCCTCAGTTTAATTTTGCATAATTTTCTTTTAATTACCACTCTGAAAATTTCTCTGTGCCATTTTGCTGCCCTTACTAATTTTTTTAACTCTTATAGTTATTGGTACCTATGTAAAAATACTTGATAATTCTGTATCATTTTAGGTGGCTATTTTTTTTTTCATTTTTGTCCCTAAAATTCATCCATGAAATGGACAGACTAATAAAGGATTTCTCTCACACTTCATTTATAAAACATAAAGTATTTAGGAATATGGCACATTGTCCTAACTTTTTTTCTAAGTGATAATGTCTGTATGTAGGTACCTGCTGTTTGTGAAGGGACACGGGGTTGTGGTTAGGTGTGGTGTATGTGTGTAATGGCAGGTACTTTGCACACTGACTCATCTCAACCACACACCTGTGTAATTTTACTAATACTGTACGAATGGTAGGAATAGTTTCATTAGTAAGGAAACATTTTAATGCAGACTTTGCCTTGTTTCTCAGCTGTTAGGACTACATGAAGAAACTAGCCCTCCCCAACAAATGTACAGCTCCAGGGAATGCACACTATAATTGTGTATCAACAGAAGAAATTACTTCAAGACTTCAAACGTTTATTTAAATTTGTTTTATCTTAATTAAACTATAATTACATAATTTCTCTTTTAAATGTCCAACCTCCAACTCCCAACATGTACTCTTCCTCCAGCCCCTCCCACAATCTCCCTCTCTTTCAAATTCAGGGCCTCTTTTAATTATTATTATTTTTTCCTTTTGGTTTTTTTTTTTTACACTCAAGATTTTATTCCCCTCCCAGTCCACCCTTTGGCTGTTCTACATCCCATACCTTCTTCCCTGCCCCACGAGGATGTCCTCACCCCCCAAATTCATGGTGTTTTAAAGAAATTACAGTTACTCCTGTGTGTCTGTAACTACAGTCTGTTGAGTTTGTTTAGTGTTGACTGGATTATGTGATTGCTTATGCACTACCAAGGGTCCAGAGAGTTCTTTATAATGTCAGTGGAAGTTTGGCTATGTGATGGAACACATAGAACCTTTCATGATATATATGTGTGAGGAGTTGGGAGGAGTGTTTTATGGTCCTTTGATGTCTGATTGGTATTAGATGCTTACTGTATTTTAGCTTTGTATATAATGTTACATTTCATTTTCATTTCTCTGTACCATGTCATCTTTTCATAAACTGCTACTCAGATAGGAACCACCTGTTCAGAGTCAATTTATTTTCTGCTTAATTAAAAATCATACCCTAAAAATACCTCTTTTAACCTATTTCAGTGCTAGAGTAATTTATAGCTTTTGTGTTGGGAACCATTTAATTAATATCCTCAATGGCTTGATTTTATTAGGGTAGAAAATAATATGAACATGCTTATTGTGGAGATAGAAGCAGAGTGTGAATAACTGTTACATTGAAATATATTTTACAGTTTTTAATAGTTGTATTTCTTTTTGTGGATTTTTAAATTTTTATTATTTCATTGTTGCTGTTGTTTAAAGAAATGCCTCTTAGGCCGCTCTGGCCTCGTACACATAGTGAATCTGCTACAGCTTCGACTGTGCTGGGGACTAAAGGCATTTATAAGCTGTACTCAGTGCTCTACTTCCAATTGTTGGTAGTTTTTTAAGCTAATTTTGTTTTTAAGATAGAAGAGAGGCAATAGTGATGAAATACAGAAAATAAGAAGCTAGCTTGTGTTTCTAAAGGTTGTCTTAGAGTTTAGTAGAAGTTGTGAAACAGTGCATGAAGCAGACTAGGTGGGTTCTAGGGCAGAGGAAACTGCTATATCAAGGGTATGGATTTGAGGAGTTTTACATTCATTTTATTCCTTGTTAGTTTCTTGTACCAGGTTTTATAACAACATTTGGGGCTAGAAACTTAGAGATAGATAGTCCTCATTCACTTCATTTGGTAAAGGGGAAACTGAGTGATTGTAAGGTCCAAGAGCACATGGCTAAAATACTGAAATTGTATTCTTCATTTTGCAGTAGCATTATTGATTCTACAGAATACAGCCAACCTCCAGGTTTCAGTGGGACTTCTCAGGTAAGGGAAATATTTCACAGTATGTATCAGTGGGTGCTATGAGAGTAATCATCTGCATTGTAAAGTAATAGGTTAGGTTACTAAAATATTCTTTGATAATGACACAAACCTTTTTTAGTAGGACTTGTTTCTTGTACACAACACAATTAGTTGTTTATTTGCTTTTCAATGGTAGGAATTTTTAAAAGGTTTTTACCCTTGATGATTAATATCAGACCTTAAGAGGAAGAAAATATTGTCAGAAATTGTTTGTCTCAGAGATATGAGAATAATTATTGATTAATTATACATCATTATATTAAAGCATTAATCATTTCTTATAGTTTCATGGACTCGAGACTTAAATAAACACTAGCCTCACTTCTTCCATTTTATTCTATGATTCTCTTCACTTTTACTCTTTCCAGCTTGTCGGGGGGAGGGGGTTGATGATATTTGCTAACCTTGTTTTTTAAGGTGGGGGGGGGAACCACTGAATACTAAAAACAAACAAGTAAGCAAAAAATTCCCCAAACCAACATATAATTATTTTCAGATTCACAGAAAAGTAGTAAAATTGCTCTGTGAATTTCTTTATGTAATTCAAATAATATGTCCAACTACTAAAATTTGTATTACATTCTTAAGTCATTTCCCCGTTTACCTGTACATACTAATTTTTATTTTTAAAGTAATAAATTTTATTCCAGTTGTATTTTTATATAATTTTTCCTCCTAGGTGTTTAAGGTATAGACATATTTTTTACCCATTGTCATTCAGTATATGTTTCTTTGGAAATAAATGTGCTATTTTTTGTAATCATAATTTTAAAATTCAGGAAGTATTAATATTAAATATTTAATATTAGTATTTAAACTTAGTATATGTAGAGAAAAATACTAAATGGTATTTTTATTGGTCATTTCTTTATATAGTCTTTAGTAAATGCAAAGCTCTCGAAACATATAGCTTTTAGGATTTATTATCTTGAGTTCTTGGACAATAATTTATTTTGTAGTTTTGAAACTACTTTGTACATATTATATATGAATTTGCATGCCTTCACCGGCCTGTTTTGTTAAACCTTTTGTTATTGTTGTTTTTGTTGTTGTTGTTGTTTTGTACTGCTGAATCCAGTAGTACAAATTTTTTAAAATAAAAATATTTATTTGTTATTTTCAAATTTGGATCTTGAATCCAGACTGTGTCTGGTAGGCAGGTGTTCTACTGCTAAACTTGTCTAACACATTAAGCTTTAAAAAACAACTATTATAGGAATTACACTTTGGTTATCAAAATTTATAGAGTGGCTTGTATCTCTTTATAAGATAGTAAGTAGAACATGATTTGAGTATTTTTTGCAATAATAGGATATGTTAGGAAAAATTTTAAAGCCTCAAAGTCTATATATAATAACTTGAGCAAGAAAGGCCAATTCTGAATCTGGAAACTAGCTCGTATAGTATTTTACAGCATGGCCTTGACACTTTCCTTTGAAGATAATTTCACAGAATAACTATCAGACAGGGCTTCTCCATGGCTTTGATAAAGTCAGACAAAAAACTCATTATTCAATAATTTTTTAAACACATAAGTAACCATAGTTGCTTTGCAGACCATACAAAATAACAAGCACATCATATCCTACACAATATGAATGACTGCTGTTTTGCATACTATCCAAAGTAGTAGGAATAGCTTCTGCCTCTTCTACAGCTTAATTCACTATATACTTCTTTGTTCCCTTTCTAGCTTTTTTTAAAAAATATTTATTTATTTAATGGATATGAGTATATATTGTTGCTGACTTCAGACCCACCAGAAGAGTGCATCTGATCCCATTACAGATGTTTGTGAGCCACCAAGTGGTTGTTGGGAATTGAATTCAGGGCCTCTGGAAGAACAGCCAGTGCTCTTAACCACTGAGCCATATCTCTTCAGCCTCCTTTCTAGCTTTTTGTATGCTTGGCTTTTGTGGTGCTAGAGATTGAGTCCAGAGCATATCTTACATGCTAGTTTAAGCAAGCACTTCACCTCTTAGTTATTATATTATACTCCAGGTCTACTTCTGATATATTTAAAATTTATTGTAAGAGAATTTATCCCACATGACAGTTGTGCTCTGATTTAGAGTAAAACTCAATATTCTTGAATGCTGCTACATTATATGAGCCTTACTCTTCTTATAGATAGTTTTTGACACTCTTACTAAGCCAAATCTTCCTTTTGGTTGTGTAATTATACATATCTTGGTCCATGATTAGAGGTATGTGGAAAGTTTATATGGAAGAAAGCTTTTCACTATACCTTTATGTAGCATTCGGATTTTCTGTTAAATTCCCAAAACAAGGTTAAAGATTGAGAGTCTGGTGAAAGAAGAAAATGAGCAAAAGTAGCTGTTCTCTACTTTTGATAGTTGCCATTTTTAAATCTGTGTGATGGTATAAATTGAAACCATACTTCGAATCTTGAGCTGTGATGTTTTCAAGACTAGCTATATGTGTTGTACATCAAGTCTGTGATGTGGGGCAACAACAGCAGACCATAGTTCCCTTTCAGGCAGTCAGTTGGCAGCAGGTACTCTAGTGGATTGTTTTTCTGTATATTAGGCTAGAATTTTTTTTGTTTTTTTTTTTACAGTATTTTGAATTTATAATTAGGATGTAACCCCTTTATAAGTTGAGAATTTTTATGATTTTTGTCATTTTATGTATCATTTACTGGTGTATAGTCAAAGAGACTTTCTGGTTCCCTGAGGCATGTATTAGTATTATCCCAACTCTCATCCACAGAAGTCCTGTTGATAATACTGCTTTTAGGTTTACTTTACTATGAAAAATTTTTTAAAAAGTATGACTAAAAAGCAACGTGAGAACAGGATTTATTTTAGCTTACAGTTCCATGCAGGATAAAGTTCATCCGGGTGGAGATAGCTTGCCAGTTAGTAAGCATAGAGATTATTTTTTATCTGTCCTGAGGAAGTGAGCCCAAGCTATAAACAGCAAAGCCACAGCCTTTAATTGTTCCAAACATTCTGAAACAGAACCACCAAGTGGGGACACAGGTGTTCATATATCTAAAGTTTATATGATATAGGGGATATTTCTCATCCAAATCACCACATTCCACCTCTCCCCATAGTCTTTAACGTCTCAGTCTGAAATCTCTTTTGAGACTAGAGTCAGTCTCTTCAAATCTGGTTCCTTATAGAATTAAAACAAGAGCAAAACCCCACATATGTGCTTTTTATATACAGTGGCACAGAATGCACGTTTCCATCGCAGTAGCGAACAGTGAGCCATAGTGAGGAAGGTGAACAAAGCAGGATCGACTGCAGCAGCTCACACACCAGTCTCAGAGCTCCACGTTAGTGTCTGGAGCTTTGCTGCCGTCAGTACTGTTTCTACAGACAATTAATGAGAAAATTCCAAAATAACTGACTTATTTCTGAATTGCTGTGGGTAGAGTAAAATGCAGGCTCAACTTTGTACACTTCCTAGGAGGGCAGATATTGAGGAGTAAATTCTATTAGAGATTTATACACTAGAATGAATGAATTCTCACCTTTCACTCTACTGTTCCTGTTGTTTGATGCATGATTTTTCTTGGATCCCACACTGTTTTCACACTTGAAGAAAAGGATAGATTTTCATAAAAGGACCCATATAAGACAAATTGATGTTATCAAAATTCAAGTTAGTGAAGATTAACATTAATAAATGTAGCAGTCTTAAATATAAATTTTAAAAATGAATATAATGTTGAAATAACCAAACTAATTGTAGAACAATCTAGATAGATTAATGCCCTTAATTATTAATTTAACTGGTTCCTATTAAAATCTCCCCATAGTAATTTTTTAAGTGGACAGATATGTACCAATTGAATTTGAAATTCTTTGATAAATTGAATGATTCAGAGGTTAATATGAGGAGCGTACTCAACTACTCAACATAAAAGCGTGCTGTTACCAAAGGAGCAAAATAACAATCTCATTAAAATATCATTGATAACCTGCACGAAAGGAGTGTCTTACGGTTTGACTGCTGTGAACAGACACCATGACCAATGCAAGTTTTATAAAAGACAACATTTAATTGGGGCAGGCTTATAGGCTCAGAGGTTCAGCCCATTGTCATCAATGCAGAAACATGGCAGCATCCAGGCAGATACGGTGCATGAGGAGCTGAGAGTTCTACATCTTCATCTGAAGGCTGCTAGTAGAAGACTGACCTCCAGGCAACTAGGGTGAGGGTCTTAAGCCCACACCCACAGTGAGACACCTACTCCAACAAGGCCACGCCTCCTAATAGGGTCACTCCCTGGGCCAATCATATACAAACCGTCACAAGGAGTTTGTAAAGTAGTGCAAAAAAAAAAAAAAGATTTAAGTACACGTAATAACTAGAAACATTTGATAGAAAAGTGTCTGGTATTTACTACTTCCTGAAAGAGTAATTGTTTAAATACAAATGATAAAATAAGTCAACATACAATAAAAGACCAGAAACAAAATCTTATCCTGTGTTGTGAAGCATCTTGAGTATGGTATATAAAAATCTTATTTGCTGTAAGATGTTAAAGAAAAAAAAACAGCTGTGGTACTGATAACTTTTTTAATTCAAACTCTAGATAGGGTTAAAAAGTTTGCTAAAAATCCTGGTTAAAAAGATAAAAATGCTCATCTTCATGTCATGTGACATGATTCTGAAGTTCCTAAATAAGAGAAAATTTGAAATAATGCATGATGCCAAAGAATTCCTCTAATAGTATTTACTGAGATAAAGAGCGTTCGAATGAGAAACTTACATGAATGATTTACAAATGAGGACACATTCCGAAGTCACATCATTGACTATTTGTGTATAAACATCATAGAGTGTATTTACACAACTCTCAATGTTGTAGGTCAGTCACTGCACTTGTGCTGATGCAGCTAAGCACCAATATAAAACAATATGCCTGCTGCTTTCCAGCATACCATCTTATAGTAAGCTTATTGTATATATAATAATGCATTCCAAAGTAACAAAAGTGTGTGGTAGACAAAGTACATAACCCAAGAGCAGAGTTGCTTAATGCTGTCAGCATTAAACAAGTGTTTGTTGGTTGGTTGGTTGGTTGGTTGGTTGGTCGGTCGGTTAGTTTTGCTCTGATTGGTGTGGAATTCACAAAGACCAGGCAGCCTCAAACCCACAGACCCACTTGCCTTTGCCTTCTAGGTGCTTGGATTAAAGGCATGAGCCACCACACCAATTATGAGACGATTCTTTGGGGGGGGGGATATTTTATTTATTTACATTTCAAATGTTATCCCCTTTCCTCTCCAGAAACCCCCCATCCTATTTTCCCTCCCCCTGTTTCTAGTAACTCATAGAAGCATTTGATTTGAAAATTACACACATAGGAATTCTTTCTAAGAAATCATTTGCAATACTACATAAAGGTGAAATATTAGGACCATAGAGAAAGGTCAGCAATTAGGAAAACTTACTGCTCTTCCAGAGGGCCTGATTTCAGTTCCCAGCACTCGTGGCTCACAGCTGCTTATCTGTCCAGTTGTAGGGGTTCTAGTGCCCTTTTCTGGCCTCAGTAGATAGCAGTAAATACTCTTGTAGACACATACATTGTAAGAAAAGTAAATATTTTTAAAAAGGGGTTGTATTCTAGTAAATTCTGGAACATAAACATGCAGAGCCATAGTTAAATAATTTAGAATGTTATCCTACAGTTAAAAGTGAATTGTTGTACTGTTCAAAAAACAATCTAATAAGTAAAGTAAAAATTGAAAATGCTAACATGCTTAAGAAAAGCTAGAAATGTATGGCCTATTATATAGTATAGGTATATTATACTTCTACAGTTTGTTTTGCTTTATAAATTATGAGTTTCTGTATAATGATCAAAAAATTAAAAACCAGAGGAACTTATATTTTAACACTTAAATTTCATCAGTCATTCTCTCTCTCTCTCTCTTTCTCTCTCTCTCTCTCTCTCTCTCTCTCTCTCTGTGTGTGTGTGTGTGTGTGTGTGTGTGTGTGCGTGCGTGTGTGTCTGTCTGTCTGTCTGTCTGTATCTGTATCTGTATCTATCTGTGTCTGTCTGTCTTAGAACTGTTATTCAGGCTGCCGTGAAATTCACTGTTAGAATTCAGTCTGGCTTCAGGTTCAGAGCAGTTCTAACTTCAGCTTCCTAACTGCTAAGATTACAAGCCCCAGTTTCTGGTAATAAATAGGAAAAGAACACAAAAGAAAACCAAAAAACTAGCTAGTGGTCCAGGACTGGCTCAAATATTTGTTGTATATTTTTCTCTTTTCCTGTCAACTGTTCTTTTCTTAAAAGATTGGACTTTTGAAGGGTGTAATTTATTTGTTAGGATATCTTAATTCTCATAGGGCTCCACCTCTAGCTCCCTTGTGGTTCTTCGTTGTCGTACTCTTTGTTCTTTAGTGTTTGGTAAAGTTTTCCAATTTGTTTTATCCTTTGAGCTTTAGTATTATCCTATTTAGATCCATAAAGACATCCTGGGGTGGGGAGAGTCAGGCATATTGTTTCATGTTAATTCCCATGCCTGAGGCCCTGGCTTTGCTCCTTGGCTGCAACCCGTCCCCACTCCATTCCAGTTCCCCTCCTCTAAAATTGTAGCAGTCTCATGCCTCTGATTTCAGCACCTCGGAAGCTAAAGCTGAGAACTGTGTGTATGAAGCCACCCATGTTTACTTATCAAGACCCTATCTGCTGCCCACCCGCTGCCCTCAGAATGGGAGAATCTACCTCCTGATCCTTCTGATATTTTTATTGGAACTGCCCTTACTTTAAAAACTATTCTAGGGAGAGTTCATATTTTTATGATATGATAGACTTTACTCATGTTTTTGCATGTTTATTGCTAAGAGGTCTTTAAAATTTGACTTAATTTGAGATTACCTGTAGTTATAAGATGTAGTTATAAAAAAACCACAATATATTGTGTCTCTAATAGAGAGGTTTTACATAACTTGCTAAATTACCTTTTATATTTTGTCATTTTGATAGGTTCTCCTACTCTAATAGTTGCATATGCATCCTAGGGATTTTTCTTTTAAATGAATAAAGACATGTTCTGATTGGTTTTTGTTAACAAAGATGAGTTATACTTTAGAAAAGAGCATTGCATACCATAGTAAATTATGGGCAAATAAGGGAAGATAGGAAGTTTTACAGGTAAAGCAAGATGGGTTACTTAATTTGTTCTGAAATTATTGTCTTTGACTCAAGTCCAAATAATAAGAATGTCATTAACCCAAGGCTGGACAGGCAGCTGCTAAGGCAGTATCCTCCTCCTCTTCCATAAATAATATTCATTGTGTAATTTGGTGGGCTTTATTCAAGTTGTAATAGTTTGATGTCAGACAGCTGTGAAGGAAAACCTGAATGGTCTCCCTGGTGGTCTCTTTTTGCGGGGTTGATAAAGTGGTGACTTTTATTCCAACAATTATCATAGCTTTTAAAGTCTATGTTCTCCCTGGATTTTTTTCTCCTATCTGCTTTTTCTTTATCATTTGTCTCTTCTCCTTTTCCTTTCCTTCCTTTTCCTTTCCTTTTCCTTTTTCCTTTTTCCTTTCCTTTACCTTTTTCCTTTTTCCTTTCCTCCTTTTCTCTTTCCTCCTTTTCTCTTCTCTTCTCCTCTCCTCTCCTCCTCTCCTCTTCTCCCCTCTCCTCCCCTTTCCTCCCCTCCCCTCTCCTCCCCTTTCCTCCCCTCTCCTCCCCTCTCCTCCCCTCCCCTCCCTTCTCCTCTTCTTTGTTTTTTAAGACAGGGTTTCTATGTAGCCCTGGCTGTCCTGGATCTCGCTCTGTAGACCAGGCTGGCCTATGCCTCCCAAATACGGAGATTAAAGGTGTGCACCACCACTACCTGGCCCCCTTTTTCTTTTTATTATGTGCTTTTTTCCTTTGTTTTCTCTCTTCCCTCCTAAACTTCCCCAGGATAATGTAGGACTTTATTTCTACAGATGCCCTCAATCATGTTGAAGATGTTTTCTTCTATTTTAATAAAGTTTTAAATTAAAATATAATTCCATAATTTTCTTTTTTCCTTCTTCTAACTCCTCCTGTGATCATTCTTGCTTTCTGAAATCCATGGCCTCTTTTTCTATATTCATTCTTAAATGTATAAATATAGCTTCTTCAGTCTGCATAATGTTACTCGTATGCATAGAATCACAGGACTGACCTCTTGCTGCTAGATAACCAATTTTGGAGGCTTTTTCTGCATCTAATGAGAGAGAACATTGTCAAATGTGATATTATTTTTTGTTTGTTTTGTCAAAGTAGCTAATGAAGCAAACCTAGGAAAGAAGAGTTGTTTTCTCCCATTACATTTTGAATTTAAGTCTATCCTGCCATGAAGGGCATAGTGGCAAAAGGCGTGAAGTCCGACCCTCTAACTTTTTTGCTTGTTTTGTTTTGAGGCCAGCTCTGTCAGTGGCCTGGAGCTCAGTGACTAGGTTAGTCTGGCTAGCCAGTGAAGCCCAATCCACCCCTTTCTCCCTGGTCAGTTGGATAACAAGTGTGTTCCACTATGCCCAGCTTTTTAAAGTAAAATTTAGGGTTCAAGCATGAATCACCACGTTTGCCTGGTATGCACTAACCAACTCAGCGCTTGTCCTTGGGGGCGAAGGTTATGTTTACCACTTTTCCTCTTCATTGCTTCAGGGCTTTAAGTACATGTACGTGTAAAGTGCTTCATTTGTACTTCTTATCACAGTGTATGTGCTAGGATTCAGTCAATAGTAAAGATTAATTTCTATGATATATTGAGGACTAGAGAGATGAATCCAGAAAAACTTCGGTGTAGAGGAGTAGTTCATAGAAGAAGTAATTATTTCTCGATGTGGTCGTTGTGGTGCCTATAGAATCACTATAGGGTTTTGAATTGAATGTTTCTAAAGTACATTGAGGGGTAGAAAGTTACATTTATATATTTACTATATATTATAGCTTGTTTAGCTGTTCGTTATTTTTGTCTTTTATTGCATAGCTTTTTTTTTAAACTTGTAGCTCTTGTGGTTGTTGGATTTTTTTTTTTTTTTGACTCATAACTTTTAAGACACAAGGTCTCCTGTAGCCCAGGATGGCCCCCTAAACTTGCTGTATAGCCAAGGTTGACTAGGAATAGCTGAACTCCTGCCTCTGCCTTCTCTGAGTACTGAGTTTACAGGTCTCTGTCACCACTGCCATTTTTTTGTGGTACTGAGGATCGAACCCAGGGCTTTATGCATGCTAGGCAAGCACTTCAGAAAGTCTGCATGGCCTTTACATCATTATTTTCAGAAGATTTTCCCCGGTTTTACTTGAAAAGGAAAATTGGAAAGTATGATCTAAGAATTGTAGTTTTTCACCATTTGTAATCATTTTAACATAATTTTTCATTTTAAAGTACGTAAGTAAGCATTTGGCTCTAATGTATGAGAGTGTGAATTGTGCTGAGTTAAGTGTCTTTTCTTATTATCTTAGACGAAGAAACAGCCTTGGTATAACAGCACATTAGCATCAAGAAGAAAGCGACTCACTGCTCATTTTGAAGACTTAGAGCAGTGTTATTTTTCTACAAGGATGTCTCGTATCTCAGGTACATGTTCAGGATTCCTCTTAAAATGTCTGAAAATCATCCTTCAGCTGTATTTCCAGGATCATGTGCTAGTTTATGGAAAGTTCTAATTGCAAAGTGTGTTTTTGGAAACTATCAGTAGACATCTTGTAGACATCAGTAGGCTTGTAGACATCTTGTAGACATCAGTAGACTTGTAGACATCTTGTAGACATCAGTAGGCTTGTAGACATCTTAAAGAATGCTGTTTTCTACTACTATCTATTCCTCATTCCAGAATGTTTTTATCTTTCTAGAGAAAGCTATATAAAGTATGAAAAATAGCCATGAATATGTAAGCTCCATTCAGTTAGCTCCCATTCAACATTAATAAGTTTTAAGAACCGTTCTTTGTGCTGAAGATAAAAAGATGGAAAAATTAATTTTTAACTATCATAAAGGGGATGTTATAAATTTTCAGGCAAAAGCAACGGGTAGCTAATAATTCCACGTGATTTATAAATATGCAGTTGATAAAACTGAGTGTGAAAAATCTAGGCCAAAGTGAAAATGAATGTATCAGTGAGTGTTCTGGGTGTGTACTTAGAGAGATTGTATTTAAGCCAGCCTAGTATAAATTAACTTTAAAAAAACAATTAGAAATATTCAAAATAGAACTAATACCATAGGATCACATGGGCATGATAGGACATTTTGAATTTTAGAGAAGTAATGAAACTTTTCTTAACCATTCTCAACATCGTTACTCATTTGTGAAGGTTGAATACTAGTAGCAAACCTGCATGTGTTCAGCGAATTATAGCTGAAGTTATGAAGACGGTGTAGAGTACCTGCTGTTCTTCCTGAGGACCCATGCTCACATATGTAGACTGTGTGTGACTCTAGCACCACAGGGTGTGACTCCTTCTTCTGGCCTCTGTTGGGCACCTGCACATACATTGTCTCTCTCTCTCTCTCTCTCTCTCTCTCTCTCTCTCTCTCACACACACACACACACACACACACACACACAAACACACAAATGTTTAATAGTTATAGGCGAAGTGTATAGAATGCAGTATTTCTATATTTCATTAGTAGTGTGTATGTTGTAAATGAAAATGATCAAGGGGAAATTTGGTAGTATATTGCTTATTAAAAATTCCTGCCAAATGGATAAAAATAATTGTATGAACTGTGTGTGTGTTTGTGTGTGTTTGTGTGTTTGCTCCATTTACATCTTTTTTGATAAATTTGCCTCATAATTGGTGGTGGAAAATATTTGTGTAGGCTGAGTTTGTGTCTCAATTAGTGTGCTTTGCCTATCAGTAGAATTTAATCCCCTGTAGTCTATTAAAAAGGGAAACTAAGCATGACATGCTTGCCTGGAATGCTAGTTTGAGAGTAGAGGCAATAAGATCAGAAGTTATCAATCCTTGACTACACTGTAAGTTGGTAGCCAGCCTAGACACACACATTTAAGATTAAGCTAAAATTTGTCTTAAGCATATTTGATTTGAGGTTAAAGATGATCTTTTTTTATGGATGAAAATGTTGCATTCATTGCCAAGGGTTTAAATCCTTTATCAAATGTCTGTAATAGTTTATGAATATAGACTACTATAAGAAGTAGTTAAATAAATAGTTTATCCCTCATTTTAATGGGTAGGGAATTTCTGTTGATTCCTCTTAAGTATTACTTCCTGTTTTGATGCTGAGAAAACTATAGGGTAGATACTGAGTAATTTCTTTAGAGATGACAAAGAGCTTGACATAGAACTATCTTTATGTCACCGGCAACGAAGATATGCCTGATGTGAATAGTAAGAGGGAATATTGGATAATTTGCTCTGTAAGATGCAGATTTACAGGAGCAGGAGACTAGTAAGCCCAGACCAGATGGCAAATTAGAATTTTATTAATGTCTATGTTGTGCTTAAAAGCTTGTTGCCTCTGCTTTTTAGAAATCTTAAGTTGTGCTGGATTTACATATCGGCTTCCCATAACTGTACTACTAAATATTCTTTTGAAAGGAGGAAACCTTATCTAGTGAAATTCATATAGTGTTTGTTGATTGTGCCTCTGCCTGGCTTTGCAGTTTTAAAAATGACAGATGATTATTAGAAAATTAATGTCTTGACTTATTAATTATAATTTTGAAAGGTAATGAAAAATCATTAAGAAAAAGAAAAGCTATTAAAAACACTTCTCTAAGCCAGATGGTGGTGGCGCACTCCTGTAATCCCAGCACTTGGGAGGCAGAGGCAGGCGGATTTCTGAGTTCAAGGCCAGCCTGGTCTACAGAGTGAGTTCCAGGACAGCCAGGGCTATACAGAGAAACCTTGTCTCGAAAAAAAACCAGAGAGAGAGAGAGAGAGACAAAAGAGAGAGAGAGAGACAAAAGAGAGAGAGACAAAAGAGAGAGAGACAAAAGAGAGAGAACACTTCTCTAAACTAACCTATAATTAAGATGGAAAGGCGTTATACCAACAGAAGTGTGTGGGTGTTGATCATAGTGCAGCTGAACTGACAACGTCCAAGCCTTCTTTACAACCAGATGTAGGAATGACAACCGGTATTCATTTAGATGCTGAAATAACTACTTATTTTGTAGGCTTATTTGTTTTATTTTACATGTATGAATGTTTTGGTACATGCATCTGTGTACTACAGGTATGCCCTGCCCTGTGTCTGGAGGTCAGAAGAAAAGGCCAGATCCTCTGTAACTGGAATTATACATGGTTGCAAACCACCATGTGGATGCTGGGAACAGAACCCAAGTCATCTATAGCCAGTGCATTTTATATCTGAGCCATCTCCAGCTTCAGTGATAGCTAGGAGTACATTTATACTAGAAACAAATGGTCTTCAGCAGTCTTAAATTAAATTTTTTCAGAACAAGTAAAGGATTTGTCATGCCAGGACTTAATATCTTAAATAACTCATAGTAAGACAATTACAATTGAAGATATGCAGTTATCATATCCACAACACTGTAGTAGTTGTAATAGTTTGGTGGCTGCCTGCCCCTGTAGCCCACGTTTTATTTATATTCTATTGAATTTTCTCAGAGTAATTTTTGTGGAATAAGAATTTTTTTTTTGGGGGGGGGTGGTTTCGAGACAGGGTTTCTCTATATAGCCCTGGCTGTCCTGGGACTCACTCTGTAGACCAGGCTGCCTTTGAACTCAGAAATCAGCCTGCCTCTGCCTCCCAGAGCGCTGGGATTACAGGCATGCGCCACCACCGCCCTGCATGGATTAGGACCTTATCATCGTTGTGATACTATATGCTGTTTTGACCATTCTTGTACTGTTTTTAAGAATACAAACACTACTAACTCGGACCCCTTTAATCCAGGTTGCTAGATGAATTTTGACTTCCTAAATCTGATCACTTATAAAGTAGCTAAATTTATTTTCTTCATCACACGAAGTAAGTTTTCAGATATTTTAAAAAAAAAATGATTTGTGCCATCTAGTACTTGGCTTTTTTGTTTTGCTTTTTTTTTTGTTTGTTTGTTTGTTTGTTTTTTGAGACAGGGTTTCTCTGTGTAGCCCTGGCTGTCCTGGAACTCACTCTGTAGACCAGGCTGGCCTGGAACTCAGAAATCCACCTGCCTCTGCCTCCCAAGTGCTGAGATTAAAGTCCGGTGTACTTTTGCAGTTTAGTTTCATTATGCTTATTGTTTCTTCACATAATATGTTTAAGTAGAATCACGAAAAGTTGTTGAAGATGTAGTATGCACAAGGATAAGAAAAAAGGAAATTATAGAAAATACATTAAAGTAAATAATTTTAAATTTTAATCTCTTAGGGTGCTAATGTGAATAATCGTATGTTGTTTTTTGTTTTGTGTTTTTAGTTCTTTGGGAAAAGTTTAAAGCGCAGATTTCCACCTGCCTTGAAAAGTAGTACTTTAATTGTGCTTTACTGCAAGTGCCCCTCTGTATGAAAGCATAGATACGTTGACAGCTACTCGGTGCATTAGTGTTATGGTTTAAATCTCAGATGGTTTAAGTACTTAAAGGGACCTTGTGTGATGTCATTACTGTTGTCTTTGAGAATCACTAATTTATACATTACAGTTTTGTACTTAAGACTGAGAATAGGACTTAAAATAATTCAATTTTTTACTTAATATGTGTTATAATTTTGCTTTGATCATAAACGTGGAATAAGTATACATCCTTATGAAAAAATTTTGTTAAACTAACAAATACCTAACCACTTGTAGATCTTTCTCCAGCAGTTACTGTCAATGTAGACTCTGATCTTAGCGAATGGATTATGTTCATTAGAAGGTTTCTTATTGTTTTATTTTCCTCTGAAATCAGTGCTAAAACTAGAGATTACCTTTATGTTTTATTGAATAGACGTTTCCGTGAATTCCGAGACCATTTTTAATTAAAGCTAAAAGACCACCTAATTAATTTGAACAAACTGCTTTTTTTTAAATCTTCAAACAATATTTTTTACTTAAAAATAATCTTTTAATATGGGGATATTGTTCTTTGCTTCCTTTATATTGTCATTCATTTAATTTCCCTTTTTCTGATACAGATGACAGTAGAACTGCAAGCCAGTTAGATGAATTTCAAGAATGCTTGTCCAAATTTACTCGATACAACTCAGTAAGGCCGTTGGCCACATTGTCTTATGCTAGTGATCTCTATAATGGTTCCAGCATAGTTTCTAGGTAAGTGTTTGGCACTGTTCTTACTGTGTTGTTTTATTAAAGTATAAGGAAACTTATTAAATTTGAGAAGTAGTTATAAAATGTCTTTGAGACTTTGGGATTTGCAAGCTACATTGCCTTCCAGTTACTAGGAGCTAGCAAATTGGAATGCTCGATAGTATCCATTTGACAAAGGTTGCAGTTCTCTTTATGTGATATATCTGTGTCTGGGTGTAATAATGGAAGGTGTTCTTTACATCCTTCAGTTTTGCAAGTCTGAATAGAACTGGTATATTTCTATTATTATGAATATTAATGTTTGATTCTCCAGTAAAGCTTTCCATGAAATATAAGAGTATGATCAAAGTTCACTGAATAGTTTGTATAATTAATATATACTAATAGAAACTTAATTTGAGAGATAGCTGTAGGTATCTAAATAAAATATACAAAGCGGAAACTGACAGTGTAGTTTTGAAATATATTCTGGGGCTCATGCTATAAAACAGCTAATGATTGCTTGCCTTAAAAGCAGGAGAGCCCGAGTTTAATACCCAGAACCCATGTGAAGTAAAGGCCAGGTATAGTAGTGCTTGCTTGTTATGCTGGTGCTCTTGAGTTTCCTGCCTTGTTGGCAAGTTGTAGGCCTATAGGAGAACCTGTTTCAAAAGAAAGGTAAACAGTACTTGAAGAATGGCATCCAAAGTTGTCCTCTGACTTTTGCATGCAGATATGTTCATGTGTGGGAACATGACCACAAATTTCCCACTATATATAATTTTGCATTTCTTTCTCTTCTCTTCTCTTCTCTTCTCTTCTCTTCTCTTCTCTTCTCTTCTCTTCTCTTCTTTTCTTTTCTTTTCTTTTCTTTCTGTTTTTCGAGGCAGAGTTTCTCTGTGTAGTCCTGGCTGTCCTGGAACTCACTCTATAGACCAGGCTGGCCTTGAACTCAGAAATCCTCCTGCCTCTGCCTCCCAGGTGCTGGGATTAAAGGCACGCGCCACCACTGCCTGGCCTTTTCCATTTCTTAAAATAATGAACTTTGTAAAACTACCAAGCTGTATCACATTTAGCCTAATTTCAGTAGACATTCAAAGTGAGATGGGTTATATTTAAATATTTTAAATTAAAATTTTACAATGAGATGTATTTAATTGGTATGCTTAGCCTTTTTTATTTTCTCCAAATTATATTGAATTAACATTTCTTAATAAAATATTAACAAATTTTTAAGTTTGATAAACCAGCAGAACAAATGAAGACTAATAGGTAGCAAGAAAGGAAGGAAGGAGCTTTGAAACTTTTCATAATTTTGGTGACTCCTTTTTACACTTTGAAGGATTTTGGTTGGTAATTCATTCTAAGTTTTGATTTCTTGTAATGAAATGGGCTTAAACAACACTAAAACAATGTTGTCTAGAACAAATTATTAATTTTACCATAAAATTATATATGTGTCCATTACCTTGTTGCAGTAAAACTAGATTTTCTGAGAGGAAAAAATACTAAACCAAATAAATCTCCCTTTTTCTTTGCTTGTGTGGATTTAATACCAGATGCATTAGTCCACAAGGTGGCAGCATTTGCTTGTACGATCTCTACCGTTATATAGTTGGCAAGGTTAGAATCGAATGGCTTGTCCATATTCATTCTCCTAGTTATTATATGGTCTTAAATTAATAATATATTATGGAAAAATACTTTCTACTTTTTCCTTAAATGTAGTTGTTACACCACATTTTATATGTTGTTTTTTGTTCCACCAGAGAGGATTAACTTGAAATTGCATCTTAGCCAGGCAGTGGTGGTACATGCCTTTAATCACAGCACTTAGGAGGCAGAGTCAGGTGGATTTCTGAGTTCCGACACCAGCCTGATCTACATAGTGAGTTCCAGGACAGCCAGGGCTATACAGAGAAACCCTGTCTTCCAAAAACCAAAAAAAAAAAAGTAAAGAAAAAAATAAACTTTAAACTAACTTAGTGTATAGTAGTGATACTTGCTTCATGAATTTCTGATTTGAACTTTACATCCCTATCTGTAGTACAGTGGTCGTTAACCTTCCTAATATCATGACCCTTTAATACACTTCCTCATGTTGTGGTGAATTCAACCATATAATTATTATTATTTTTTTACTATTTCATATCTGTAATTTAGCTATTTTTATGAATCTTAATGTAAATGTCTGTGTTTTCTGATGGTCTTAGGTGACCTCTGTAAAAGGGAGATGCAGAGTTTGGAATTGGCCCAACTCATTTTTTGGTCTTATTTTTGGTCCAGTATTTCCTCACTATGACATTTTGGAATGTTTGAAGTATGTTCTCTTCTCCTTGATTTTGCTTTTATACGAAATTATACTTAGTGATTGGATGACTCCAGAAGAGACTTTGGACTTTGTTGAAACTGCTATAGACTATATGAGGACTTTTGAAGTTGAATGAAATTTATTTTGCATTATGCTATTGGCTAGGTATGGCCCCTGTAACTTACATGTTTGAACAGGCCTCTGGGGGCCAGGGAGTAGAGTGTGATGGTTTGAATATGCTTGGCTCCCTGGGAAGTAGCACTATTAGGAGGTGTGGCTTTGTTTGGAAGTAGACATGGCCTTGTTGGATGAAGCTCATTACTGTAAAGGTGAGCTTGGAGGCCTGTACTAGAGAGACCACTCCTAGCTGCATTTGGGTCCAGATGTTGAACTCTCAGCTCCTTCTCTAGCACCATGTCTGCCTGCATGCTGTCATGCTTCCTGCCATGATGATTCTTACAAGAGTTGCCTTGGTTGTGGTGTCTCTATAGATCTTCAGGAAATCTTTAACCTGATTTCTGAAGAAATGAGAAATGAGATAAATGGTTATCCAGAAGATAAGATCTCCTTCAAGAATCTTTCCGAGAGCCAGTGTTCCAAAGCAGTATATTAACACAATTTTAGGCTGAAAACTTTTTATCAGGAAGGGTTCTTATCTGTCTGATTTCCCGCTATACCTACTATGTCTGGCACATAGTAGGTATTCAGTGGCAAATATTTGCTAAGTGAATGTATGACTGCAGAAAAAGCACTGTTTTATAGTAGAGCTCTTCTGGTTATTGTTAGTTTACTGCTTCCTTCTGTGCCTTTTAAGTTTTCTTCAGAAGGAAGGCTTTCGTTGTCTACTGTGAGTTCAGCCTGGATCTAGAGTTAGATGGTTAAAATTAGAAAAAAGAAACAAAATAATCAAAAAATTCCCACTAAGTCAGAAAGTAATTTTTTGGGAAAATTTGCAATGTTGTAAAAATTGTTGTTGAATACTGGTATATTTATACATAATAAGTTTAAAGGGAGGACAAATTTTAATTTTGCCCTTTCTGGATAAAAACATAGAGGAATAAAATAATATATTTATTTATACATATTCCATTGTGCATATGAGAGAGTTTTTATAAATGCTTATAGAGTGTAACTTCTAATCTGAAGTGGGGATGAAGAAAACCAGTTTGAATGAGAACCTCTCATATCATTGATTTTTTTTTTCTTAAAGGTAATTTTGTTTCTCCGATTTGTCTAGCCTAACTAGAAACAAAATCAGTTAATCTTACTAGAGATAAAATAAGATATTGAAATTATTGTAGCATTTTTGTCTCTTAAACACTAGGTTGCTAAGTGTCTGTTAACAGTATTCTTTTCAGGGTAAATACAGCCTTTATTACAGTGATTGATCTGCTACTGGGCATATAAAAACCCTTTGCTAGGCCTATTTTCAGAGTGGTTACTTATTCCACAGCATAATTCATTACTATATAAACATGGGCATTTTATAATGATGGTTGATCTCCAAGCCCGGGTCCTTAAGAAGAAACTGTTTCTATTCTTCTATAAGACGCACTGTGGGGTGAGCCCTTGAGTTTTATCTTTAGCACCACCAAAATAAAATAAAATAAAAGTTTTAAAATAAATTGACTTAACTCATAATTTTGAGCATTTATTGTTTCTTAGACATCTTCTTAGCTCTTCTGTTACATAAGCTTGGGCATACCATTCTTAATAATCTGTTCCGAGAAAGACGTTCTATCCTTGGATAATCATCATAGAGTATACTTATGAAAGCTAAAAAGACTACTTCCATAGTGTATATAATCAAAGGGTACCACAGTCCATTATTGACCCAGAGATTTTATGGGTCCATGACTGCTCATGTAGGCCAGAATGCTCTGTCTTCAGTACTGTGATTTAGATAGTGAAACATGAAATCAGATAATGGAAGTCTTACATATTTCTATCACTTTTTCCCTGGTGCTGTGAATAGAATCTAAGACATAGCATCTGACAGTCAATTACTCTGCCACTTAGCTTCATCCCCACCCTCTGTCTTTCCAAGTTATATTGGATTTTCATTTAAAACTTTCCTTGCTTTGTTATGTAAGTTTTAGAATAAGAGATATTTTCATTTAAATTCCTCCCCATTGATTTTGCAACGGGATGTAGTTGACAAGTTTTCCTTCCTTCCTTCCTTCCTTCCTTCCTTCCTTCCTTCCTTCCTTCCTTCCTTCCTTCCTTCCTTCCTTCCTTCCTCTGCTTTATTTGCTTCTCTGGGAAATTTGAGATATTAGATGGGTTTTTCTCATCTTGTTTTTCTTTGGTGCATATCTGGGTATGTGTGCATGTACGAGTTATGTGCACGCGTACGTGTGCTGGGGCTTAATGCATGCACATAAGCACTTCATAGCTATATCATTAGAACCACGTATAGAAGAGGTGAGTTTTCTATCGAATTGATTTAAACCAGTGGATCTCAACCTTCCTAATCTTGCAACCCTTTACTACATAGTTACTCATGCTGTGGTGAATCCCAACCAAAAATTATTTTCATTGCTACTTCATAATTTTAATTTTGCTACTGTTATGAATCATAACATAAATATCTGTGGTTTCGGTGGTCTTAGACAACCCCTGTGAAACAGTTGTTTGACTACCAAAGGGGTCTCGACTAACAGGTTGAGAACTATTGATTTAAATAAGTATAGTTTATAGTTCCATTTAAGTTTTACATCAAGATTTTGAGGGTTTAAAGATGTAGCTTGAGTTTTAATTGCCCCAAGGAAAAAGATAATTTGCCACACTAAGCTCTTGACATTCATAGTAGTGTTGCATTATAGTCTGTCAGGATATGTATTTGGTCTAGATTTTGTTAATTGCCAGAGTGAATGGCAGAGTAAATGTTATAGAAGGTAGTTTTTGAACGCAAGATTTTGTGGATTTATGGGATTAAAGTGACAGAACTGATAGAATAAACAGATACAAATATATAGAGACTTTTAAAAAAATGTAGCTTCAATTTAGTACCTCTCCCACTTAATGCACGTGTCCATTAAGTCAGACTAATGATCAACAAACACCTGCTAGACAATTCCAACCCCTTCTTTGTCTGATTTTAGGTAGTCTACAAGCTAGAACAGTTTCTACATTTAAAAAATGTTACAAACAAGATGAGTACTATTTTGAGGTATGAGATTTATATGAAATTCCAATTTTTGTTTCCATAAATAAGTTCATGGCGCTTTTTATTGAGATAAGTTATATCTAGGCTGCCCTTGAACTTGCTGAGTGGCCAAGATGACCTTTTGACTTCTAACACTCATACCTCCATTTTGAGCCCTGTGATTACAGCAGTCACCCCATTATTGTGTATTGCTGGAAATCTTGCATGCTAGGAAAGCATTGTGTTAACTGAGTTATATACCCAGGTCCTCATAAAATTTTATCTGAACATTAACACTCCTGAAATAAATGAATACATATTACTTCCCCTACTCCAGCATACTTAATAGCAATTCAGTGACTTTATTTAGATATATATAGTCACATGGCTTATTGCCACATAAAAGAAAAATTAGTTTTCCCATGTTTGTAATACTTTAAAGAGCTAGAATCTATGAGATGAATGTTGTGGGAATGCACTTCAAAGAAGTGAAACATATGACCATACAGTGAATGGCTTTCAAAATTGTAAAAATCTAGTTTTTCCATAAAAGTGGGAGGAGGCCTCTGCGAAAAGTAAAGTTTGCCTCAAGAATAAAGCCAAATTTTAAAACTGACTTGGTCAAAACAGCCTAGACCCAAGACTACATGGGAAGCTTCCTTAAACTCAAAGGCAAGGGTCTTTAGTAAATTAGGCTTCAAAGTTCCAAATGCTTTGGTAGCTGTTGTTTTTTTATAGAACCGGTTGAATGCTACCATAGCTTAGACTCTTGCTGTCTATGTCTATCATATTAGACAATCATATCATATACATTTGAATTCCAGTAACTGAAGTCACTAAAAGTCATATCTGGGGTCTGATAAGGCATGGTGTCATGGTCCTGAGAAGAGGGAAGTTAGCTCTAAGTTCTAACATGTAAGGCCTGTTATTTGTCACATTTTAAAATGAAGTAAATTAAAGCTGAAGTTTTTAAATATTAAAAACAATAGGTCCTTTACTCAGCAAATATGTATTTAGAATAATTTCTTAGTTTTATAACAGGTACATGAATGTTCGGTAAAATAATAAGAGTAATTAGATCTTTACATCTATGATGAGTAGACTTAAAATGTTCTGTATTGGAAATGCAAAGTAGTTTGTCTCTCAGTGTCAAGTTTATTCTTTGTACAAATCATTGTTTATAGCTTTTCACTGGCACAAGATTGAAAGAACTATGAATGTGTATGGTGTAATGAAGTACAGTAGTTTGATCAGTAGTTGCCAAAGAGGAAAGTTTGGAGATAAAACTAACAGTTCCATGCTCAGAATAAAGACTTGATACACAAAGTCATAAAAAAATTTTTGGTTACTAGAGAGAAATGTTGTAATGCTCACTTATGAGAATAATGAAAGAAATGAGGTGCTGAAAGATTTTATTTCTTAAATGTAGTTGAAACAGTTTGTATCACAAAATGACAACTATAAAAGAAAGCAAGTGTGATTGATAATTATAAGTAGACGAAACCTTTCAAAAGTAAAATATTTTCATAGTACATCAAAACATAAATTTGTATGTGGCTTTTTAAAGCTTACATACTGAAAGCTGAAAATGAAATCTTATTTTAACGTAGAAAACATGAGATTTCAATTCCCCATGTTGCCTACCCACCTCGATTGTGCTTTTGCCTTACCACATGGTAAGTGTGGTGGTTTGAATGTTATATCCCTGGTAGTCTTGGGCGGGTGAATGCTGGTCCCCAGTTGGTGGTACTGTTTGAGGAGACTGAGGGGGCATAGCCTTGATGGAGGAAAGGTGTCACTGGAGGCAGGCTTTGAGGTTTCAAAACTTTGTGCCATTCGCAGTTCATTCTCCTCTGCCTCCTATAGGAAGCTCAGAATGACATGAGCTTCAACTTCTACGTAGAGCACCATGTTTGTTTGCTGCACTGCTTACCCACCATGACCAGACCCCATTCTTCTGCAGCTGTGTCCTGAACACACCCTTCCTTCTCTGAGTTACCTCGATTGTGTTTTTGTTGTTGTTTTTAATCATAGCAGTAGAAGACTAACTAATAGAATTGGGTTTTAGTTATAAATATTTTTATTCATGAAAACTGTAAGAGAAAATAAGTAACTTTTCGAGATACAGAATCAGATCAGTGACTAGTCTGTGCCAATGTTCAACAGAATTAAAGCTATAGAAGACCTAAATAGCATAATTGGTATACTAGAACACATATTCAAACATTGACAAACAATACACATTCTTTTATAAACTTAGCCATGGAAAATAGAAAATGTTTAGAATCTAGATAGACTTTAAAATTATAGAAAATAAAGACCAGAGACAGTATTCTTGGATCATAGTAGAATGATAAGATTTGATGTTTATAACAAACTTAGAAAACCAAAAAGCTATCACCAGGTAATCGTGAAAATTTTTGGGAGCTTACGGTCAAAATGGAAGTCAAGCTACTATGATGAAAGATCTGTATATCATATATGGCTGAAAGGGTCAAGAATCCATTTCTTACTGTAAATAATTAGTAATGAAGGAACGATAAAAAGAAATACTCAACTGAAAAGGCACACCAGCACCTTCAATAAATTAAAGAGCAGAGAAATTGGTAGGAGTAATTGTGAAGAAACAAGATTTGACAAGAATGAACAATTTATGGTCAGGGAGTAAGTAGGTGAGGGGAATGTCTTATGAAGATGGGTAAGAATGGTGCCTACTTTCAGGATATTAGATAGTAGCTATGGTAGGTTGGTTGTTGCTGTTTTGCTTCTTTTCTGTAACATGTGGTACATGTTTTTTCTCAGCCAAATCAAGTGTGGAGTGAAAACTAAGAAATTAAATATGAGGGAAGTAAATTGTCCATGTAATTGTGGTAGATAATGTAGAAAGTGCATTCATAATCTAACAGCAAATGAAAGCCCTGAAAGGTTGTTGGAAACCTGCAATCACCTTAAAAAGGAGATAGGTGTCTAGAAGTATGACAAGGTTAAAGCTCTAGGTGGCAGGGGCAAGAGTGACATTATTAGAACTGAAAGTGCCAATAGTTTTATGAGATGGAACTTGGAAGAATGAGAGATCTTTGACTATATTATTAGAATAATCATCTTTACAGATGTAATAGCCAAGAATTTTGACAGAAATAGATTGCAGAAAACTGAAAATATTCTAAGAATGTATGGCTTGGTAAAAGAGTACTACATGTTACAAGTGATACTGAGATGGGAGAATTCAGAGGGAAATTCACTAGAAGAAATTATTTATAGTACAAAAGACACTGAGTCCATCTATTCTGTTGGAATAATGGATCAAACAAATAAGAAAAAGTGGTTATAATGTAAATGGAGAGTGGTTTGACTTTTACTTCATTAAAATATGCAAAATTTCTGATCTAGAATTTAATATTTGAAGATAGTCTCAAATACATGAGGAATGACAAATGTAAAAGAGTATTATATTGTTGAGGCATTAACAACTAGACATCAGCTGGGTACTTCAGAGCATACAGTTAACCCCAGCATTCTGGAAGCAGCAACATGAGGATCTCTGTGTGTTTGACTCTAGTCTAGTTAGAGCCTGTCTCACAAATACAAATTAAACAAAAAAAGAAACCAGTATTAGGGCCAGATGTGGTGATACATGCTTCTTATCTTAGCATTGGGAAGACTAGAATTCCAGGTGACCCTCACTTAGGCTAGACAGTGCTACATGAGACCCTGTCTCAAACCATGACAAAAGAATAACAGTAACAAAAGTCAGAATCAAATGTTTTTTAGTGATACAATATATGTTATGTTAAAATACACCCCTACATCTATTTAGTTTCAAAGAGAGTACACCTTCTTATATATTTATGTTTAGGAAATCTCTATTGGATGGACAGGTTGAACCCCTACCCGTTGCTTCTACGTAGGGCATTTGATTATATATTTGGCAAGATTAAAATGGAAACTTGCTTAATTTTTCTTTATATGTTTGAGTAGAATATTTTTTAAAAATAAATTTTAAGAGCGCATTCAAGCTACATTGTAGTGGGGCCTCATAGTATTAAAATTGGGGCTTTGTACAACACTAAGTGATTATGTCACCTAATCTTACTGAGTTTATTTCCCCCTCCCCTCTCTTTCTCTTTGAGAAATTTAATCTAATTCCTTCTTTAAAATGGATTACAGTGACCAAAGACATGGTTCAGCTGTTAAGAACACTTGCTACTTTTGTAGAGATGGTGGGTTCAGCTTCCATCACCTATATCTGATGGTGCATAGCCACTTGTAACTCATTCCAGAGACTCAGTGCTTTCCTTGGATAACTACATGCATGTGGTACACATATAATGCATGCGTGCATGCATACACGTGCACACACTACATAAATAAAAGGTCAGAAATAAATACATTGGAGTAGAAAAGAAGAAGATAGGACTAGATTTGGTAAGGGACTCCTACAGAAGCCTGAGTTTGCATTAGTGCACATTCAGTACTTATTTCTGTAGTGTTCTGAAACATTGTGTCTAGATTTTCTATCAGCTAGCAGCAGCAAACAGTGCATTTAGATGTTTGATAGCTGAATAATCATGCTTCATTCTGTTGCTTTGTCGAAACTGACTTTCCATTGACTTCTAATTGCTGTGTCTATTTGTGTTGTATTTCTCATTAATGTATACTATCTGATCTTTCATATTGAAAACCCTGTAAGCCTAGCTCATTCTTTTTCCCCGTTTAATTTGTTTTCCAGGTTTTTATATATATATATATATATATATATATATATATATATATATATATATATATATATATATATATATATATATATATAGGATATTTTTTCATTCTGTGTATTTTCTTGCCTGTGGATATGGTTTTGAAGTACAGCCCATTTATTCTCATTAAAATGGTAGTTTTAAGTAATGACTGAGAGCACAGACTGAAATAGGACACCTTGAATTTTTAGTCCTTAGCATAACCTCACCAAATGAATTAACATCTACATGGTAGAGATTTGGAATTTAACTTATGTATAGTGTTTAAAATAATGCTTAATCCTCAATGTAATATGTATTATAGGAGCTTTACTTATTAATATTAGCACTTACTGCTTTAAGATAAAGGCCCTGAATGGTACCTGTTTTAATTGATACTACCCTTGTTTGCACTCTCTAAAGATCTGGCAGTGTCCCTTTCATTTTAATATCACTTTCTAAGTCTGTGATCTGTTTCTTTGAAATTATTGCTCCCTGTGACTCTTGAGGCACATATTCTGGTAAATGAGATTTTAACAGCTGTTTTTACTATGTTATCTCTTGATAAATTCAGTTCTAGTGCTGGGGGATATTAATTTACCTTGTTTGTTATTAAATATCTTATAACTGCATAAGGATATAACAGAGTGTGAGACTAGTGACAGAATTAAATGCTTGGGCACATAAAACTTTGTCTTGCGTGTGCCACATTGTACTGGAAAGATGTGTTAATCAGCTGTGCTTTATGGTCTATTGCCTTGCTGCTTAATCACTTGACTTATGGCCCCTTTGACAAAGAATGTGTCAGTTTCTAATACTGTAATTATGTTTTACAACTGCTGAAATGGATCATGTTCTTAAACAATTGAAAACTGCAAAATGTGAAAGAAAAATTCAATTTTCATGTTGTATATCTCCTATAATATTATTTTTTAAAGTTAAAAATTGTGTTTTGAAATAAACAATAAATCCTATGAAACTGAATTGTTTATTAATGATGGTTTCATTCATGCATATAATTTGTTTTATCATATCTACCTTTCATCTTTTCCACCTGCAATTCTTCCCCTGTTACTCTCCCCCACTTTCCCCTTCCAACTTTGAGTTTTTATTTTACTTTGAAAAACAAACCCACAGAATCCACTCAGTGGCACCTTCTATGTACATGGTTGTAGAGCTAACCACTGAAGCATGGGTAGCTTCTGAAAGGTTATAAACCTGAAGAAAACCAATTATCCTTCCCAGGAGCTGGCTTGATCTTGTGCAGATATCATGCATTCAGTCATCACAGCTGTATGTGTGTGCATTTCACTGCTGTCTGGCAGATACTGTTTTGTTATAGATGTCCTCTGGCTCTTACAGTGTTTCTGTCCCCTCTTACATGGTGCTGTCTGATCCCCACTGAGGAGGAAGTCTGATAATGGGTATTCCATTTCGAGTAGAACACTTTACAATGTCTTATGTTCTGCAGGTTGATCAATTGTGAGTCTCTGTACTTACTGCCATCTACTGGAGGGCAGGGGCACAGGACAAACTTTGATGATGGTTGACAGACTAAACTATGGATATAAAGATAAGAACTTAGTTTTGGGGTTTCCCCTCAGGTCAGTGACCTAGCCAATTGCACCTTTTGGGATTTTAAAACTGCTGAGAATGTCATTGGCTGCTCATAATATTCATAGTACAATTGCACCAGTGAGGTTATTACTGGTCATGCCAGTCGTCATTGAAGCTTAAAGTTCACTTGGTGGGTAAGATTGTTGATCTCCTCCAGTAGTATGCATAAAACCTCCCGCTACTATTGTCTTAGGGTTTTATTGCTGTGATGTCAGCATGATAATGGCAACTCTTACAAAGGAAAACATTTAATTGGGCTGGCTTATACTTTTAGAGGTTTTGTCCATTATTGTCACGGCAGGAAACATTGTGGCATGCAAGCAGACATGGTGGTGTTGGACAAGAACCCAAGAGTTCTACATCTTGATCAAAGGCAGCAGAAGGAGACACTAGACATCTATGCTTGAGCCTATGAGACCTTAAAGGCCACACTTCTTAATAGTGGCTCTTCCTATGGGCCAAGCATTTTAACACATAAGTCTATGGGACCCGTTCTTATTCAGACCTCTGTGACTAAGCTAGCCAGTAGGGGTGAAGCCTCTATGTCAGTCCTGCTTTACTTTCTTCATGTCCATTAACTCCATTGGTGGTATCCGTATTTACCAGTAGAATTTTCAAGTTCTGGAACCAAAAGCAGTTGAAATATCTTGCAGTGTTTCAGGGTTATGGGGGCAGTTCTGTAGCATCCCAGTGAACAACTACTTGAGAAGAGTTAATCTGTATTTGTACTGGGCTTGTTATTTGAGTCTATGGAACAGCATTTTTCCTACCTCCTCTTGTAATTTCAATTAAATTTTTTTTTAATATATGTGTATATGTAGGTTTCCACATGGCATCGTCAACTGTCTTTTGATTGATGTTAGTCATAATATTTTAGGAACTTCTTGTTTTGCTATGACAAAACACTATAACCAAGGTAACTTACAAAAAGAAGAGTTTATTTTGGCTTACACTTCTAGAATGATAAAATTTATCATGATTGGAGAGATATGGCAACAGGTGCAGTAAACTAAGAGTGCTTATTTTCAGCTACAAGCATAAAGCACAGAGAGCGAAGTGGAAGTAGGGAATTGCTATGGAAATTCAAAACCTGTTCCTAGTGATGGATTTCCTCCAGCAAGGTGCCATTCCCTAAATTTTTCTCAGTAGCGCCACGCTATACTTGAAGCACCATTCCTCATTAAACAACCAGTGTTGTTGCTTTCACACGCTGTCCTCTCCCCTGCTCTCTTATCCCTGTATCATTTAACCTTGTCTGTTTCATTAATTTTTGCCCTGTTCATACCACCTTCAGTCTATTCCCATTCTCTTGACTCCTCCTCTTTACTAGTTTCTTTTTATCTCTGGTTATTCTGATTTAAATATATGTATCTTAAGGTTCAATGCTAGCATCTACATGAGAGAGAGACAATGTGACTTTTGTCTTTCTGGGTTTGAATTACTTCATTCAAAATGATTGTTTCCTGATGCTTCTGTTAGTTGAGTATGAAGTGACTCTCTCTCTCTTCTGACTAATTTTGGCTTGAAATCTATTTTATCAGATATAATGAAGTTAATACCTACTTGTTTCTTAGTTCATTTACTTGGTGTATTAGTTTCCTTTCTATTACTGTGATAAGCGCCACAACCAATAGCAATATGGGGAGAAAATGGTTTTCAAATAAGTCAAAGTTAATATTCCAGTCTTTCATTGAGGAAAGCCAAGGACCTTAACTAGAATATGAGGTGAAGTAGGACTGTGGAGGAATGCTGCCTACTTGCTTTCTCAGCCTGTTTTCTTACTTAACTGTGGCACTGCCTACAGTGCTCTGATAACCACACTCAACCAGACACATCAAGAAGATGCTTCACAAACTTGTCTATACACCAGTCAGATGAAGCCATTGTGCAGATTGAGGTTTCTTCTTCCCGGATGACGACCCTACCTGGGTCAGGACTTACTAAAGGATGTATACCAGTGTTTGTTGTTTGGTTTGTTTTAATTATCATTATTACAATGTTAGGGCTTTGATATTCCCAGTATAACTTGTCTTCTGCTGACATGGTTTGGGTTTGTTTTGTTGTGAGAGTCTGACTGTGTCTCCCAGGGCAGCCTCAAAATTAGAGGCTAAGATTGTTGAACCGCCACCCTCCCCCCCCGACCATAGCTGCCTTTTCCCAGTACTGTGTTAGTCATGCTTTCTCTTTTGTGATAAACAACCATGACCAAAAGCAACTTGGTGAGCAAAGGGTTTATTTCCATTTGTAGTTTCACAACACAGTCAATTACTATGGGGAAGTCAAGACAGTATCTCAAATATTGCAGGAACCTGGAGGCCAGAACTGATGCAGAGGCCTTGGAGAGATGCTGTTGACAGTCTTGTTCTCTTGCTTGCTCAGCCTTCTTTCTCACTGCACTGAGAACCACGACGGGTTGAGCTCTCTCGCATCAATCAGTAATTAAGACAATGCATTTCAGACTTGACTACAGGCCAATCTCGTGAGGCCATTTTGTCAGTTGAGATTCTCTTTGTCAAAGTAACTGCTTGGCATAAAACTAACCAGCCCAAGTACCATTTCTTCATCAGGTGTTTGTGTGTGTTAATTGCTAGCATCATCTGAAGCCAGATTACCTGATAATTAAAAATCATTTCAAACCACTTACCAGCTACCTTTGAGTAGATCATTTCACTGTAACCCTCATTATACTATAATGTTGATAATAGTAATATCTTTCTCATATGGTAGTTAGGAGGAATAGTAATTTTAGATGAGTGAGAATTTCTCTAAGAAGAATAGTTAATTTATATTGAGAAGTACTAAATATGGAGGTTCATTTCAACTTTCACCTGCATTGGGCAATTTAGATTTCTGGCCTGTGTGATTAAGCATGGATGCTGTAGATAACATTCTACAAAAGTGAGTAAGATCTTGTATTTTACACTGAAGTCGCTTATTTTGAAATTTTTGTTTCAGAGAAGTTACAAGAGCCTAGTAGATTCCCTAAGTCCTGTAAAAGGAGCAGAGGGTTTTTTTTTTTAAATATATTGTTCTGTTTGTGCAATAAGGAATATTCATTGACATTCTATAATTCAGAGAGATAGTGTTTGTTTGGGGAATTAGTAATAGACTTGAGGTGAAGTAATAATAACACAGTTCTTCTTTTTCTGTCCCTTTGTCACCACCAATTGTTTCAGTAATTCTTGTACACTGATTTATTTATTAAAATAACACTAAGTGCCTTGAAAGAGTAAGGAAAAGGATTTATGAAAAAATTATTAGTAATTTTCTTTTGACACTTGTAATATTTCAGACTGTTAAAGGTTTCCACACTAGGATGCAATATGGTTATTAAAGCTAAACTGAGAAACAGGCCAGTTGTCTAGGAACTTCACATTGACAGTTACAGATCTATACAGTTCCCTGACTCTTATAATTCAGTGTCTTGATGACTTAATTCTGAACATGTGGCCTAGTGAGACTTGAAAATATTTGAAGAAGCTGTCTTATCTGTAGAAATAGATAGAAACTCTTTAAAGAGAGAAAATGTCAGCTGGGGACACAGCTCAGGGGTTTCATGCTTGTCTAGTATTCACATGTGCCCTAACTTCAATCCTTAGCACTGAAGAAACAGAAAAAAAAAAAAAGTAAAATCCTGAAAATCTGCTATAATATCACAGGGCTGGACACAGACTCAGAGATGATGTGTGTGCTCTCCCTCCCCTTTAGTATTGAATTTGACCGGGATTGTGACTACTTTGCAATTGCTGGAGTTACAAAGAAGATTAAAGTCTATGAATATGGCACCGTCATCCAGGATGCAGTGGATATTCATTACCCTGAGAATGAAATGACCTGCAATTCCAAAATCAGGTAGTTGTCTTTTTTTCTTGGCACAAAGTAGTACATATGTAGCTATTCATATTAATGAGAGGTACAGCATTATTGTTTTTTTTTTCCCCATGAGACTCTTACTCATTCAGAGAGCATGCCTTGCTTGTATATAGAGAGGATAGTTTGTGTGAAACAGTTTGCATACATTTAGCCAGCAGACTTGGTGCTCTAACTCTTTTGGATTCAGAGTATTCTTGGTATTAAGTTGAATCTGAGGTATATGTGTTTATATGTGTGTTCTAATAGTGATAAACTAGTGTCATGTTCTTTTTTATTTCCTATTTCATAAACAGCAGTTTGAGAGCCCACCCAACTTACAGTGGCATCATACTTGAGAAATATTATATTCCTAAATAGAGAATATATTGCAAAAATGAATTTATTAAATGCTTATGTGTTAGACACTAAGTGCTTTAAGAGTTTTCTGACATGGTTATAAGTATTACCCACACTTACAGTTGGATTGCACTAAAACCAAAAGTAAATAGCTTTCCTGGGATGATCTAGCTAATATGTAGAGAGGTGCAGAGTAAGAGAGTTTATTTCTAGAGTCTGTGCTCTTAATCCCTTTGTACTTATTTATTAGCATATAACCATTTCAGTAAGATTGGTTGTATAACATTGAACTTTAAAACGTTACAGTAATAAACTAAACAGAATACTTGGTTCATTTTAGTATTCATAGTCATTGTCACTGTAAAGGAAAATGTAATAAATTTAAGTGTGCTACTGCCTGCTCTATCATGGCACATGTGCAAATAAATAGTGCTTTTATGGTGCATTCCAGTAAATGCATGAAATTGCTCAAGGCCAAAACCTACAGGGCTGAACAGTCCAATACCTAAGCACAACTTACAGAGTTGTCCAGATTGTTTTCACCACTTACGAAAAACGCGAAGTTAACCACAGCTGTAGCTGTTAAATGACAGATCTGAAATAGAGTACAGGTTTGTCTGAATCCATAGTGGACAACTGAGTTTATTTTAAAATGAAGATGATCCCCTCCCAATCCCTAAAATTTTCCATAAATAAAATGGAGAGTAAATACATTCTTGGATGTTAACTGCTTTTCTTAGTGCTTTTTATTCAGTAATCCACACATTTTACTGTGCATGATTTTACTGTATATGTCTCAACAAAAGCTTATTGCTTTAGATGCAGACTTTTAGAGAATAGCTAAAATTATAAATGTTAAAGCTTTAAATCTATGGCATGCTTTTAACTGAAATTTCAGTCATACATTGCATTGATCAAGACCTTTTGAAATCCAATTCAAACTCATTAGTTTAGCTTCATGACTTGGCACAGCTGAATATCAGGGCTCAACAGTCTTTCTCATCTGCCATTCTGTTGTACCATTCTTTGAGCCATCGTTGTCATTAACAGTTACCCTTTCACATGTAACAGAGATGATCAGTAGCAACTCTCAGCTCTGTCATACGTCATGATCTGAGTAAAAAGTGGTAAACTTTAGTATTTGATGGTTTACTATCAGAAAATCTAGATATTACTAACATCTCTTTCTGAGTTATTGTGAACTGATAGGAACCATTTTGAAGAATGTTCATCTTCCTGAAGACATTGGAATTCATTTTGCCCCAATGTTACTCATTTACATCTTAAAGTTTTAGTGTTTTCTTTTGTTCAGCTGTATCAGTTGGAGTAGTTACCATAAGAACCTGCTAGCCAGCAGTGATTATGAAGGCACTGTTATACTGTGGGATGGATTCACAGGACAGAGGTCAAAGGTCTATCAGGTAAATAAGGATAATCACTATATATTTAAAAATCATATTTTTTTGTTTTCTTAATAGTTTAAGATATTTATATGCTTCATAATTAAAACGTTTCAACCACTATTTAGTATTTTTATACTTAAGATAACTGGTTGTACCAAGTGCATTTCTAAAGAATTTCTCATACATTTCTTTTAGAATGTATCTAATACATTTATACAAGCATTAAGTTTAGTAAATAGGAGGTTTTCCTCCAGTTTCTTTGCTTTTTATTTGATTGCAGTTTGTTTCACCACCTCATGTCAATAAATTGTCCCTCCCTATCCGCCCCCCCTTATTTCTTTCACATCAAGGAGCATGAAAAGCGATGTTGGAGTGTTGACTTTAATCTGATGGACCCTAAACTTCTGGCTTCAGGTTCTGACGATGCTAAAGGTACTATTCACTCCTCTTTTCCCATAGCAGACCCCACTCCTGTAAACTCTAGTGTAGCTGTGCGAGTTGTTTATTGAAACTCATGTGAGTTCTTTGTGAATCAAACAGGAATTTGAGCAAGAAATGTGTTTTTCCCTTTGAGTAAAGGAAAAATGAACGCACAGCATTTTCACAATAATGTTTTTTGTATCTGTGCCACACACTGCCAACTGAATTGCTGGCAACTTCCTAAAAATACTTAATTTCTTTTTGTGTGTTTTTGAGCATGTATGTGTCTGTGTGCCTCTATGCCTCTGGTGAGTACATATATGCATGTGTATCTAAAGAAGCCGGAAGACGGTGTCAGATCCCTCAGTTGAAGTTACACTAGCCTGGTACTGAGGTCAGAACTCTACTCCTCATAATTATACATAGTGTAAAGGTAACTACTGTTAATACTGTTTACTACTGAGTCATGTGTCCAACCCCTGCTGTCATCTTTTAATCAGAGTTTTTAGATATATCTTCTAGTAAACTTTATTCCCTCAAGCATTTAGTAATTTCTACACCCAAAATTATATTGAATATTTAATAAATTCTAAAGCTTCATAGTATTGTCATATTTCCAAGTTTGTGTGTGTGTGTGTGTGTGTGTGTGTGTGTGTGTGTGTGTGTGTGTTTGAAGTGACACAGGAACATGGTCTCTGAAGAGATAGCTTACTGGTTTATAATTGCTTCTTAGAATATTGAGTTGATTTTGATTTTTTTTTCATTTTATCCGTTTTAGTTTCAAAGGCTGCCATAAGAAAGTATACCACAAACTGACTTGCTTAAAACAACAGAAAATTTTCCTCATTAGACTGGAGACCACAGATCTAGAGTAAAGATATTGAATGGGCCATGTTCCTTCTGAAGGCTCTAGGAAGAACAATGTATTGCTGACTTTGTAGCCTAGTCGTTTACTTTGGGTTTCTTATAGCTATAGTGCTTCATTCTTGCTTTCTACTGTAGCCTTCCTCTCTGTATCTCTGTCTACTAGTCTACTTGTGTACACGGGGACATCATATGTCACTATGGCTTAATCTTGACTACAGTCCTAATTGTCATTTGTTTGTTTGTTTGTTTTTTGCATTTGGTTTTTTGAGTCAGGGTTTCTCTGTGTAGTCCTGGCTGGCCTCAAACTCAGAAATTCGCCTGCCTTTACCTCCCAGAGTGCTGGGATTACAGCTGTGCACCACCACTGCCCGGCTAATTGTCATATTTCTAAAGACAGCAAGCACCACTCACAAGTATATTAGGAGCTTATGTATCTTTTAGAGAAGGACAGTTGGCATACCTGTTCACTTAATAGTCATCATGAAAATATTTTGTAGTTCTTATTTTTCTAAGTTGTAACTATAGTCAAGTTGATGCTTGAGATTTTACTTTCAAAGTCTTTTATTTACTTTTATTTTATGTCTGTTGGTGTTTTGCCTGCATGAAAGTGTACTTTATGCATATAATACCCTCAGAGGTCCAAAGAAGGTGTAATATCCTCTGTAACTGGAGTTACAGGCTCTTATGAGCTGCTGCAGACTGGGTGCTGAGGATTGAACCTGGATCCTATGGAAGAGTGCCCAGGTACTCTTTACCTCTGAGCCATTTCGTCAGCCTTAAGTTGATCTTTACAATATTTTTAAGTTTAGTTATCTTTATGGTTTGGCAGCTACTGTTTTTTAATAATCTCACATAATGAAAATTTTACTCATGGTGTTTATTACTGTGACTCGCCTGAGTAATGTTACTAATTACATATAAAATTATATATAATAGCAATGTTAGTAATTATGATTGCACTTTAAAACCAGGTGTACTTTTAATTTGACTATCATTCCGTTAGTTCATGGTTAGTTCTATGCATCCTTCTATTTGATACTAGCTGTGATATATAACAGTTGTTTGTATAACACTTATTTATAAGAAATTTTCAAGACAACTAGTTTGATTGTGGAATTACAATAATTTTTCTGCATTTTTCTTGGTATGCTAGAGTATAACTCCACGTAAGTCCACTTTTAGTGTAATCTGCAAATGTGGTGCTTTAAGTGATCCATAAAGGCATATAATACACACACACATACATACATACGGTACCATTTGATGTTTTAAAATGTACATATAGTGTAATATTTAACTCAGGATGCCCTATCACATCTCCTCATACATTTATTATTTCATTGTTATAAAAATATTCAGAATCTCTTCTAGTCTTTGAAATAAACAATACAAAATTATTAGTTTTTTCACTATAACTTAATATCCACTGATAAATGCTTTCCATTTTCTTATTCTACCTGCCCAATGCTAACTATCATTTTATTCTCAACTTCCATAGGATTAACTTTTTGATTTTAATACACAGCACTTGGCTTCTTATGCCTAGCTTCTCTCATTTAAGAACGTCTGGGAATATATTTATGCACTCACATATATATCTTATAATTCCACTTATTCATCACTTGACCAACACATAGTGTATCTCTATATCTTGGCCATCATAAATAGTGTTGCAATAAATATACGAGTGCAGACATCTCCGTAAACATATTTTACCTGTTTTTTGGATATATGCCTTGTGATAGGATTACTGGTTCATGGAGGCCCCTTTCTCCACAGCCCAGCCAACATTAATCATTCTTATTGGAGTAAGATGATTACAAGTTATTGTTTCCATTGCTCTGATCAGCAATGTTAAGCCTTTTTCTATGTATCTCTTTTTTATTTGTATTTGTTCTCTTGAGAAATGTCTTTACATTAATTGCTTATTTTAAAAATTAATATTTTTTTCTTCTGTTGAATCAAACCCTGGTTCTCTACAAGAACAGCAGGCGCTGAGCAAGTTCTCTGCCCTATAATAAAGGAATTTTGTGAAGTTGCAGGTTATGAAATGAGTATACAGACATCAGTAGCATGGTTATATTGATAGCAAGTTGTCTGAAATAGGTAGCAATGAACTAATGGCATAATAACTATAAAAAGTTTACATGTGTTAACTGAGTGAATATTTGTCTTCTTATTAGAAAAGACATAAACCAAACCAAATTGTTCTGTTTAAAATTGCTACCCAGATGAGTGTTTCTAGCTTACTTATTTTGGTAACAAATAATTTTTACTCAGAGTTTTCAGGTATAAATTATGAAATCTGATTTCCTGGAAGTCCTCTTTGTTGAGACTCTTTGTAGTTACTCCTAGTGGGAGTTAACTTTGTCAGTAATCCTTAAATGCCCTAAAGTTTTCTGTGGTTTCAACCCCAAATATATGTTTGGGTCACTTGGGAAGTTTTAATTAAAAATGAAAGTATCATTATGTGTGTACGATCTGAGAACTGTTCTTGAATTAGACTTTGAAACATTTTAAAAATCAATGAAATCCCTTCATACTTGTAATACTTTTTATTTATTCTGTTCATCTCATCTGTGCCATAATTTTGTAAAGTTTAATCTGATATAGGTTTTGGGCAGGTAGCTACATGATGTGATACCATGCCATGTCCAGACTCAGCATTTCACAGCACTTCTTCCCATCCTTTGGCTCTTACATTTTTCACTCTTTTAAGATGATCCCTAAGATGTTCCTTACTGTGGTGTGGGTGTCCGGGGGATTAATATCCATGTTCCAGTTGGTGCTGAGCACTGATTCTTATTCTCAGTGTTTGACAAGTTATGCATCTCTCCATTGACTGATTTCCAACATAAAGAAGTTGCTTTAGTGACAGACTTGGGGAGCAGCCCAGATCTATCCACAATTGGAGTTTTGAAGTGTTTTAAGAGATGATTTTTTATCTTAACATATCTCAAACATGTGAAATGTATGTTTTTTATCAGAATGTGTGCTCTTAACATTTTCTATAGAATATTGAGATTAATAATACATGTATAATGGACCCACCCTCTAGTTCCAGAATGCTGTTTTGTACCTTTGTATTTTGAGTCATTGATATCTCTTTGTGAAATCACTGTTTATATCTGTTGATTTTTAACATTGAAAGTAAGCTCTCAGATTTCATAAGCTGTTCTGTCACAGCATCATTCAGCTTAATTTTTTTTTGTCCCAATGAAATGCTTCAGATTGACACAAAAAGACACTTGAGTAGCGCTTGTTACTTACAGAAACATTTGCTTAGTGTGTTGATTTTTTTTTTTTGTTTTTTTGTTTTTTTGAATCACCATTTCCTTAGTGAAGCTGTGGTCTACCAACTTAGACAACTCTGTGGCAAGCATTGAGGCAAAGGCTAATGTGTGCTGTGTGAAGTTCAGCCCCTCCTCCAGGTACCATCTGGCTTTTGGCTGTGCAGGTAAGAAATAAAAGTAAATTTATCTCCTTTTGATTTTTGTTTTAGCACACCTAAAAGTGCATTTGAAAAAGAATTGGCTACTTCTGTAATCCTAAGTGTTCTCTTAATTGTTAAGTTATGATGAACTCAGAGGTGCATCATTCTTACCTACTGCTATTGCTAATTGTGACATTCTGTGACCTGCCTTTAACACAGAGAGACGGGCTTGGGGATTTTTGTTGAGTAGTTGCTAAATGCTAATGTGCAGTTTTTTTTTTAAGAGACTAACAGAATAGCGTTTATTAAACAGCTGTACTGAAAGGATTGGGATTTTTTGTTTGTTTGTTTTTTCAAGACAAGGTTTCTCTGTATAGCCCTGGCTGTCCTGGAACTCACTCTGTAGACCAGGCTGTCCTCGAACTCAGAAATCCGCCTGCCTCTGTCTCCCAAGAGCTGGAATTAAAGGAGTGTGCCACCACTGCCTGGCTGATTGGGAATTTTTTAAGAAGCCTACTAATTTCTTTAACTTTTTTATTTCCTGTTATGCATAAAGCACCGAAGGGGAATAAACATGCCAATCGTTTATCACAGAGTATATGCTAGTGCGGTATATTTAAAGATAGATGTTCTAGTCATAACAATGAGTTACTTGAAGCATTTTTGCAATTCTGTTTTACACTTGTACACAGAGTGGTGGTTTTCATTGTGCAAGAGCCATGAGTTTCAGAATAAGTCACATTCTTGCCCCACATTTTTGTGTTTTTATTTTTTTATCACTTTAGTACTTACGTTAAGAGTAAATTCCTATAATTTAATATGATAGTTTTTTGACATTTTTTTCTTAATTTTTTTTTCTAAAAAGCTAATACCATGTATAAAGCATATGAACAATGTTTGAAAAGGACACGTGTTCAAGCCTTATCCTCTTAGTGCTCCTGTTCATGTCTCTCATGCCCTGCTGATTTACTCTCTCTTCACATTACTCTGACGTGTTGTCTTGAACAAGGTGGTTCTTTTTTTTTTTTTTAATTTTTTTTATTCGATATAATTTATTTACATTTCAAATGATTTCCTCTTTTCTAGCCCCCCCCCCCCACTCCCCGAAAGTCCCGTAAGCCCCCTTCTCTTCCCCTGTCCTCCCTCCCACCCCTTCCCAGTTCCCCGTTCTGGTTTTGCCGAATACTGTTTCACTGAGTCTTTCCAGAACCAGGGACCACTCCTCCTTTCTTCTTGTATCTCATTTGATGTATGGATTATGTTTTGGGTATTCCAGTTTTCTAGGTTAATAACCACTTATTAGTGAGTGCATACCATGATTCACCTTTTGAGTCTGGGTTACCTCACTTAGTATGATGTTCTCTAGCTCCATCCATTTGCCTAAGAATTTCATGAATTCATTGTTTCTAATGGCTGAATAGTACTCCATTGTGTAGATATACCACATTTTTTGCATCCACTCTTCTGTTGAGGGATACCTGGGTTCTTTCCAGCATCTGGCAATTATAAATAGGGCTGCTATGAACATAGTAGAGCATGTATCCTTATTACATGGTGGGGAATCCTCTGGGTATATGCCCAGGAGTGGTATAGCAGGATCTTCTGGAAGTGAGGTGCCCAGTTTTCGGAGGAACCGCCAGACTGCTTTCCAGAGTGGTTGTACCAATTTGCAACCCCACCAGCAGTGGAGGAGTGTTCCTCTTTCTCCACACCCTCTCCAACACCTGCTGTCTCCTGAATTTTTAATCTTAGCCATTCTGACTGGTGTAAGATGAAATCTTAGGGTTGTTTTGATTTGCATTTCCCTAATGACTAATGAAGTTGAGCATTTTTTAAGATGCTTCTCCGCCATCCGAAGTTCTTCAGGTGAGAATTCTTTGTTTAACTCTGTACCCCATTTTTTAATAGGGTTGTTCGGTTGAACAAGGTGGTTCTTACTTACCAGTCAATTCTCATGTTGATGTGTATTGTATACATGCTAGATATACATATCTTGAAATATTTTCCCTGGTATAAATTCTGATTTTTTTTAACCTAATCTTCTTTACTTTTCCATTTAAGCCTTAATGTTCATATTTTCCAGATCAGCAAAATTATTTTTATAAAAATAATTAACAGTAATTAGTTAGAATTACAAATATTTAATAGTTCTGGGAGCGTTATTATTGATTTTGTATGTTTCCCCATATAATTTCATTCAATATATTTCTTTTAATTTGTATTGTTTTCATAAGTGAAATTTTATAGTTTGTTTCCTGTAGGTCCTGGAATTTCTCTGGTTAGTTTCTTTTTTCTATATGTAATTTTAAGCAAAATAATAGTTCCATTCTCTATTGTGCTACTTTTTTTTCTGATTCATGCTCCCTTTATTTTATTACCTACCACCATTCCTCATCCAGGCAACAACACACAAAATGGCAACCAACACAACCCAGTTGTACAACGATCTTACAGTACATTTAAGGCTTTTAAATGGGGGGGGGGGGGGGGATGGAGAACTAAAATAGTACAGTCAACCCCACACCAAATCCCGCAACCAGTACAAGTAGTGTAGTGATTTTCTTTTCTGATACTGTGCAACTTTTTAAAAATATGGATAGAAACTGTTGCTGTTTGCCTTTCCAATAGACATTTATTTTCATAGTAAATTTAGTAGCTTTTTATAGTTTTTGAGTTTACACCAGCAAAAAAAAAGATGTTAGTTGTGCTTCTTTTGCAGTCATTTATTGCATTTCCTAGCTCAGTACAAAACCAGAGGCAGAGCTGTGTGTACTAGTTTTTATGTTCCATGTCCATTTCATTTAGTTGATTTGGCTTTTCTTGGTCTGTTACTAGAACATTTTCATAAACTAGCCTATTGAAATCAGATAATTTAATTTATTGCTTTTTGCTTCAATACACATTTAATACTTTATCTAGTACCTTTCAGAATCATTTCACTATGTCTAGGTTTATTCTGTTGATGTCTTGATGCATATTCATGTTGTCAGTCAAAATTGTGTTTGTCTTTCTTGAATAACCCTGATTTGAACAGTAGGTAGACACTCTACCAACTGAGGGTGCCACTAGGCTCCTATTCCTGATAAGTATCCTGGATTATAGGCAGTCACCTGGAACTGAGCCTCTGCAGAGCCTGTGTAAAATAATCTGTTAAACTAATTGGTGAAGAGACCCATCATGACTATGGAAAACTATTCCTGAGGAGTTTTTTCTTACTCTTGTCTTTCTATTGTTGTCTTTTGTATTTTATAGTCTGCTTGCTTCTGTTGGGCTAAAACAAGATACTATGATCTCTCTCCTGGATTTCTTATCTCATCTGAGGGTAGTTTTCCTAAACAATGCTTCAAAATAATGTTTCGATGTCACGATGATCTCCCTCACTCAGCCAGCCCCTTGCTCTGATGAAAACAGCATATCTAGTTAAATTGTTTTGTCTCCCTTTTCTTCATTTGCTACATTTATCTCTTAATTTTATTTTAGATCACTGTGTCCACTACTATGATCTTCGTAACACTAAACAGCCTATAATGGTATTCAAGGGACACCGGAAAGCAGTGTCTTATGCCAAGTTTGTGAGTGGTGAAGAAATTGTTTCTGCGTGAGTATTCTCCTTGGAGGGTGAGCTTGATTCAGAGGTCTCTTCATTGATGTTGTAGGTTTATGCAAAGAAGAACCTTAAGAGTACTTTCTCAAATAACAACAGATTGGCATGTCTTCCATTAAAATACATGTATCTTCTCTGCTTTGTTCATTTTTATATTAGTTGTGAATATTACTTTTTGTTAGGCCCTCTTATGCTTGTAATTTAATAACATTTGAACTTCAAATCTGATTTCTGTTACTACTTCTGAAGAGGTAACCCATGTTTGGTGCAATAGAAGAAAAATAATTCATTGAATTAAAGTAAACCACCTTCAATGTAGTAGTAGAATGATTATTGGTTTTAAATGACTAATTGATTTTTATAATAACTAAATAAGTTTTTCAGTAAAACCTAATTTAAAGAGAACTTTTTGAGTGTGTGTGCTTATACTCCGCAAATGTCCCTTATAAAACCTTTAAGTTGCTTTTTTTTTTTTAAGTAATAAAATGTCAGTGATATAAACTAACTTGTCAAACTACAGAACTTTTCTACAATATGGGTTCCATATTTTGGTTATCCATCTCATAATCTAGTAAAACTATGTGTAATTTCTTTCTATAGCCTTTCTTATTTTTTTTAAACTTGGTTCCTTATCTCTCTTAGAAGAGTGTTTATACCAGTGCCTTGTTGATCTAAATAAGAATTGGATGATTTGGCAAGACAAAAAATGACAAAAAATATTCATGACTGAGCTTTCCAAGGGAATTATATGGGTAATTAATTAATGAGCTTAAATTAAGCTAAAGTGTATTCTCTCTTTAGAATAACAATAATAGGCAATAAATAACCTAAATTGAGGAACATTGTAAGTGGAAATAAAAGAACATTCATTGCAACACTGGGATGAAATAGATTAAAACACATTTCTCTTAAGTTTTTCTTAAAGTTTTATTTATTTAGTTTATGTATATGAGTATACTTCCTTCATGCATGCCAGAAAAGGGCATCCGATCCCATTACAGATGGTTGTGAGCCACCAGGTGGTTGCTGGGAATTGAACTCAGGACCTCTGGAAGATCAGCCAGTGCTCTTCACCTCTGATGGTCCAACCCCAAAAGCACCTCAAAATGCTCAAATCAATTCATTTGGATCTTGGAAGTACTAGTTGCAACCTTCTGAACCTCAGTTTTCTCATTTCCAAAATGGGGCTAATAATAGCAATCTTTAATATAATAAAGTAGGTACAACTTGTATCTTAGTGTCCTGTTCAATGACAGTGTAATTAAAAAGATGCATAGTCCCTTAACAAAAGTATAAGAAAGCAAATCACTGTAGGAAAGCAGTTTGCAAAATAGTAACAGTCCTAAAATTGCCTTTGCCTATTAGAATTACCAGTGAGTTTTATGCAAAAGTTGTTTCAGGTAAGCAACTAGATTTATATATTCTTTTAGCAAAATAAACTGCATCATGTAGTTTTCAACAATACCTCTCAACTGTAGAGGATAGCATGAAAATAACTTATGCCTACTGTACCAGTAACTCACCAGTTCAAAGATAAATCACAATGAGAATAATGAGGGTCTCCCTGAAATGAAACACATCTCTCAGGGCAAAGTCTCCTTATTTATTGATGGTGGTACAGAGGTATTGGTTGTTACAGACCATATGTCTGTCTCGGGATATCCAGGATTCCTTGGTCCAGGAAGGCACGGGTCCAGTTGAAATGACAGAACAAACCACATACACACACAGAGAGAGGCGGCTTGAATCTGAATGTATTTTCGGGTATCTCCCAAAGTCCAGTCAAGTTAACATCTTGAATTAAGCATCATATACATCTGTAAAAGGTTATCTAGGCTTTCTCGGGCAATACAGGGTGTTTACCCAAAGTCCAGGGCCCATGCGGCTAAACTGCTTCTTCATCTTGTCCTTGATGTCATGCCGGCCCGGGAGCTGAAGAAGGATGGTTCTTGTGCCTAGCCTCCTGGCGAAAATGGCGGCATTGTAGAGCTTGGGAAGCGGCCTGGCTCGTGCTGTCTTTCAAGAGCATTTCTGCCTAGTCTGTCGGTTGTATTCTTCTCTGTGCCATGCCTGGGGCCATTGTAGGCCACCCTAGGACCCAGCGATTAGCTGGATCCTCTCCAGCCTCTAGCTCTTAGCTTGATGAATTAACTCATTCCTCCTCTGAGTCTCTAAGTAGAGAGAATATATTGCCCCCCCTCCTCTAAGTAGAGAGAACATATTGCCCCTTCTCTCTCTCTCTCTCTCTCTCTCTCTCTCTCTCTCTCTCCCTCCCTCCCTCCCTCCCTCCCTCCCTCCCTCCCTCCCTCTCTCTCTCTCTCTCTCTCTCTCTCTCTCTCTCTCTCTCTGACCAATACTCATCTGTATGGCAGGGACCTCATAAGATTTTTTAGATGTAAATACCCTTAGTCTGGGCTATTGTTTGGAATACACCTGCCCTGAAAAGGCAGTGACTGGAATTTCTGGAATGCCTTTTCTACCATAATAACATAAGTGGTTGGAGCAAAGCAAAGCAGAATTTTTTGGCTATAAGATGAATTCTTATATGTCTATATTTGATTGGTTAAGCCATGTCTCAGCTTTAAGGAAATAGAGTTTAAGAAATTGCAAAGTGAGATATATCTGCTTCTAAATATACGGGGAGGTCCATTATTCCCAGGAAACATTTTTTCTTTCGCCTCTGTCTGTAAAATATCATTTTTACAGATTTCACTGGGCCACCGCAGCAATTGGTGCCATTAATGCTTACTTTCTGTATACCCAGGTATTATTGAAAGCATGTTAAATGAGTTTGGTGTTTACAGTGTTGGGTTGATTTAATGATATAAAATAGATCATCATAGCTCATATTTCACTGTTAAAATTTAACCACAAAATGCTTTTTTAATTACTAGTGGTGATAGTTTCATACCATCTAAAATTCACTCCTCTTTGTGTTTATCTCAGCTCAACAGATAGCCAACTAAAACTGTGGAATGTGGGGAAACCATACTGTCTACGTTCCTTCAAGGGTCATATTAATGAAAAAAACTTCGTAGGCCTTGCTTCCAATGGGGATTATATAGCTTGTGGTAAGTGAACTTTATTTTAAACAAACTTTGCAGAGCCTTGTCATGGCAGTTTTCAGTGCAGTCTGTGCATTGGGAAAGAAGGCAGCATCGCAGCCTTGATGCCTAGGACTGCATCTTTCCTTTGCCAGACGTGCTGGGCAGCATTCTTTTTCTGCATGACCTCGTATTCGTAGTGTTGCCAAAGATGTTTCACTGCTCTCATCATTCTAAATATGCCACAATTTCTGCAGGTATTTATAAACTATAGAAACTATTAATTTCTGCTAGTAGTATTTCAAGAAGACATCTTTTCGGAAGCATGACACTCATTTTACCCTATCTAATATCCATTTAATTTAGTGGTCTATTTGGCTTGCATGAATCTAATTCATGAGTTTTTATTATATAGAATTTGTGCAAATTTAAATCAGGAGTGGAAAAATTCAGTTTGCTATTGGTCAAATGTTCTGATAGAGTAAATGAACTTTTGTCTACACTTTCAAATGATATTGCCCTTATTCTATACATTGTATTTTCTCCTAATATATGATCTTAAATACCACCAAAGTAGATACGCATCACAAATCCTCAGAGGCTCCTGAAATGTGTCAGTTTAACTTCTCATCTGATAGGGTAATGTTCTGTGTGGAATGGAGAGTCAGTTTGGGCTATTCAAATTGGCCTTTTAAGAACTACAACCATCATTTTCCTCTCTTCAGAGTAATATTTTCAAATGTAGTTTATGATTCTTGTTTCAGTAGCAACTTTCTAATGCACAGAGCTCTGCTATGAATGATTTTTTTATATATATAATTTTTTTTCAGTTTTAGACTTATCAACACTTTAACATTTAACAGTGCTTATTTCTTTAGACTAGTAAACAATAGTTTTTGTACCCTTTCTCCTGTAGTTCCCAATTAATTGGTCTTGTGATCTTGTCTTTCTATATTCTAAATTTGAATATAAAAGATAATTGGTCTCTTTAGTAAAACTTAGATTAATAATTATTGTCTAAATATCGTGTGTGGGAACTGGGGCTAGAAATGAAGTTCACTGTAACTAAAGGTCTTAGCTTCAGCTCCAGCACAGAGTGGAAGCTGATAGGATGGGATTCTAGCTGGCCATAATGGCCATACACCTATGATCCCAGCATCTGAAAGACAGAGGGAAACAATTGTGAGTTTAAGAACAATCTGTGCTACATAGCAAGACTCTCAAATAAATATTTATGTATTCTAATTCTTGGTTTTTCCGTTCTAAAACAGTTACTTTTTCTTTTTAGGAAGTGAGAACAACTCCCTCTACCTATACTATAAAGGACTTTCTAAGACTTTGCTAACTTTTAAGTTTGATACAGTTAAGAGTGTATTAGACAAAGACCGGAAAGAAGATGACACGAATGAATTTGTCAGTGCTGTCTGTTGGCGGGCACTATCAGATGGGGTAAGTTTTCATATATACATTTTAAGCGTAGCATTTTATATAATGTTTATGAGTACATGTAATAGATTGTTTTATTGTTTTTGTTTTAGATTTTAATGTATAGCTGGGTAAATGGGCAGTGTTTTTTACTGTTAGTATAACATAAGTATACAGTGTCTATAAATTTGACAGTAGTAATATAGCCCTTAACAGTCACTACAATACACTTACGCAAAGTAGCTTTCAGTCCTGGAGGTTCTCTAAGTGTCATTGCCAGGTATAAATATACCATGCTATACATCTTCTGTGCCATATTTTAGCATAGCATTTTATGTCTGTATTTATATAACCAAATACGTAATTCCAAGAATAACATTAGCCTCCTTAGTACTTAGTATTAATACAGTAACATATACTATAGATTGTAGTTTAGGAGCAACATATTTTATACATATCCTGGGACAGAGTTGGGCTGGACCATGGGGCTTTATTACGTAAGTATATGATGTGATGTTTCCACAACAACAGAATTAATGAACAGGTCATTTCTTAGCATGGCCACACTTGGCCTTGAGACATGACAGAATTTCCAGAAAAGGAGCGAGCTGTACTCCGAGTAACTTCTTATGGGCAGAGAAATTGGAGTCTAGTGTTCTTAAGCTACACTGTATGTGGGACTTTAAGTGGAGAAAGGTGATCTAGGGTAAAACAGTGGAAAGTAAACTGTCACACTGAAAATCAACTTTAGAGCCTATGAATCCCTGAAATTGACTGAGGGATCCTGGACTGCTGGTGCCCACGAAACACAGACTTCAATTATCTCTAAAAGAAAATTAACATACTTACTTTTCTCATTTCTTTTTCTTTATAAAATGCAGTAAGCAGGCCACAGTAGCAGCTAAAAAGGCATAGGAAAATATTAGACAAAACTAGAAATTCAGCATAGCAACACACAACAGAAACAGAATGATAGTAGCTCTGGATTACAGTTAACTCACCCGTCTTATAGTAACCATGCTTATAAAATGAAAGACAGGATTAAACATTTCATTTGGGAATTGGAAACAAGTTTTAAAATGAAAACACACAATGAATTCTGTGGATGAATTAAATGGAAGATGAGAAAGAGGAGGAGCCACTGCCAGTGGCTAGCTAAGTTAAGAGCAAGTATATAAAGGAAAGCACAGAGGCTTTGTTTCAGTTGGTTCAAGGATGAGGACCTACCTGAGTTAGATTCCTAGTAACTACATAAGAAAGGCTAAGCACACTGGCCCACACTGATAATGCTATGGAGGCAGACATAGGGGGATCCCTGGAGTATTCTGTCCAGTGAGACTCAGAAGAATCAGGTGGAATGTGACTGAGGAATCACTGGTGTCAACCTTCATCCTCTTTTCACTCCCTAAAAGGACAGTGCTGCATATATGATGGGCAAATGAAGAATTGGAGTAAAGGATCCAGAATATCATTTACTATATTCAAGAAGAGTCTTTAAAATGTGAAAGGACAAATAATTTTTTATGAACAAAAGTTAGAAGGGACCATTTTTCAGAGCTGCATTAAGTTGATAAAAGACATCAAGGTAGTGATTAGTTGAGCCTTGAAACTTAAGGGAATGGAGATGTGGAGTGCACAGCACCTGCAGATGTAACACCATAGGACCTGCCTTAGGTTGTCTTCTCACAGCACTGTTTCATTGACATACATACATTAAGACTAATATAAAACTCTGCTTCCTAGTTTCAGATTAATCCCTGCCTGTGAGGGTTTAAATCCTTGGTCTACTGAATTTAAAGATTTGTTATTCCCTATGTTATTTTCTTCTATATGGCTTGATAATTTTTTGCTAGATAAAAACCAGTTGTCTTCTGACCCTTGATAATTTTTTTTTTTTTTTGGATTTGGTTTTTTTGAGACAGGGTTTCTCTGTGTAGCCCTGGCTGTCCTGGAACTTACTCTGTAGACCAGGCTGGCCTTGAACTCAGAAATCCACCTGCCTCTGCCTCCCAGAGTGCTGGGATTACAGACGTGCGCCACCACCGCCCGGCTCTGACTCTTGTTAATTTTGTCTTTACTATTTAAGAGGATAGAATGAATGAATGAGTGACTCAGTAAAATGTAAAGGATTCCACTCTCATTAAACTATGTATCTTCCTTTAACTGTTTATTAATTCATTGAGAATTTTACACAACCTTGTATTAATGAAGTATTATTTATATTTATGAGAGAAAATGTGATGTTTTTAAGATAGATATACTGTGTCTGTAAATCAAAATGATTAAGTTTAAGCCAGTTAACAAACCCATCATCAAAGGTTTGAGTTTGAGGTTGAATGGGGACACTCAGACATCTGGATAGCAGATTGATTACAAGAGTTATTAATGCCAAAGCATACAGATAGTACAGCAGGGCTCTGAGAAGAGTTCAGAATCACATGTCCAAGTAGTGGTTCCCTTATAGGTTTAGAGCACAGGCAGGGCTCTGTGCCTCATGATTGATTAATAGCTCACATACTCTTGGACTCCTGGACAGCAGGAGAATATGTGATCTTGAGAATAGAGAAAGGAGAGCTCCATTTTACTGATGTGTGTGCCATAAGGGATATACAACGGTAGAATCTGATAGCTTGGTGTTCGTTGATCTCAGCTGTGACAAAGGAGAGAGAGAGATAAATGTAGATGGGTATGACCTAAGTTCTGATTAGAGTGATACATCCTAATATCTTTTGAGTTATGTATGTATATATTACTAAACAGTCATTATGGTATGCAAATAGACCTAAAATGTATATACCTCTTGTCTAATAGAAACTTTGTACTCTCTCTCCAACATTTTTCCTTTGCTTTTTATTCCTAGCCTCTGGTAACCATTATTTTACCTTCTACTTTTTGTTGACCTTTTTATATCATATACACAAAAACATGTCATTTTTGTTCTTCTGTGTGTGACTTATTTCATTTGCCCAAGTGCACTCCAGTTTCATTGTAAATAGATAGCATCTTGCCATTTTGTACCAGGTAGAGGTAGATGTAGGTGTGTGTGTGTGTACGCGTGCGTGCGCGCGCGTGTACACGCATGCCTGTGTCTACGCCTGTGTGCATACACACAAACATACAATTTGAATGTCTGTGTCTGCCTGTCTGATGCCTTCTTTATTCATTCATTTGTTGGTGGATATATAGGTTATTCTGTACCTTGATTCTTATAATTTGCAATGCAGCCCACATGGAAGTACAATTGCCTTGGAATGCTAATTTCTGGATTTTTAAACTCGTAGTATTCCTTAGGATTCCTAAATCATATAATTGTTAGACATTTAGGTTTTTAAGGAATATCTTCATATTGCTTTTCACAATGCCTATACAAGTTACATTCCCACCAATATCATGAACAGGATTTATCTTTTTGATGCCATAAATTCTAACAGATATATAATACTATCTCATTGTGGCTTTGTGCATCTATGATTTGTAAATTGAACATTCTTCATATTCCAGTCGCTTCTGTTCACTTGTTCATTCCCAACCCCAAGCTATTTATTTATTGCTGAGTTGTTCTTAGAATCCCTTAACATGAACATTTTATCATGTGTTATAGACATCTTCATGGAATTCATTGATTATCTCATAATTCAGTTTTCTTTATTTTAGTTTAAAAAATCTCATCTGTAGTCAATGCTTTTAAGATCATATCCAAAATAGATCATTTCATGTTTCAATATACTGATACTTTTCCATTATGAGTTTTTTGTTTTGTTTTTGTATTTTTATAGTTTCAAGCCTAAAATATAGTCTTATAGAATAGTCAGGTATCATTCTTCTACATATGAATATTCCATTTTGCCAACAACTTCAATAAAATTTCAGTATAAAATACTTCAAAACCAGATACAAGCATACATCAAAGGATTTCCCATCATGATTCAGTAAATTTATTTTGGGGAGGAATTGATGGTTCAGCACATGCAAGTCAATAAACATAATAAATCATATAAATAGTCCCAAATACAGAGAAACATATTTCAGTAGATATATAACAAGCTTTTTTTTTTGGTTTGGTTTGGTTTGGTTTGGTTTGGTTTGGTTTGGTTTGGTTTTTTGGATTTTGTTTTTTCAAGACAGGGTTTCTTTGTATAGCCCTGGCTGTCCTGGAACTCACTCTGTAGACCAGGCTGGCCTTGGAACTCAGAAATCCGCCTGCCTCTGCCTCCCAAGTGCTGGGATTACAGGCATGCACCACTACCATTCACCCGGCTATAACAAACTTTTAACAAAATAAAAAATGTGTTTGTACTGGCTGTTTTTGTGTGTCAACTTGACACAGGCTGGAGTTATCACAGAGAAAAGGGCTTCAGGTGGGGAAATGCTCACATGAGATCCAGCTGTGGGGCATTTTCTCAATTAGTGATCAAGTGGGGAGGGCCCCTTGTGGGTGGTGCCATTCCTGGGCTGGTAATCTTGGGTTCTGTAAGAGAACTGATTGAGCAAGCCAGTAAGGAACATCCCTCCATGGCCTCTGCATCAGCTTCTGCTTCCTGACCTGCTTGAGTTCCAGTCCTGACTTCCTTTGGTGATCAATAGCAATGTGTAAAGTGTAAGCTGAATAAACCCTTTACTCCCCAACTTGCTTCTTGGTCATAATGTTTGTGCAGGAATAGAAACCCTGACTAAGACAGCGTTCATGATAAAGTCCTAGAGAGATTAGAACGGGAAAGAACAAAGAATAACATATTATATATGAGAAACTCACAACCAATATTACCTGCCATAAATGGGAAAATGTCAAAGCAATCCTATTAAAAGCAGGAATGAGAGGGCCGCCCACTGTTTCCCCTCCCTTTCAGTACAGTGCTCAAATTCGTGAGTCAGGAGAAGGAAACTAAAGAATATAAGTAGGAAAAGAAGTCAAATTATCCCAGTTTGCAAATGAGAGTGTTACACATAAGAGATTCAAAAAATTCCATAGAAAAACCTCTGGAAGCACTCAATATTTTTGACAAAGTAGCAAGATACAATAACCTTTTTATACACCATCAATAATCATGCTAAATAAAACAAGTAGTCCTAAAGTAAATGTCTAGGGGTAAACTTAGCTAAGGATGTGACGGACTTCTACAATGAAAACTAGAAATACCTGAAATGTGAAATTATGGAAGACTCTAAAATATGAAACAACTTCATGTACTCATGGATTGGCAAAATTAAATTGTCAAAATGATTACTCTATCAAAGCATTTTACAGATTAAATACAATCTTGAACAGAATCTCTCAGAAATAGAAAATACATTACAGAAATAGAAAATAAAAATTTAAAAGACCCCAGGCAATCTGAGTAAAAAAGAACAGTGCTGGAAGGATCACCATTGCAGATTCCCAGAGATAGTACTGAGCTGCAGTAATGCAGACAGTTCTCACATAAACAGATGTACACAGAGCCAACATGACTATATATTACAGCAGCCATCTGTTGGTGACAAAGAGGAAGGCAACATCTTCAACAACTGCTGCTAGCAAGACTGGTTGCATGTGTGTAGGATGAAATTAGATCCATCTCTCTCACCATGTACAAAAATTAACCCCAAATGGATCAGTATGTTCAATGTGATACATTGGAATTGCTTGAGTAAATCATAGATAATATCCTATAAGAAACAGTTGTGGGAAAGGACTTTCTGAATAGCACTCTGTTATCTAAGAATTAACATAAAACTAAAAATCTGCTAAACAGCTAAGGAAATGATAGGTCTAGTGGAGAGTAAGCTTACCAAGTGATAAAATTATGCATTTGACAGAGGATTAACATCCAGAATATGTAAAGAACTCAAAACACAGAGCCAAGAAGCCAAGTGACCCAGTTCAAAAGTGGGCTTTGGATTTAATGGAGAGTTTTCAACACAAGAAATAAAAATGACTAAATGGCAGCCCTGGGGTGGCTGGAAAATGAGAGATATGCAAGCTTCTGCTCTGGCCCTGATGTGGCAGTATTTGATAGATGGGAAAGAGGAAGTGAGCAGTGGAGAGCCAGGAGAGAACTCAAAGCCTAGTGATTCATGCTCTGGGGGGAGAGGTAGGACTGGAGACACAACCTGCAAAGAGCCAGCCACTTGCGATGATGGTGATGTCATTGCTCAGGCTGTCACCACGCACTATGTCTGCATCCATGGCTCTGTCACAGCTGAAGCCTGTGCTGATGGCTATGGCGTATCTGCCATAAGATTGTGTCTTCTAAATAGAACAGGGACGCTGTCTCTATCCATGACATCTCAAAAATATGCCAGCCTAAAGTAGACCCAAACAGTGACAGCACCAAGTGGTAGATGAATGCAGATGGAGGAAATGTCATGGCCTTCCCCTGGGTGAAGAGCTAGTCATGGTAGACAGAGATGGGGGTTGGGGAGTTAGACTTAAATTACCAATACCAAGTAGTCAGCCCTAAAAGCATATACATATACAAGAAACGTGAAATAGTCTCAGTAATTGTATGTATATATTTATTCATGTGTGTGTATAAAACTATAAAGAAGGTCATGACAGTAAGCAGGGAGTGGGGGACATGGGAAGGCTAATTAAAGTAAAATAAAAATTTGAATATTATTGTTAAGGTAGAGCAAAAACAGATCTCAGATACAAGGGATACATCTCATTGTTTTCTTTTGCTTATTGACAAAGGTTCTTACTAGATAAAGCTGGCCTCAAGACGGGCAGTTTTCCTGGCTCCTATTCTAATCTATTGTCAATCCTCCACAACACCCAAGTGACATATCATTTTTGGTGTTATCATTGTTCTTTGTAAAGACTGGAATCAGATGGAATCAGATATTGAAAACTACATGTTTTATATCTATACATTCCTTTCTAATACATTTTTTGTTTGAACCTTTTAGAAAGATATCTAAGTTTCAGGTAGAGGTATCTATTTCAAAGTGATAGCTTCTGTGTAAAGAGACTTACTTTGGGGGGTTGGGCTGGTACATACTTCCATGTTTGTATTGTCTTCTCTCAATCAAACCATCATCCATTTTATCTCCTTACTAATCCAAAATAGACAGTTGACTAAAAGAAGTTCCTGTAATATAACCTTAAGATACCTTTCTCTTCCATAATAACCCAGATAAAAAACTCCTCAGGAAAAGTATTAATGACAGAGAGGTGAAGTAAGATTGAGATATTTATCAGAAATCATCTTTAAGGTTTTGGTAGCTATGGAATAAGGCTAGTCAGGGTAATAACTTTCCTTGAGACCAAGTATAGAAAAACAGTACTTGAAAACTTGTCATCTATGTTATATCATTCAATCTATGTGAAGTTATGTCTGTCTTCCCTTTCCTTTCCCCTTCCACCTTCCCCTTCCCCCTTCCCCCTTCCCCCTTTCCCCTTCCCTTCTTTCCTTCCCTTCCCTTCTTTCCTTCTTTCCTTCTTTTTTTTTTTTTTTCTTTTTCCCAAGACAGGGTTTCTCTGTATAGCCCCGACTGTCCTGGAACTCACTTTGTAGACTAGGCTGGCCTTGAACTCAGAAATCATCCTGCCTCTGAAGTTAGGTCTTTAAGACCTTTATTTTTACTCATATATTCCTATTATTTCTAGTCGAGACTTTTATTATATAACTAACTAAACTGTCTGAGATTTTTGTTGTTGTTGTGTCTTTGTCTTTTGTGTTTCCCAAACAGTTTCTCTGTACAGCCCTGGATGTCCTGGAACTCACATTGTAGAACAGGCTGGGCTCAAACTCAGAGTCATCTGCCTCTGCCTTCTCCTCTGTAATGAGGTACTGGGTGGAGGGTAGTGCATGCTTGCTTGTGTGTGTGTGTGTGTGTGTGTGTGTGTTCGTGTACTGTTATTTGAGTCTCCTCAACCTTTAGACTTCTTGACAAATGGCTTGTGATGTTTTGAGTAAGATCATAGATTTTAGAACCATGTTTTACAAGTTCAAATCTCCTCAAAGTCGTAGATATTTTCTGAGATCTTATGTATGGTTAGGACTTTCTCTACCAGTGTATTCATTATAAAGTGCTGGTAATAGAGGCAACCAACCCAGTGTCTTTGAGGATTGTTAGAATTTTAAAATAAGGAAATGTGCATGGTGTGCTTATGAGTGTCAGACAAGCAGTCAGATCTATGTCGTCATTTGGTGTTGCAGTAGCCCTCACATATCTTTTCTTGTTTTATATATGCACTTTAAGAGGCAGGCTTGTTTTGTACAAAGCACCACATCATTATCATATTGAAGCACATTAAGAAACCTTGTAGTACTGCTATAAGCCAGTCTGCTTTCATTAAACTGCAAATCAGGCTATGATAAAGCTTGATACCAGTGTTTCTCAGTTATGAATGATTATTGAAATTATTAAATTATTAATTATTAAGGGATCTCTCAAAATCATTAACAACGCAGTTCCAGTTTTAAAATCTGAATAGAAAAAAGGTAGAGATCTATATTCTGCAAACTTCCCTCAGTCTTCAGGGGAAAAGGTTGCAAACCACAGATCATACTAAAATATACTATGTTACACATACCAAGAGACCTGAATAATTTTCAAGCACTTGTTAGGGGGAACCATTTTGATCATGGATATCTACTGTCTATTAGATGTGTCTACTCCTGCATTCTCTTTAGAGAGAAGCAAAACAGATATGTGCTTTTTTTTTCTTCAATTAAAAATAAATACCATCATTGAAATATATTAACTAGGCTTGGTAGCCCACATCTTTAACCCCAGCACTCAGAAGGCTGAGGGTGGAGTATTACAAGACTTCAAGGCTAGGATGCACAGACAATGCCTGTGTATCTATAAATCTTATTTATGTGTTTGTACAATTACGTTTAACAAGACTTCACAGTCTTACTGCATGTTGCTGTTCCAAATTCTTCAGTGCATATATACAGAGTAGAGGAGCTTCTCTCTCCCACTTTCTTCAGCTGTTTCTCTTTGTCCTTTTATCTTTCCTTTCTTCTTTCCTCTAGCTGGATGGTTATAACACTTTAGAACATTGTGCTGCCTGGCAGGAAGAGGGCCAGTGTGAAAGAACCCTCTTTCTCTGTGTCTGAGAGTGCAAGGAAAGAAGATTGTGCGCTTGGACTCTGACTTCCAGGAAGACTGTTCCTTCCCTCTCCTTTTAACCTTTTCTTCCGTAGTATCCAGAATATAGAAAGGCAGGAACATTAAAAAGAGAGACAGAAAACTAAGGCAATGAATACTGTTGTTGTTTCTCTGAGTAAATTGTTTGATATTTAGATTTTCCTTAGTTTACTGACCAGTACTATACAAACTCAGCAAAAGTATTTGCTGCTGTAGATTTTGTAGTGAAGGTGGTAAGGAAATCAAAAAATAAGCTTTATGGAGTCTACTGCTTGCCACTTAAAATATTTAATTTTTAACAGTTTTATGTTTACTGTAATAGAATTTGACAGAATCAAATAACTCAAATGTTTTCTTATAAATCCTTTTTTAAAGTAATTTTGTGTTATATATGCCAGTTTTAACCAGTAGAATAAACATGGATCTTTAACTGTTTGTTTTGTTATTTTCAATTCTATCTTTTCTTAAGAAAAAATAAACATTAACTTTGAGGCATTATTAATAACCTAGACCTAACATGAATGTTTATTCTTTTAGAATATCATACATTTAATATATTTTGATCACACCTCCCTCCCCCTCCGCCTGATTGTTCCCAGTCCTATCCTCTGCCATCCCATTATTTCTCAATTTGATATTCTTTAAAAAAAAGTACTCTTCCACTCTAGCTTGTGTTGGCTCATGAACATGGGCTCATCCACTAGAGAGTTATCCTGCCAGAGGCCACACTTAAAGAACACTAACTCTCCCTCCTCCAAAAGCCATCAGCTTTCCACAGCTTCTCAGCTACCTCCCCACATCACATCCTCCCCATCCTGGATGCTGACTGGCTCGATCTTCTGTAGATCTTGTGGAGTTTAACAAATGATGTAACCATTTGTTGACCCACAATGCTTTAAAGTGTCTAAAATACTCTGAGGTAGAAAGAGGTATGAATTTAGATTATAAATGTTTATCTGTCATATGAATTTACCTTATTACTAGTGAAAGGAAAATAAATTATGGATATCACTTTCTTTTACTTAAAAGTTTAATGAATGTTACTTACAGATACTGAAATGTACATAATGGGAAAACACATTTTCTAGTTGAATAAAAATGCATTTAGTAAATATATAATATAGATCTAGCCAAGCTCCCCACCCCCCAAAATTGCTTACAATATGCATAACAAAAAGACTTTCCTGCTCATTTAAATCTATATTCTATTTAAGGAAAATAATGGAATTTTCCTTTAACAGCCTCACAATAACCTCTGTACTCCTGACTCTGCTGCTATATTGTTGTGATGTCAACGTGAGAAGCTATGAGTAAATTTTTCCATCAAATTTAAATAAATCCTTAGGAAGCCATCTCCATCATCCTTTTAGTACGTTGTTTCTTATTGATAGTCTTCAAAATAAACATGAAATTTTGAGTGGCTATATTAATATTTACATTTTAATTATGGAGTTTCCTGTTTTTATGCCTGTTTAGTTGTATGTTATATATTAGAAAAGTGAAAAAATAGTGACAAGCTTTCTTCTCATCCTATTGCATTTTATAAAGCTGACTAGCCAAGAAGAAATTTATATTTAATATTTGGGCACTATAAATGCAGCTAACTTACTCAAGAGATTATCACATGTCCCTGCATCATTTGTGCTTTGGCATATTCATTTTTCTTCTAGCAATAGAGAACTTTCAGTAAATAAAGAATAAAGAAAGTTATGTGTAATTCTATCACTTGAACAGAACAGTTTAATTTTGGGGATTTGTCCTCGTAGTGTTCATCCTACATTAAGAAGAAAACAGTATTGGGGCATAGGTAGTTTCTACCTGTCTTTTCACATTTCACTGTGGAAAGATTTCACTCCATAATATAAATATCAAGCATAAATATATGATGGCTTTTCTGACAGTCTTAAACTGCAGCATGATACAAAAGCTATGTCATCCATTTTTTGGCTAGTGTCTTTTAGCTTGGTAGGTTTTTCTCAGTGTATTAAAATGTTTGACTGATGTTAAATCTTTCCTTTGTTCTGCTTTCCCCAAAGACTTTGTTCTCTGACACAGTCCTTCCCTATATCCTCTTTTAATCTAAGTCAAGTTCTATGAGCCTAGATATTGGGGTTATTAATATTACAGAGACAGGCCTGATTTTTTTTGACACACAATATAGTTAATACCTAAATGTGCTATGTGTTTATTCAGGTGGCAACCAAGCATGAAGAGATGGGGATGTTCCAGTCTCAAATCTACTGAGGATGGCAGGGTTAAGGTAGAAAGGAACAGGTGACTTGAGGAAAGGTGATTTGGAGGCTGCTCTTGGTGGGTTGGTTAGATTTTTTTAAGTGAGGTAATTCGTGATCTATAGATAGTTAAATGGCCTGCCTTTAAAGAGGCACACATTTCAGGAAATGACTTTGTTAGCACGATCTGAATTTTCAACCTTCTGGTGTCAAAATGTCTTCCATTAGACATTTGCATAGACCCAAGTGAAGGAGAAATAGTATTACTCAGTTTGTAAGAGACAAGTGGCCTCTATGTTAAATAAATTTATTAAATAAATATTAAAGAAATAAGTAAATAGATAGGTAAGAAAGAAAAAAAGGTGAAACTTAGGTGAGTATGAAGTATGGGTCTCCCATTTTCAAAAGTGGTCCCTGTAGCAGAGCTACTGAGTATCTGTCTTAACTATATGAACTCAAACTGTGACAGAAGCACAACTAAGCAGATAAAGCTATTGGGCTTGATGTGCTCAGACTTCAGTTTCCTGCAGCTCTTAACTCTTTCTTCCAAATATGCTGCAGAGCCAAGCATGTTTGAATGCCATGAAGCCAAAGTAAGTTGCAGAATGTTTGCATCAGTGCCTTCAGATGCAGTTTCTCCACTCTGCCACGGGTATCTCTACAGAGTCCTCTTTCTAGTCTACAGGAGAACTGAGGGAACACTGCTTCTTGGCATGCCAGCAGTGTTTGCCTTCCCCCAAACAACAGCACATAAAAAGAAAGGTCTATCATGCTTCTCCCCATTGTCTCCTTTATGTAGCCATCATAGAAGAAAGCATATAAGAGAACGTAGCTCTCACTTTAAGGCCTTTTCTAAAGGTATTCATAGTCAAGCTGCCCATATGCTACCATTAGTAATTCCTTAAACATACCGGCATATTCAACTCCTTCCATGCTGGAAACAAATGCTCAGGAACTGTTTGTCCTCACACATGCCCAGCACTCCAGTTTTGACTATGAATTCTGTTCTCTAAAATGCTTACAGAATGTCATGAGTTTGCAGTTATCTATAGCTTTTGGTTGGGTATAAATTAGCAGAGCCTTCTGATTTTTAACATTTTCTAAAGATGGACCATAAGAGTTTTAAATCAATTTTATATTATTTATCATAAAATAAATAGCAGAAAAGCTAAAGATGTTCCTTATGTTTCCACCTGTTTACATGCTTGATGCCACTTGCCTAGGGTTGCTGTTTGTATTCTACCCCCACCTTCATTCCATGTGCAGCATTTAATGAAAAGTATCATTCACAAAGGATTAGCTTTTTAATTCATAGTAGTAATTAAATCATCTATTTAGTTTCATATAAAATTGAGTTTCTTGTGAAAGTTTCAATACAAGCTTAGCCAGAGGCAGGGATTTTGAAAAGTATGGGGAGAATATTTAGGCAATCCAGTGCCATGATATTTATATGTGGTAAATAGTTCTCTAATAACTCCACTAACATATATGAAGAAACACCTAAGCCAACATGACCTCCCACTTATGAAACGATGTTGCTACAAACAAACGGTATATATTATTATAATAGTTTTTTACTATTTGAAAAAGCCTGGTATTTTAATTTGGTTAGGCACAATCTTATTTGATAGTTGAATTTAAAAATCAATGTAATTAAAGACTGAGTTAGTTCAATTTAAAATCAATGTAATTAAAGACTGAGGTAAAACTATTAGAAACTAGGGTCTTAGAAAGGTACACACACACACACACACACACACACACCCCGTGCGCTAATTTGATCCTTTTAAGTACCTTAAATATGTACCTCTTCAAACCTTCTACCATTAGTTGAGGCAGTTAACATCCCTTGACCCATGCCCTTATCGAAAATCTTATTTCAGTTATCTTGCATGTTTAAAACTTACCATTGATGCCTCCAGTGATTATAAAATAATATGCAACTTTTATGTAATATCTGATAACCTTCAGAAGCAGAAAATGCGAATTATTGTTCCAAGTTCAGTATCATGTTCAGTAACAAGTTCAGTCCATGTCAAGGCAGACTTCAGCAACCTGACAGCCTTCTAGTGTCACTACTAAAACCTCACCATGCCCACCCATTAGAGCTACGTGAGGGACCAAAGTTTCCACAGTGCCCCTCCCAGGGGCATTTAGAGCAAACTGTGGTACTTTATATAGGAATGTAAACTAACAAACAACAAGAAGGGTCAAGTAAAAATATTTTTATCCAGGTGCAGGATCTATTTAGTATCAGGCACACTGGATCATCTAAACTAAACTGGTTTGACAGAAAGAAAACAGACTTGTGCTTACAAGTTACATACTGACACCAATGAGCATTTTTGTAAATTATGTGATGGTATTGTAGTGTCCTGGAAAAGAGGGGAAAACTGGTCACTGCTATCTTGTAAACCTGCAAAGTTTTATTGCAGGTTAGATTCCAGGAAATTGTTTTATTTGGTCATTTATATTCAATTTCTGATATACTCTTATTTGATTGCTGTACAGTGTCAATCAAAATTTTAAGACCTAGAAAAGAGTTTGTGCTCTCTTTTTTAATAATCTATGGCCACATTGAATTTTGTTATCAGAAACCATGTATTTAGTGGGTGCTCTGTCACAGTAGCACAGTGTCTGAGATAATCAGCGTAAAAGGAGAAGAAATGTGTTCTGGCTCACAGACTGAGAGGTTGCGGCCAAAGGTTGGTCTGATGGATTCTTTCATAACTCCTGTAGGCGTACCACATGGCAGTGCTCTCTTTAAAGGCTAGGAAGCAAGACAGGCAGAAGGAGGACAAAAAGCTACTGTTCTGAGAAAATAGCCCCATGACCTAGCACTGCGCCCTAAGCCCAGAGATCTGCTTGCCAAATACTCTGTTTCACAGAAATGTCACCAGTAGACGAAACCTCTCAACACATGGGCCTTCAGGTGACAGCCACAATCCAAACTAATGCAATAAAGTGCGATAGAACGTCAGTTTTATACTTTCTTGACTTGTGTCTGTTTAATAGATATTTATCTTAATAATTTAAAATCTAGTTTGTTAAAGTTTTCATTTACCTTATTTCAGTGTATTAAGGTGCATCTAAGTGAGAATTCGAAGCAGTTAGAAGTTGCTTTAAGTTTTAAATAATATAAAAATACAAAAGAAAATTGCAATATAAAAAGACTATAACAAATGTTATATTAATGATAGATCACACTAAAAATGGAAGCTGCGGAGTCAACCATGTAGACAAATTGGAAACTATCTTTTGTCTGCAGAAGGCAGCAATCCTACATAAACATGGAGGTCTCTGTCTGACTTAGGATAGCTGGCTAAGTCTGATCGTTCCCCTCCATACACCTTATTGAATTCCACTTTAAATACCGTTTTCTTTATCAGTTGTACAAAATCTGCTGGTTAAATATACTAGTTTATAGAAGCAATCAAAAAAGAAAATCAAGTTTTCTATAAGCCTTTTGGAGTATTTTATGGATTTTGTTTGTGGTTTTCCCTTTCTTAATGCTCTTGTAAAAACAAGGTCTCATGTCACCTACACTTCTGCCTGTACTATTCAGATACAGGCTGGTTGGTAATTTTTGAAAGTAGATATTACTATTGGCTTATTTATTTGAAAAAAATCTGTAATTGGCATGTGTACTATATGTAGAATTGCTGGTTTTTTAGGGGGTGGGTTAATCTTGGGCTATCAACATTTTATATACAAAAGAACTATCGAAAGCTTTCATGAAGTTCTTTGTATTAAAATTTGATTTCTAGCTATACACTATGACTCAGACCTTTGTAATTTCCTTCTTTGAGAAGCTGAGGCAGGATAATTGCCTTTAATCCAAGACTAGCCTAGGCTAAAATGAGTCCCTATGTTGAATAAAAATGCAAAATACAGTTGTGTGTTCTTTTAAGTCTATAGCCAAAGTTTGGAAATGGCTATTTCCAAAGAAAGATTTTGCTTCTTAGTATAAAATTTGAAGTCTTTGAGTCTTAAGTTTTGGTGGGAAGGGTAGGAGAAAAGGAGGTCTTGTAAGAACTGAGTGGCTCCCAGTATACTGTGAGCAACCCCAGCTAGTCCTATTAATTATGGAATGATTCTTATTTGTAGTCCTGAATCCCCCATGTTTCTTTGTCGTGCAAATCCTATATGAAACGGTAGTTGAAACAGTAATGAGAGTTGAGGTAGGCTTTGTATCTGATAAAAGCTTTTCTAAGATCCCTTTCTCCTAGGTACATGGCAAGATTACTAGTTTAATAAGATAGAAACCAACATTGATATATTAGTCTTCATGAGTTTGTCCTTGGTTTTCCTTAGACTATCATATAATAGAAACAACAGAATATTTATGGTCCTTGTGGTTTGTTGTTTTTGAATTTGTTTACATTTATAGTTTTATGATGGTGTTATTTTTCTAAGTAATGGTTCTTTTTCTAATTATAGCAAAAGTTTTTTGTGTGTTCACTCATTTTGGATATAAAGCCTATTCTAGGTTTTGAACTGTTTAAATAACAAGCAAATATTTATATGGTTTAGTAGTCTTTCTTTTACACACATATTTACAGGGTAGAATTGCTCCATCATAAGAGAGGTATGCAGTTAACTTTGTATTACCTTTTCCCAAAAGTACTGGATTATTTTTCATTCTACTCAGCAAACTGTGATCACCTACTTGCTCTGTATCCTTGTCCATATCTGACATTATTAGCTTATTTATTCCAATAACTAAGTTATATTTAATTTTGTTGATGCTTATCAGCATTTTTCTCAGGATGGTCATAAACTCCATAGTTTAATGTTTTTTTAAACCCAATGCATGCATTTTTTCTATTAGTTGTTTGAGAATTTCATACAATCTGTTTTGATAATACTCACCCCTGTTCCAATTCCTCCCAGTTACCCCGCCCTCATTCTCTAGCCATCCAACTTTAGTGCCTCCTTTTAATTTGTTTAGCCTATCAAGTCTGGTTCTTACTTTTCTTCATCTTACTATTGTTTGTGCATATAGCCCCGCATGTATGGACTTCCACTGGAGTATATTCCACTTACTGGGGACTACAGTCTTAAATTATTTTTTTTAAGGGAGGTATTTTTTGCATTCTAAGAATATTTAGTTTCCAACTCAAACATTGTATTCTTCTGGGGTTTTTTTAATCCTAGAATTTTTTTTTTTTACATTTATATATTTGAACTATTTAGAATTCATTTTTAAGATGATACAATGTAAAGATTGAATTTTCTTTTCATATGTATATAAGCAGACATACAATACTTTTCATAAATATTGTTTGTCAAAACACAGTCCAGGTGTGTGAAGGGAATTCTGAATACTTATGAAAGAATTCAAAGAAAACAAGACAAGAGTCTTGTGGCCTGTGTTTTATTAAAAACAAGGAACTGTTCTTGGAATGTGCTTTTTGTGTCCATCCCAAATTATGGAAATAGTGAGCTTACTTTTGATTATTCATTACATCTGGCTATTGTTAATTTGTTTATATATGCCAACCATGTTCTATTTATCGGTATAATTGGATACTATATATGACTCTTAAGCCTCAGAGTATAAAATGTCTGGTGCACTGAATAAATTGACTATTGTGTGAAACTTTAGTCTGTGTCGTTTTTAGGCTTCTCTCTCCCACGTTGACCCCACCAATTAAAGCATATGCCCCATCCCATAGCAGTGGACGGTTCCTGGGGCTCCAGCACCTTTGTGGTGCCATTCCCTAGCCGTAGCTTTCTCAGAAACTGTGGCATCTTCTCCTTTCTTAATTAATATCTAGTTGACTAGAGCTTTTTTTTTTTCCTTTATCTGTTGTTACTTTTTTGCAGGGTACTCTAGGGGAGGGGGTTGGCAATACAGCTTTTGTTTGACCATTTTCCTGTTTTCTGAGGCAGGTATAGAGTTCTGCCTCTTCCAACCATTCTCTAAACTCACATCAATGAAGGAATGGATAAATCACAAATCTGCTTCTTGATCCATTGACTTCAAATGCTCTGTGAGAAAGCATTGAAACTGTGTGTATAGTCACCCAAAGAAAATGTCTGAACAAACCTAAGTGAATTCTGCATTCGTCATCTTATTATTGAAAGAAAAATCCCCAGCTAGCAAAAGAGTAGCAGTGCCCATGCTCAGGTCTCATTACTCTTGATACAAGTATGACCTTGGATGCTACCTCCTCTGTTTACAGTGAAGGTATTCTAATGCCTCTGAAAATTCTGTGATAATAGAACAAAATACTTATTTGCTCACATATCAGTAGTAGCAAAATGAGTAGTTTTCAAACAGGCTTTACTTAAAAATCAGAGGGAAATCTTAAAAAAGAAATTCATATTTGTAAAACACAAATGTCTTAATGTCATTTCAAAGAAGCTAAAGTTCATAACTCACCTTGGCTGATATGACATTTCTATCATACAGATTAAAAGTTTGTTTTTGTTTTTTCCTACTTCATACTTTGGTCCTGAAGCCTTAAGTAAAGGATATTCAGGCAGATCCCAGTCTTCATTACTACATAGTCATTTTATCTTTTTCTTAGCTGTCATTTAGATTTTATCTTTCTAGTAGCTATAGAGTTTGTATGGCAGTCTTAAGTCTGTATACCTCTCAGGTGTCTGTCCCTGTGAACAAGGCTTCAGTGTGTCTCCAAGTTGAACTCCACTAGCTCTCTGAATACAAGTCTGAATCCTGAAATTATTTTGAATTAACACATTCTTGTCCAGTCTCTTCTCCTATCCTTTCCTGCCTTCAAAAAAAAAGATGTTTTCCCCTTAAAACATTAAAGATACTTTGTGACATAAAGTCTCATTGAAGTCATTACAAGGCTGTTAATAGCACACACGCTGAATAGTGAAATACCTTGCTGGAAAACAATAAAGCCAGTTTTCCTTGTGTAAAAAGAAATATCCCTGTGCCCTTGTAGTCCTGGTTGTCCATGGAGATGTGTACTGAAGATGTTGACCAAGTGTCAATTTGTAGAAGAGAATGTTCTGGGGAGCAGATGCTCGCCTTTTCTTGTTGCTGTTACATATGCTAAAAGTTGTCCTTCCACTTTAGATTCCCTTGGTGTCTTAGGGTGAAGTAAAGGAAGAAGGATGAAAAGAAATTGTTCTCTTCAACTGCCCACCAGGAAATCCTGTTCCTAAAGCTCTTGTTTCTTTCTAGGAGTCCAATGTGCTGATTGCTGCTAACAGCCAGGGTACAATTAAGGTAAGCTATTCATACAGCTCCTATTAAATTCAGATCCATTTTTTTTTAATTATAACAGGCTCTTAGAAATATTCAGTTGTTCTTTGCTGTCACAGTCATAGGTTTCTGTCCTCAAAAAATGACTTAACTGAAGTTGGAAGAAATAGGTAACTCAGTTATGGAGACAACCATGCTTGTTGGAGTTGTAGGCAAGATGGATTAATAAATGGTCAGAAACAGTACAGTACATCTGGACCAGTATAGCCACATCATAAGGGACTTCCTTAGTAGACAGTCTGGTAGGGCATAATCATGTCTTTGTTACCTTCGTCTATAGTTTTTGTTCTTCTCATATGTAGTAAGGAGGGTTTGGTTTTTAAATCCTTGCTAAGGTGGGAGTCAGGATAGAGGGGAAATTGTAGTGTTTTAATCTGAAACTTTGTATGACCCCTGGAGCATACTCACGACTCATATGCTTTTCCACATGCTCTCTTCTTAGTTAATATTCCAAGGAAATGCAGTGTTAGTTGATTATAGCATTTAGTATTTATCCTTTGGTCATAATGCATTATTTATGTAAATAAATCAAGCTATGCAGTGAAAATTTTATAAACAAAACTTTGGATAGAGATACTTAAGTACATAAGTTTGGCTAACGCATATTCTAAAAGAATGAGATCCTTCTCTATATTTTTATAGAAAGTTCAGAAAGCATTTATTTTTTTATCATGTGTCTGTCTTGTCTACCAGTGGACATTTATTTTTGCTACAACTTTCTTTAATTTTTAAGTGCCCAAGCCACAAAGGGAGCGATAGAAACTAACCACAGGCTGTGAGGTAAAGCATACAATCTCAAAGCAGAAGTGCTTTGTTAGCTAGTCACACGGATTCATATGGCAGTCACCTTTCTCAGGCAGATACTATGTTTGGTAAAAGTCACAACTTACATGAAAACTAGGCCTTGGCATGGATCAATATCAGTTCTTTTCTGGAGGCCTCAAGTAAGACATTAGGTCTTAGAATTGAATGGAAGTAGCTAGGTTCTCTCAATTTCACCTTCTCTTGGCAAGGCATAGATTGAAATAGATACCTAGATAAACAATCTGAAACAACTGCAATGGACATCCTATAGTAATTGTAAAGCTATGATGGAATCCCATAGATTCTCAGAAGGAAACCTGAGATTTTTTTTTTTTCTAGCATTGACCTGTCATGTCAAGGGGCTTTTATAATGTAAAAGCATTGTAACACGCAGGCACAGGTGAAGGTTGGCACCATTCAAGTCTTTCTGACCTAAAATTATAGTTCTATGAAAAAATACTTGAAAGTTTCACAGTCACCTTTATGTTCTCTGACCCTACTTAGTCATTTCCATCTTTGTTTTTCACTTTTAATTTGAAAACCATCACAGTTTATTTTTATGGCATGATAATAACACTAAAATCCAACCAAATATTGTGACACCACATGGCTAGCATTGAAGTTGAAAGAAACACAAGAAAAGGTCACACTGATGTCTTCTAAAACCTGGGTCACTAGTGTTAGTGCTGTTGACATAGTACTTAAGAGAAGAAAGAGATACTAAAATTCTTAACTATTTTTCATTAAGAATGAATTAAGGTATCAACTGACACTCCGAAAATATTGTGTGTGTACTTCACCTCATCCCTGTCTCCATCAGTTTCATGTAGTTTACCTGAAAGGCTCTCTAATTGGTTTAATAACTAATTTGTAATTTTTCATACAGTGCTTTAATTGAAAGAAGGAATGAACATCTGGTTTCTTCCAGTTCTTTGGCATTGTACCAGTTAGTGGGTATTTCTGTGTGGTTTTCCAGTAGTACGTACAGTACAGCACCACTAAACTCTGTGTTTTAAAGCTACTCTGTGCCTTTGGTTTCCCCATTAGGTGCTAGAATTGGTATAAGGAGTTTCCTGAAGTCAAATTGTGTCTGTCCTCCCAAAAGCCATCTGCAGCTGATGATGAGAAGAAGAAACGGCATGTGAGATCTCTCCCAACGTCATTTGGATTTGTTCTGAGTACTTTTTCCCTCCTTTATGCCTTTGGGACACTGGGAATATCCAGAGAATTCTCCACCATCAGTGTAACTATGAACTTTGCTGTTGGCAGTGTGGCTTCTAATTTTTGTGATAGGGAAACAAATTCTTTTAAATAAAAATAAATAACAACAAAAATAAAAGTTTATTGAGCCACAGCTGAACTGGGAACACCTTTTTGTCAGGTGGGGTGAGAGTCTTTTGAAGAAGTTGTACTTGTGGGCTGTACAGAATGTTCTGGCTGGGGCTGGAGAGAGGCTCAGTAAATAAGAGCACTGGCTGCTCTGACAGAGACTCTGGGTTCAGTCCCCAGCACCTACGTAGCAGCTCACTGCCACTTATGTAGGAGATCTGACGTCCTCTTCTGGGCTCCTTGAGCACCAGGCATGCATGTGGTGCACATATAAACATCCCGATGAAACGCTCACACAAAAAATGAAAATAAATCTTATTTTAAAACAAAATGTACTGGTGAGTAATTTTAACGTTGTGTTTGCCATCTCTTTTGGAATTATACATATCATCATGAACCAAAGATAAAATGTGTGGATTCCTTCCAGTGAACTTAATGTTTACAATTAAAAAATAAATAATTTCTTTCTATACACCCTGATGAGATTATCACCATTAAATCTCTTAGGTCCTTCCAGATCTGGTCATAGATCTAAGAGCTTGAATTACTGAGATCAAGTAAACAGGAAGGATTGTCCTTACAACTGCTGGCTTTCCTTTACACCAGTTATCCTGACCAAGACTGATCACTGACCTGGAGCAAGGTCAGCTGACCTTTTCTATAAAGGAACATACAGGAAATACTTTGCTTTGCTGGCCATATGGTCTCTGTTACAACTGTTAGAGGACGGTTAGCTCTGGCAGTGCCGCCAGGAAGTAGCTACAGACAGCTTGTGGACAAATGGGTGTGGCGAGAAAATAGGTGGGATTTCAAACTCTCCGGCTCATTATCTGCAGTGTCCTGATTTAAACTTGGATGCTCTGGCACCTACCTCAATTTTTCACACATTTCATAAAACATTTTCAGAAAGGTTTTTTAGATAAAGATATGCATGATCCACTATCCAGTAGGGCCCTTCAGCTAGATATGGCACACTTCTGTCATCTCAGTGCTTGGGGGACGGATTCAGGTCATGGATTCAGGGTCATTCTCAGCATCAGAGCACTAGGCCAACTGCACTACCTGAAATGAAACATGGAGCCGGGCTACAACTTTTAGAAAGATTTCTCTATTACTATTAGTAGGCAAAGAAAAAAGAACCCAGGGTGAGTTTGAACAAAGGCACCCAATGCAGTGGCACTTTTAGCACATGATTAAGAATTTGGATTTTGTTATAAAGCAGTTAAAGAGAATGGTGGGATCTGATTCGTGGCAAATGAACCAGTGGAAGAAGCAGCTCAGGAAAATAGTGGGAAGTTAATAGGAGCTTGAGTCAAAGACAAAATTGGCCACTCCAAATCCTGCATCATCTATTGGTGTTCTCCCAGCGAGTTTACTTCTTTTTATGGTTTTTTAATTTATTTTCTATATTCTTTGTTTACATTCTAGAAGCCTTCCCCTTTCCCAGTCCCCCTTCCCATATGTCCCATAAGTTCTCTTCTCTCCATCCATTCTCCTATCTTTCCCCCTCCCTATTCTCTGTCCTGGTACACCCCTACAATGTTGGATCAAGCCTTTCCAGGATTAGGGCCCTCTTCTTCCTTCTTCATGGGAATCATTTGATATGCTAATTGTATCTTCAGTATTCAGAGCTTCAGGGCTAATTAATATCCACTTATCAATTATTGCATTCCATGTGTATTCTTTTGTTACCTCGCTTAGGATGATATTTTCCAGGTCCATCCATTTGCCTAAAAAATTCATGAATTCATTGTTTTTAATTGCTGAATAGTACTCCATTGTGTATATATACCACATTTTCTGTATCCATTCCTCCATTAAGGGATATCTGGGTTCTTTCCAGCTTCTGGCTATTATAAATAAGGCTGCTGTGAACATAGTGAAGCATGTGTCCTTATTGCATGCTGGGGAATCCTTTGGGTATATGCCCAGGAGAGGTATAGCAGGGTCTTCCGGAAGTGTCATGCCCAGTTTTCTTAGGAGCCACCAGACTGATTTCCATAGTGGTTGTACCATCTTACAACCCCACCAGCAGTGAAGGAGTGTTCCTCTTTCTCCACATCCTCGCCAACACCTGCTGCCTCCTGAGTTTTTGACCTTAGCCATTCTGACTGGTGTGAGGTGAAATCTCAGGGTTGTTTTGATTTGCATTTCCCTAAATGCTAATTATGTTGAGCATTTCTTAAGGTGATTCTCGGCCATCTGAATTTCTTCAGGTGAAAATCCTATGTTTAGGTCTGTACCCCATTCTTTAATAGGGTTATTTGGTTCCCTGGGGTCTAACTTCTTGAGTTCTTTGTATATATTGGATATTAGCCCTCTATCGGATGTAGGGTTGGTGAAGATCATTTCCCAATTTGTTGGTTGCCGTTTTGTCCTTTTGACGGTGTCCTTTGCCTTACAGAAACTTTGTAATTTTATGAGATCCCATTTTTCAATTCTTGATCTTAGAGCATAACCTACTAAGCTCAACTCCAAGTGGATCAAGGACCTCCACATAAAACCAGACACACTGAAACTAATAAAAAAGAAACTGGGGAAAACCCTTGAGGACATGGGCACAGGGGAAAAGTTCCTGAACAGAACACCAATAGCGAGTTTATTTCTTAAGCAATTGTATAATCCTCAGCCAGTAGTAAGTTACTTGAAAACATGATGAACCTGTAGCTAAGCAAATCTAGACGACATCTAGCCCTAGTTCTAAGCATAAGGGTAATGGGTCATTGCCCTTAATGCACTTAGGCAAATGCAGCTAGTATTGGCTACTTCCCCAGAGCCCATTGTGATAGTTGTGCCTTGCTCTTCCTCACTGAGCAGCCAGCTTCACATCTTATATGATGCAGCTTTTATTAATGGGTTAGAGAATTGTGGACTCCTCAGTTTTGGAAATATTTGTTGAGCTGCTGCTTTTCATGAGAATTATGTCCTACATCATACAACAATTATAACTATTCTCATTATAATAGCTTTTTGTCTACTGAAAGACATTGACAGGTAGGTACCCAGGCAGAAATATGGTAAACCTGAGTTTTTTGTGTTCACTGGGAAAACATACAACCTTACATGATCGGAGATGAAAGGTTGCGGGTAGAGGTAGTTGTCAGGAAATTTTATCTTACAAGAGATAAAAATCTCAGCTGAAGGGGCTGGAGAGATGGTTCAGTGGTTAAGAGCACCAACTGCTCTCGCAGACATCATGGGTTAAATTCCCAGCAACCACACGGTGGCTCAGAAACCATCTGTAATGGGATCTGATGTACTCTTCTGGTGTGTCTGAAGACAGCTACAGTGTACTCATATATGTTAAATAAACTAAACTAGTTTTAAAAAGTCAAATGAATTTAAGTGCAACAGATTTTAAGAAAATGTTTGGCTTCTTTGACCAAAACTGGAATATGTGAGCAACAGGATAAACATAAACCTTGGGATGCAGTCAAAACGGAACGATTGTGAATGCATGCTGCTGTAAGTAAATACCTGGGTAGAGAAGATGCAGAATTCCAGTTTGTGGCTATACCTCACCTTCAAGATACCTTTTGGGGCATACATACCTCCACTTTGAGTATGGTATGTACATAGTGATTTTCTCCCCCAAAGGTATATTGCGGTTAAGGAGATAAAAGTTACTACAATAGAGAATCTTACAGAACTACTTTAATTATCTAATCATGACCAACATCAAAGATGACTTCATGTTGATATTATATACTGTTGATAGGATATAAAGGAAATGGTGTTTTTACTCTGTAGTCATGATGTAAATGAGAAAGACATCAGATAAACACTCCCTGAGTTATCAGGGTACTAAATAACTGATTAGCCATTCCAAACTGTCAGAACCATCAAAAACAAAGCCAGGGAAACTGTCACAGGCACAAGGAGAATAGAGACTGAGAAAATGGTCTGTACTGTCCTGGATGATATTCTGAAACCGAAAGGGACAGTGCACAAAATAGAGAAAAATCAGGTGTGGCTTTCTCTGATAATAATGGGTCTACACTGGTATTAAACTTTTTTGGAAGTTTATTTTAGTCAGAGTTTATGGTTTTAGATTAGGAAATTGGCTTATTAGTATGAAGACCAAAGTTTCAATATGCAGAGACTGCCAATAGCTGAGTGGGTAAGGCATGTAGCCTATGACTCAAAATTGATAGACATGGAGATTCTCAGGGAAACCTGGCTAGGTATTGGCAGGCTCTGGGGTTGGCTAAAATTCTACTGATTTAAAAAAAAAAAAATCAAGGAAGGTGCACAGAATCTTCTGACTTACACAGATCCACATACCTGCATACCTGTACACACATCCACATGCATGTATACCTATACACATGTGTACAAATTCATACCATCTCCAAAATGGAACAGAATTTAGAGAATTTTTGTAAGTATGGAAATGAAGATAAAAAGCAGGATGCAACAGGACAAAGGGAATTAAAGCTAACTGCATAAATGATTTACACATCAAATCAGAGCAACTGTCCAGCCGAGCCTTAAACAGCACAAGTCATGGAGCTTAAACTAGCATTGTAGGTTTGTTTGTTTGCTTTGGTTTGATTTGGTTTGGGGTTTTTTGGTGGTTTTTTTTTTTTTTTTTCTAGACAGGGTTTCTTTTTATAGTCCTGGCTGTCCTAGAACTCACTCTGTAGACCAGGCAGGCCTCGAAGTCAGAGGCCCGCTTGCCTCTGCCTCCCAAGTGCTAGGATTAAAGGCATGCACCACCACCGCCCAGCCCATTGTAGTCTTTATCATTAATAAAGTGTATTTCCTCTGCCTCCCAAGTGCTGGCATTAAAGGCGTGCGCCACCACTGCCCTGCCCATTATAGTCTTTATCACTAATAAAGTGTATTTTTGCAAAAGATGGAAAATATCTTTACCTGCAGTTTCTACTTCCTGGGAGTGAAACTTGCAACAACAAAAAACAAAGCAACATCTTAGCAAGATTGCAGTATACAAAGTTCATAGTCATCCTTGGAGTTTAAACATTCATACAGGAGTGAAAATATTCTACATGCACTCATTTCATCCTCAGTAAGAGAACCAAGAGGTCCTTCCATTTCTGTATGCCTTCAGCTTGTCACTTCTCGGTGTCATTTGTCCATGGTCAGTTTTAAGGGCAAACCTCATATTGCCTCAAACCTGAAAGGACTGGAGTTAGAGTAAGGAAGAAGGTCAAATGGAATCAAAGTTTGGGCTCCCAAATTTAACAAGATAGATTCACGGGATTTCTCCATATGACCAGGCCTTTGCTCTAGTTGTCAATGCTATTCTATGACCACAGGTTTAGGAGGGTTGTTTGGACACTGGAAACTTCAATATGTATTGTTATTAAAGTTTATGTGTATGGGTGGTTGCCTGCATGTATGTATAACACATGTATGCAGCACCTGTGGACTCCAGAAAAGGTTGTCAGGTCCTCGAACTGGAGTGATAGATAATTGTGAGCTGCCATGTGGATGCTGAGGACTGAACCCAGGTCCTCTAGAAGAGCAACCAGTGCTCTCAACTGCTGAGCAATTGTTCCAGCCTTAATATGTCTGGCCAGTGGCCAATTTACTATGCAGCAAAGTATTTGCTATCTGAGAATCTCAAGGGAAACTTGACATCAATCTCATTTCTCTCCGTAGCTGGTCAGTGGGTCATTAATTTCATATCTCTATAGTTGAAGGATGGGAAAACAGGGTCAGAAAGTTGTGTAGAAACCCAGCCCTTGTGACTTCTGTCTCATTGTATCTCAGAAGGTACAATGCTCAAATGACCAACCTCAAGCTTTCTCCAAAGCCACTGGTGAATTGATGTCAAAATTCTCATGTGGTACAATGATGAGTACTCTTCCAGACTCTATTTTTAACCACTAATAGTCCTTGAGAGCCACTGATTCCTGGGATAGTTTTGAAGAATAGTTATAATTGTTAGGCAGTTTTTTTGTTTTGTTTAGTTTTCCTGTTTTTCCTAGATTAGACTGAAATCTGCCTCTGTTGCATAACTCTTCCTCCTTCCCACTAAGCCTAGAGTCATGATTTCAGGAGAAACTACCCCCCCCCATAAGTATGTGTGTTGAACCTTTTGTCGTGGGATGGTGGCACCATTTGGGGAAACTAGATATTTTGGGAAAAGGGACCTAGCCCGAGAAAGTGGGTTATGTGGGTTTGCCTTTGAAGGTTATGGCTAGTTCTCTGGTCTGCTTCCTGTCTGCTAAGAAGTGAGCTGTCTCCTCCACTCACCCCTACTGCAGAGATACTTGGCTGTATCAGAGGCCTGGAGCCAAGAACTATATACTGAAACCATGAACCAAAAGAAAATGTTCTTGTAGTTTTTCTTAAGCATTTTGTCACAGCAATGCAAGCATAACTAATACACTTGGCTTAGCTCCATTCTAGGCATTGGGTGGGAAATTGTAGAAAATATCAAGAACGTGTGATCCCTTCATGAAGCCTTAGGGAGATAATTTGGATATAATAAAGTCCTATAAAGTAAGCATTATGGTGTTTATAAATGAAAACTGCCAAAATAATGACACATAGTTACAAGATTGTTTAAAAGGCATGTCTACTGAATTATTACGTGGGTTGTATAAAGGATTTGGGATTTCAATGGATTAAATAAGTGGGCCAGTTGCTAATTTATACCCACTAATAAAAAAGTCATGCTTGCTGATCTTGCCAAAAGACTAGAAAATCTCTCTCTCTCTCTCTCTCTCTCTCCCTCCCTCCCTCCCTCCCTCCCTCCCTCCCTCTCTTTTTTTTTTGAGACAGTTTCTCTGTGTAGCTCTGGCTGTCCTGGAACAACTCACTCTGTAGACCAGGCTGGCCTCGAACTCAGAAATCCGCCTGCCTCTGCCTCCCAAGTGCTGGGATTACAGGAGTGTGCCACCACCTCCCAGTTAGAAAATCTCTTATGATTGTTGACAAGTTACTTAGCTGGTGATAACTTCAGATGGTTAAAATAGCAAAAGAATGTCTTCAGAACCTATCGTGTAGTTACAACACTAAAAGGAACTCCAGTAGTTATGGACATTTCCATTCTTGAAGATCATCAGAGATAACTGGTCAACCAAATGTCCAAAATAATTTATGGTCAACTGTCTGAAGTCAGGCCTACATGGATCATTCCTTCATATCCCTTTGAGAACTCAGATTCTGTGCCTGATTCATTCATTCACAGAGAGGAAAACAGGAGGAATGGCTATTTCCTTATTGTAATAGGTAATACAAAGAGTAAGGAGCCTGCTTTTCCTTCATGAAATTAAGTGACTTCTTCCTCCACTCCCACTTTATCCTTCAACTCTTCTTCTGATTTGTTTTGCTTCATCTTTTAAAATGCTTTTAAAGTATAGAAAAGATATATAAGGCCATCTCCTGTCTTGCAATTCATTCGTGTTTTCTAAAGGAACAGGGAGCCTTCTTTTTGAAACAAACCTCAAGATGACATCCCTGCCCCAGGTTCTCTAGGAAGCTGAACACCTACCTTCAATTGGCATCTGTCTCTGATTTTCAAAATGAAAGACATAGGAAAGTTATTTTGCTCTCCCCAGATACTAGACTCAAGATAGGACAACCCAACTAAAAGTGCTATTAGTCCTCTGAGCATCAGTGCTAGAAATAGTGTGTTTCCAAGTTACAACCTACACACAGGGATACAAGCTGGCCATTGAGAGAGTCTACAGCCTACATTTTTTTCACTTGCTTACTACTCAAGATTGTTAGGAACTAGGACACTACAACACCACACCGCCTCCTTTAATACAGAACAACTGAGCACATAGGAGATCCATTTAGAGTAGGTGCTAACAGCAGCCGTTGAGAACTTTTCACCAGCAACTAGTTGGGCTTTCTCAGCATTAGCTGACATGTGTCCTGAGATCATGCTGCAAACTTTCCAACCTTACCTGGTTATCTTACCAACTGCTGAAACCCAGACAGAGGAATGGTAGTTTAGGACTGGAAGGACAGGCTTGGAGTAGCTAAGTTTGGGAATAATCTAGAGAGTGACTAATCTGGAGAATGGCTGGCAACACATTAAGATATGCAGGTGTATTAGAGAGTCAGAGCTCCTTAATAAGAGAAGAAACCCTACCCTGGCCAGACTATGAAGACAGCAAAGGAAGAAAATTATGTGTTGTTACAAATACCAGAACACTGGAGGGAATTCTGTAGAAATTTCGAGACTGGAGGATCTGATTTCAGAAACTAACTGTTAGGAAAGCCCACCAAGAGGGAGCACTCATCTAGAGAACCCTAAGCAAGGGACTCAAAATTGACAGCTTGATTGAGTCATGTTGGAAAGTGGTGAAAAATATTAATGACTTTTGCTCAGCCTTGCCTCACCTTAGCTTTCCTGGTAGACATTGGCATTGCTTATCCTGCAGTTACACAGGAATTGCTCCCTTTCTATCTAGCCAACCATCAGTAGAAGTTGTGTTCCCAGTCAACCCTTTATGTGTTTCTTTTCCTCTGTAATCCCATAGGGGTAAGTGCTATATGGAGCTGAGGGACATGCACTCTGCTTTCCCCTAACCCTCTTATGGCTGTGCTGGGCAAACATTCTGTTCTCCATAGGAACCGTTTCTAGAGTTCCTGAAAGCAGTCCCCTGAAGTAGTTATTGTGTACCTTCCAGAAAAACAGGGTGTCAATCAAACTGAGACAGCAAAGCTTCCGAAAATAAAATTAACTAATTAAAATTTTTTAAATCACTATATTGTTGAGGAGGCTACAAACCGATCACATTTGACAAGAGTCAAGACATAGGACCATAATCACTTCCAAGAAAGACAAGCCATGAGCTCTGTAAAATGATATTTTTGTTAAGAGATCAACTACAAGGAGTAAAGGTAATTATGTAAGAATTAAGAAGACAAGAGATAATGTAGAGAGGGAGATGTAATATTACCTTGCAATATTAAAACACTACTAGTAAAGAAGACATATTTGTATGATATTGGAGAAACAGACATACTTTTTATCCCATCAAGTACTGTAGCCACCAACCCTTTAGCGGTCTAACCAAGGTCCCATCATCTGAGATTCTCTGTAGTCAATCTCCTCCATTTTTCTCCTGTCCTTCTAGCAGTTGAGTCTGAACTTTTGTTTTCTTTTACTTATGAAAGAGCTCAATATGTGTAGCAAAAACCTTGAGAGTTTCCAGATGTGCCTACTACTTTTTTCTAGTCATTTATAGGAAATTTGTTCCACCAGAGGAATGTATGATCATACAATATGAACAACAATTTACTGTGAACTGCAGACACCAAAAAAAGCAAAGCAAAAATTGATGGTCTGGCCTTGTTGCAATTCCTTGTTTTGCTTGGTTGTAAAGCCTCATTAGACAGATTGCAGTATTGCCAAGCTGAGATAAAATATTAGAGCATCTACTGTCGTCTGAAGGCTGTAAAAATGCTGCAATCTATGAGTCAGCTGACTTTTCATATAAAATGGCCAACTGAAAAAACAAAATAAAAAAACTTCCAACTCAGGCAACTGGGGAGTTAGTATGGTATTAGACAGCAAATCTGAACTTTGCAGTGTGCAGAACACTGGGAAGAGATCTCTGACAAGCAACTGTGTGACTTTGCAGACCTTAATTGCTCTGGCCCTTAAGAGCTGATGCAACAATTAAACAGCTTCTCCCTCAGCTTTGGGGATTCTGAAAGCCTTCACGCTTCTTTTGTCAGGTAACTAAAGGTACTGCTATTGGCCTGTTGACTTGAAAGTTGACCTTGGATTACAGACCAGTGGTTGATTGCTGTTGTGCTGTATGCTTGGAGTGCCACCATTCATCCCTGTGGTTTAGAAATGGCATGGTGCATGGCCTAGCTTTCTTATCACACACACTGTCACTTTCAGTCATTTATTGATATGTTCCACATGCAGTACCAGCAGTCTGACAATTACATAACCCACCATTTCTAGGTGCACTATTGAGCTAACTACCAACACACATTGTTATCCAATCTTAATTTCATACTTAGAAGTACAAGTTCCCAGGCCTCATTAAATGGATGATCATGGTTGTACAATGATGATAGAAGATACTGAATTCTTACCTGATGGGTCATGCACCCAAGACAAGAGTGGCCAACTTAAGGCTTCCTCTGCTATGGTGACTCCTGAGACTGTATAGACTTATGCTTTGACTAGGATTGAATTGGAAAAAGCACACTGAATCACTGCTGGTTCCTAGAACTGTGGTTCTTCATATTGGACATTCATTGATTGCAAACTTGGGTTTGGTGTTTGTCATACAACAGAGCATATTTTTCTTTTAAGATTTATTTATTATATAAGTACACTGTAGCTGTCTTCAGACACACCAGAAAGGGGTAATGGATCCCATTACAGAGGCCACTGACAACAATTCCTAAATTAAAAAGGGGGGGGGGTACTCTTAAAGACACTAAATGCTTGTTACAGTTACCAAAAAGATGACAATTATTCAACAGAGAGCAAATGGATTCTATTTGCAGAGTTCACTGCAGGCCACTCCAGGGTCAGGCTGGGAAGCTCTCTCTAACCAACCTATCAGGAACCTGTGGCACTTGATTTCAAAGAAGGAATGGATATAGACAGAGAGCAATGCTGTGACAGTGTGTGTGACATCTGGGTCACCTGGCAGCTTTCCCTTTCAGGAGCAGGGGCTCAGCAACAGGCAGGATTCTCATCCTGTACACTGCCTGCCTGTCAGGCACACTGAATCAAAGGACTTCATTTTATCTCTGCTACTGTCCAGAATTTCTAAAAATATTTGCACACAAACCCAATCTTTTAGACAAGTAGAACAAATGAATCAAAATGAAGAAAGTAAATAATATAAACAAGAGCATAAGTTGGCCAAGAGCTTAGCCAGTATACTTATTAGAAATTAGAATGAGGACTGGGGATGGATGAGGGCTTATCGTGTTTGCTTGGATCCTGGGTTTGATCCTTGGCACTGTAATAAGTAGGTAGGTAGGTAGGTAGATAGGAAGGTGATAGATAGATGATGGATAGATAGATAGATAGATAGATAGATAGATAGATAGATAGATAGATAGAGGGATGGATGGATGGATGGATGGACGGACGGACGGACGGACGGACGGATGGATGGATAGACAGACAGCAGACAGACAGAATAAACCCTGCAAGTGCCTAGGCTTTCCCCTTGGGAACATATATTTGGCAGGCCTATGAATTTGGATGTAACCATAGCTCCTGTCAGATGTAACTAAATCCTCTTATAATTTTGTTCAGTACTTAAAAGGCTCCTTTCAGATAGAAACTCTGAAACTCAAATCCATACTTTATAGGAGTCTGAAAGGACTGCCAGAGGAAGGCGGCCATGCCTGGCCACAGGGAGACTTTGTCTACTTGAAAGCATTCCTGAGAAAAGAAGGCCATCCCCCTGCTGAGTGGGATCCTTTCAAGTGCTGCAGAGAACCTGCAGGGCTATCAGAGACAAAGACAGGTGACTGGAGTCATGCTTCCCATGTGAAGCCAATGCCACAGGAAGACTGGGCTGTGGTTCTCACAAAGGACCCAACCCTTTAAGTTCCCACAGTATCTAATAGGCATCAAACTAACCTGGAAAGAGATATTCTAGAACTGTGGTATTGTACTGGTGGCTGCCTAGCACAGCAGTACTTCTTCCAATTACTTTAAGGATCACGTCGAGGGGGAAGCTGGACTGGTACACTTCTCTTTCTTCCTGTTCCCCCTTCCCTCTGTTGGGGCTGATCGTTCCCACAACCACATAAGCTCTAAATGGCTCTGGCAGTATTGGTTCTATTTGGATCCACAAGGCAACAGTCTGATTTAACAGAGTTCAAATGGGACCTTCTTCACTAATACCTTTAATAACAACAAAGGAAACATAACATGTCTAGGTATTTGAGCTATACATTTTTTTAAAAATAAATTTTATTGAAAATAGATTCTCTCATATAATACATCCCGCCCACAGTTCCCCTTCCTTTCAGCTCTTCTCTCCTCGCTGCTCCCTCAGATTCACACCCCTTCCATTTCCCTTGAGGGAACAGCAGGCCTCTGAGAGACAACCAAACAGGACAAAACAAGATACAGCAAGACAAGGCAAAACCCTTCAAATGGAGGTTAGACAAGGCAACCCAATGTGGGGAACAAGTCTTGAGGGCAGTCAAAAGAGTCAGAGGCACACTTGCTCCCACTGTTAGGAGTCCCACAAAAACACCAAGTTAACAGTCCTAACATACATGCAGAGGACACATTGCAGACTTACGCAGGCTCCAGGCTTGTTGCTTCAGTCTCTGTGAGCCCATAAGGGCCCTGCTTAATTGGTTCACTGCTTAACTGGTTTACAGTTTCAGAGACCTAGTCCATTATCCTTGTGGTGGAGAACATAGTGGCACATAAGCAGACATGGTGCTGAAGAAATAGCTGAGAGCAAGCAAAATCCTGATTCATAGGCAACAGGGAGAGAAACTAAATCTGGCCTCTTGAACTCTTAAAGCCCATCCCCATGACACACTTCCTCCAACAAGTTCACACATCCCTATCCTTCTAATCCTTTCAAAGAGTCTTACTCCCTTGTGGCTAAGCATTCAAATATGGGACTATGGGAGCCATTCATATTCAGCCCACCACAGCATTTTACTGTGGACTTACTGGGTATTTGGGCAATTGCATTTTCTCAGAGAAAAGGAGAAATAACTGCAATAGAAATAATTGTAAGGTTGTAATGATATTTAATAGTGACACAGAGACTATGAGGGCAAATACAAATTAAAAATGAGAGGCTTAACTTCTCTGTGTTGGGAACAAAGGGAAAAAGACTTCCTTTGTTTTTCTTTCATTATTTCTTGGTCTTTCCAAATATATACATATCTTCATAATGATGAAAAAGGCCCTTTGACTATCTTTTAACTTAGCCAAGTTTTTTTCAAGACAACCCATCCCTTGTCTTATTCTATTATTTATCATTTGCTCTTATTTGTGAGATTATAAAATAATTATATCATTTCCCCCTTCCCTTTTCTCCCTACCAACTCTTCCATATATCCCTCCTTGTTCTCTTCCAGATTCATGGCCTCTTTTTTCATTAATTGTTATGGCATGCATATATGTACATGTACATACATATATACTCCTAAACATAAGATGCTCAGTCTCTATAACATTGCTTGTATGTATGTTTTCAGGGTAGATAACAAGATGCTGTGCCCTTCCCTGGGAAAGTTGATATTCTCTCACTCTCAGCTTGTCTTAGTTGTCTATAGTTCTAACTGTAGGGCTGAGGTCTTGGGATCTTTTTCCCCATCTGTTTGGTGTGTCTGTTGTCATTCTTGTTCAGTTCATGAATATTGCCTGCTTTAATCGTGAAATGAAAATATCTTCAGGTCATTTGGAAAGCTAAGATCCTGTTATGGCTTAAATCTGAAATGCATATGTTAGAGAGTTGGTTGTCAGCTAATAGGCTTCTGAGAAGTGATTAGATGCTCATGGTTCTGACCTAATCAATAGATTGATGGATTCACACTGTGATGGCATTATTGGGAAGTAGTAGAAAGGAGGAGGTGAGGTCTAGTTGCCGGAAGTAGTTTCCTGGCATATTTCCCTGAAAGATATCACGTTCAGTTGTTCTCTGCTTTCTTTCTTTGAAATGACCAACCTCTACAACTACACCCTCCTGTTGCTATGATATTCTGCTTTGCCTAGGGTTCAAAGCAAGAGATTCAGACACCTTGGGTTAAAACCACTGAACCTGAGCCAAAGTAAACCTTCGGCCCCCTCCTGCATTCTAAAATATTTATCATAGCACAAAACAAAAACAAAACCTAGTTGACCTTCAGTGGTCACCCAACTCCAACATGTAACACAACTCCTGCCATAAAGATTATAAGAAGCTTCCTCTTCCTCTAGAGAAAGCCAACACATGAGGACCTCACACAAAATCAAGTTAGGATAACTGCTGATAGGTGGCCAAGTGTTCACTATTGAGGACTAGTGCTGGTTTACCTGAGAACATTAATGCATTTGGTTGCATCTGCTTCCCTGCGTGAAGGACAGGATTCTTCTCTGTTCTGGAAATCCCTTAGTAGACTGCCTGAGATGTGTGGCCCAGCTTGGTGTAGTTGTTATTCAACCATCAGCGTTGCGCTTTCTTATTACTTTTGTCAAGAGAATATCTCTGTTGGGGAAGATGTTGTGATTAATTCCACATGGTCAACATTCTTCCAAGGCATCAACAACTCTGCTCTAAAGTGTTACTGTAGCTTACATTTTTCCAGGAAAGCAATGTGAATTCTCTAGACAGCTGATAAGCTGTGGTCAAAACCAATCAACCAAACCTCACTGTGCTTTAACAGACTTTCTACCTCTTGCCCCTACCCTACTAAGTTAGTTTTTCTGTTGCTATGATATGATACCCTGACCTTTCGACATATAGGAGAAAGGGATTATTTTGCAGGCTATGATAGGAAAGGCACAGAGAGCATCAGGAGTTCGAGGTAGCTGGTCACACTGTATCCACAGTCAACAAGCATATAGGGACTAGTTCTATTAGATCATTTTCTCCATATATATTTGATATATATATATGTATATGTATGTGTGTGTATATGCATATGTATATGTAAATTAAATCAGCCCAGGAAACAGTGATACCCGACATGGGTCATCTTGCCATCTCAATTAATCTAATCAAGTTATCCTCCTACAAGCATGCCAAGAGGTCTGTCTCCCAGGTAGTTCCAGATAGTATCTAGTTCACAGCTGGGATTAATTATCATAGCCATCCATACCAGAGGTGACTCAGAAGCACCGTACTAGCCTGAATTTGAGGAATGTGCTAGTTTATGCTTTGTTCTTTCCCCTGCTGTTCATGTTATGCTGAGTTCCTAGAAGAGACTTAGGAGTCCACATAAAGCACTTCATCCTTCTCATGGCAGAACCAGGTTCCCCAGAGTTCTCATAATGGGAAGGCTTGGCTGATGACATGCGTGCCTCCAGGCCTCCTTAGGGAGCTTCTGCAGACCCAGTGTCTTTCCTCATCAGGTTTCATGAGGTTGGGTCTGTGTGGAACTATAATAATTGATTCAGTAATCAAAACCCATGTGTGGTGTCTTTTATTTCCGTTTATTTATCAGGGAAAGGTCCCTTGGGAAAGGGGACATAACCACATGCTCACCTTGCCCTAACACATAGTTGTCTTATCTCTCCCAGTTGGTCAGACACTTGCTTTTTATGGTTTGTCTTTCACAATCCTCATAAAATATGTTCCTTCGCTCCTTGATTCCATTATTGCTGCTCACCCCAGCTTTTGAGCATTTAGCACCCAGTGATGACACACCATGGAGACTCAGATATGTGTTGAGAAAACCCAAATTCCAGCCTAGCATGGTCTCCTATTGATAAGTTTGACCCCAAGTTCAGCACCTTCCCAGGAACACCTTTCATGATAGAAATCTTCAACTATTTATTCCATAACCCCCTTTCCCCTGTGCCACCATCACCACGGTGGAACAGAGCTTTGCCATATTGTCCTCTGGGTTCTGTCATTTGGTTAAACAGATGCCATAGTCAGCATGCATCTATTCCTGCACATCTCCCCACACAGGGAATCTCAGAGCTTCAGAAGGTTTCTGTATGTCTCTACTCAGCAAGCAGCATGCACGTGACTGAACTCAAGTTCTGTCTCCTTCCCTTCAGGCAAGAGAGCAGAACGTATTTGCCCTCATCATCTCCCCTACCTCTTTCTCCTGGCCATGCACAGCCTGTCCTTTTTAGAGGGGAAGTGAGAGATGGTAGCTACACAAAAGCCTAGGACACATAAATATTTATAGGCTGGGCTATTTATAGACTGCAGGAGCTCAACGGCTCTGCTTTTGATACTTGGTGAGTTTCAGCTGTAATACTGTCAAGCTGCTGGAGTGCAGGGAAGTTCTGGGTGGTTCGTGGACTCTACAAACCACTGTGGCCCTGCACGCTTGTGCAGCCACTGATACCTGCCTAGTCTGAATGCTTCTGATGAGGAGTCTGAATGCATGCTGCCTCCTGAAGCTAATAATCAGGTGTTTGCCATGGCCACAGTTTAATCTACTGCAGAGTAAGAGAGCACGGGTGGGCTGGATGTGCTTGCCAGTAGTGGCAGGCTTGAAGAACAAACAGCTACTTGCAGGGACCTTTAAAGAACATTTAATCTGATTCAGGCAAGTAAACACTCCTAGCATCCTGAAACTCAGAGGGATAGCTGGTTGGCCATAAGGTATGGACATCCCCAAGGAGACCTGGGCCCTATGCTCTACATTTCAGACAGAGCCTTAAATTTACATGATTATTAATATCTGCTGAGATTAGCAATATGCCAAGCATATGTTGAATATTTTACGTGTGTTACTTTTATTTAATTCCTCCAAACAGCAGCAACAAAAACTCACTGATGAATTGAAAGTGTTTGATGTGTGAGGCCTAATTAAGTTGCAAAATGTATAACTGGATCATGTTCAGTTCTTTTTGAGTATGTTACACTGTAATTCAAAAGACCCGGTAAAGCATGTATTCTTATTCCTTTAAAAAAGAACTATGTCAGTTTGATCCCTGAGTCCAAACTCATAGCCAGCTTGTACTATGAAGTGTCTTTAAGTATCTTCCCTAAAATAGCTGCCTGGAAGGACTATTAGTACCATAAGTGACCCTTGCCACATAGCATGTGAAATGAGTCCACAACCACTGTGTGCTTAGCACCTAGCACAGGAACAGGCCCTTATGGGATTTCAGAAAATGTGCTAAATATTTAATTTCTTCCAAGGTAACTTTTTCCTCTTGAGAATTTCTTGTTGCCACCTCCCTCAGCATGTGCTAGGCTACCCTGTCTAGCTGCTGGCAGGATTCTCGATCTGTCATGTTTTTCCTTAGTTTTATAGGCCCCCAGACCTTAGGACGATTGACACCATGATAGATATACCATTCAGGCCATGGAACCCAGCATGACAGCAGCACCTGCCAAAACAAGAACAAATCTAATGCATAGTTCTGGGAAAGTCCCTAAATATACTAACCTTGATTTTTGGTGTCTGTAGTTCCACTCTAGTTAACTGTTCTTGCTAACTGAGGTATGCCAACACAAGACATGGGTTTTGTGCTGAAAAGATCACCCTAAGGAAACTTTGAGACTGCGCTTGGGTCCCAAACACCCAATGTAGTCACCAGCTGGCTAATACCAACTTTCTATTGGTTTAAGCCCGTGTCCAAATGATCTTCTCCCGTGGATCCTTCTCAATGTCAGGAGCTCAGAGTTTGGGGAGGTTGAATAGGAATGGCCTCATGTGCTTGTATTCTTGACCCTTAAAGAATGCCACTATCAAAAGGTGTGATCTTGTTAAAGAATGTGCCACTGTAGAGGAAAGGTCACATACATTCAAGTCTGGCCAGTGTGACACAGTCTCCTTCTGCTGCCTGAGGATCATGACATAGAACTCTCTGCTCCTTCTCTAGCACCATGTCTGCGTGCATGCCACCATGTCTCCTACCATGACAATAATGGACGGAACCTCTGAACTGTAAGGCAGCCTTGATTAAATGCTTTCCTTTATAAGCGTTGCTGTGATACTCAGCTATTAAAAGCAATGAATTCTTAGGCACATGGGTGGAACTGGAAAATATCATCCTAAGTGAGGTAACCCATTCACAAAAAAAGCCACACATGGTATGCACTCACTGATAGGTGGATATTAGCCCAGAAGCTCGGAATACCCAAGACACAATTCACATATCAAATGATGCCCAAGAAGAAAGAAGAAGAGGTCCCCGGTCCTCAATGCAGTAGTGTAGGGGAATACCAGGACAGGGAAGTGGGAAAGGGTTGATTGGGGAACAGGGGGAGAGGGCTTATGTGACTTTCGGGGGAACCAGGAAAGGGGAAATCATTTGAAATGTAAATAAAGAATATATCTAATAAAAAAAAAGTTGCTGTAAGCATGGTGTCTTAGCACAAACATAAAACCCTAAGAGTCAAAGTCAGTTTTCACAAAACCAAGTGAAAAGCATTGAAGTGTAATGATGAGAACAGGTAGACATTGTCTAGGCAACCTAGGGTAAAAGATTTCAAAGAAAATAACCAGGTTTTGTTTGTTTTGTTTATTTTTAACTATCTAAAGTCAGAAAATGTCTTTAGGCCTCTTGGCAGCCATGTTCTTACCAGAGGCCAGAGACACTAGAAGTGTTTGGGAGCTATGATCCCTAAACTCAACTCCAAGTGGATCAAGGACCTCTACATAAAACTAGACACATTGAAACTAATAGAAAAGAAACTGGGGAAGACCCTTGAGGACATGGGCACAGGGGAAAATTTCCTGAACAGAACTCCAATCAAGAATTGACAAATGGGACCTCATAAAATTAGAAAGTTTCTGTAAGGCAAAGGACACTGTTAAAAGGACAAAATGGCAACCAACAAATTGGGAAAAGATCTTCACCAATTCTACATCTGACAGAGGGCTAATATCCAATATATACAAAGAACTCAAGAAGTTAGAGCCCAGAGAACCAAATAACCCTATTAAAAATGGGGTACAGAGCTAAACAAAGAATTTTCACCTGAAGATCTTCAGATGGCTGAGAAGCACCTTAAGAAATGTTCAACATCACTAGTCATTAGGGAAATGCAAATCAAAACAACCCTGAGATTTCACCTCACACAGGTCAGAATGGCTAAGATTAAAAATGCAGGAGACAGCAGATGTTGGTGAGGATATGGAGAAAGAGGAACACCCCTCCACTGCTGGTGGGATTGCAAGATGGTACAACCACTCTGGAAATCAGTCTGGGCATGACACTTCTGGAAGACCCTGCTATACCACTCCTAGGCATATACCCAGAGGATTCCCTGGTATGCAATAAGGACACATGCTCCACTATGTTCATAGCAGCCTTATTTATAACAGCCAGAAGCTGGAAAGAACCCAGATGTCCCTCAATGGAGGAATGGATACAGAAAATGTGGTATATTTACACAATGGAATACTACTCAGCAATTAGAAACAATGAATTCATGAAATCCTTAGGCAAATGGTTGGAACTGGAAAATATTCTAAGTGAGGTAACCCATTCACAAAAGAACACACATAGAATGCAGTCACTGATAAGTGGATATTAGCCCAGAAACTCTGAATACCCAAGACACAAGTCACATATCAAATCATTCCCAAAAAGAAAGAAGGAAAGGGCCCTGGTCCTGGAAAGGCTTTGATGCAGCATTGTAGGGGATTTCCAGGACAGAGAAGTGGGAAGGGGTTGATTGGGGAATGGGCAGAGTTAAGAGGGCTTATGGGACTTATGGGGAGGGCAGAACCAGGAAAGAGGAAATTATTTGGAATGTAAACAAAGAATATAGAAAATAATAAAAAAATGATTTATAGTTTTCTCTTCAGAAGATAGAATGTTGACAAAAAAGGCCCATAAAGGAAAAAAAATTATTCAAGATAGTAGAATCTCTGGCTGTGTGTGACTTAATGTCCTTGTGATTATTAAGCAAATTCTTTTGGAATATATAAACATGTTCCTTGTGCTCACCAAACTAGTGACTAAGAATGTCATCAAAGATCATTTGAGATCTATGCATAGCAGAGACTTCTCTACTTAGATATACCCTACCTACCTGATGTTTAAAGTGCCTTGATTTATGATTTCCTTTGTTCTGTTACTGCAAAAACTTCATGAAACTGTTTCCACAATGGAACACGATGTTTGGGATACCAGGAGTCTTTGTCCCTGGGCCATGGTGATGGGATGAGGCTGTGTTTTGCCCTACGTTATTCCATATTGTACGAAACAATGGTTTGTCGGGCTGTGCAGTACCCTGAGAGGCTCAATTTTACAAGCAGCTGTCGACTGTATTTTATATACTAATGTAGAAGAATGGGACAACTCTGCACCTTGGTGGACATGTCTGCAGGGTCTTATGTCTACTACCACCCACGAGGTACCGGCTGAAAAATGAAGCATCCCTAAAAGTAGAAAGGATACTCCCCTATACATCCATCAGAGGAAACTGGGAGTTAAGAAAGGGTGTGGCTCATTTATCCCAGCCTCACAAAAGAGAGTGAGTGTGTCCTGAGCATAGGAGGTCAGAAACATAAAGGAATGCGAGGTTCATGACTTTGTTGGCTGTAGAAATGAAGGCCAGCAACTGGACCCAGAAGGATGAACAGTGGCTAGAGATGAGCCCATGAACAGAGAAGCAACCTGAGCTGATGTTCCTCAGAGTCATGAGTTCTCTCTGCCATTCCCTTGATGTTTACATTGAATGATCACAATTCAGTAGACCAGAAGTCTACACACCATTAGCTATCTTTCCTTTCTGTGAGGTCTGACCCTTGCTGCCACCTTGCAAAGCAGGGCTGTGGAGATGGCTCCCAGTACCTCCAAGGGCCTGTGTGTAGAGCTTTGGAGTGCTGGAGGCATAAGCGATGGGCAATTGTCTAGAATGTGCAAGGCCTTTGGTTTGGTTTGAAGAAAACAAGCCAGATTACAATGGTAGAAAGCATGCTATAGAGTCTGATTTAGTTAATGTTCTGTGATAAACCACCATGACCAAAGGCAACCTGGAGATAAAAGGGATTATTTGGCTTCCACATCCTGATCATAGTCCATCATGGAAGGAAGTCAGTGTAGGAGAAACTGACAGCAGGAACTGAAGCGGAGACCATGAAAGAATGCTTCTTACTGGCTTGCTCCTCATGATTTGCTCAGCCTGCTCTCTTATGCACTCCAGAACCACTTGCCTGGGTACCAGTGCCATCCCCTGAAAGCCCTACAGGAGTCGTTAATTAAAGAATGCCCCACAAGTTTGCCTATGGACCATGTTCTCAATTAAGGTTTCCTCTTCCCATATGACCCAAGCTTGTGTCAAGTTGACCAAAACCTAAGCAGCACAGACACATAAACAAATGAGGATTTATATTTCTCACTTAAGAGGTCTGGAGGTAGGTGACAGCTCCTACTGTTGAGTCAGTGGTTCTTGAAGTCAAGACTAAACACCCCAATACTCTTTTGATTATTTCCTCAGAATTTCAAAATGGATACTGTCCTGGACATCCAGACATAAAATTATTGTTGACTGTTTAAAAAATTGAAAAAGCAGGGTGATGATTATAAACTAAATGAAAGTATCTACAAGGGGCCTCACAACAAAGGTCCATTTGTGTCTTGTTAGATAGTGTGCTAGTCCATGGCCACCCTCAGGGGGGGAAAATGGGTTGGGAATGTGTCTGAATCAGCCAATCTATCTTGGTTGTTATATTGTCCTGTTCTCATTTTTTCTGATAATCTAGCTGAAGGTACTGGGACATGAAAAGTCCATTGATAAAAAACTCTGACAGTTTAAGTGGTCTGGGGAAGTTTAAAGGAAAATAGTATTCTATACTCAATGCTTCTGCTACCAACTGCCATAGTTTTTCCACACTAAGCAGTTTTTGGATGAACATTAGGATAAACATATAAGATGAGGTTCTGCAAGCAGGGGTCTAAAGCAGCCTCTGTACCCACTGGGTTTGGGCATGAGTGCCAACCTCCAGCATCCAAGTGTTCTACTTTCCTCTCCCAGGGGTTCTTCTAGAGACGCCATCTCAATGGCAGGATCGACCACGGTGGGGCTGAAATTTCCAACCCAATAACTGAATGACTAGTTCTTCTAGCCACCAGATCACATCTCCACAAGTCAATCTACAGTATAAACTTGAGGGCTGTAGAAAGAGTTTTTGAATGAATAATATGACAATATGTCTCTTATTCCAATTTGAGAGTTATCTGCCAAGAGCCAAGGAAGAAGACCAAATGATTATATCACAATGCAGAGCCTTTCAAAAATTCAGTTCTTTAAACCATGAAGAACTGAAGCCACAAGGGACAAGAAAGCAGATGAATGATAAGAGAGGTTGACCCAGTCACACCCCCAGATGTGGTGTCGAGTGGTAAGCCAGGCTGCTCTGTGTTTCTAGATGAGATGTCCAGCAAACCCGACAACAAGCAGTGTAAAGAACAGTTCACTTCCCCAGGGGCCCCTCAGCACATCATATATAAGAGCAGAATTGTCGTATGGAAACTCCTGCAATGTTCTCTCCAGCATCAGTCTGAGCCACGTGAGAACAGTGTCAATTCATTCCTCAAAGACAACAGCACACAGTAGAGCCAGGTACTGGGCCACACAAGCTCCAAGATGGCAGGGTGTGGCAGCGGTGGAGGAGCTCAGGAACTTGTTACCAGAGGGCTGAAAAACCACCCTGGTCTTGAATGAGGTGGACCAAGGTAAGGCAAAGCTCCCCTAGAACACAGCATCTTCAGCTGTGGTCAGGTGGCAACCCAGTGAGGTTATAGAAAGACCTGACAACAGTAAATGGTTTCTGAGTGTACAAAGACCAAATTTAAATCAAAGTCAAGTTCATAACGAATCCAAGGTGCTTCTTGTGGCGATCAAGCATGTTTGTGACATAATTTCATGTCAGTTTAGGGCTTTTCATTGTACATGTGCACCATGCAGTTTAACACATCAGGCTGAAACACACTTCAGACCACACATAAGAGCATGGTGTGTTGTGAATCATGGTACTTTTTTTTTTCTATACATATACTTTACACCTCTAATGCAAACATAGTTATTTAATTATTTTTAAAAAGCTGTTTATTTTCTCCTGCCATCATGCCTTACAGTGTCGATGTCAAACTAATATATCTTTAAATTGTACTGTGTTTGAATGGTTGATTTTAAAACTCAAGGAGCTTTCCTATAATCTCAGCACTTGGGAAGCTGAGGCAGGAGGATCACAGTAAATTCAAGATCAGTTTAGGCTACTTAGTGAGTTCCAGAACAGCCAGGACTATGGAGTGAGATGATATCTCAATTAAAAATGCTGACTTTATTTTTATAAAAACTCATTAAATAGTTTTGGCTTGGGACGATGACAAAATTTCCGAAATGGTTATATACCTATTTCCATCATTTTGTGCTAATTATGTATACAAAGCACATTTTCTGCACCAATGACTGATTCTTTATGTCAAAACAAAAACATCCATTTCATCTGTAAAAAATGCTTTATCTTTAATAAAGATGAAAAGACATATATACCAGAGTCTCTTTCTTGCTTATTAAAAATGTTTGGTTTGTGTCTACTTAGACATCTGTAGACCCAAGATCACACCATAATTTCTTGGGTAAAAAGGAGTTACAATGAGAAAAAGCATAAGGAGTCCTTTTCCAAAGAACCTTCCCAAAGATGAAGCCAGACTGCAGGAAAGGCCAGAGAAACTTTGCTCCAGTGGTGCAGACACAGCTGCAGAGGTAAAGCTCCAAACCAGAGAAAAGAAGTGGATGGCCGTGTCTTTGTCCCTGAAGGCTTTATTGAAGTGTGTGTGACAACTGTTCTTCCCAGCATGACATGAGCCTTCAGTGTGAAGCTGGACTCCATACCCTCAGCCCAGCCAGGGAGAAAACATCAACTACCTTTATTCTGTGTGTTTGTCTACTTATACTTTTTCTCTTTTGTACTGGCTGGTTTTGTATCAACTTGACACAGGCTGGAGTTATCACAGAGAAAGGAGCTTCAGATGAGGAAATGCCTCCATGAGATCCAGCTGTGGGGCATTTTCTCAATTAGGGATCAAGGGGGGAGGGCCCCTTGTGGGTGGTACCACCTTTGGCCTGGTATTCTTGGGTTCTATAAGAGAGTAGGCTGAGAAAGCCAGGGGAAGCAAGCCAGTAAGAAACATCCCTCCATGGCCTCTGCATCAGCTCCTGCTTCCTGACCTGCTGGAGTTCCAGTCCTAACTTCCTTTGGTGATGAATAGCAACGTGGAAGTGTAAGCTCAATAAACCCTTTCCTCCCCAACTTGCTTCTTGGTTATGATGTTTGTGCAGGAATAGAAACCCTGACTAAGACATCTTTAAAATTTTTATTCGCACTTCTTACTTGAAAATGCAGGCATGTACATGATGTATCTTGATCACATCTGCCCCATGTTTCCTTCTCCAGCTCCTTCTAGGAGCATATACCATCAGGCCTCTCTCTGAATTTCATGTCCTCCTTATTTATTTTTTAAATATCTTATTTATTTTATGTGTATGAGTGTTTAATCGCACTCATGTTTATGCCCCACATGCATGCCTGCTATCATGGAAGCCAGAAGAAGGCATTGATCCCTTGGAATTAGAGCTGCCCTGTGGGTGCTGAGAATTGAACCCTTGACTTCTATAAGAGCAGCGGGTGCTCTTAACCACTGAGCTATCTCTCCAGTCCCTTATTTACTGTTTGTTTTCAATCTGATAGCATTAGTGGTTCTATTTTCTGAGGGGTGGGGAATTAAACATTGTTTTCTTTCCTAAAGAAAGGTGACTCTCCCTCTACACAGCAGTCATCAATTGACTCAACTAGGAGTGGGGCCTCAGGATCTCCTTCCTTCTTCATGCCGATATATATATATATATATATATATATATATATATATATATATATATATATATATACACACATACACACACACGTGTATATATACACGTGTGTGTGTGTATGATATGTATTTTTATTTATATGTATATGTGTTATCATGCATATCTGTGTACTACTTGCAAGCCTGATGCCAGCAGAAAACAGAAGGCAGAGGGCAGAGGGCAGAGGGCAGAGGGCAGAAGGAGGCACCAGGTTCTCCTGAGACTGGAGTTACAGATGGTTTTGAGTCATCATATGAGTTCTGGGAATTGATCCCTAGTCCTCTGAAGGCTGAGTCATCTTTCCAGTTTCCATGATGGAATTTTAACTGGCTTGGCTCTGTGTAGGTAACAACATCTGCTGAGGTTCGTGTGCACAGACGTCAGGCCCTGAGCAGAGGACTGCATTTCACAGCACTCCTTCTTCTGGCTCTTATATTCTTTCTGCCCCTCTTCCTTGGTGTCCCCTGAGCCTTGGGAGGGGACAGTGCTATAATAACCGCTCTATAGTGCACTCACAGTCACTATTCTATAATAACCGCTCTATAGTGCACTCGCAGTCACTATTCTCAGTATCATAAACACTCTGTATCAACCATTATGCACTTCAGCAAGAAGCTTCTCTGATCAAGGTTCGGAGCAGCACAAATATATGGATATTAGCACAAATACTTAGATGACTATTTCATATTTAATCTAAATATATGGATGTTTAGATATTTAAATAATTAAATATTTAGACATGAATTATAAAAAGTAACATCAATATGTTCTTACCTAGGGTCTATAACTTCCCTGCCCTTGAGTTTTGAGCATGTTTGCAGTTCCAGAAATTATTTCCCTCCTGTGTAACAGGCTTCAGATCCAATTAAGAGAGCAGTTGTTTACCCCATAATCATTTGTCACTATTGTGATGGTGAATACTTCTTGCCCAGTACATCCATATTGTGTATGCAGGGTCCAGTGCTGGGCAAGACCATTGATTCCTCTTCTTCCACAGCAGCCTGTACAGTGCCTTCTAGTACTATGAAAGCTAGCCACCAGGGACAATATTCTGGCCAAATCAAGATTGATTTCTCTGTGTCCTGCAACCGATGTATGATGTCTTCCATTGTAAGACCTTATGGTCTAGTTCTGGTGAGCAATAAAGATCAATGGTAAGAGCCCGTGTTGTTTTCTTAGGTGCCTCTAGGTCCCGTCTGATCAATAATGCAAAGAGAGATAACCTGTGCCTCGCACTGAGATTTTCATGTAATAACCTATACCTTCTGGGAGCTGTGTTGCTTGCTAATGTGGAGTACTTCTCTTCAAATTCCCCTTTGAAAATTATACTTTTAATTAGCTTAAAAACTAGTGGGATTTGCGTAATGTTTCTTTGCATACTCTTAATTTTGTTTAATCCACTTTCCTCTCCTCTCCCTCACCTAGCCGTGTCCAGTGCACATAAGCTGTTAGTTCCCACTGTTCTTTTAAATCCCTTCTGTTCTCCTCTCCCCTTTTATGTATTTTGCTTCAACTCCAAGACCACGAGTTCCCAAAGTAGGTTTCCTTGTGGCATTTTTCTAAACAAACTTGTTTCACTGATTCTCTGTCCCCCTTCTGCCCTCCCTCCCCCACCCTCTCCCCGTGCTTTTCTCCCTTCTAAAGCTTCCCTTCTCCTGCATTGCACACATGCACACATGGCCACTTCCTCCAGTAAGAGTGCTTAACTACATCGAGCGCCCTCCAGCTACCTTTTAGCACTGCAGAGAGGTTAAAGCTCCCAGCTGCACTCAGGGTTCGCTTTTTTAAGCAGTTTTAACCAGTTTTAGGGGTGCTTGCTAAGACGTTAATGTATGAGAGTTTGAATTTCCTCTTTGAGATTATTTTGCCTCTCCCAATTCCTTAATCCTGGCCAATCCCAACAAAATGACACCTCAAAGAAAGAACGTGGACTTGGTTTGCTGGTGGCTGCAGCCAGAGGGCGCTCGCTCGCTCGCTCGGGGAGTAGCAGTGTTCACAGAGGACAGGCTTCCTCTGCACTTCCAGATCAGCCCAAAGTCAGAGCCTTCGAGTGGAGCTCATGGGCAAGCAGCCCTTCCCTGGATTGCTCAGCCCACGGGAGAAAAATCCATCATGGGAGCAGAGTTTGGAGGTAGAGGTGGCCATAAGATGTTGTCACTCTTCTGACAGCCTGTTGATCCTGATCAGAAGTCACTTTCTGTTTCTCTTAGCTTACATGCTCCTCTGCTCTCCAAAAGAGAAGGTACCTGAGTCCCTAGGCCTCCCTGGATATATAAATATCCTCCTCCTCCTTCTCCTCTTCCTCTTCTTCCACCTCTTCTTCCTCCTCCTCTTTCCCCTCCTCTTCCTCTTCTTCCTCCCTTTTCTCTTTCTCCTCCTCCTCTCCCTCCTCCTCTTTTTCCTCCTCTTCCCCCTTTTTCTTCCTCCTTCTCCTCTTCCTCCCCCTTTTCTCTTCTTCCTCCTCTTCTCCTCCTTCTCCTTCATGCACACAGGCTGGCATATCTTTTTCCCATTAGCCTTCTTAATGACTCAATGATTACAGGCAGAAGGAAAGTTTCCACTCCCCAATCCTGCCTGCAAGCAGCTCATACTCAGACCAACACGAAGACAAAGCACACATCTTGAAAATGCAGAATTTTGATGCAAGAATCCAAGGAGTAATTTAATTTTCAGCCTCCAAGAATGCTTTTGTAACTTGTTATTCTACATTTCTAGCAATGTTTAGCTTCAGTTATGTGCTATGGGAAGAGAGACATCCCTCTCAGAACCTTCACAGCTTTACTGGAAGATTTCCCATTCCCCAGACAGTACTATTTATTCTTTTTGTCACTAACACCTAGTGTTTAGATGCTTGCACTGAAATATCTTAATGCAGTCCCACTAGATCCTGTCTGTCCCCAGAACACAAAAATTCTTTATAACTTTCTCAGTCAAGTTAAGAGATATTAAGTTTGTGAGCTATGTTACAAGTGAACATCTACTAAAACCAGTGCAGTCACCAGTGGTAGCAGTACTTTCTAAAAAATTATGAAACATTTCAGACAAGCCAATATTTGTTTTAGAGGAAGTCATATCACTCAGACTAGTCTACATAACTAGTCTGCTCTGCTTCCTGATGGGCTGCACCAGTGGGAGGGGTAGAAGCCTGAAGGCCCTCTATGTGTGGTCTCCCAGTGGGAACTTCTAGCCTTAGGCACAGGAAGAAGGTTGGAAACCCAAAGGGTGCAGCTTGGGCAATGCCAGGCTAAGAAGTGGAGGGCAGGTCTGGGTGGTCCTCAGCACCTATGCAGGGACTCTGATTATAAGATTAGGAGTCAAGCAGCCAGTGCCTCCTCAGAAAACCCACTAGAGTTAGATTTTCATCCATTTAGGCTGCAATGACAATCTACCATAATATTTTCTTTGAATTATTAAAATTAAATTATGATGACAGTCTCCCCTTCCTCTTCCTGCTTTCAACATCTCCATGACCCCTGACCCCCGAGCCCCCTTAGTTTGTTCCCTGGACCATTATGTTTGTGTCTCAGTCCTGTAGGTTAGAAGGGTAGGATCAGAGGACCACAATGGTGAAGATCTACTAAGAACTCTCTTCTGGGTTTGCAGTCAGTTTTTTATTGTGGCTCCAAGTGACAGAAAGACAACAAGCTATCTCACTGCTGCTGCTGCTGGTGATCATGGTGGTGGTATGTATGTATGTATGTATGTATTTACTTATTTGTTTATTATATCTTCAAGATACTACTGGTTACTTCAGTCAGCGAATAGTCTTCTGAAACACGTGTGTGTGTGTGTGTGTGTGTGTGTGTGTGTGTGTCTGATGTGTTAGTGGGTGTGTACATTCCTACCTCTATGTGTGCACAAATAGGGGAAAGCACCTGGTGGCTGTGTGATAAGAAGTTCCCCTCTGGCCCCTGCCACATGGCACTGGAGTCCATAGCGGAGAGTGTGGGAGAGTCCTGTGCTGCAGCCATCTGGCGCCTGCTTCTCATCCTTTGATATGAGAGGAAAACACATGCTGTTATTCTAAAATTTTTCTTGGCTATCTTCTCAGTGTCAGGTACAATGATGGGTTCTGGGAAAGAGAAGAAAATGAAACTATTAAGAGAACACAAGGCCTGCCCCTGGGACACTGCTGTGATGAGTGAACTCTGGTTAGGAATGAGGAGGGTGCAGGAAATCTATTGGCTGTGATTTTCCCATACTGTGGTAAAATATAATACCTTAAACTGTAAAACAGATAAATGTTAATCCTTTTAGTCTTTGTTTGCTTTCCCATTAGGTGTTTTTTTTGTTTGTTTTTTTGTTTTTTGTTTTTGTTTCCCCCTGACAGGGTTTCTTTGTATAGCTTTTGCTCCTGTTGCATATTTTAAGACCATAGAGGTGGTCGAAATTAATAATTTTTTTAATTGTCAAGTCTAGTAGAAGGTATGGTCCTCTAGCAGTGGTTCTCAGCCTTCCTAATGTTATAACCCTTATGAATTATAATGTAAATATCTGAAATGCAGGATATCTGATAGGTGACCCACAGGTTGAAAACTTGCTGTCTTAAAGGCTCACTTGGTCATGGGAGGTGCCTCTGGTTCCTTCTATCTCACCAATTTTTTATGGCTATGTGTGGATACATCAAGAGCTTTGGATGTAGCTTCATTTGTTATTAGAAAATTTTTCCTGTATGATTTTTTTCTTTATGTTAAATCTCTAAATATATTGCATCTACCTTCCTGTGGTCTCTATGGCTTCCCCAAAAGGAGGTCAGTTGGCTTGCCACAGATGCAGGACGTTTTAACAGATGATCTATAATCACCTGGGATGTAGATGACCTTGGAGGCCAAGGGACAAAATACTGTCCCTTTAATCTATTTGACCAAATGAGTATAGCCTATAGGGTATAATCCTAGAAGCTGACTGAGTGTTCAGAATAGAGTAGGGCTGGGAACCTAGCTTATCATAGGCCACAGGTGTTGAGAGCCTGTGACTCCATCAGACCCTGCAGCTACCCAGGGCCTAATCTTCCAGGTCCAGATCCTCTCCAGCCTTCTTTTGGGCACTTTCCCATTCACTGGAATGTAAGAAGAGCATGATAAGGGAAGATTGTGCCTCCTGTCAGTTTTTAAAAGCTTCCCACAGTTCTTAGGGCAAGTTAGGAAAAATAAGAGCTAACCATTAGGTTTAATGTTTGACTACTTACTAAGTCAAGCTAGCCTCTCTATTTACTATGTGACTTAGGGCAGTTGACTTAACTTTTATGTGCCTCAATTTTCATCTGTACAAAGAACATAGACCTGAAGTCTTGAACGTCTCTCCCTCCCTCTCTCCCTGCTTCCCTCTCTCCCTGCCTCCCTCTCTCTCTCTCTCTCTTACATACACACACACACACACACACACACACACACACACACACGAAGCTGGAAGAGGTGGTGAGAGACTGTTGGGTGTGATTTTCCATCCTCCACATGCCCCTTGAAGACTGAGTCCCATTTTCCCTACAGTTCCATAGAAAGAACGTCAGTATATCTGGCTGTCAGAGACCACAAGATGGCTAGGGCAGACTTCACAGGCAGACTGAAGCTATAGGCGGTGCAGTGGGCAAACCTGAGAGGCAAAAATCTCCCAAGAAACAGAGCAGCCACATTCTTTTTTTATTTAAATTTTTTATTAGACATTTGCTTCATTTACATTTCAAATGGTATCCCCTTTCTGCGTTACCCCTCCAAAAAACCCTATCCCATCCCCCATATCCCTGCTTACCCCCCTTCAATTTCCTGGCTTGCATTCCTTTATTCTGGAGAATCAAGCCTTCACAGGACAAATGGCCTCTCTTCTCTCATTGATGTCTGAAATGATCATCTTCTGCTACATATGTAGCTGGAGCCATGGGTCCCTCTTTGTACTCTTTGGTGGTTTAGTCTGTGGGAGCTCTGGGGGTACTAGTTGGTTATTCCTACAGGGCTGCCAACCTCTTTAGCATCTTGGGTCCTCTCTCTAGCTTCTCCATTGGGGACCCTATGCTCATTCTATTGGTTGGATGTGGGGTTTTGATCTGCTTTCCGATAAAGATTAAAGTATCCACACTTTGGTCTTCCTTCATCTTGAGGTTCATGTGGTCTGTGAGTTGTATCTTGGGTATTCCAAGCTTTTCGGCTAATATTCACTTACCAGTGAGTGCATACCATGTGTATTCTTTTGTGATTGGGTTACATCACTCAGGATGATATTTTCTAGCTCTATCCATTTGCCTAAGAATTTCATGAATTCATTGTTTTTAATAGCTGAGTAGTACTCCGTTGTGTAAATGTACCACATTTTCTGTATCCATTCCTCTGTTGAGGGACATCTGGGTTGTTTCTAGCTTCTGGCTATTATAAATAAGGCTGTTATGAACATAGTGGAGCATGTGTCCTTATTACATCATTTGGGTATATGTCCAAGAGTCCTCACCACTGCCCAGCTGGAGTCTACCTTCTTGAGTACTTTGTATATGTTGGATACATATACCTCGGGGCATATAGCTGGGTCCTCAGGTAGTGCTATGTCCAATTTTCTGAGGAACAGTCAAACTGATTTCCAGAATGGTTGTACCAGCTTGCAATCCCACCAGCAATGGAGGAGTGTTCCTCTTTCTCCACATTTGTTGTCCCCCCGAGATTTTGATCTTGGTCACTCTGACTGATGTGAGGTGAAATCTCAGGGTTTTTTTGATTTGCATTTCCCTGATGATTAAGGATGTTGAACATTTCTTTAGGTGTTTCTCTGCCATCCACTATTCCTCAGTCAAGAATTCTTGTTTAGCTCTGTCCCCATTTTTATATAGGGTTATTTGGTTCTCTGGAGTCTACCTTTTTTTTTTTTTCTTTTTTGGTTTTGTTGGATTTGGTTTTTTTTTTCCCCCGAGACAGGGTTATAGCCCTGGCTGTCCTGGAACTCACTCTGTAGACCAGGCTGGCCTCAAACTCAGAAATCTGCCTGCCTCTGCCTCCCAGAGTGCTGGGATTACAGGCATGCACCACCACTGCCCAGCTGGAGTCTACTTTCTTGAGTACTTTGCATATGTTGGATACATACACCTCTATCGGACATAGGATTGGTAAAGATCTTTTCCCAATCTGTTGGTTGCCATTTTGTCCTATTGACAGTGTCCTTTGCCTTACAGAAGCTTTGCAATTTTATGAGGTCCTATTTGTCAGTTCTTGATCTTAGAGCATACACTATTGGTGTTCTGTTCAGGAAATTTCCCCCTGTGCCCATGTGCTTCCAGTTTCCTCCCCACTTTCATTTCTATTAGATTCAGTGTATCTGGTTTTATGTGGAGGTCCTTGATCCACTTCGACTTGAACTTTGTACAGGGGGATAAGAATGGATCAATTTACGCCCTTCTACATGTTGACTGCCAGTTGACCCAGAACCATTTGTTGAAAATGCTGTCATTTTTCCACTGGATGGTTTTAGCTCCTTTGTCAAAGATCAAGTGACTATAGGTGTGTGGATTCATTTCTGGGTCTTCAATTCTATTCCATTAATCTTCTTGCCTGTCTCTGTACCAATACCATACAGTTTTTATCACTGTTGCTCTGTAGTATAGCTTGAGGTAAGGAATGGTGATTCCACTAGAGGTTCTTTTATTGTTAGAACTAGTTTTTGCTATCCTAGGTTTTTTGTTTTTCAAGATAAATTTGGAAATTGCTTTTTCTAACTCTATGAAGAATTGAGTTGGAATTTTGTTGGGGATTGCATTGAATCTGTAGATTTCTTTAGGCAAGATGGCCATTTTTACTATATTAGTCCTGCCAACTAATGAGCATGGGAGATCTTTCCATCTTCTGAGATCTTCTTCAATTTCTTTCTTCAGAGACTTGAAGTTCTTATCATACAGATCTTTCCCTTGCTGGGTTAGAATCACACCAAGGTATTTTTTTTTTTATTATTATTTGTAGCTATTGTGAAGGGTGTCATTTTCCTCATTTCTTTCTCAGCTTTTTTATTCTTTGAGTATAGGAAGGCTACTGAGTTGTTTGAGTTAATTTTATATACAGGCACTTTGTTGAAGTTGTTTATCAGGTTTAGGAGTTCTCTGGTGGAGTTTTTGGGGTCACTTAAGTATACTGTCATATAATCTGCAAATAGTGATACTTTGATTTCTTCCTTTCCAATTTGAATCCATTTGACCTCCTTTGTCATTTAATTGCTATGGTTAGGACTTCAAGTACTATATTGAACAGGTAAGGAGAGAATGGACAGCCTTGTCTGGTCCCTGATTCCAGTGGGATTGCTTCAAGTTTCTCTCCATTTAGCTTGGTGTTGGCTACTGGTTTGCTGTATATTTCTTTTACTATGTTTAGGTATAGGCCTTGAATTCCTGATCTTTCCAAGACTTTTATCATGAAGAGGTGCTGAATTTTGTCAAATGCTTTCTCAGCACCTAATGAAATGATTATGTTTTTTCTTTGAGTTTGTTTATATAGTGGATTACATTGATGGATTTCTTGCATCCCTGGGATGAAGGCTCCTTGATCGTGGTGGATGTGTTCTTGGATTCATTTGGCAAGAATTTTATTGAGTATTTTTTGTATTGATATTCATAAGGGAAATTGGTTTAAAGTTCTCTTTCTTTGTTGGGTCTTTGTTTGGTTTAGGTATCAGAGTCATTGTGGGTTCATAAAACGAATTGGGTAGTGTTCCATCTGTTTCTATTTTGTGGGATAGTTTGAAGAATATTGGTATTAGCTCTTCTTTGAAGGTCTGTTTAGAACTCTGCATTGAACCCATCTGGTCCTGGGCTTTTTATGGATGGGAGACTATTAATGACTGCTTCTATTTCTTTAGGGATTATGGGATTGTTTAGATCATTTATCTGATCCTGATTTAACTTTGGTACCTGGTATCTGTCTAGAAAATTGTCCATTTCATCTAGGCTTTCCAGTTTTGTTTTTTTTATAGGCTTTTGTAGTAAGATCTGATAATGTTTTGGATTTCTTCAGTATCTGTTGTTATGCCTCCCTTTTCATTTCTAATTTTGCTGATTTGGATACTGGCTCTGTGCCCTCTGGTTAGTTTAGCTAAGGGTTTATCTATCTTGTTGGTTTTTTCAAAGAACCAGCTCTTGGTTTGGTTGATTCTTTGTATGGTTCTTTTTGTTTCTGCTTGGTTGATTTCAGCCCTGAGTTTGATTATTTCTGGCTGTCTACTCCTCTTGGGTGTATTTGCTTTTTTTTTGTTCTAGAGCCTTCAGTTGAGGGCAGCCACATTCTTTAAGTCCCACCATGGGACCTCTATTTCAGAAAAGCCACAGGCCTGTACTTATATAATCAACACATCTCAGAGCTCTCTATTCCTTGTCACTTCCCTCCCTCCCTCATCTTCATTCCCTCCTCCCTCAGGATTCAGTCAGTAGTTAATATTTGCCCAATGCCCCTTACCTAAACAGTCAAAATCAATAATTAACCACCTTCTTGAGTATCTGCTGATTTTTGACCAATCCCTGCCCTGCCTCTCCAACTGAGTACCTGCTCTGTTTCTCCTCCCTTCATGACCTATGGCCTCTCTCTCTCTCTCTCTCTCTCTCTCTCTCTCTCTCTGTGTGTGTGTATGTGTGTGTCTGTGTGTGTTTGGCCATGCTAGAGTTATATATCTCTGTAATAGAGCCCTTCCTTTGCAAGAACGAGGCCAGAGGTTCCAGCTCCAGGAACATGTGACATGAATGCAGGTTGCACACACACACACACACACACACACACACACACACTTGTTCACATGTAAATTCGTAAAAACACAACACTGGAAACCAGACTATATATATACACAAAAAAACTCTTGTACAATTAAAAAAAAAAGATTCTGACAAAGTATTATGAGACCTGCCCTTAAGAGCGATTTGTATACCCAGTAATACTCCATTAGAGAAAATTAACTTTCCTTTTTGAGCAGTTATCAATTGGAAATAGTTTCTAAGTTAAGGAAGGGGGTTGTGCCCATCCCCCCCTCGAGGCTGGGTATAGGCTCTGTGAATGCTTCTTCAGTCTTTATGAGTTCATATGTGCATAAGCCCTGTTATACCCAGATGCCCTGTTTCCTTAGCATCCTCCAACCTCACTGGCTCTTAAAATCTTTCAGCCCTCTTCCACAGGGTTTCCTGAATCCCATGGGCACAGATTTGATGGAGACATCTCATTTAGGAATGAGTGCTCCAAGGTCTCTCCCTCTGTACGTTTTCCAGTGGTGGATCTCTGTATTTGCTCCCATCTGCTATTTTGTTGGTGGCTGACCAAGAAATGGATCTATGGCTATAGCGGATCTATGGCTATAGCAGGATGTTGTTAGGAGTTACTTTATGGCTTTGAACCTTTAGCAGAATGGTAGTATTTGGTCTGCCTAAGGTCCTTGGTCTAGCTAACGTCAGGCTCTTGGCCCCCTGAGCAGTTCCATCTCACGGTGTAGGATCAGATAGTGGTTGGTTACATCCACATGCTGTGCGCCACTATTGCACTGGCACATCTTGCTCCTTATGTTTTTCCCTTGATAGCATGCAGATTCCATTCCAGTCTTCATAGGCTCTCGATAGGCACCATCTTGACTTCTGTGTTTAATGAATTGTGTGTTGTCTTTGCAATAAAGCCTTATCATCAATTTGTGAGGGTGCAACCAGTAGCCTTGGCAAAGTCTAGGTTATTTGGTTCCCATGGGTTTTCTTTTTAGCCAGACTTCTTAATAGTGCCCCCCCCCCATGTGTCCACTACTTACATTCCTGGTCCTGTTTCCACCCCTTCTGCTAGGTTCATGACACTGTGGGTCTATTTGCCTCCACCTCTGCAATGGATAGCTATCCCAACACTTTACCTACTGCCTCTCATTCACATTACATATGCCCTTTCTGCACTCGGGCGATTACAGTGATATTCTCTCTCTCTCTCTTTCTCTCTCTCTCTCTCTCTCTCTCTCTCTCTCAGGTTTTAGTTTTCATCAATGTATATATTTGTACAAATGCCAAGATGTCAATCCTCAGAAACTCTGTCTACCTCCTTTGAGACAGATCTCACTGGCCTGGACCTCGCTAACTAATTAGACTAGACTGGATGGCTGGAGACTCCCAGGGACCCACCGCTCTCCACTTCCACAGTCCTGGGATTACTAACTCCCCACCATATTTGCTCTGTTTCACGGGTTTTGAGGATCAAACTCAGTTCCTCTTGTCCACAAGGCAAACACAGCTGAGCTCTCTTCCCGAATCATCCAGTCAGTTTTATGAGACACGCTCGAATGTAGCTCAGACTGGCCTTGAACTTGTCTCATAGCTGAGGATGACCTTGCAGTTCTGATCTTCCTCTCTCTACTTCCCTGGTACTACCGTTACCAGCAGGTGCCACCACATCTGGCTGCACCCATCTTTAGTTGTCTCTCAAACTTGCTGCCAGTTTTGTTGGGATAGGGACATGTATCAGAGGCTCGGCTCTGCTTCTTACTATGTAGTTAAGTCCTGAAACAAAGGTTGTCTGGGGAATTATGAAAAGGGCACTTCTGCTTTGGGGATTTGCCTTTATCCAGAGAGACGTGCTGGGACAGCTGGCTGCGGAGGTGTGTGGGAGTGTAGAGAGGATTCGGGTCTTGCAGAGGGCCAGGGGAGGGCAGGCTTTACAGAGTACAGCTTGGCTCAGTCCAGAACGCAAATCCTTTTCCACATAAATCTGCATGACGAGGGCCGCATACCAGACGTTCCCGCGACAGACAGGGCTGGCAGCTGGTTAATGTGCGGCCGGTGCTTTGGATGTAAATGTATTTGTGTTTGTATGAATCAATGCGCAATTCACAGTTGTCTATGACACCAGAGAGGGGAAATGGCCCAATGGCACAGCCCATCTGGCAGCCCCAACACCGACACGTGCACTGTGCCATCTTCCTCCAGCAGGGACCCAGTCTGGCTTATCAGCTATAGAGGTCAGGCTGGGAGCCAGGCATCTGTTCTCGGTCCCAGAGCTGATTGACCCTGCCTTTCTCAGACCTGTGCCTCAGGTCCCTCATGTGCAGAGAGAGCGGCATGTGGCAGCATTTACCGTATGTTTTAGTATGGGGATTTAAAAGCATTAATAGGTGGAAACAGGTCAGCACCTAGGACAGCGCCCAACCCATCGAAGAACCTAGAAGGCACCAGGGTGCTGCCTGAGTTTGTACTGCTATTATTGTTATGACCTGGAGTGTTTTCTGTCTCCTGTGAACCATAATCACCTCTGCGCATGTGCAAACACTCTGCAAGACTGGAAAAATGCAAGTGACAGAGGTTTGTGTGTGTGTGTGTGGGGGGTAGTGTGTTGCATGAATTAGGAATGGGTGTACTTTAGGAGACAAAGTTTTTAGATATAGCAAAGAAAAATTCCAGCTCACCCTATTACACTTCAAATTCTGATAAGTAATTTTTAAGCATATGCAATGTTGATGTACATTAAACTATGTAGATACCTAGATGTACATTAAAACAGTGGTTCTCAACCTTCCCTTTAACACTTCCTGTTGAGGTGACCCTAGCCCCCCAACCATAAAATTATTTCGTTGCTACTTTATGACGGTAATTTTGCTCCTGTTATGAATCGTAATGTAAATGTGTGATATGCAGGATATCTGATATGCGACCCCTGAGAACCACTGCAATAGAAGTGACTGAATTGTAATGCACCAGACATCCTGTGTTTACTCTGATCCTGTTCATTTTCTTGTTGTGCAGGCTTCATGAAGTCCCTCTCCAGCGCTTGATGCAGGCCATGTGGCCTCAGTACAGACAGAGCAGCTACAACACAGTTAACTGAGTGCCCCGGGCACATTGTTCCACAAGCCTTGCCCACGCTATTTCAGTGAGTCCTCCCAGTGGCTTTTGTGTTTTCCGAGGGAAAGTAAGGGAGATGGGTAAGGCTTGATGGATAACTTTTCTTCCCTAGCCTGCCCTGAGGCACCTGGCTGAAGCCAAGTGTGAGGCAGCAGAAAGCTCAAGCTTTGCGTTGCTTCGTTCACCTTCGCAGCCCGTGAAAGGCCTGATTTGGAAGAAGGTGGCAAGGCTTTGTACGAAGACATCAACTAAGAAGCCCAGCTCTCCAGAAAGCCTGGTGCTTGGGCTCTGAACGCTTGGGCAGCCTTCATGCAGTACCTCTGATGGACACTAGGGGCGATGTCAGACTGCAGGTTTCCAAAGCCCGCATAAGTAAATGAATAGAGCAGACGCTGCCTCAGATGTGTGGGAGGTTCCGATTCAGTGGGTTCAGAGGGTCTACCGCAGCGGAGCGCCTCCAATACAATCCGATGGCCTGTCAGAGCACCAAGAACAAATGTAAGAAGCCAAGCTGATCCAGGCCCATATCCTTCCAGTTCAGTCTTCCTGAAGTCCCTCACCAGCCCCAGCTAGAGTCCCAGTCCCAACTCCAGCCCCAGTCAGCCCCAGTCACAGCCAGTCAGAGCCCCAGTCCCAGTCAGTCCCAGCCCCAGTCCCAATCAGTCCCAACTCCAGCCCCAGCCAGGCCCAGCTCCAGTCCTAGTCAGGCCCAGCCCCAGCCCAGGTCAGTCTTAGCTACAGACACCTCAGGCCCAGCCTCAGCAATAGGCTATTTTCTTATATATGTGCTGTAGGTGTCCTAAGTCAACCAAAGTTTGTTCCTCTCCCGATTCAAAGGCAGTTCTTCACTGCTATGCTCTGGGCCACAGCGTGCCCCAGAATAAGCAATGCACCCACTTTCCCCAGCACCTGTCACCATGGGTCACCTCTTACATGCAGCCTAGCCCCCAACCTGGAGCACAGAACCCCCTCCCACCGACTCTTTACACGCTTATTTCTGGGCATAGTTGCTCATATCCACAGTCAAAATTTGCCCTTTCTAGTGGCTGAGGGTTTCCTAGCCTCCCAAAGGCACTGCCTATTTAAGCACTACACATTTACATCTACAAACTAATGATGACACTAAGTTAGTTAAGTACCTAACAGACCTTTTACACTCTAACTCCGCAATTACTCTTGCATTAAACAGTTACCTTCGCATAGACATCCAGTTGCATTACATTCTGCCTGTTTTGCCTTAATGAAACAGGCTTTTGCATGTCTCTGCAGCTTTTTCCTCTGCTGTGAGATGGCTGCACTACATACAGGACACCCTGTGGCCGGGCTCAGTCACAGCAGCAGCTGCACAGAGCTCACACATCTGCTCTTCACCAGTAGTCCACATTCCCGTTTGCCTGGTCATATGTCCACTGTCTTGTAACTCCTGTACCATAACAAGGCTGTGTCCCTGCTTTATGGGGCATAGATAGGTTGTTACACCCTTTATATCTGTATCTCTATATCATCTATCTATCTATCTATCTATCTATCTATCTATCTTGTTTGTTTTTAATACTAAGTAGCTCTGTCTGGCCTGGCATGGCACTCACTATGTAAATCAGGCTAGCCTTAATTTAACTTGTACTCCCCCTGCCTCTATCTCCAGTGTGCCATGTCTTGCCACAGCCCACATGGCTTGGCCATAGAAGCCTGACTAGGGACAGTGAAGGAATAAAGGACAGACAGACAGACAGACATGTACAGAAAGCTGAGGTCAGGTGGGGTGTGTACCTTCTGATAGAAAGGCACCTATCCTGCTATAACCCAGAACCTCAGTGTGTTTATTAGGTACAGCACAGGGGGGGGGGGGCTAGCTAGTCTTGGTAGGCAGTTTCTGAAGTGACAGTCTCAGGCTACAGACATCCAGGAGAAAGAAGCTGCAGTTGCTAGGTTTGGACACACCGGTCAATCATTTGAACTTATATTCCCATGGAAGGCTTGCCTCTGAGGCTCACCCAGGGAAGGCTTTGCCACTCCCATGGGGCTGAGGCATAGAATCCTTAACATGGCTGTACTCATGTCAACAGTATATATCAATAAGACTTCAGTCACTCAGGGCTTCCTCTGCTCCCTGCAATGCCTCCCTAAAACAGGTGTTTTTATTGTTTGTTGTTGGAGCATTCTTTGATCATAAATTACTGTGTGTGTGTGTGTGTGTGTGTGTGTGTGTGTGTGTGTGTGTATTCCAGAGATTGAGGGTAGGTGTCTTCCTCTATGGCTCTCCATATTATTTTTTGAGATAGGGTCTCTCACTGAACCTGGAGTCCATCGCTTCAGTTAGACTGAAGCACCAAGGATCCTCCCACTGCTACAAGCCCAGAACTGGGATGACAGGTGTGCCCCTCCACATCAGGCTGGGATGACAGGTGTGCCCCTCCACATTGAGTTTTTATATGGGTGGTGGTAATTAAGTCTCAGACTTGTATGGCGAGCACTTTACTAACTGAACTATCTCCCCAGCCCAATAGCCTCCATTATCTATGGATCTGGGTTACCATGGGCCAACCCTAGGCAAAGAATTTGATTTGCAATTTGGAAGCCTATCTAAAGAACTTTTTGTGTACAATTCCACGTCACAAATAAGAAAACTAAGGCTCAGGAAGGTTAAGAAATTATCCAAGACCACGCAATGTCAACACCCAGTAAGGAGGAAGGCTGAGATGGCCGTGGGAGTGGAAGCCTCTGCTTATGCCACTCCCTTACATTTCAGGCCACGGGGCCTGGCTCAGGCGTGTCCCAACATAGCAGAGCACACTGAGTTTTCATCTCTCCTATTCTAGCTCAGCAGCACGCCTTTCCACTCTCGGGATAGATGAGAGATCTGCCCTCTTACCTACTGTGTAGAGTGAGCAGCTGATGCACAAAGGAGGCTAGTAGGTCAGAGGAGGCCTGGGGGCTGAGAACTTGCCTCCCACAGAGCCAGAGAGCAGGTGGGAGGACAGGTGCGATGGGTCATCACGGGGAGATCCCCCGGCAGGCAGCTCTGCAGTCCTGGCTCCACGGTCTCTTGACACGGGGTGAAAGCACGCCTCTGGGTTGTGGTCTCATCCAACCTTTCAGCAGCAGCTCTCTGACCCCCACCCCTGACCCTCAGCTAAACTGCCCGCTCTGCCTGGCCAGGCCATTCAGCCTCCTCCTGGTCTCTCCTTATAATTCTGGCCTCCAGCAATCATGCATTCCACTGAAATTACAATTTCAATGATTCATTTGGCAATTAATCATCTCCTGCCTCGTGACATCCCTTCTATTCCACGTTGAGCTGTTATTTAGAAGCGCAATTGTTCAACTTTCCACAGCAGCATATGCTGCCTTGCTAATCTAGCTGGAGGAGGGGGGTGTTGTTGTCTCTCTGCTGCAGTCAATCAGGCTGGAGGAGCTGTGTGAGACTCACACGGGAGGGGCCAGGAAGTGGGCAGGGGCACTAACTCAGCAGGCAGGGAGAGCAGGATGCAGGAGCCTGTCACAGCTACTGAGGCAGCTAGGCAGCCCGTCCCACGCATGCACACTGCCGCCGCCTTCTTCCGGATTCTCTAGTTATAAAACATTTCTGGACAGAAACCGTCCTAGGAATTTTCCATGCATCTGCACTGTCTCCTTGCCTAGATTTCATTTCCTGTGGGCACGGACCATTCGTTTTACTTTCCCTAAGTTGTTTAATACGATATAGGCATCTCTGAAGTTATACAGGCAGGTCTCAGTTTTAGGCCTTGACTCTGTACTTCTGAATGATAAACCTGGACAAATAATTTCACTGCTTTCAGTCTCATGTACCTCTCTGTAACATGGGAAAGGGGCGCCTATCTTATGTCGTTACCAGGGTCTCGAAGCCAGCATGTCAAATAGCCCTCAACTATTCACATTTGCTCTCACAGAATTATTATTATTATTATTAATTTCCATTTGTAGATGGAATTTCGGGAAGAGGAGCAGAGAGGACACGGGGAAGACTTACTGAGGCAAAGTGAAGGACTGAGTTTCATGCTTGTGGATGTCCAAGCATGGGTGCGGATGTCTGAAAGGAGGGTCAGGAAGAGGAAGTCTGAGCAGGGAGAGGCACCTAATGGCTTGCAGAAGACCCCAGGCCTGAGATGTCCCTGGCTTCTCTGTGCTTAAGATCAGAGTGTTTGCTTGAGATGAACTTGACCTTCAAGGTCAGAGACAGCCCCAAGGAAGGCCACAAAAGTCGGAGGAAAGAAAAATGAATGCAGTATGGCTAGGGAGTGCTTTCTCCAATTGTGTTTTGTTCTGGATCTTAGACACCTCCTTAAAGCCAAAGACAAGAGGGGGCCAATTGCAAGTCAAGCCGGGGAAGGGTTTTCAGTGTTTCAATTTAATAAAGATGGGCGTGTCCCAGCAAGAAGATGGTCTTTCCTGGCCTGGGACCTGGGCCAGCCTGAGACCCAGTTTCCCACTGCTCCAGTGTCACACTCAGGGGCTGCAGCAATCTGGCCACATAAGCACCCAGAGACTGATGTCACATATCAGGCTGGCCCAGAGCAGGGCATATCTCGAGAAGAGAAAAGAAAGTATTAAAGAGGGGTACAGAGATGGCGCTCTTCCGGTAGACAGCTTGCTTAGCACATGAAGCCTGGAGTTTGCTCTCAAGCATCACATAAAGAGGTTATTGCATAGACCTGTAATCCCAGCACTTGGGAGGTTGAGACAGTGGGATCAGAAGTTCAAAGTCAACCTTGGCTAGAAAGCCAGTTTGAGGTCATCCTGGGTTACAGGGTAGCCTGACTTAGAAAAGAGCCAAAGCGTGACTTAGGGAGAGGAAAAGTGAATGGGGGGTATCTCTATATCAAGGATATAGACCTAGGAGCTGGAAAGATGGCTTTGTGGACACATTCTGAGTTCAATTCCCAGAGCCTCCAAAAAAATGGTAGAAGGAGAAAACCAACTGTCGTCACAAGTTTTGCTGTGACCGCCATAGATTCAGGACCTGGTGGTCTGAAGAGCAACCTGGCAGGCAAGATGAGCTTCGCCTCGTGCTGGCTGATTCTTCTGTGGTTCCAGTAGGGGATAATGAATGCCCCCCCCCATACCCCACATTGTGACTGCTGAACACTGCGTGGCTTTCTCATTGAGTGCTGCCGTAAGTACAAAATGCACACGGATCCAGTCGCCCCAACACAGACAAAAGGGACAGAGCGTCCCCTTAGTAATTTTTTTGTTCTAACTACAAGTTTAAGATGTATTTAGGATATTTTAGACTAAGCAAAACATATTATTAAACTCATTGTGAGCTGTTATATGTTTTTTCCTATTTACTGTGATACAACGTGGCTTATCGAACCGTCTCATTGAGCAGTATGGTTCATCCCAGGCAGCTGGCTGACTGATGGGAATGTGTCCGCCATGTTGACTTCCTGAGGAATGAAAGGATCATAGGGCGTGACCTCCACTTACAGAGAGAGTGGACACTGTATAGCTTATTCGACTTCCTGGCCCCTGATGCATCTTCCACATCCCATAATGTTTAGGAATTTTTAACACCATCTCTGAGTTTTAAACAATATCCAGAATGTAGGATATTTTTTGGAACATGTTTGCTGAATGGATGGATGGATGGATGGATGAATAAAGCAAATTGGGCTCCCCTCATCCGTCTACCCCAGTACTACTGGGGAAAGCTATGGTGAAAACTCAGACTGATGCTTAATCCCACATTCTTTGTCACAAACCCCACTCCTTCCCCTTTCCAGGTTTCCAGTACAGTTTAAAGCCAGAAAGGTTTAAACCTTCAGTGTGGGTCCCACAGCTTTGTCAGGTCTCCTCAGAGACTGGGTGTGTCTGTGCCCCCAACTGTGGCTGGGTATGTGGGAGACTAGGGGCATTTTCTCATCTCAGGGGTTGCTAGGTGAAGAGTGTCTATCCTCATAAGAGGACTTCTGTGCTTGTGTGCATGGTGGGGAGGTGGAGGGGGAGAGCGCATGCGCACGGGTGTGGTGCTGGTGAATGGGAAAGTGAAAGAGGTCCTGGCGTAGGTCTTCTGTCCTGTGTGAGGACTATCATTGGCAATTCGGGGCTCTACTGAGGCTCGGGGCAGCCCAAGATCTGAGAGCAGAGAGTCACTGGGATGAAATCACACATGAATCTTTGCACTTTGGGGTAACCCCAAAATATCCATTTCTCCACTATCTAGGAGAACAAGGAAATGAGCTCGAAGGACATGGAGTGGAAGGGCGTGGGCAGCTGGCTACCAGGGAGAAGCAGGAAACTGACCCTGACTCTCTCCGACTTTCCACAAAGCTCTCAGTTCTTGTCTGGTGTTTCAGAAAGGGCAGTCAGAGCTCAGGGCAGAATTAATTTGCTTAAACCTATGGAGCAGGATTTAGTCCAAATCTCTAGCTCTTGGGTTTTTCTCCTGAAAGTCATCAATGCACCTGGATGCATCTAGTCTCTTCTCTTCTTTTGCTGTGTGCCCTTAGGTAAATAACTTCACACCTCTGGGCTATCATCCTTTCAGGTTAAAATAAAGAGGTAGAGTAGAGGACACCAGTAATCAGGCTTTCCGATGGGGTCTGATGTGTTATCTTCAGGGGAAGATCACACCTCCGGTTCTATTGGCAGCATCACTTGTTTATCCAATAAAATGGGAAAGTATTTGACTGAGCAACCTGACCTAGGTCTGGAGTAGAAGCAGTTAAGAGCCATTGCATGAGTCTGTTATTGCGTCTGTCTCCACCAGAGGGCACTCTTCGATCCTGTAATGAAACCGATGTGGGGGTCTGCTCGACCGAAATTCACTGTGGGAAGGGCAAAGGTGGCTCCGTAACAATTGCTGACCTGAGCCTTAGTTCGGCAAGACAGTGACTGCATGGAGGACTGTAAGGAAAGACGGCTTTGGGGGAACCCCCTGAGATATATGGAGCGTTTGACTGTGGAGTCACTTGAACCTGACTGATCATTCAGAACACAATTGAGATGTGGAACGGGGAGGGGCTCTGACTCTCAGTAGAGCCACCTGGCAAGAGATTCTGCACAGCAGGCACTGGGAGAGGAGTAGGAGACAGAAGTTCACGTGAAGATGTCAGTGTTTATAGCGATAGAGGACCCCTCCGAGTTGACTCAGGAGCCCCGCTTATGTGACAGCTAGGTTGGGGGCTCTGTGAGATCCAGTGCCTCGTGGAAGTTCGCACTATCAGACAGTGTCTGGGTTGAGACTTTAGCTCAGTCCAGAAGAATGACTTTCCTCTACTTGATTTTTGAGTCAAAGTCTCACTATTGTAGCTCAGGCTGGCCCTCCACCCTTCTGGCTGCTAGGATTTCAAGTACGTGCAACTATGCCTGAACACCGTGTTTGGTTGTATCTTTCTGTATTCCATTAGTGGCCAGTTTTTCAAAGCAAAGATGTTTGTCACGAAGGAGAGTAAATAGGAAAAGACAGGGTTTGGAGGCTTCCCTAGCCTTCTGGGAAAGGAATGTAGACCGCGATCATGCAGTGGTAAAAGATAGGTCAGTGGACAGGTAGCCAACTTTGGGGACAGGAGAGTTTGGGGGACAGGTTTAGTAAAGAATTCAGGCTTTTTAGTTAGGGCAAGAAAAAGACTTGCACATGTCAATATGACCATCTTGTGTTGGGGGCCTGGTGAGCACAGACCTGTTTTACACACTTACCTTCTCCAGTGTCATGCCTGCCCTGTGACCCAGGCATCCTCATTCCCAATTCTTAGAAGACTCAGCTGAGGTGCAAGGAACATTGCCAAGAACTTACAACTTTTATGTGGCAGAGTTTGGATTCGAACCTATGTCAGTGTGGAACTAGAGTTGAGATGTTCACTTCTGGTGAACACCCTCCTGATGCCTGAGAATCATCTGCTCAGTCCCCTTTGTCACATTAGATTAGCCTGTGCCTGGAGTATCCCCAGAGGCACCCACATCCGCCTGGCACCAGCTGTGGGATGAGTTAAGGTCATCATGTGCATGCTATTGACCATCTGGAACATCTAGACATAGGGATTCCTGCAGCACCTATACCATTGGTTCTCAACCTGTGGGTCTTGACTCCTTTGAGGTCACATGATCCTTTCACATGGGTTGTATAGCAGATATTCTGCATACTGGATATTTACATTACGATTCATAAAAAGCAAAATTACAGTTATGAAGTTGCAGGGAGATAATTTTATGTTGGGGGGGTCACCATATGAGGAACTATATTAAATGGTCACAGCATTAGAAAGGGTGAGAACCACCGCACTATACCCCTGGCTTGTGGCCACTGGTGGATCCACTAGTACATGATTCTAGAGGAGAGCCTGAACCAGGGGATGCTTCTTAAGACCAGATTTTGGCTCAACTGCACACTGTGCCTGGGTGTTTTCTTTTCCAGTTAATAAACAGACAATCATTATTTTTCTCTGGCCAAATGGAAGCTGGCCCTGGAGCTTGGAGCAAGGGAGCAGTAATCTGGGTAATTGACAGACAGGAAGAACTTAATAAGCCCTAGACTACCAAGGATCATGGATCAGAGCCCCCTCCTTGTTGAAGGCTGGTCATCCAGGGTCTTCTGGGGGCAGGCTCCAACTGCTCCCAAGCAACTCAGTGCACTGTGGGGAGGGTTGGTCCTGCACACATTTCTAGGGGAAGGAATATATTTGTAATTGTGAGAAACAAAATAGACTAGCCAAAGTACACGGCTGCAGCAACAGAGCTTGGGTATGTAAGTCATGCTTCTATTTTTCTTCTGTAGCAGAGCAAAAATAGCAGGGTTTTTTTTTTTCATCAAGATAGGAAGCAAGTGCCACAAATCCCCCCTCACCCCACTCATTGCATCCCTTCAGAGTCAGGAACAGTCAGAAGGAGATTCCATGAGAAGTCGTTGGGCTCAGAGACCATGGAGTCTCCTGTACCAGGTATTGAGTGAATCAGAAGGAGATATGTGGACGACTCATCTACATTGCACAATCCAAACAACATGGAGGGCCATGGAGGGACCAAGCAGTCAGCCTTCAGGATACAGGGCTTTTGCAACAGCCTTGAAATTGTAGGTGAAATAGTGTGTGTGAGCCATAAATGTTACGATGTTTTCAGAACACCCTGTGCAACTGAAGTGTCAAGATCCTGTCTGCCCCTCGTCTGCACCTAGAGGAGTGGAGGTGTCCCCTGGCACTTATTGGCACAACTGTGGGAAGTTCCTGCTCTCTGGCTGCACCCTTTCCTACTCTTGACTTCTGGTACCAGTAAACACGCCCCTTGCCGTTTCTGGAACACAATGCATCTTAGAGCTTGACCCCACTGGCCTGGATAGCCAGGGAAATCTCAGGTCATCCACCCTCCATCTTTAGCAGATGGAAGGGGTGCTTGGCCTTTCAAGAGCAGTTTTCCCTGTCCACACAGTTCATTTAGGTCATTCAGGAACCTCTGTGAGCATTCAGGTCCCATTCCCATGCCAGACATACAGGGACTTGGCAAGCTAAGATCCTAGCTGAGGAAATGAATGCCCCTTGTTCTGAGGAGCCTGGAGATGCTAGAGTCTCCTCCATTCAGGCTGCAGAGATGGAGTCTCAAGCTGGACTTTATTCCAGTCTCTGGTGTCTTCAAGAAGTGCTTCCAGAATGGTTGGAGCACTGGGAAATGGCCCCAAGGGTGATAGCAAGACTGTAGTTCCCCTGAGGAGAGGAGTAAATGGTGGAACACTGAGGATTTTCTAACAGGCAGAGAGCCTGGTCTGTCAGGGAATCCTGGGTTTGCCAGTGAGGTTGGGAAGCTGGGGACTTTTGAGCATGGTGCTTACATCCTCACCGGGGCCGATGAGGTGACTCACTATGTCCCTTTGAAGATCACTTTTACCGTGTGAGGGCCTTTGTGATACAACGATGCAGGTGCAGGCGGGTGGAGAGCTGGGCACAGCCATCCAGGACACGTGCCAGCCTGGAATCATGAGCTTCTTACTGGGCTAAAGGCCAGAGGGTGGCTGGCAGTGAGTAGGAGGGGTCCCTGATGACAAATAACAAGGGCTGCCATGCTTCTGTCCTCTTCCTTTGTGGCAGAGGCAGGGCCAGGACAGCCAGGGTAAGCCCAGCAGGAACACCTACAGCAAACCATCAGCTGTGCGAGCCAGTAAATGCGGAAGCTGGTAGTTTTGCCAAGGCCTTGCCGGAGAGCAGGAGGGAGCAGTGACATGAGCCTTAGAGAGTCCGAAGTGTCACTTGGCTGTATTACTTCATGGTTTCGTGCCTGGCTTACTGCTTCTCTGTCCTGAGTCTCAGCTTTTTAACTCAGAAGAGGAAGATGCTCGGTGACAGCATATTCTTTCACTCAGAAAATGCTACATAAGGACAGAGCGATACTGAGGTCAAGGCTTGAACCCTTCCAGCCAGCCTTTTCAAGCCTTAACACAGTGCCCAGTGCAGAGTCTGAGACTAAAGGGAGGTTAGGGTAATGGGCAGGAACGGCGCGGAAGTAGGTAACATGGGATGGGACAGCAAAGCTAGAGAGGCAGACAGGGCCCATCTGGCATTGGCTCTCAACTTTGATTGTGAGGAGATTTGATGCCCATTATTTCAACATCTGGAATGAGATGTAGCAAGGATCTTAGTCTCGCCATAAGCTGGGATTGATATTTTTCCCTGGCTATTAGAATTGCTTGCTCTACTTAGAGCTAGTCTGTCACAGTCTGTTAGAAAATGTTGACTTTTTTTTTTTGAGACAGGGTCTTATTGTGTTGCTCAGGCTGGTCCAGAACTTGTAGTCTTTCTGCTTCAGTCTCTCATGTGCTGGGGTTACAAGCATGCGCCACTGCACCCTCTAGAAAGTGTTGACCTTGGTGTTACTGTTTACATTATTACCATCTGACACAAGACCACTCTACTGGGCCCTGGTAAGGTAGGTTCTCCATGGTGAGTTGTATAATATAGCACCTGTTCCTTGAAGAACACTCATGGCATTGACCGTGGTGCTCTTCATGGGTGACTCTCCTGTGTTCGGAGGAACTGGGCTTGCTTCAGGGCTGTTAGTGGGTCTTTGGTCCCTGAAGATGAGTGACAGACACATGTATCTTTCTTTCCTATGGACATGGACGCCTTTGATTTTGACCTTTCTGGATGTTCCTTCTCATTTTAGCATCATGTCCAAAGATTTCGGGCTGATAAGAACATGTAGTGTAGAAGCTTCATCAAGACTTATTTCTCAGAGGAGTGAGATAATAGAAGGACTTCTTGGTCCCCTACCAGGAATTGATGGGACAAGGCCATCTAGTGTTCCCCTGACTCTTCCTGACACAAGGGAAAGGAAGACAATACAGCAGAAGGTGCCACTTCCTGAAGACTTTTGGGAGGAGTCAGCATCCTCAAAGATAAAGGGTGTCTCCCCCATGGCAGTGGCTGGGTCAAAAACTAGGCTAAAATTCATTGACAATGGAGGTTAGAGTGGGTTAAGAGGGAAAACGCTGTGAAAGTGCACATGAACGTTCAGGGTCTGCAGATATACTGGGAAAGGCTTCAGGAAAAGGAGGCTCAGTATGGCTGCAATCACTGTGAAGCCTGAGCACCATGGAGCACAAGGAAGGGGCTCCTCTGGAACACAGGCTAGAATGGGGCCTGGAGAGCAGCAAAATCAAACAGCTCCCTTCAGGAGTCTGCCTTCACACTGAATGACATATGCCGTCTAATTCCAGAAGAGAATACATTTATAATTTTTTTTTTGGTTTGTTCCTGTGATATCTAATATCAGTTGCTAATTTAGACAGGATGTAGAATTATCTAGCAGACAAACTTTGAAGTCTATAAGAGTTTTTATATTGGGTTAATTGAGGTGGACAGACCCACCCAAAATGTGGGTGACACCATTCCATAGACTGGTGTATTGGTCTGAACAAAAAGGAGAAAGTGGGGACTGAAGAGATTGATCAGTGGCTAAGAATATTTGCTGCTCTTGCAGAAGACCCAATTTTGGTTCCCAGTGTGGTGGCTTACTCCAGTGTCAGAGGATCTGACACCCTTTTCTAGCCTTTGAGGGCACCAGACATATGTGTATATACATACATTCGTGCAAAACATTCATATACATAAAATAAAAATAAATATTTTTAAGTTAGAAAGTAAGCTGAGCACCAACATTCATTGCTCTCTGCTTTCTCAGTGTGAATGGAGAACCATCATCATCGGATGCCACGCCTTCCCTGCTGCCATGGACTGTACCCTCAAACTGTGAGCCAAAAGACGTCCTTTCCTCCTTAGGTTGCTTTCATCATGGATTTTGTCACAGTAAGGAGAAAAGTATCTACCACTGCTACAGAAATACTTTAACTGCTCAGTTGTTTATCCTTTTAGGCTATACTTCAATCTCAGCTCTATTGATCATTAGGAAACTGCTTGGACTTCATGATTCTGACCATTGATACCAGGCATCTCTGATACCACTTAAGTCTGTAGTCTCTTGTAAGGTAGACCAGCAGGCCTTTCTGCCTATACACAGTTGTTCTATTATTGTTGTTGTTTGTTAGGTTTTGTTTTGTTTGCCTGTGTTGTCACCTCTGTATTCTTTTTTTTTTTTTTTTTTTGGGTTTTGGTTTTTTGGTTTTTTGGTTTTTTTCAAGACAGGGTTTCTCTGTGTAGCCCTGGCTGTCCTGGAACTCACTATGTAGACCAGGCTGGCCTCGAACTCAGAAATCTGCCTGCCTCTGCCTCCCAAGTGCTGGGATTACAGGCATGCACCACCATGGCTGACTACCTCTGTATTCTTATCCTATCCTTTTCTTTTGTTCAAGCTGGCCCAGAACCATGCCTTGCTTCATTGTGGCTTTATGACCTTTATCAAACCTGAGGTCTAACATAGCATTCAAGAAACTGACAGAACACTGTAGTAGTTCTGTCACCTTGGCTCTATCTCTTATTCTGATGCCCATTTCCAGCCCAGACTCTTAGTTATAACCTCTAAGGTCTTCCGGGGTCTCTAGGCAAGCAATATAACCTAATGTTTACCAGATCTCCTAACAGGGGCTTGTAGATTGCTAAAGGACTACCAGTGCCCCTAGGAACAATTGGGGAATCTGAGTACAAACAGAAGGACATTTGGCACATTTCTGATTCTCTTTCCTGCTGTGAAAATAGGCACATGCACATAGTGCCTGTGTCATGGGCAGGAGCCACCCTGGAAGATAAGATAGGACACTGTTCTTTCTAGCAGCAAGTGGAGCATTCAGATGCTTATAAGTCAAGTCAGGAAGAAAGGAAAGAGCTGTGACCAAATCTAACCAGCTTAACATTTGCAGCGTGTTTCTCTTTGCGGTTATTGTCTTATCAAAGATTTATATCTGTCTCCTAAGTATCTTTAAATCCTTGGTCTCCTGTGAGGCTTAAAGCCAAGAATTGACATTTCTTCAATGTAAATAGGAAATATTACAGAATGAGTTGTGGTTGGTTTTTTTTTTTTTAAATTGCTTTCTTGGCTTTTAACCCTGCAGTCTCACTGACTATTTAACTCAGCCTGCAGAAGTTTAGGAACAAGCCTGTGATTTCTCCAACCTGACATTGGGCTGGAGAGCCAGGCCTCTCCACCAAATAGCAGGTAGGGGCTGCCAATGCCAACCCTCAGAGCTCCCCCAGATTACAGAGATACAGAGACCCAGGGACTGTCCCAGGGGTATAGACAAGGACCATAGTCCCCATCTATGTTAGGATACCAGGCATAGCCCTCTGGCCAGTCATGAGCTGGACCTTCCCAGAGAACCATGACTTCCTTGGCCATGGCTAAGCACGGCACCCACATCTTTACACCAGTTCTATGGTGACTGCTCACCACCCTTGAATTATGGCCCTGAAACATATGACTCAGCATTAGGCTGAGGCACAGGGAGGGGCCAGGACTTGCTGAGGTTGCACAGCTGCACAGGCAGCTGCGAGCAACTGCAGCTCTTTCAGAGTGTGGCTGGGGAAGTGAGCTGTGGCCCATGTCGTGGTTTTCACATGTGTAGTGTGGAGCTTAGTTCTGGTAATGGTGTGTAGGGGCTGGGGTATGTGTATGTAGAAGGGCAGGTCCTGTCAGGACGGGTCCTGTCAGGGTGGGTAGAGCAAGGGCTGAGCTTCTGGGGCAGAAGAGGGTGATTGAAGGGTGGGTTTTTTTTCTTGATGTCTCCTTTTTTATTTCTTAACTTCTTTTTTTTTTTTTTTAATTGAAATAGGTTTTCACTTTTATACCTTGGCTGCCCTGTAACTCACTATGTATCCAAAGTTGGCCTTGAGCTCAAAGCAATCCTCCTGCCTTAACTTTCTGAGTACTGGCATTACAGACATGTGCTACCATACCTAGAATTCACTCCTTTTCTGTCCCCCTTGAGTCCTTACTTGTTCTTTTCCCCACTTTTTCTCTGCTTCCCCATCCCCCTCCCCTGGCCTTATTTCCATCTCTACTACCTATTTCTGTTGGTTGATAAGAAGGGAGGGTGTGGGGTGATTCTCACAGGGGTTGAGAGACTCCTTCCTTCAGTGCAAGCTTACAGCAGGGCAGAGACCATTTAGAATATAGTGACAGGAACCTGTGGGACTTTTGGTTCATGAACTGACTCTCTCTGTGTTGTGTTATGTATCTATGTATGGTACAGGTGTATTTATGTGGTGTGTGTGTGGTATATGTAATATGGTATGTGTAGGGTGTGCATGTGGTAAGGGATGTGTGTGTGTGATATACATGTAGTTTGTGGTATGGTGACTGTGATATATATGTATGTGTGACATTCACTGTATAGTGGTATGTGTTTGCCATGGTGTCTATATTTGTGATATATGTGTGGTGTGTGTAGTATGTATATATGTATGTATGTGTAACACGTATTGTATAGTGTGGTTGTTGTTTGGCAGTGGTGGTGGTGGTGGTGGTGGTGGTGTGTGTGTGTGTGTGTGTTGTGACAAGTGTGTGGTGTGGAGGGGGACATATAAAACTCCACTACAGCTAACCTCCCTTCAGGCCACCTTTACTACATAGCCGTTCTGGTGCATTTGAGCACTGCCATTCACACAGCAGACGATCTGTTCACACCCTGTTTTACACAGACAGACAGGACACAAAGTAAGGACATCTGGATACAGGACCACAGAGGGAACACAGTCCTCTTTGCCTTCAGGCTCTTCCCCCCAAATAGTTACAAGGCTTACCTGTTTGTTTACCTGTAAGCTTACAAGCCTGCAAGCTCTCCCTGGGCCTGTGTCTACCATTGCTACCACCCTCAGTGCTTGGGCCTCTGTCTGACTCAGAGCAGGAACTCTGAAAATGGCTGTTGGAAGAATGAACGGAGCCTTATTCTTTCCACCACGCCCTGTCCTCTGGCCTCTCTCCTGTTGCCTGTCATCCCTTCACCATGCTCACCAGTCAGTGATTTTTTTTTCCCTCTGTAGTCTTCGTGCTCCTTGCTCTCAGCTCCACAGCAAACAGGAGAAGCCCGGCCCAGCCTTTGGGGGTATAGAGGTGGAGGAAGGAGGGAGAATAGGAGACCTCACATCTGGCTTGCTTGGGGCTCTGAGCTGCTGAGTGGCTTTCGGGCACCACAGTCTGGGAACAGAGAGAGCCACAGGGAAGAGAGGAAGGGCTGTTTCTGGATCAGAGGCGAGCTGCTGAGGCCGGGTGGGAGGGTATTTATAGAGCCAACCTTGAGAGCAGAGATGCTCACATCCCCAGAACTTTCCTTGGGTTACAATTTCTAAAGATAGGCCAGCGTGGCATGCAGTATGAGACAAGGTACACTAATTCCATTTAAATCCACCAAGAATTTCTTCCTAACAAACGCGGCCAGTTTCTCAGCATCCTTTGCCTTTATGCTTCTCATCCTGCTCTGGTCTGCTACAGGGCTTAATGTGAGCAACAGCCCTAGTACCAACGACACTGAGGGGGCAGCCACTTGTTCAGGGTACCTGACATCTCTGTGATGGCCCAGTCAAGAGCTAGAATGAGCAGCAGGTAGAAGAAGGGAGGTGGTGAATGTTTACTGTAAAACCCTGTTGCATCCGCAGGCATTGTGCTAGGAGACTAAAGCAGACTGTACCAAATCCATGCTCCTTGTCTGTGAAGCAGGCATCATGACACCTGTTATACAGACAGTCATCAAGGCTCAGCAAATCACCTAAGATAGCTCAAAGTTGGGGTACTGGACTGGGGACCTTATTACCCAATTTGGCCAAACAGGCTGGCCAGATATGCCTATAGGTATTGGTAGCAGTCACTCACAGTCTGCTGGTTTCTTCCATCCCTGAAACTGAAGCAGTTCCCTCTGGCCTGAAAATCAGCCTAGCTGGGCACAACTTTGAGGAACTGACAGATACCTTACTAGACTTTAGTGGTGTGTCTATTCCACTACTATCTATCTGGCTGAATGAGGAAGGGAAATGAATAGATGGTTGTGTGCTGAGTACCTGCCCTCTGGGAGACACTGCCTTCGTCTTCTCTCATTAGATAGACATGTTATTTCTGTTTCAGCTCACCATCATGGCAACCTTACAAGAAAAGCATTTCCTTTCTTTGTCACAGGTAAGTGAATTTGGAATGTGGAGAAGTAACTTGCTGCATGCCCCATTCTATCAAGGGGCTCAGATGAATCGGCCATCTTCAAAGCTGTAGGGAAGGTTTGGGTTCAATCCATATCGGCCTCAGCTGTGTCTGGATACAATGACTGACCCAGAAGCAGCTTGTTTTCATGAGCATCGGTTTTTTTTTCTCTCTCTCTCTTCCTGCATCTCAGTCTATCTACTCTCAACACAGGGTAGCGAAATCCAGATGATTAAGATGATCCCAGCTAAGTGAAGTTGCAAGCAACTCCTCCCTACCTCAGAACTCATGTTTTTCCCAGCTCATCTCCTCAGTGTGTGAACATGAACTTTAGTGACCAGAGCTGCTGGCAGCGAGCCTTAGGAGATGCGATGCCTGAAGTCTTGACAATGGTTTTCCATATGCTGGTGAGCAAGTCTGAGCCTTTTCCTGGAAAGGCAGGAATTGGAGGCCAGGGTGGCAGGACTGGGTCATGGCAAGTGGAAATTGTGACTTGAAGTATCCCAGCCAAGAGTCATCCAATCTGCCCATTTGAAGGTAAGTTCAATTTTATTGATCAATTCTGGGTGCCTGTCTGTGGCCTCTTCCTTCAGGAGAACTCCTCCTGTCCTTCTCCTCCAGCCAGCACACATGCTTACACATTTGGTAACCACAGAGTCCATGAACCGTAGCACACATGTTTCCACCTGACTCTGTCAACAGGGTTTTCTCTATGAGCCCAACTGAGTCATTTCTGTGAGCATCTTCCCTTTTGAAACAGCCTGTTTCTTGATGAGATAGCTCTAAGTATTCAAGATCTCTCTCCTCTTTGAGGAGAAGTGTGCCTCTGGTAACTGTCCTTCAGTGTGCTCTGCCTTCTGCATCAGGGTCCTCCGTGACCTTCAGGTCTGTGAAGAAAACTATTGTGTGTCTTAGGTCTTGTCCTTCTCCACATGGATCGGAGGACCTCATGTGTCACTGTCTTCCAACCTTCTGCTGCACAATGAATATGACCTCTGTGAGTCCTTACAGACTAGGGGGAGGGAGAGAAGGGATGACCAGTGGCTTCTCCACATGGCATGAAAGGAGGCATGTGCTTTCAAAGGATGGCAGCAAATGGGGTCATTCACATTGTACTGGGGCATTGACATTACAGACTTGTCAATGACATTATTTTAGCAGTAGCTCATAGAACTCTGCAATAGTCTCCATTACTCTCGATAATAACCAGGTCTCATTAAGATCATGTCCAAACTAAGAAACAAAGAGATTAAGAAACAGTAGTTAAAAAACAAGAACAAAAACAAAACAAACCCTACCATCCTGTGCTAATGGGTTACATCTGTTACTGGAGGCTCAGCATTATGAGATGAGATCTGAACAAAATTGCAGAGATCTGTTCTTCACCTCAGGCTGTGATCTAAATGAAGAGCCTGCAGAGCTACCCAAGGGTCAGGAAGGCTTGGCAGGTGGCATGCTAGCTTCCAGAGAGGAGCAGGTGTGGGAAAAAGTGGAGGAGGATGTGAGAACTGAAGAAGGGGTGAGCAGCAGGACACTATTGCAATCAACGACTACCTGCAAATATTAGATGGAACATTCTGGAAGGGCACACTTGACAAGTTTTACATCTCCTATCATTCTGTGTGGCACGAGAGAGTCTCACCTTGTCCCTGTTCATCCAGATGGGGGTTGCTCATTCCTTTGCCCAAGTTGCCACTTGGGATATGCTGTCCACCCTAAGGGCATCACATTGGTCATTAGGATATGGTGCCTCTGTGGTTTTGCTCAGGTGGTTCTCATTTCACTAGGTAATCAGTGCAGAGCACAAGGATTGTAAAGCTGGCAGTAGAGTAGTGCAGACGAGATGCTATAAATTGCCATAAAGGTGAACATTCTCCACAAGGAAAGAAAAAAAATCGTATCCTGAGGTTGTTAAGATTTACAGTAAGAAAAAAAAAAAGCTCGATCTGTGAAGTCGTGAAGAAGGAAGGAGGGATGCGTGCTAGCCTTCGATCACACCTTGAACTGCTGAAGTTTCAGTCACACTGCACGAGAAGAAGCACTTAGTTAAGATGGAGAAGGGATCGCATTGTGTATGTATAGGGAAAACAGTATTGTGCATTTGGGCTCGGAACTATACTGTAATTCCAGGCTTGGGAACGCATCCATCATGGAAAAGGGAGGGGGTTGCATAACAATGAGTCCTCCGAGCACCTTGGTGAGGGAGTTTTCATCCCCATGCTATGAATGAAAAAAAAAACAGAGGATTAAGGGACAAGATACAGCTGTTCTGTTGGCTCTAGATTCACATCCCTCCCCGTCACTACACTGTACTCTAACATGGCATTTTTTATTTCCTGTGTGACCATCTCAGGTCTTCAGGAGATTGTATGGTCCCTGAGACCCCGATCATAGATTTGACCCCTGCCTCCTTAGCCATCCACCCCATGAGCAAGGCACTCAGGAGCATGTGTTGATAAATGAAGGGACGTGCTTCAGGAGCGCTGGCAGAACCACAGCCTTTCCCACATCCCTGCCAGGACTCAGGGCTAAGAAACACCTGGCTTCAATTTAGTAAAGGATCAGGACCCCTGGTTCCACCCACTTCTTGGGGAGAGGGAAGAGGATCATAAAGGAAAGGTGTGGGTGTGGTCACAACATTATTATGGTTGTTATGAAGATCATAACAACTATGAGAGCAGCTTTTGGTTTGAGAGGTCCCACAGTCACACAGGAGTCTTGGCTCATCCTTGTCGGGTCTTTGAGCTCTCAATATGTCCTCTGCACTTGAGGAAGTGAACAGAACAGGTGCAGGATCATGACCAAACCTGCCATTAGGAAGAAGATTGAGCAGTCGACTCTGTTTTCCTTTGTTGAAGTTTGCCTGTGCCTTTAAATGTTAATAGGAGGTTTGCCTCAGTTGTGTGTGTGTGTGTGTGTGTGTGTGTGTGTGTGTGTGTGTGTGTATGAAATGTAGATGTTATAAAATTTAGAGCTAAACACAGGTGCCAGGAGTGAGCCCAGTGATTTCACATCTGATCCAGCAGAACTTGAGGTGTGGCTAATCATTCACGTGTCTTATATTTCCAAAGGCACTGGTTTGGGCAGCTGCTGGGATTAAAACTGACTGCGGGAATGAATTCCTACCCTGCATGAATGAGGGGCACGGATGCTTCAGGGCAGGGATTCATAGATCCTAACATTTGAGAGCAGTGGCTCCAGATCTTGGGCACATACCACCTTGGCTGGGGTGCTTATGAAAGATGAGTTACCAGGAGAACCCCAATGCAGGAGCTCATACTGCACAGCTCACTGCACCAAAAATGGTGTTTAGGACTTTCTAGGCACACTGCTCTTCAGTCCTCACGACTACTTCAAGAAGCCAGGCTCATCTCTGCATGGCCCAGGCAAAGGAGGGTAGAAATGCATTTATGGGGCTAAGCTAGGATGGAAGAGAGTCCAGTTCTTTCCTGTCACTGGTTTGGGAAGTTTATGAAGGATCATGGGAATGGCAGTTTTGAGCAAGAGCTGAAAGCCTGTGGGTCATACTTAGAGCGCCTGATGGACATGGCTGACCTGTCCAGTGCACCAGTGAGGTATCCATTTAGCGATCTGGCTTTCTCTGTCAAATGTTCCTCTAAATCCCACATGCCCATTGACAGTAGAGGCTGCAGAGGAGAGGAAGTCCCAGAGGGCCCCTCAGGTGGTTCTGAGGAGCATGTTCTCACACACAGCACCATGAGATCAACATTACCATGGGTTCCCATCTTCCTGTCGGTCCATGGTATACTAATTTTTACAGAAAGTGTTCTGGTTGGAATGTGACGTGTCTTCTACAGGCATGTGTGTTTAACATGGGGTCACTAGCTTGTATCACTGTTTTGGGAACCTTTATGGCTGTAGCCTAGCCCACTACTGGTCCCTTCTCTGTTTCCTAGCTCAGTCAAGATATAAGGAGTCCTGGCACATAACTTTGCTCTGAATCCACCGGGATGGATTAGCATCCCTAGAAACCCAGAGCCCAAATACATCCTTTATCTCCCAAGTTGCTTCTGTATCAGGCATTTTGTAACAGTAAAGAGAAAAGTAAGACCGGAAGGACCCAGTCCTTGAATCTATGTGGGGAATTCAAGGGAGGCTGTGCCGGTAAAATCAGAAGCAACAGCAGACCTGGCCTGTCTTGTTCTGCTTTTGTAGTCGGTCTGAGCCTCCATTTGTGTGTCTGTGTAGGATTCTCATTTGCAGACCTTCCAGTGATTGTTGTTTCCAAGTCCTACCTTACAGTTATTTACTTAATCTATTTTAAATCAAGTCATAGTTCTTTTTTTTTTTAAATTACCATTAATTGTTTTTAAAAGAAACGTCTGTGCTATATATCTATTTCTTGGTGCACAACATAGAAATCTCCAAACCTAGGAGTGAAATTTTGTCCCTCAAATTGTCTGCAAAGCCCTGTGGGACAGAGGGAAGGATGGCTGGGAGGGTAGGGGTCTTCTCTACTTGGGGGGCTGAGAGAGAGAGAAAGGGGGAGACAGCGGGAAGGGACCTTTTTGGATGAGCCAGGTTAGGGCCATCTCTAGATTTCAAGCCCTACTCTGGGAACCACTGCTGGTTCTCCCCAGCCAGTCCATGGTTTTGAAAGAAGCCCCACTGGTTTACCCTCTGAGCATCTGGCTAGTCCCGAAGTCTGCAGGCTACCTGGCCCTCTTCTAGAGTTTGCTATTGTGGCGTCTTGCTGATGCTGTTCTGGAAACCCTGGAGCATGTTACATGTTTCCAAGCTTTATTTCTGAGTCAAGCTTGAACAGATAGATGACTGGGCCATACAGCTATGTTGGGCAAGCCCATCCTTGCTGGAATGGGCTTAGACTGTGAAGGTATGAAGCAGGCTTTCCTCTTAAGGCCAGTCCTGTAGAGTGCAGGCTGGGTTACATGAGTGTAAGATTACCCAGTACTTATAGTCTTCTCACATCCACTCACTTGTGGAACTTCTTTCTACAATGTCCTCAGAACCCTGAAGCAGACCACATTCCTGTGAATTCATATATCCCCAACTTGCCCATCTCATGTGGTGAGTCTCATGTATTCCAAGATTGTCTCAAACTCACTTGTGTAGCTAAAACAGCCTTGAATCCTGATCTTCCAGCCTCTACTTCCTGAGTGCTGAGATCATACACATAGACACATCGACTATTATGTACATGAATAAGTAAATAAACTTAGAAGTAAAAATAAGCAAATACACCTAAAAATAAAAATGTTAGGATACATATTAAGCACACCTAAACTTTTGGAGTAGGGTTCATTTTCTAGGTTCTGTGCTAAGAGTTTTGTTTATATTGGCTGGCATAATCTTGGGCCTGCTTTGTCTCACTTCTCAGGTGAAGACAACGTGGCACAGAGTTAAGAGCTGCCCTAGAGAGTACAGAGAACAGCACATCCAGACCCAGTTCTGTTGCAGCTTCTACATCTCAGCTCTCCACCATTTAGCAGCATGCACAAAGCTCCTGGTTGAATCTCCAGCACCACATAATCCTGGCATGGTAGTCCATGACTGTAACTCCAGCACTCAAGAAGTGTAGGCAGGAAGATCAGGAACTCTGGACTAGCCTTGGCTACCTACCAAGAGAAAATCTTGGGGGTACATGAAAGCTTGGAGAGAGTGGAAGTGACAAGGAGGGGCTTCCCATGACGAACAGGAGCCAGTGAATGCCTGCATAGCCCAGCCATGCAGTTTGAGGTTTGAGTCCTTTGTCCACTCAAGCACAGTAGGGCCAAGCTTGGTCCTACAGTCTACCTTGACAGATGGCTCCATGACATCCACGGTGAAGCACACATAGTGGTACTTCCAGTTTTGGGCATCCTTTCCCTCTGCTGTACAAATTCCATTGTTGGGTTAGCTGCTTGTATTTCGTTCCCAACATGACATTCTCCAGTCTAGAACCTCGTCAGAGGGGTGGCGCTTGCCATCTGGGTCTTCCACCATGGGCTTGGGGCCATTAAAACTCTGTTCTCTTGTTCTTTGGCTTGGCAGGTGACTCCTGACACAGCTGCGAGAGTGAGCCATTTCTTCTGCTTAGACACAGGCTTTGGAAATTATTCAGGAATAACAAACAGGCCAGAAACATTTGCATAAGGAATCACACAGAACAATACATGTTATTTAAACCATCTTTGGTTGGCAGCAGAAGCAAAAAGCAGCTGAGATAAATCTGCATTGCAGATCAGCCTTATTCGGAGCAAGCAGGCTGGTGTAGGGGTGGGGCACTGCTTGAGGGAGGGAGAGAAGAAAGTGCGCTTGTCCAGGCACCCCTTCCCAAGCATGGTCTCCTTGCTGGCCTTCCTATGGCTCCCCTGCGTTTTCCTCCTTCCCTCCCTTCTTCTGAGATTAATGGAAACAATTTGTCTTCTAATGTGACTACAGCTTATGAATTCTTTGTCTCACTCTAATCCTTTAAATTATCCACATAATAAAATATGTATCCAGCGATTTTAGGTCATAATTTGATATTCTAGGGGAAATGGGGAGGGGAAGGAGCTGAAGCCAGACATTCTCTGGGCTTATTCCTCTCCATTTGTCTTTATTTGCTGTCTTAACCATCTCCCCCTCTCCTCCTCTCTGCTCCTGGGCACATCATATTTCCACTTTGGGCCTGGGCCCTGGACCCTGGCAGGTGCACTGCGGGAGCCTGGGGCTGAGGTCTGTGAGGGGAGGCCACCCTCGTTCTCTCACCTGCTCTGGTATCAGTGGTGATTCCCTTCAAGAGTAACAGTTGGGTTTCATTTTTGCAGGACAACCAGGCTGAAGATTGCCTCTAATTACCAAAGGTCTCAATGGGTCTTTAAACACCCAGGTCTCCAAGTCATAGGCAGAATAAGAAGGTGACAACTCAGTGTTTACTAATGATGGTTCAGCCTCATATCATAAAATTAAAGCACAATTCTCTTCAAATGATATTTCCTTACTTCAGGAGAGACTTACCACCACTGCTCCAAGATCTAGATGCTGTCTGCTCCCAAAGTCATGGAAGGCTGGACTTCCCTTGACTGCACCTGCTTGGAGGGTGAAGCTTTCTTTTTCTTTACTTTCCTTCTTTATACCTACTAGAACTTTTAAGATACCAGATAAATGTTACACCACAGAGCCGTATCCCTAACCCTTGTTAGTTTACTTTAGTTTTCCTTTTTATTTTAAAAATGTAGCCTCATTAAGTTACCCAGATAGGCCTTGGGCTTGTGATCCTCCTGCCTCAGTCTCTTGAAAAACTGAGATAAGAATTCGTACTCCAAGTTTGGATGGGAATGTTTTCTGTGATTTGCATTGGTCCTGTTGATGGTGGAGAGATGTCTTAGCAGTTGAGTATACCTGCTACTCTTTCACAGGACATAGGTTCAGTTCTTAGGCTGTCAGCATCCACATGGTGACTGACAATCATCTGTAACCCCTGTTCTAGGGGACTCAGTGCCTTCTTAGCATCTCAACAGGGACTAAGCACATATATGATACACATGTACACATAAAAGCAAACATTCATCCACATAAAAATTTAAAAATGAAAAAAAATTAAAAAAATTAAAAATGAGTGAATGAGGGAATGAATGAATGAATAAAACCTTTAAAAAGCAAACAGCTTGGCTCTGGCCTTGTCAATATTCTGGTGACATATATTCTGGCTTCCAAAGTGCCCTTGTCCATCTCTAGTGACATGGGGCATCCTGGGAAGAGAACTTTTCAGAACCTCAGGCCTCATGCTAAGGATGAAACACACACACACACTTCACTGCCAAGTAGGCAAAGGCCAAGAAGGACTTCCCAAGACAGTTCACTCCCTATCCCAATCCCCAAGGCAAAGCATCTTCCATGGTCTCCCATAGGGATTCTTCTTAACTCTTGTCTACACTCTACCACACGTCTACACTCCACCATCTGTGTAAACCCTGCAGTAACAGAGGGGCTGGAGGATTCCGTCAAATGACAGACCTGTTTGGGAAGGAGGCAGTGAAACTGGATATTCTCATAGTCAGTGGCTATTGGCCTGGGGTGAGTGGGAACTGAGACTCTTCAGGGCAGTCTATAAGGTCTTGAAATAGTGCATTGTGCTGTAGTTAACCAAGGGTGGCAGAGGGCATAAGTATAGACTACTAGAGAGGTAGCAATCCAAGGGGGTTAGTGGGTGACTTAGATGAAACCAGGAATAACTGAGTCAGGACCAGCCTTCCCTATCTGCACCACGACCAGAAGAGACAGTCTTTATGCAACTCATTTGGAGGCAAAACCTGCCCTGAGCTGTGGCTATTTATAGTTTTTTATTTATCCCTCTTGGCGTGAATATTCATGCCTTGCACTGCAGAAGTATTAATGTGCCTGATGGCAGGGAGGCTGCCCGGAGCCGCAGGGCAGTACACACAGAGGGGAAAAGTATCATGTCACTGTCCCAAAACCTGGACCCTTATCAATTCCAAAGCACATCGGGCCCCATAGGGTTGAGTGAGGGCTTGTGGGCTCTGTGACATTCGAGAACACCTTGCATGTGGGGATTGTTACAGTAGACAGGGGTGAAGGCACAGAGGGCAGTTCCTGATCAGATCTGCAAATGAGGAGGTGGGGAGAAGAGGGTAGGCTGTTGACTGATGCAGACCTGGGATGAGGTCAGTTCAGGGGTAGGCTTGCTTTATTTATTTATTTATTTATTTATTTATTTATTTATTTATTTATTTAATCAGAAAATGTATATAGAAGAGGCCTGTCAACTGCTTTCTCTCCCCATAAAAAACAACTCAAATCATAGAAGATGTTCAGTCAAGCCCAGGAGAGTCAGCTGAGGATGGACCACAAAGGACATATGGTTCGTGGCAGCTGAGTGTGCATCTCGCCTCCGTGCCCTCTCTGGTATAAAGGGATTGCCTTTTCTGAGGGTTGCAAAGCATGGGCATCAGGAATCAAGGACAGCTATGCACTTCAGATCCATTGAACCTGTGCCGCCCTAGAATCCCTGAAGAGGTGACCACAGGTGGAGACCACACCCTGGAAAGGAGAAAGGTCCAAAATGGCTGAGGCTCAGGGACTCATGTGAAGAATCTAGAGCTGGCTAGTGCTTGTTGTGGGGACAAGGGCAACAGGAGGAGTGAGGGAGGGGCTTAAAGAAGGAGGATGTGGTTTGCACCCCCAGAGATCTAAAGCACATGCTCCACTATGTTCATAGCAGCCCTATTTGTAGTAGCCAGAAGCTGGAAAGAACCCAGTTGTCCCTCAACGGAGGAATGGATACAAAACATGTGGTACATTTACACAATGGAGTACTATTCAGCCATTAGAAACAATGAATTCATGAAATTCGTAGACAAATGGATGGAGCTGGAGAACATCATACTAAGTGAGGTAACCCAGTCTCAAAAGATCAATCATGGGATGCACTCACTGATAAGTGGATATTAGCCTAGAAACTTGGAATACCCAAGAAATAATCCACATATTAAATGATGCCCAAAAAGAACGGAGGAGTGGCCCCTGGTTCTGGAAAGACTCAGTGCAACAGTATAGGGGAATACCAGAACAGGGAAGTGGGAAGGGGTGGATGGAGGAACGGAGGGGGGGGAGGAAGGGGGGAGGAAGGGGGACTTGTGGGACTTGGGGGAGTGGGGACCCCAGAAAGGGGGAAATCATTTGAAATGTAAATAAAGAATACATCGAATAAAAAAAAAGGAGGATGTGAGGACAGGGCTGGAATCGGGGCTGTAGTCCTGGCTGCCCCACTGTCTGCTTCTGTGCTTTGGGACAAGGTTTTTACTACTTGTGCTTCATCCTATAAAATAGAGACACTAGGACTACCGGCCTTCTAGGACTCTCAGTGAAGATGACTGACAGGATTTCCAAATGCAGATGAGGGAATCAGAAGTGCACCTTACTCAACATAAATGAGTCCAGCCATTGGACGACAGGAGCTCTGACACACGTGACTTGGATGAACAATGAGAATTTGCACAATGAAGTAAGCTAGACTGAGACCCAAAAGAATAAAAGCAAACAAAACACGGTACTGTATGAGCCTGCTTTAGTAATTATCTAGAACATGTAAATTCATAGAGACGGGATGTAAAAACAAAACAAAAAAAAAATTAGAGGCTACCGGGGCTGGGGGAGGGCGTGTGGGGTGGGGATTCTGGCTTAAAGTGGGGCTGGCTCTCTGTTTGGGGATGGTGAGAATGTGAGACTCCTGTGCTTGTCATTTAGTGCCGCTGAAGTGTGCACCTAAAAATGGTTAAAATGACAAATTTTACATTACATCTATTTTACCACAGTTTAAAGAATTAATAACATAGCAGACTAAAGCCTTTTGAATCGTGCTCTTTAAACGGGTGAGTTACAGGGCATGTGAATAACAGTTCTAAAGGGTGTGTGAGAAAGGCAGAAGCAGGAGGAGAGAAAGGTGTGGGGGTGGAGTCTCCTACTGCCCTGGCAGCTTGCCTTGGCCCTGTCTGTGCCTGTGCTCTCCAGCTTTTTAAACTTTATAGCCTTGAACATCGCTTTCATTTGTTCTCACAAGGAGACACTGCCAACCCTGGTAGGTTTAGTGGCTCCATCTCCTTGGGGGGCTTTTGCAGCCACCCATAGTACTCACAAGTTATTTGCTGTCTTGTTTGGACCTCAGCCTCAGGTCTTCTGCTCCCAGGTAGCTGATGCTTGGTGGGACTCAGGTCTGCAGAAGCTCTCAGGCAGCGCTTTGCCAAGACACCTGGTCACACTCTTCCCAAGGGCTTTACTGCTCTGTCAGCTTTGTGCTCCAGAGTTGAGTTCTTATACATCCTGTCAGCATCATCCCACAGCTGGAGGGAACTGCGCGGCCAGGCTGAGGTTCCTCAAAGCCAGGAAAGTCACAAGGCTGTAGAACTCATGCCTGGTCCCTTCAGGTATTGGCGACATCCTGTCTTTCTTTCCTTTTCCATTCTCCCAGCCTCCCTGGTCTTCCACTCTTAGACTGGTCTCCCCCAGGGACATGGCTTCCTTCTGGATTAAAAACACCTGTTGCTAAAGAGCATTCTCGAGTTAGAGATAAGCTGGGCTTTACGCTAGAGAACATCCGGGCAACCTCTCCTGGCCAACTTTACTGAGGCAGAGAAGGACTGAATGGATCTTTTTCCATTCGCTTTCTGTAGCGAAGCCCCTCCCCTGTGCCTGCCCTCCTCTTCCCTCTCCTCCTTCCAGGTTCAGGGGTGATGGACAGCAGGAATATCCTATTAGGACAGGACTGGACTTAAGCTCTGGGCCACACTTGGAGCTGGTCCCCAAGTATGGGCAATCCAGGCCTTCCAGAAGGAGCTTGGTACCCTGAGGAAGTACGAGGAGAGTGGTTAATGCATCCAGATGAAAGGCAACAAGATTCTATCTCTTTCCAAATCCCGGGCTTGCTGCTCTACATCTGAGCCTCGGTTTCCTCATCTATAAATGAGTGTAATGAGCTCCACTTTGAAGAGAGGTCAGACCCAGGACCTCCATCATTACCTTAGCCTGACCGCCCCCCCCCCCCAAAGCATGGCAGGAGACAAGTGGATAAGGGTTTTGAAATAGTTGTTTTAGTTTATTGTGATGTGTCTGCTCATTGATTAACTGATTAATTCATCACTGTTGCTATTAGACTGTAAGGGTCTTTAAGGGAGGATCTATTCCCTGTAGTGCCTGTGCCTAGCCCATATGAGGCACTTAATAAGTGTGCAATAGCTGGGTAGATGTATTGAATTACTCTGTTTTCAGATAGGGTCTCTGCAAACCTAGAGTTCACTGGTTGGCTAGTCTGGCTAACCAGCAAGCCCGGGATTCTCCCTATCTTTGCTCCTGCCCAGTGCTCAGGCTACACCCATGTCTGGTGACACCTGGGTATGAGCGACCCAACCTCAGATCTGTGTGGTTGCATGGCAAACATTTTACCACTGAGCTCCCCACTGTATAGATGGATTATTTCTCTTAAAAACTCAGGATCATGTCATAAGTAACAATAATACAATATTAAAACAAAGAAAAGCTCGAATGTAATAGAGAGATAGTAAAGGGATTCGAATTTTGTCGTGAGCCTGTTCCATCCAGGGTTTTATGCCTAGGTGTTCTGAATGAGGAAGTACGATGTTTTGCTCTCTGGCAGATGATACACAGGGACGTTCAGGAGCTGTGAAGTTAGCACGGGGACTTGCAGAGCTCAAGCCTGTCAGCCTCTGGCACAATCTGAGTGACTGGATAAAGTCCTTATTAAGCTTGCCATGTTATCCTAATTAGCCCAGCTTAGGGGCCTGGCTGGCTTTGCAAAGGGTCTTGGGAAGTGAACCTGTGGGAGACTGGGGAAAGAAGGCAGGCAGGGAGTGGCGAATGGGGCAGAGAGCCCTAAGGCAGGAAAGTTCAGCTGAGGATTTCTGGCAGTCAGTGAGGACTGAGCAAAGCCCAGGTAATGATGGAGTGTTTCCCTGGAGTTCTGGGATTGGTGCACCAAGGATTTGTTTGGAAACTGCAAGGATTCAGTGTCTGTGAAGTATCGTTAGTGTATTGGGAACGGGAGCGGCCTTGAATGCCAGGCTCTGTCCCTGGCTTGTGGGCTCACCTAGTAAATGACCAGGGGATTGCAACTCAATAACACTTAAATCAAAACAGCAGCAACGGCAACAGCAGTCTTCAAGGTTTCTCACTCAAGCTTATCTGAGAATAAAAACCCATCGATACCCCAAGGCCTTTTTTCTGTCTGGTGGACTGTGGTGGTTTGAATAGGAATGGCCTCTCTAGCCTCATGGAGTTGAATGAGTGGTTGGCACAGTGCCAGGGAATGGCACTGTTAGGAGGTGTGGCCTTGTTGGAGGAAACGTGTTACTGGGGGCAGACTTTGAGGTTTCAAATATCCACGCCAGGTCCATTGTCTTTCTCTCTTTCTTCCTGCCACCTGCCAGTCCAGATGAAGAACTCTCAGTTACCTCTCTAGCACTATGTCTGCCTGCACACTGCAATGCTTTCTGCCAGGATTAACAGCTAAACCTCCACACCTGTAAGCCAGCTCCAGTTAAATCTTTTCCTTTATAAGACTTACTGTGGTCATGGTCTCTTCACAGCAATAGAAATCCCAACTGAGGCACAGACATATTAGCCCTAGTAAGTCACAAAGTGCCAGGCTGGAGAGCGCAGGGGAAGGGATGGGGAGGAGCAGGTAGCATGTTTTTTTCTTAGAAAACAAACAAACAAAAACAAACAAACAAACAAACATGGCCACTGGCGCTGAACAATAAGAGAACCAAGCTTTAGGTAAAATTTGAAATTTGAGAGCCAGAGAAGTCAGATTTCTCCTCCTGTGCTGCTGTTATGCAGCTCTGTTCTCTAGGGTCAGTTTCCACCACCCTTGTCTGGCCGAGCATTCTTGAGTTCATCCTAGCAAAGATCAGTATTTCCATTCTTTCAGCAAGTCGATAAATAAGAAGATGGCAAACACCACACATTCCTTTCAAAGGCATTATGAAGACCTGTTTTTTTTCTTTTTGTTGTTTTGTTTGGGTTTTATATTTATATTTTTGTTTTTTTTTCCTGTTTTATTTTTTATATGTTAACTGCATTTATGTGTATGCATCACATACATCCAGTACCCAAGGAGGCCAGAAGAGGGCATCAAATCCTCTTAGACCAGAGTTAGGGATGGTTGTGAGACACTACTTGGGCTCTAGGACTCAAACCTGTGTCCTCTATAAGAGTAGCCCATGCTCCTAGCCTCTGAGCGATATCTGCAGTCCCATGAAGACACATTTTTAAGTTGTATGTCTTCCAGGACTTGGACCACCTGCCCCACCCCCTCTGGCACATGCGTTCCGGGTGGGGAGGCTGGTGGATATGCTCATGCTGATGTGGCAGGCTTGGTCCTCCCTGTACCAGCCACTCATGGACTCCCAAGAAGTTCATATGAGTGTGCAGTTGCCTACTTTTTAATTATTCCGATTGGCAAAAGAAGTTGAGTAGGAGCCAGGAGGAGAAGAATTAGCTGGGAGGATAGAAAAGGAAGGGCTGAGAAATCAGAAGGACCCTGCTCCAGGTGCCGGGCAGTTGTTAGACACGGGATATGCCAGGGATAAGGAACAGTTGGCACAACCTCGTCCTCTGCACTATGTGTTTGGTTTGACACTCAGAGCCCCAAACCTAACTCATACCACTGATCAAATGGCTTTGGGGAACACTGAAGAGTAGAAAGGCCGAAGGTGAAGAGGTGGGAAGGATGATTTGAAAAAGCAGAGATTAAAGAGGCCCCAGGGAGACGCAGCAACTCCTGAAGGCAGCTAGAACCTTTGATCTTCAGGCAGAATACCACTAGCTGGGTCTGGGGAGTACCTATCAGTCATAGAGTACTTACCTAACAGGCATGAGGGTCTGGGCTGGAGCCCCAAGAATGAACACACACACAGACACACACACACACACACACACACACACACACTTAATCTTAATGCATCTTTGTAACCAAAGAGCACATTGAGAACAGGAGGGAAGGAGAGTGGTCTCTATCACCAGCGTAACTATAGCCTCTTATTTTACTAACAGTCATTTGGGGCAAATATTTTGACCTTGCTGGGATGATTTTCTCCTCTGAAAGACAGACTAATTATAGACATCTGCAGAAGATCAGTTACTTACACATTAGCTTAAACAAGAGCGATAGTATCTTTTCATATAAAGCAGTGGTTTTCAACCTTCCTAATGATGCGACCCTTTAATACAGTTTGTCAAGTTGTGGTGACTCCCCAACCATAAAATTATTTTCTTTACTACTTCATAACTGAAATTTTGCTACTGTAATGAATCATAATGTAAATATTTTTGGAGACAGAGGTTTGCCACAGGGGTTGTGACCCACAAATTGAGAACCACTGAGAAATCTACACAGACCATTCCAAGGTTCTGTGATAACTCCTTTGTCACTGGAGACTTGAAGCCCTGCTTTTGTCATGACATCCTGGTCACATGGTTTTGGACTTCAAAATGGCTCTTGGTTCAAGATGGCAGCTGGAGTACCAGCCATCATACCTGAATTCTGGGTAGAAATTTGAAAGAAGAGTTAAAGGAAAGAAAATACTAATGACTGAGTCCGTACCCTTAGAAACTTTTCCTGGGACTCTCTTCCATCCCTAAGCAATGCTTGCTTATGTCACTCTGACCTTCCTGGCTGTCTTAACTTTGAACATTGTCACTTGGACTCTAGCAGAGGAAAAAGCAGTTAAGAATAGGCAATGGGGAAGTGTTGTCTACTGTAAACTCTCTGTGGTTGTCAAAGAACTATGGCAAATAATGTATGTGTGTGTGTGTGTGTGAAACTTGTAAACTCAACTGGGCTTTGCAGATATTCTCATCCTTCAACAGCCCTGTGAAGTCCACACAGACCATTCCAAGGTTCTGTGATAACTCCTTCGTCTGAAGACTGACTGAAGAAACTGAAGGACAGACAGCCATTAGTACCTCCGGCTAACTGCTGAAGCTGCTTCCCCAGTTTGCTTCTGTCCTGGCTTCTGATAAAAGCCCAAGAGTGACAGGCTTCTTTGAGATCGGCAGAGAGTCTGTTGAGGGCAGGTAGCAGTCTAGTGACTATGGCTATGCCCCATGTCTTTGAAGCTGCAGCACTGGGGTATGAGCCTCTCAGGAGCTGAAAGCCTAAACAACTGTCCCAGGAGTGAGAGCACAGGCAGCCTCCCCTGCTTATCCTCAGCCTCATGAGTTGTGGTCAGGCTGTCCTCTTTGAGATTATGGATGCTTTTAATTTTCCCTTTTACCATGGGCCTTGGGACCCGAGGCCTTCAGGCATGAGTGCCTACAAATTGCATCTTATTACATTATTAATTACCATGGTATCTGGAGTCAAATAACTAACACCTTGGCAAGCAAAGTTGGGAGAGAGAAATCTTCCTATTCTCTTCCTCCCTGCTGTGCTTCAGACTACAGAGAAAATATAGGGGTTCTTCATCCCAATATATTCTGAACTCTTTAAGAAAGACTCCCCTGAATGTTATGAGCTCTGGCGCACTGAGGTGAGAGTTACTCTCTGCACACCAATGATGGGAGGTGTCCCGTGTGCCTGAATGCCTCAGGAAAGATATATGTGGAACCGGAAGTCCAACTATGTCACTGAAGGGACAGATGTTAGTTTTGAGAAGATGAAGTGCTAAAGAAGAGCTGTCATTGGAATTGCCACTATGACAGATACCTGAAATAGTCAAACGGCAAAGTGGGTATCTATGGATCTGTGGCTTCTGTAGGCTCCAGCCCATGATCCAATGATTTCATTGTTTGGGCCTGGGGTAGCCCATCATGGTAAGGGTGTAAGACAGAGCAAAACCATCCACATTATATCCAAGAAACAAAGGCAGAAAGAGGAAAGGTCCCTGGCCCCAAATCCCTTTAGACACACCTCCAAAGACCTAAAGAGTCCCTACTAGACCCTACCTTCCAAGGGCTCAAACATCTTTCATCAGAACCAGTGAGGAAACCAAGCCTTCAACACATTAACCTCTAAGTGACATTTAGTATCCTAGCTATAGCAGAGTTTATGGGCTGTTCCCCAGTGTCCCCTCAATTTACTAATCACTTCCTGCTTCCTAAATAGCTGTCTCAGAAAAGTGTGCAGATTAGCAGGGAACGCATTGTTCCCAGGGTGTCTCTTGCAAAATGGAACCTCTGGTAAGTACAGGTTCCCTCTGAAGCTTTCCTGGAGGTCTTCTCTCGACTTGTGCTGTTCCAAGATACTAAAATGGGCAAAGCTGCTGTGACTGTGGGTGTGGAAGAGCTAGCTGTGTCTTAGTCAGTGTTCTATTGCTGTGAATAGACACCGTGAACATAGCAACTCTTATAAAGGAAAACATTTAATTGGGGCTTTCTTGTACTTTCAGAGGTTTAGTCCATTGTAACCATGGCAGGAAGCATGGTGGTATGCAGGCAGACACAGTGCTGGAGAAGGAGCTCAAAGTTTTGCCTCCAGATCCACAGGCAGCAGGAAGAGATGGCCATTGGACCTAGTTTGGGCTCTTGAAACCTCAAATCCCTTCCAGTGACATACTTCCTCCAAAAAGGCCACACCCACTCTAACAAGGCCACATCTGCTAATCCCTTTCAAGTTCCCTAATGACCATCCATTCAAATGAGCAGGTTGAGGCCATTCTTTTTCAAATCACCATAGGCTGTCAACCTTCCTTAGCTGCTGGTGGTAGCCTCTCTTTTCACCCATATTCTGAGTGGTTGGACATGGCTGCTCCACAGGGGTCCCATTCAATTCTACACGTAGGAAGGGCATCTTTCTGCATCTCCTTAATGAGCATAATCCTTCCTTATCTGAAGTGTGGTGTCACAAATCATGCCTATACGTCCTACAGTCCTACACTCAGGCTGAAGCAGAAGGATCACTTCAAGTTTCAGGCCAGCCTGGGCTACATAGCAAGACCTTGTGTTAAAAAGAAAGAAAAAGAAGATTGAAGCCACTGTGAAGCTGTGGAAGATTACTACATATGTAATTCAGCTCAGCCACTTCCTTTGCTATGAGGAGGACAGGACACTCTGGTCACAGAAAGATGGGATGACAGGGGGCATAGTTCTCCAAAGAACAAGGACTTAGGTTTCCCATATTCTATGTCCTGGATACACCTAAGATTATGTTGGCTATTGTTCAGCCTTTCTCTTTTGTATATGAAGAAATACCGAAGAAGCCCAATATAGATGCCACTTAGAGCAGATGGAACACATGCTCAAAACTGGCTGAGACTAGGGCCAGAAGCACACATTCATGATGTCAGAGCTCAGAAGGAGGAGAATTGAAAGATCAGGGCTAGCCTGGGCTACATAGCTAGACTATTTGTGTGTATGTATCTGTGTATGTATCTGTGTATATATTTGTGTGTATGTATATGCATACACACACACACACACACACACACACACACACACACACACACACACTGAAAACTGACTGAAATGTATACTTTAAGTTGAGGGACAGCAGTTTCCTGTTGTGTGGGAGGCAAAGATCTGAATCTGCCTGGTATTACAAAGAATGAAATCTCTCCTTAGTAAGTGACTGTGAGGATCAAATCCTACTCAAGAAAACCTCTGCACAGACCTGATGCAGTTTGACAGATACCAGCTACATGTTGCTACCTTTAACCACTCCCAGAGTCACACCGACACAGCCATGCAGGTTGCAAACCTCCCAATTCCAGATGTCATCTCAAATTGTGATGTGTATACAACTCCTGGATCCAATTGTACACAAGCTATACCACTCTCCACTGAAGGCTTCCTGGGGCCTCCCACTTACAGAAGACACATATCACTCCAGGGCATCCCCACTGATTTTGATTTCAGATGACCTTCTGCATTAGTCAGGGCTCTCTTCGGAATCAGAACCAACAGGATGAATACACAGACAAATAGACACACAGACACACACAGATATGTATATGTATATGTGTGTATATATATATACACACACACACACATAAATCTCTTACTGTTTAGAGTCAGTGACTGACTCTATGCGTCATATATATGTGTATGTATATGAATGTATGCATACACATATTATACACGTATATGTGTGTGAATTTATTAGGTTAGGTTTAAAATAGTAACAACAGCTATATTGTGTCTAAGAAGCCACCACTCTCTACTCATTGGGAGTAGTCCTACACAATAGTTCTCTCATTAGGGGGCTGACAACCAGAAGTTACTCAATACACTAGGCAAAGTGACTCAGTAGTCCCAATTTGATGACAGATGTCCTGAAGTCTGGAAAGCCACTGGTCCCTAATCCACTATGAAGCTTGACTCTGCTGTCAGGAAAGACAGCAGCAGCAACATCATCATCATCATCATTATCATCATCAACAACAACAACAACAACAATAACAAGAACAGAGTAGCTCAATTCTCTGGTAAGAGGAAGGCCAAGTAAACAGAAAGTGAGAGAATTTTCCTTATGAAATCCCTCTTTATTGGGGTTGCTACCAGAAGGTGCCATCCACCATCAGGGAGGGCCTGCCCACATGAGTTAAGGCAATCAGGACAGTTCTACAGGCAAGGTTCCCCTCGTGTTTCTAATTTGTGGCAAATTGATATTAAAACCAAGCAGGGTGCCTTCCAGTTGGTTTTCCAACCTCAAGCCATCCCACTGATAGAGAAGCAAAGGTGGTGCACACGAAGCTTAGGACAGTGAGGCTCATCTCCATGGCTGTGCTGCCTTGGAGCATGTAGAAGCCAAAGGCAAACATCGGCTGTCCTGCTCTGCCACTCTCTGCTTAGTCTATGACAGAGTCCCTCACTGAACATGGATCTAGGTTGGTAGCCAGCAAACCTCAGTGATTCTACAGCCTTCCCATGCTGCCCTATCAGTTACACTCATGTGCAAGGCCTCTATCTATCCATCTATCTATCTATCTATCTATCTATCCATCCATCCATCCATCCATCCATCCATCCATCCATCCATCCATCTATTAGGGTGAGCTAGAAGATTTGAACTCATGTTCTCATGGCTCTGTATAAGCATTCTTACCCACTGAGCAGTCTCCTCTGCCCTAGGGAGGTTTTAATTACCAGCAGACAGTGAGGAAGTAGTGGAGGATTCTCAAGACCCGGGGATTCAGAATGAGTTAAATTTTCCTCATTTCATGAAAAATTATGAAAGGAGACTAGAGGTCCACACTGAGCTTCCTACTTGTCATTTGATCTAAACACAGAGGAGTCTGCTGTATGGGACTGAGCTACAGATCAACCAGTTGATTGATACGAGCCATCATCATAACAGCTAACACACAACTACTACTCACTGTGCTGGGTACCTGGGTAAGCACTTCACAAATGGTGACACATTTAAGCATTACAGTGACATCGATGGAGAATTCTATTGTGTGCATATTATACACATACACATACACATATGTATAAGTATGCACATACATATACTTATACATATATATGCATACATTCATAATATATACACTGAAAGAACCTTGTTCTCTTGCCTAGAGTGACAGATCTGAAGGGAGTGGAGCCACAGACATGATAGAGACATTGTGCTCTCAGCTGCTAGAGTTCTGCTTTCCCAAGAACCCAGATTTGAGAGACCAGAGAAGCATGGAGACAGGATTCCTTGGTTTAGTCACCGACTCTTCCACTTCTAGACTTTTAAAAAACTCAGGACAATTAGAACACGAATCTACTTCATAAAAGGACTATATTGTAAAACTCATGGACCATATTGTAAAACCCATGGACCGCTTACTCCATGATAACCCATTATTGTAGTGTGTGATCTCTCTCTCTCTCTCTTATTTCTTCCCCCAAAGGTCTCACACCTTGGTCAGTGTGTTCAACTGAACCAATGTGCTCAGCATTACCAGGAAAGGAACAAGGCTAGGTGCCCAGTTTCTCTACCATGTGAGAAGTCTCTGAATGCCTACCCCTCCCCCACCCCAAGAAGGTCCTATTGCCTCTCTTTGCTTACAAAATAGCCTTTAAAATTTATTTTGAAAAAATTGTGTGTATGCATGGTGTGCAGCATGTGATTTGACGTGTGTAAACACTGCACTGGTTAAACATCTGACAAAACTTTTCCAGGGGAAATGCAACATCCATGTTTACTCATCACAGATGGGGGAACCCATGGCAGACGAAAGAATGGGTGTTACCAAAGATACACTAGCTGAACCATGAGTTTCATTGGGGGTACTTACAGGAATATGGTAAGAGGAGCCCACGTGACTCAAGGGCTGCTCTATCACCAAATGCTACCCCATCATGGAGAACAGCCCCCAACAAAACCTGGAGGGCATAGCCTACAGCTCAACAGGTTGGGAGTCTTCCTTCCCAGTGACTCAGTTGGTTTAATCTTCTTCTTTGGCTGATTTCTGCTTTTTCTAGGCATTTGGGCTGGTTGTAGAATCTTTTTTATAACTGGGCTGCCTACTCTGGTAGGTAGAGGCTTAGTATAAATCTGGTCAGGATTTCACGGACTTCCTGAAACTATTTGGAATGTTTACTTCCTGCTTAGAAAGAGTCCCTATGGGATGGAATGTTTCAGTCTTAGTGTAAACTGTTACATAAATCAAGGAAATAGCACATGTATCACCTCATATATTTACCAGTTATCTATTGTTAAGAACCATAGGAACGAATATTGAGTGGCTTTTTCTCAGTCTTCCTTAGTCTAACACTCAATATATTTTGTGTTTTTGGATTTGTTTTTTTCGAGACAGGGTTTCTCTGTGTAGCCCTGGCTGTCCTGGAACTCACTCTGTAGACCAGGCTGGCCTCAAACTCAGAAATCCACCTGCCTCTGCCTCCCAAATGCTGAGATTACAGGCGTGTGCCACCACCACCGGGAACCCTCAATATGGATATTATTCTACTCTTTCTTTGTAAGCACAGAACATATTCAACTACTTTTTATGGGATTGTGTTACATTCAATGTAACATAGCAATTATATATACAATATGTGCAATGTCATAAAATACATGTTATAATTCCAAAAGGGAGAGATGGAGGCATGATAACAGATATGACCACAGTGAGTCTGAAAGCCAACCGTGCAATCTTGTAGCTCCTTGTCAGACACCTGGACCTCGTGATGGAATCACCTGTAGAGCTTGATCAACCCACTTCTCTGGCTTTGCTACCTGAAGCATACATAGCCTCCCTTGGTCTGACTTTGTTCTGTGCCTTCAGCTTTTCTCGGCGGATATTCCATGAGTCTGGCATCAGCAACACTCTGGGATCTTCATTATAACTTGGGTTTTAACTTTTATGATTCCTCACAGTCATTTCTCCTGGCATGGACCCTGTCATTCTTTGCCTGGCCTCAGCAGGTTTCTGAGACTTTAGGAGCAGCTCCAAAGTCCTGTAACTCTTGCATTTTGCATACCTGCAAAGCCAGTACATGTGGACAGTGGCTGCCAAATTTTGCTGCCAATTTGAGATACTGTCTGCCACTTTGCCCCACAGCTATAGTGAACTGTGTCAACATCTTATTAGCTGAACCTGAGAAAACACAAACGCATACAGAAACAACCTTCATTCAGTGTCTTGGTTTTCAAATGAATTTGCAATTACATAAGTTAGAGCCTTGGTGGGTGAGGTTTGTGATTATAGTAAATACTACAGTGATTATTCTCATTTATATCTTTTAATACTTAAGTGCAATTATTTTCATGGAATGGTCTGGAGGCATACCCATCAGCCTATTGCTCTGGATATTTAATATTTTAACAACTACTAAGTTGTATGCTAATGAAGCTTTCCAACAAATGTGTCTACCAACACAATTCAAGAGTTGCCATGCGTCACTGTCTAGCCCGTGTTCCATATTTTCAACTCTCTAAATATTTCATTTCTATAGTGGGTAAGAAGATGAAAATTTATACTTGTTTTAAATTGAGTTTCCTTGATTACATGATTGAGCCTATTTTTAAAACGTTATATATTTGTGGTTCATTTCCTGTAAAGCCCCATTCGTATTCTATTCTGCTTCTTTTGTTAAGTTTTGGCATTTATTTATTGATGTTTAGAAATGTTCTCTTCAGGGAAGCACAGTGGGCACACATCCTCTTCCACCTCAGCCCAGAAGGGTCATGTTGCTGGACCAGCACCAGCCTTACTATGTCTGCCATTTTCCATTTCTGTTCACTCTAATCTTGCTGCTTATATGTACGTATGCTTATATCCCAATCCTTGGCACTCAGCTTCTTGGACAAAAATAAAACTGAACTATTGGGAATATTTTGGAAATGTGCCTGAATTGGTGAATGCAAGAGTTCTTATGTCTCTATATGCTATATAGTGATGGCCTTCAACATCCTCTTCGTACAATAGCTTTGGGAACTGCCAGCATGTGATTGCCATCTGTAAACAAGGACTTGCCTCTGGAAAATAGTGGGAAAAATGGTTCATCCATTTGTCTCTGAACATGGAATGAGATAAACTTCGATATGCTGTTCTCTATTCTTATGCTATTGGACCAATGAGTTACATACATAATTATACATAATTAAGATGTAACAGTTTAACCCATAGGAATGTGATTGCAATGATCAACTTCGGTTCTGTCACTCCAGCATTACATTCTGAAAATGTTATTCTGTTGTGTCAGGACTGTTCTTTATAAGGTTCTTGAGGCACCAAGTAGAAAACACAGTGGCAAATTACACAGGCTCCTTTGACTAGGGCTTCAAAATAATGCCTTCACAGAATGAGACCTTCTAGCGACTGGTCTATTTTTATTGAGAAAAAATTGTTCTATTTTGTTGTTGTTACTGTTCTTATGGATTGCTTTCATATTTAAACCCTTTTGATTGCTAGCCAGAGTACATCTATTCTTGGCAAATGCTGTAGTTTATTACAGGTGTTTAAAATACTTTGAACAAACTCGGTATTTCTTTAATTGGCATCAGAGTGGGGCTTCTAGTGCCAAAGATATAGTTGCCATTCTATGAAGAAGAGTATCTTAGAGTGGAAGGCAGCAAGTAGAAGGATGATCAGATAATCACCATAAAGTTTTCATTCTCTGTTGTGTTGTCTTCCAAGTAGAACAGTAAAGTTAAAAAAAAAAGTGTTTTCTTCTAGATGCTACCTTTCCCCTATTGTATTATGTTGTAAAAATTTCCCCTTTGTCTTTCTATTTTGTCTCTTAATTTCCTTCTGTTACTTTTTGATTTATAGAAGTTAAAAAATTCATATAGTTATCCTCCATAATTTTTGAATTATGCAGTTGTGGTGGCTTGAATGAAAATGACCCCACTGGCTCAAATATTTGAATACTTGGTTCCTCTAACTCCTGTTGGTGCACCTGTTTAGTAAGGCTTAGGGGGTGTGTTATCATTGAGCTTTAAGGTTTCCAAAGGCCACACCAGTGCCAGTTAGCACAGACTCTCTGTCTCCGTCTCCGTCTCTGTCTCTCTCTGTGTCTCCCTGTCTCATTCTTTCTCTCTCTGCCTCCTACTTACCCATAGGAATGGAAGCTCTCAGTGACCGCTCTAGCACCATGCCTGCCTGTTGCCATGCTCCCTGCCATGATTGTCATAGATTTCTGCCCTCTAGAACTGTAGAACCCAATAAACTCTTTCTTCTATAAGTTGCTTTGGTAATGGTGACTTATCACAGCAATTTAAAAGTTACTAAAACAGCAATGTTCTAGATTTTTAGATGAATATAAAGAATAATATAAAATCTTTATAATCTCACCACTAGCTTTACAAAATTGTAACATCCTGCCATATCTAATTATTTCCACTATCTTTTCTTTTTATTAGGGGGTTTTAGTTTTACCCATTTAAAAGCCAATCAAAGATGGTTCTGGTGGTAAACTTCAATTGCATTTGCTAAGATAGTTTTTAAATGTGTTCACTATGCTTCTTGTGGCCTATATCTTTCCAGTGGTTTTATTTTCTTCTAAACTAAATACACTTTTTCTTCCCTCCATTCCTTTACATTCTCTCTCATCTTCTTCTTTCCTCCTCCTCTTCCTCTTCTTCCTCTTCCTCCTCCCTCTTCCTCTTTCTCTTTCTCTTTCTCCTCCTCCTACTTCTCTTACTATGTAGAAGAGGCTAGACTAAAATTAACTGAGATCTACCTGCCACTTTCCCCTCAGTTCACAATTCTTGATAGTGCTTTTACTGAGGGTCTGCAGATGTGAAATTCACTTAGCATTTTTAAATAGCTAAAAGTATCTTATTTCCTTAAATAATAGCTCTAGAAGACAGCTAGCTACCTATACCATATTCTTGTTCTTAGAAGCCGAATTAGAGTACTTATTAGAGAAGGGCATGTATTCGGCAAAAAGACCCCGGGTCAATAGTAGCACTCCAGACAGGACAGTGACTTGGCAAAGAGAGTCATACTTCTATCCCTTTCCTTCTTCCCTTGAATGCAGAAACTTTCATGAGACAATGCGAGAGGAGCTGTAGGCTGAGGAAGGGAGAAGAGAATAGAGAGGTGTGAGGCTGCACATTAATATCGAGCCATCACATTAAACCTCTGGCTCTAAGAAAGTGACTCCTCCGCCTGTCTCATCTCAGGCTCTGTTGCTAGGACTGCTGCTGTACTAATAGCAGACTCTCTGGGTGTTGATATTTCTTCCACAGCTTGAGGCGATATTTTGTTGTCCTTTGTTATTTGTGGATGAGAGTCTATTGGTTCTACCATCTTGTAGACGATATGCTTTAGTGTGATTTTGAGTGGATTTGTTTTATTTATCTTGCTAGGTACTTGGAATACATTTTCTCATTTAAGTATATTCATGCTCTTATATTAGAAAAGGTTCAGCAATTTTCTCTTTAAATATTGATTCTCTGACGTTCTTTTAAATCCAAATTTTTCTGAAATTAAATAAATGTTAAAACATTAGATTGAAAAGTAGATGTTTTCTTGTCTCTTTATTTGTATTACACACACACACACACACACACACCTATATTCTAAGTAAATTCTGTAATTCTATTTTTCAGATGATGTAATCCTTCGGTACCAGTCTCTACTCTTAGGATAATAAGTGTAGTTAGCTCTGTGTAGAGAGCACATGGGCCATAAAATTGTTTCAGTTTCAAATTTTTATTAAATATTAAATTATAAAATTCAATGAAATTTTCTATACTTCCTAGGACTTCTAATAGGTTCTGCTTCTTATCTTGCTATTTATATTTTATTAATGTCTTATTAAATAGTTTCTTATTCTTTTTAATATGGAAATCATGGCTTTACGCTTTCTAAAGACATACCAGAGACAACGTGCTTAAATGTCTGTCCAACTGTCATCCGAGTGAGCATATTGATTTGCTGTTTATATCAGCTCTGATTTACTTCATATAAATAATGAAGGCTCATTATGGGGGAAGCTTTTGTTTCTTTGTCTTCCCATTTATCTCAGTGCACTTTTGGTTGCCTTACTGGCTAGAACTGCCAGAGGGAATACACAGTGCCTCTAAATTTGAATTTCAACTTAAGTGTAAGATTTTAGTGCAAGTGAATCTTAAATATTGAATGAGATAGACTTATATCATAAAATGATTTGTTTATATGTAATTCAAGTTTAATGATATTCTGCATTTCTCTCTCTCTCTCCTCTCTCTGTGTATGTGTATTGTGTGTGTGTGTATGTGTGTTGTGTGTGTGTGTGTAAGTGGATGTGTGCTCACATGTTTATGAACATGTGAAAGCCAGAGGTTGGTATCAGTGTCTTTGTTGATCAGGCCACAGCTTTTGAGATGGAGTTTTTCAGTGAACTTGAAGCTCAGCAGGCACCTGACCGCCCTGGGGATCTTTTTATCTCTCATCTCCCTGCTCCCCGGTGCCTGGGCTGGGGTTATAGAGGTACACTTCTGGGCCCAGCTTTTAGTGGGTACCACAGATCCAAACCCAGGTCTTCAAGCTTGCACAGCAAACACTGACCCCACTGAACCATTTTCTAAGTCCTGATATGCTTCATTTGTATTGGTTAAATCTAGCCCCTTGGTATTTTATTATCTAGAATTCTACCTAAAACCAGAACTTAGAGAGATTTGGGTTATAGTCCACAGTGACATTTTGGTTACCAAAACAACCATAGCAAAGCATAGCAAAGTTTTTTAAAAACAAAAAGCCAAAAAGCTGACTATTAAGGGTGCCTGTAAAGAAACAAGAACAATTAAAACAGCTGTTATTTTTCTGGAGGAGGGACTTTCTGAAACTCAGAAAGGGTAAAGGATGCAGTTGTTTGTTTATTTGTTTGTTGTTTGTTTGTTTTTTGCCATGAAGCTCAGCCCTTCAGCTCTCCCTGCAGCCCCAGAAAAGCACTTTTCCTGGAAGTCATTTCATAATATACATTGTACCATGCATATCATTAGTAAGTCCTCCCATCCAGGAAGTCACTGGATTTGTCACACATGCAGGCCAACACAGATGTGAAATCATGAAGCATTGCCTGTGCCCAAAGAGTCTAGATTAAAATCTCTTTAATCTAGTCTGAAGGTAGACAAACATAGGCAAAAAGACAGAAGGGAGTTTATCAAACAGGAGCAGTAGTACCAACCGTGCAGGTGGAGCCTGGTGTGAGCAGAGCACTGAACCGGAACAGTGTCCCACACAGGATGTACTGCTCACCCATCAGCTCCTATGAACCACCCAGGTGACCTCACTTAATTCTCAGTACAGTTTTACGAGGCAGAATTTATCATCCTGACTTTGTAGGGGAGGAAATTGAGGCCAGAATGATTAAGTGCCTTGCCCTATATCACATGATTAATAAATGGAGCTTCTAACCCCATACTATTTTCATAAACCCATGGGTCAGGACTGGCAAGGTATATTGGGAAATGTTGAGAATGAAGGTCAAGCAATATTGGATGGGTTTTAAGACCTTAAGATGCAACATTAGGAGGACACTACACCCATATCATTTCCTACCAGCTTCCTCTGTGTGTTCCTAGAGAATGCCCTTGGATGAATCAAAGGCAACTGACATTCACCCAGGTTTTAACACAAAAGGAAAGAGGGGCACAACTTTGACTGTCAGTGCTGTAGCTGTCTGTTTAGGTGCCTATTCCCTGACTCCTTTGGGCCCTAGAGTAATTCCGGAGGGTTTATAGTAATTTGAATCACCACACTAAATGCTGCTATGAAATAAACCGTGGTTGGGTTTTGATGGGTTTACTTAGAAAGTGAGTTATTATGCTCCGAGAGAGCGGGGTGCTATAAAGTTTTATATCCTTGAATTGGAAATGGCTGTGCTTCCTCAGAGTAGCAGAGATGCCACTAACTCATTTCTGTCTTTGCAAATATGTGTCAGTGAGGTTTATGGTGTTGCATGCTGTCACCTGTACTCAGACACAGCTTCTCTCTGGCATCCTTACTGCCACTCCTAGGGACTCAGGGCATGAGTTAGGAGCAGTGTTTGGCATGAGTTGAAATTCCAGGCTGCCTGTGAGTTGGAAATCCTTCCATGACACAAATGTGGGAAATAGAAATGTTTGTAGAGATTATTCCAAGCACTGAATCGGGGGAAGTCGTTCGTTGTTCTGGAAACAATATGGAAAATTGAACAGGTGAATTTTCAGGTTTGCATTGAAAGTAAAGGATAAGTTAGAGAGGAAGGCATGTGGGCCGCCCTGGAAAGTCCTTGAGGAAGTCAGTAGGAGAACTGAGCCTGAAGAAGGTGGACTGTAAATTATCCACACTGGTGGTGATGTGGGGGAGCAGGTGATTCAAACATCTTCACATAACACCTTGCATTTGTGTGTGTGTTGTAATTTTCTATTTCCATCCATTTGTGCTTGTATGTGTGCATTTATTCAGTGTTTGTTGGGAGCTGATCATGATATTCTGAAGATTCAATCCAAGCGGCAAGTGCTATGAATTGAGGGTATAGCAGCAAACAGCAAAACCTACCCTTGTGTAACTTGTATCCTTGTGGAGGCAAAACTTGAATAAATATGTCAAAATAAGCCTACACAGGCCTTTCTGATAGTAAGCATGTGACAGAAAGCAGGGCAAGTACTCTGAGGAGTGTGTGTGTGTATGTGTGTGTATGTGTTTAGAGGTTAGGTAAGACAGCCCATCAACAAGGAATGACCTTTGGTGGGGAATGAGAATTGCCATGAATATTCTGCAAAGACTTGGGGGAAAAATAGTCCCAAGCTTAGAAAGCAACATGCATGAAGAATCTGAAGTTGAAGGAACCAGAGCTGTTTGTGAAGACAGAATATTGTGTGGGTGGGCAATGATCTTAAGGCCAGAAGATCCTACTCTGAGAGTACCAAATGAGAAGTGATCTCCTGGGGACCATCTGGTGGTGAGGGAAGAGGTATAAGCTGATGGGTTTTGGGTGTTCTCCAGAGAAGAATAACTTAGCCTTGTCAGGATGTCAAGAAATTTTCCTGAGGAGGTTTCTTGACATAGATCTAAAGGCTTGGTTCCAAGCATACATGAAGATGCCAGGGCAGAAAAGCCCAGCTTGTAAATAAATGGGCTCCTTGTTGTAGAAGGTCAAGCTTGAAGCCTTAAAATAGGACTGTGTGCCTGGGTAAAAGAAAGGGGTGAAGTGGATCTGGGAAAATGGGCAGGGTAGACCTTGGGAGACCCTGTGAGTCATGCTGGGGAACTTGGGCTTCTGTCTATGTGATGGGAGATGGGGAATCACAAAGAGAGCTCTTTTCATCAGAAGCAACTTGGTAGAAAATGAGTGTCTCAGAAAGGCCTCTGGATAAAGATGGAGGAAGAGCCACATATCTATTGGACAGTCAGGCCCCAAGGGTGATTCTCTTTCCATTTCTGTTAGGAACCCACATCTCAAAGGGTTAGAAGGACTTAGGGCAGCCTGTATCACATGGTTGACTGCCCTTGCATGGCTGACTGGAAGTTATAGCTCCATTGCTCTGTCCCTTTTCTTTACTGTCCTTGGAGAGAGCCCCAACACTTTGACCAAAACTGATGCAAAAAACACAGCTCTAATCTGAGAGAGAAAAGAGAGAGAGAGAGTTTATTTTGGAGCAAGGAAGAGTGACCATAGCCCAGAAACATGGATTCAGGTTGTCCCAAATAACCATATTCCAAAATAGTAACAGTTTCATAAGTCTACTGTAGTAACAGTGCAAAAATGTCATAAGTCAGGTCACTTTTATTTACTTATTTTTATTTACATGTATGTGTGTTCTTATGTACATGTATTTAGGTGTCTGCAGAGGCCAGAAGGGGATGTCAGGTATCTTAGAGCTAGATTTACAGACAGTTGTGAACCACTTGATGTAGATGCTAGAAATTACATTCTAATCTTCAAGAACAGTGAGTATTCTTTACCATGGATCCATTTCTCCAGCTCCTTCAATGTGCTTTCAAAAATGGATTGGTATGACCATCAGGAAGTGGATTATAGGAAAGCAATGGCATCTCTGTTATGGGCCTTGGATGCTACGGATGATGTTCTTAGCCTTTGGTATAGTAGAAAGTAGGTATCTGTACACACTAAAAATATTTATCTAATAGTTATAGGGCGAATTTTTAATTCAGATTCAGAGTTGGATAATGAATGGCTGGCTCTTAATGTGGCTAAAGACAGCCAAAGAAAATTTGGCTAAAAAATTATAAAACATTCCAGCATGTTACAGCCATGGAAGTTTGAAGCAGTTGCCTTAACATAGATGTTCACAGATTTCCCCACCCTGACCCAGGAGCTTCAGTTCACACAAGATTACATAGCAGTGACCAATGTGGTTAAGTTGTATTACTGCTTCTTCCCATACTGTAGGCCATATTTTCCCTTTTTTCCATACTCCAGAATGTTCATTTCACCTCATGTCTAAGTTACTGTTCTATTGCTATAAAGAGATATCATGACCGAGGCAACTCAAAAATCATTTACTTGAGGGTTTGTTTAGGGTCAGTCCATGAACATCATGGTGCGAGCATGGTGGCAGGTGGGCAAGCATGGATGATGCTGGAGCATCGGCTCACATCTGATCTGTAAGATACAGGCAGAGAGACCTAACTGATCCTCTTGTGACTTTTGAAACCTCACAACCACCCATTGTGTCACACACCTCTTCCAACAAAGCTACATTTCCTAATACATTCCAAATAGAGTTTTGCTAATTAGGGGCCAAGAATTCAGATATATGAACCTATAGTGTCTATTCTTATTCAAACCACCACCACGCCTTGGGTTGATGAGTTCCTAGGGTGCATAGATAAACTTCATTTCCTGTCTCAGTCAATGTTAACATTTTATCATTCATTCCTATGAGAATCATTCATTCATTTATTCTCCCACTAACCATTCTTCAGAAAAGTTCTATATTCTGCTGGAAAAAATAGAGAAGAGAACCAGCTATGAAGATGTAAGTAGACATTGTGTTTGAAGAGCTTGCTCACAGTTTTTGCTTACAAGAAACCCAGGTAGGATAAGGACATAGGAAGGAGGCAGGGATTTGGGTTCTGCAAGAGAAAAAAAAAGGATGAAGAAAACTTCCTAATGGTGCTTATAAATGACCATAACTTAAACTCGATAAGAGATTCTGTGTGGAAAAACCCTCTGCTTAAAATCTTTTTGAGGTGGGAAAACAGGACAGGGAATCTAGAGCTTACTGTGAGTATGAAGACAAGCTGACAGGTGGTGGGGCTCTCTGTAACCCACGCATGGTGGGGGTTGGAAAGGAATGGGGGTGTGAAGATAGCCAGATCCTGAAGATTTCTGGCCAGACAGTCTAGAAGATAAACTTTAGGTTCAGTGAGAGGCACTGACTGAACAATAGAAAGCAGAGAGCAGTGTATTTTTGGTGCTCACAGAGGCTGATGCCAAGGAAGACATGACCATGGAATGTGAAATGTTCAGGAATTATAGAACAAGAAGCCTCTACGTGGGTGGGTTTGTGCTCCTCCAAAATGCAGGAGGACAGAGACCAGGAGAGCAGGACTCCCGAGATTGGACTCCTGGACTGCCTCTCATCTTCCGGCCCATCTCCACTGGAGTTTCACCAAGTCTTTAGGAGTTAGCAAGGCTGTTTGGTTATTCTCAATTGTTATCAGTGGCTATGGGCTGCGCTTGTTTATTTATTTACTTATTTTCTTTGCCAATCAAACTCAGGCTTATTGACAAGGCCGAGCCTGCCTGGGGCTCCCTCACACAACCCACCACTGTGCACCGAGAAATAATGAGTTGCTGAAGTGTCAGAAACAGATGTTGAACTGACATCTTCCCCTTACTGGTGTCATATTCAGCACTTTTTCTGCCTCCCAATAAATTACCAGCTATGTTCTTCCTCCCTGCTTCCCCCCTCTCCTCTTCCTTCCCTGTCTCCCTCAATCCCTTCACCTGCTGGGATCTCTTAGGAGTGGACAGGATTCCACTCAGAACTCAGCCTCAAATATGAACCCTCTCTGATGGTGGAAGTGGTAGGAAGAATGGGGCTGTTCTCCTCTCTCTTAAGGAAGGCTCCATCTTTCCGCTTCTGAAACAATGAGAAGGGTAAAGAGCCCAAGCCAGGACTAGGCTATTAATTGCTTTTTGCTGTGGCAGTAGCCTTTGTCAGTACAGGGCATCCGGAGCTCTTTTGTTTTTTGTTTTATTTATTTATTTCAAATTCCATTAGAGTCTGGAGCCTTTTGAAAGGCTATCTTGTTTCTGAATAATGTATACTGAATTCATTGACTCTAGAAAAGGCAGAGAGGGGTCTTGGGATTACTTAGAAAACCATACAAGGTGAGTCTAAGCAGGCAAAAGGGAGCATTTCAAAATATAGTTATGATGGCATTGTGGACAGACAGTCTTGGGTGAAATATAGGATTACATCAAAGGTGAAAGGAAATTTATTTATTCACTGGACTAATGTGATGAAGCTCTTTGTGCTAGGTCCTGGCCATGCTGGGATGAACCACTTCAAGTTCCTGCTCTGGAGGAGTCTATAGCTGGCTCAAGTGGGGTCTGGTGATACCAAGGATACTAACCATATCGCAAGGATCCAGGGACCCTCTGAGAAATTTTAAGTAGGAGAGGTGACTTGATCTGTTTCTCATTCTAGAAAGAGATTCTGGAGGCCAGTATAGATCTGAGCCGTAGGGTAAAGGAGGGCTCTTGAGATCTCATTTGGATGTTCTTGTCATAGTCTGGCTGAGAAATGATGGGGCTCCAGGATAGACTGGAGCAGTAGGCATAGGGGGAGCAGATTTTTGGAAGTACAGAGAGTGGCACTTGGAGGTTGGGGTTAAAACAATTTAAAATCCCTTTATCCTATGGCCTACAGAATCGTCTGTGTAAGGTCCTTTTAAGACTTGGCAGAGTCAGGCTGTGACTACTCTCTCTGACTTCCTCCTGAGAGCTCCAGCCATCACTTAGAAAGCAGCTTTCTTGTCTTTCAGATGAAGGTCCTGAAGTTATCACAGAACTTCAGGTGGGACATTTTCTTCAAGACACTTCCACCTACCATCCTGCATGTGACTAAGCCTCATCTCTAGTCTCCCAATCAAGACTGTTCACATACCTGAAGTTGAGGAAATCGCCCTCTCCTGTGGCTGTACACCCTAGTCTTGGAAGCCTTCTTTCTAGAATTATACTTATACTTGCCTCTGATGGATTGTATCCATTGTTAGTTTTACTCTAGGAAATCCCAAAGGTAAAAGCCATACATACAGGGCAGCTTGGAAAGCTCTGATGGACAGTGAATTCTCATCCTAGAAGCAATATTTGATTAGAAGAAGGATAAAGTGCTCCCATGGGACGCTCCCCTGCTCCTTCTCTGAGAACAGGGAGGGGAGTGGGGAGAGAGGGATGTGAGTGTGGGACTGGGAGGAGAGAAGGGAGGGAGTCTGTGATCAAGCTGTAAAATTATTAAATCCGATTAATGGAGAAAATAAACCCTCGTATGTTTGTAAGTACCAGGTAGTCAGGACAGGCAGGGTAGGCCACTTTTTCCTGTGTTGAGTCACCTGAACTGCTCCGATCAAAAAGCAAGCCTAGCAAACATACTGAGAGTATTTCATTATCTAAATCTTGAGTTTTAAGATTATGCCGTTTATCAGCCATATCCTGCTCTTCTTGACACCCATGGTTATCCACCAAGACCTTGATTGGTGTTGGCCATGTCTTGTTTCTTCCCTCTGACATGAGGATGAAGAGTTATCCCCAGTGATCTGCACCCTCATCTAAAACCTATGCAAGCAGCCTAATTATCTACTGTACCAGCTCAGAGGCAAACACTTAATTGGCTGTAAAGGTGTGTGAGGTCATGGCCTCTTACTAAACTCTTCCCATTAAGTTCTCATGTTTACATAGTACCATTAATTTGGCTCATCATTTCTCCAGAAACTTCTTCACTTCCTGTCTCTTTCTGGGAATCTGATCTCTTTGTTGGGTTTGACTTGTGTTGTGTGGGAAGAGGCCTTTCCCTAAACCATGGGAACTGAGTATGTGAGTCCCTTCTTTCCTTTCCATTCCCACACACTATTGGACAGATCTGCATTTTTAGGTCAATTAGCCCTCTACTCCTCAGGTCACCTGTGACTGACTGCTTGGACCATCCTTTACCAGGCAATGGCACCCTGCAATATTGCTCAAAGGCCCCAGGGACCCCTCCTTCTTACAGCCCGAATGTATATTAGTACAGATGTTTGCAGCAGGGGGAACATCTGTGAAAAGCCCTATGACACTGTGGATAATGGTAAATGAAACAAATATGCAACAAGCCAGGTTTCAGAATATAGAGAAGACATGCCAGAAAAAAGGATAGTGAAATAGAGGTAAAGAGAAACAAAGAGAAGCAATAACACAAAACACAAGCAGGCTGAGACATCACCGCTTGGCACAGAAAAATGAATGCTATTAGAAATGAAGAGAGTGCCCGACTGCTACTCATAGTGAGCTGACATCTTAAACAAGAACAAAGAAGGGTTAAAGAAATATGCAATTACAGTACATGAGAAAAAAGTAATAAGATAAAGGAAGTCTAACATAAGAAATAAGATCTCGTCTATGGAAAAATAGAAACCATCTCAAGAAATTGTATGGAAATTGTAAACAACAATCACAACAGTAAGAAGTTTTCCATTTTTTTTGTAAAGATTTCAATTTGTATAGAAGCTTCTCTTTTAGGATTAGTTACCAGAAGAAATACTGCTGTAAAGGCTTACAGACAACAGATATACCATGTAAATAGAGAGAAGAGAAACATAACTTAAATAGCCAAGATCTTACAGCCTGAACTATAGAGCAAGGAGGATTAGAACGCAGCTTCTAAGATTCTGAAACCCAGTGTCACATATTTACACTCCAAGGTTCCAATAAAGAAAAAGGAACATGCACTCCTGAGTGACAAGGCTGGGTACTGCGGGTGACAGTGTGCTGCCAGGTATCTCTGAGATGTGATCCTATTAAACCAGCAGCAAAATTACTGCATAGAATGAAAGAGGAGCTCTTGTAAATTATAAGATTTAGAATGAAAATAATCAGGCAAGCACTCTCTAGTCATTCACTCTGACAACTCTGATGGGTATCTGCTCTGTGCCAGGTCCTGGGCTCTTTTGCTAGCAATTTATTCTAGCAAGTATTGTTTTGCTTCATAATGACAATTATTAAAATGCTATAGACCTGGCTGAACCACAAAATATAGGTCATTGGGAGATAAGTTTCCATAAATAGACTCTAAAGGAAAAATATTTTTAATACACAGTCAGTGAAGTATAAGGGGGTTTCAGTGGGGAAAGGGTATCGTGTGGTTTCCTGGGATCATGAGAAGCAATGTGGAGAACATTCCAGACTCAGAGGGCACAGCTTCATCTATGTAGGTGGACTAGAGATGCATTATTTTTTATTAGATATATTCTTTATTTACATTTCGAATGTTCCTTTTCCTGGTGTCCCCCTCCCCTCTTCCCCTGCTCACCAATCCATTCACTTCTGCTGGAGCATCTAGCCTTTTCAGGACCAAGGGTCTCTCCTCCCTTTGATGTCCAAGAAGGCTATCCTCTGCTGCATATGCATCTGGAGCCATGGGTCCCTCCATGTGTACTCTTTAGTTGATGGTTTAGTCCCTGGGAGTTTTGGGGGTACTGAGTGGTTCAAATTGTTGTTCCTCTATGGCGTAGAGATGCATTATTAAATAGTAAAAAGAAAACAGACACTTAAGAGAACTTAGAGGGGAGCTCATTTCTTCTTCACTTGAACTAACATTTCCTGTAATAAGAATGACAGGTTAAGAGCCAATAGATTTAAAATGCATCTGAATACTCAGATGTAAAGGACCTGAGTGGGGCATGCACATCTTTGATACCAGAAGTGAGACTTAGAATGTATGAAGAACCCACACATCTATTAAACTTGTGGCTTCAGAGGGAGAACAGACCATGAGCAGAACAGAAAAGTTAGTGAGGAAAAAAAAATCACCTTATTAGGAATCAGGGAAATAAAAGAAAAGGAAAAAAAGGAAGACCAACTAAGTCACATTGCATATTAGTTAGTAAAAATAAGGCAGAAGAATGGAACTCAGCACTGTTCCTTTGTCTGCAAATGAGGACTCTTTGATACTGCTGGTGTGTCTTGTCTGTCAATGTTTTAGTGGACAAGCTTCCAGTCAATCTCCCCTTTGGAGAAAATCAAGGAAATCCCTACATATTAACTAGAACACACAGAAGCATTACTGATAATTGTGAAGACCCAAGTACTCCCATGTGGAGGCTTTATTTAGTAACTTCAGCCTTAGTTCTAAGGCTCATAATGCCAACAATCTCAAGTTGAAAGTCATTCAGATACACAGAAAAAGTGCACATACAAGTTAAATTTGGGTATGGTGATTCACACTTATAATCCTAGCACTTGGGAGGTTGAGGCAAGAGAATTGTGAATTTGAAGTGAGTCTATATTACACTGGGATACTCTGTGTTAAAATCCAAACCAAATCAAAGCAAATCTGACCATACCATACCATACCATACCATACCATACCAAACCAATTCAACCCAACCCAACCCAACCCAACCCAACCCAACCCAACCCAACCCAACCCAACCCAACCCAAACCAAACCAAACCAAACTAGTAGTATAAGCATAACCACTTATTTATTTTTATGTTTAGGGTGTTTTGTCTCTCTCTGTGTGTGTGTGTGTGTGTGTGTTGCGCATGCATGAACACACACACACACACACACACACACATACACACACACACTCACACCATGTGCATGCCTGGTGACTGGAGATGTCTAAAGAGTGTAGATTCTGTGGGACTGGAATTACAGAAAGTTGTTGGCCACCATGTGAATGCTGGAAATTGAACCCTGGTTCTCTGAAAGAGCAGCCAGTGCTCTTAACCATAGAACCAACTCTCTAGCCCATATAACTAGCTTTAAATTAAAGGTTCGTCAATAATTAAATAATGAATTAATGATTGTTCATGTGCGCATCGTGTACATTCTTGTGAGTACAGGCACACATGTGCTATGACACACCTCTACAGATCAAAGAAAAACTTGGGTGTTGGTCCTCTTTTCAGTGGATTCTGGGAATTGAATTCGTTAGGCCTATACAGAAAGCACTTTTACAAGCTGAGCCATCTCATTGGCCCTCATACAACTAACTGTGAACTATGTGTCTTGTGGAAAGTTACAGTAGTCTAGGACAAAGTCAGCTTTTCATTAAGCCTTTATTCTGACCATGCTATGTGCTATGAAGTATTTTTTATGAGTTTATTTTATTTAGCTCTCATTACCGAATGAGTCATAGGTGTGAACTCATGAGGATGCTGATGTAGGCAGGTCATGTGACCAGGGAAAGGGACTTGAATTCTGTCGTTCCAGTTATTCTTGAGATCTGCCTTCCATGTGTTCCTTGAGTGTCTTCTTAGAGTAGCTGCTGGACTGACTCATTTTGGGAGCTGTGAGGAGGCCCGAAGATGCTGACTGGACCCCACTTAAGGATAAAATATCTCTACCCAGTTTTAGGAGTGTACACTACAGCACCCCCCCCCCCCACCAACACACACAGCTTGTAAGGTTCCATTGAAATGGAGTAACTTCTTTTTTCTCCTTCCTGTGATATTAACTCATAGGAAGGAACCCACCCCCACACCTTGGAATTACATGTGTGTATTTTCTTGGGACTGCTTATTCTAGTGAAGCCACTTCTAAAAGGTTGAGCCCCATGCTGTTTCCTTCTAACCTATTCTCCTTCTCACACACCTCCTTCCTTTCCCAATGAATATTTAGCACCTTAAATATACCTTAAAATGATTCTAAATGCACTATTTTGACATCGGGCTCTCTGTCTGAGCCAAATGTCTCCTTGAAGGGCTTTTGCCTCCCTGCCTCGCCTCCCACTTGCTTTAATCACATTCAGGCATCCAGAATAGAAGCACTTCTGGGCATTTCTGTGTGGTTTCCTTGCTGTGGTTTTTGCACTTGGGGTCATGGAGCAGGAGAGGACTGAGCTGGGAGGGAGACTCCATGGAGTGATTAGCAGACCAACCCCTGCCCTTTAGGGAGCTGCCCTTGTACATATCAAGCTGTGCTAGGCCAAGTCCAAAGTGCTGTTGGGGGAAAACACTTGACCACGGAGCTGTTAGAGCTCAAAGCAGGAGAGAAAAAGCTGCATAGTCTGTAGCTTGTTTCTATATGATATGCAGGAGGTAAGAACATTTAATGCGTTTAGTGGTTAAAAAGAATTGGAGGGAGGGAGGAGAGAAAGAGAAACAGAGATTGAGAGACAGAGACAAAGAGACAGAAGGACACACACACACACACACACACACACAGAGAGAGAGAGAGAGAGAGAGAGAGAGAGAGAGAGAGAGAGAGAGAGAGAGGGACTTGTTCTCAGCCTTGAGAGTTTATCTTACAAAGATGTCTCAGCCAGAGAAATGAGAAATAAGATGACTCATTATAATAAGGTAGATATTTTGACAAGAAAGATGTTAACATCTTAATGAAAGCCCTGAGGGGAAATTTGCATAAAGCAGTCTCTTTGTTGCTTAAAAAAAGCCACAGATGCCTTATTAAAAGAAAAAAATCAAACCCCAATTTTGTCAAATATTCAGGCTGGGAATGATTTAAAAGATTTTCCTTAATCTTGTCTCTTGGTTGTTTTTTTTTTTTTTTTCTTAGCAGAATTGCAGATGCTTGACTAGAAGTCTTTTCCTCTTCCTGCCCTCCTGGGGACCTAGGAAGGCAAGGAACACTGTCTTATTCATTCCTAACTCTAAGACTGGGGAGTGGGCAGCAGAGAGCTAGGAATCAAAAGAGCAAGGAACCATTGGCTCCTATCTCTCTGTGTTCCTATACTCACCCACTTCAGCCCCACTCCTCCACAAAAGAAGGAAAGACCCACCCACCAAAACAAACAAACAAGAAATCTGTGTTTCTTCAGTTTCTTTGAATTCATCTTTCATTTAAAGCCTGTCTAACATTTTTTTTTTGAACAGATTATTACTTAAATGGGCCCATGACAGCAAGTTCCTAGGCCTTGAGTCAGGAGGTGCTTCACAGACCTGGATTCTAGCTTCGATAGTCTTTCCATGCACACTGTCAATCCTCAGGTTAGTGTACAACCTGCCCACTGTTCTTTTGCAGTAGCCCTTCCCATGGTTGTAGGTATTGCATGTCTTCCCACAGCCCTAATGCAGGTAGGTGAACTGGCTGCATTCACATACCAACATTAAACCACTTGGCCCACCTCTCCCACTGGGCTCCTCTGATATCACTAGGGAACATCTCCATCAGTGGCAGCCGGGGGACTCTCCTATGCAGCTACTTCTCCAGACAGAAAAGTAAAGCCAGGACTTCATTGGCAGACTGAATAGTCCTCTTTAGAGGACTTGCTGGATTCACTTTGTGTGTCCCTTCTGAGACGTGGCAGGCTCTGTAGTACTAGCTGATATCACCATAGAAGTTTCGGGTAGATGTTTACAACTTCTTGAAAACATGATGTCCAGGTAGTGGATATTGAAGGGATAATAAGAGCAGAGATTTTTTTTTTGCTAAGGGATAATGACATTTGATTAACAAGGATTCCCAATGACTTCCGGGGGTGGCGAGAGGCAGCAGCAGCAGCGCATCCACGTCAGACGGAGAGGGCTGCCACCAGCAGAACTGAGGCGACAGGGACTAGGCAGGTCCTGTGCTTGCTACCACTGGTCACCACCGGCCAGCTGGGCTGCATGTGGCAGAGTTGCCTGAAGCCCCATTAGGCCTCTGCCTCCTGCCAACCAGTCACAAGAGGCGCTCCGCCATCTTGGCTCCCGGATGCCAGAGAGATTTGACAGCACCAGGTACGCAGACATAGTCCGAGGCTAACATCACTTGGGTCTAAGCCTGGCAGGCTTTTGCCTGTATCCAGGCCCTGGGTAGCTCAGTGGGCCATCTGTGTGCCAACCCGGACAGGAGTTCGTTTGCCCTGCAGACTGCCCAGCACTTGCAGGGGTGCCCGGCCATCTTGGCTACCAGACGCCAGAAAGATCTAACAGACAAAGCCAGCTGGCAGACATAGCTCGAGGCTAAAATCTCTCAGGCCTATGCCTGTCAGGCTTTTACCGGGACTCAGGGCCTGGGCAGCTAGGCAGGCTGTTTGTGTACCAAACCAGCTGGGGCATCTTTTGCCCTGCAGAGGGATCAGCACTCGGGAAAAGGTCTCCGCAGCTTCCTCCATCATCACCCCCTGAAGGAGCAAACGGGCAATACCAGGTTCACAGAGACAACTTGGGGCAGGTCACACTAGGGCTCCAAGGGCACCCAAGAGGAGGGCAGCACATCAGGAATCTGTGCCAAAGGAAACCCAGTCATCCAGAGGTACTGAAATAAGGTCACAGGAGGTTCAAACACCAGCCAGTGAGTGACAAGACCAACTAACACCAGAGATAACAAGATGGCAAAAGGCAAATGTAGGAACGTTACTAACAGAAATCTAGGCAATATGGCAGTATCTGAATCCAATTCTCCAACAACAGCAAGTCCTGGATACACCAACACACCAGAAAAACAAGGTTTGGATTTAAAATCACTGGTCATGATGCTGCTAGAGGAACACAAAAAGGACATAAATAAATCTCTTAAAGAAATACAGGGGAACATGAATAAGTTAGAAGCCCTTACAATGGAAACACAAAAATCACTTAAAGAAATTCAGGAGAATATGGGTCAACAGATAGAAGCCAATAAAGAGGAAATGCCATAATCACTTAAAGAAATGCAGGTGAAATTGAGTCAACAGGCAGAAGTCATGAAAGAGGAAACACAAAAATCTCTTAAAGAATTAAAGGAAAACAAACAAACAAATGAAGGAACTGAGCAAAACCATCCTGGATCTAAAAACAGAAGTAGAAACAACTAAGAAATCACAAAGGGAGACAACTTTGGAGATAGAAAACCTTGGGAAGTTATCAGAGGCCATAGATACAAATATCAACAACAGAATACAAGAGATGGAAGAAAGAATCTCAGATGCCAAAGATACCACAGAAACCATTGACTCAACAGTCAAAGAAAATGTAAAAGGCAAAAAGTTTGTAACCCAAAACAACCAGGAAATCCAGGACACAATGAGAAGACCAAACCTAAGGATTATAGGTATAGATGAGAGTGAAGATTTACAACTGAAAGGGCCAGCAAATATCTTCAACAGAATTATGGAAGAAAACTTCCCTAACCTAAAGAGAGAGATGCCCATGAATATACAAGAAGTCTACAGAACTCCAAACAGACTAGACCAGAGCAGAAATACCTCCCGTCACCTAATAATCAAAACCCCAAATGTGCTAAACAAAGAAAGAATATTAAAGGCAGTAAGAGAAAAAGGGCAAGTAACATATAAAGGAAGACCTATCAGAATTACACCAGACTTCTCACCAGAGACCATGAAAGCTAGATGATCCTGGACAGATCTCATGCAGACTCTAAGAGAACACAAATGTCAGCCTGGACTACTATACCCAACAAAACTCTCAATCACCATAGATGGAGAAACCAAGATATTCCATGATAAAACTAAATTTACACAATATCCTTCCACAAACCCAGCCCTACAAAGAATAACATGAGGAAAACTCCAATACAAGGAGGGAAACTATACCCCGGAAAAAGCAAGATAGTAACATTCTTTCATCAAACCCAAAAGAAGTTAAGCACTCAAATATAAAAATAACATCAAAAATGAAAGGAAGTAATAATCACTATTCCTTAATATCTCTTAACATCAAAGAACTCAATTCCCCAATAAAAAGACATAGACTAACAGACTGGATAAGGAAACAGGACCCTACATTTTGCTGCATACAGGAAACACACTTCAGTGTCAAAGAAAAACACTACCTTAGAGCAAAAGGCTGGAAGACAATTTTACAAGCAAATGGTCTCAGGAAATGAGCTGGAGTAGCCATTTTAATATCAGATAAAATTGACTTTCAACCTAGTGTCATCAAAAGAAGGACATTTCTTGATGTTCAAAGAAAAAAATCCACCAAGAAGAACTCTCAATTCTGAACATCTATGCTCCAAATGCAAGGGCACCCTCATTCATAAAAGAAACTTTACTAAAGCTCAAAGCACACATTGTACCTAACACAATAATTGTGGGTGACTTCAACACTCCACTCTCCTCAATGGACCGATCAGGAAAACAGAAACTAAACAGAGACACAGTGAAACTAATTGAAGCTTTGGACCAATTGGATTTAACAGATATTTTAGAACATTTCGTCCTAAAGCAAAAGAATATACTTTTCTCAGTACCTCATGGTACCTTCTCCAAAATCAACTATATAATTGGTCACAAGGCAGACCTCAACAAATATAAGAAGATCGAATTAGTCCCATGCCTCCTATCAGATCACTATGGAGTAAGAGTGGTCTTCATTAGCAACAAAAACAACAGAAATCCTACATACACATGGAGGCTGAACAATACTCTACTCAATGATACCTTGGCCAAAGAAGAAATAAAGAAATCAAAGACTTTTTAGAATTTAACAAAAATGAAGGTACAACGTACCCAAATCTATGGGACACAATGAAAGCAGTGCTAAGAGGAAAACTCATAGCCTTGAGTGCCTCCAAAGAGAAACAGGAGAGAGCATACACTAGCAGCTTAACAGTATGTGTGAAAGCTCTGGAACAAAAAGAAGCTAATTCACCCATGAGGAGTAGAAGACAGGAAATCATCAAACTCAGGGCTGAAATCAGTCAAGTGGAAACAAAGAAAACCATACAAGGAATCTTCAAAACCAGGAGCTGGTTCTTTGAGAAAACCAACAAGATAGATAAACCCTTAGCCAGACTAACCAAAGGGCACAGATACAGTATCCAAATTAACAAAATTAGAAATGAAAAGGGGGCTATAACAACAGAAACTGAGGAAATTCAAAAAAATCATCAGATCCTACTACAAAAGCCTATACTCAACACAACTTGAGAATCTGGAGAAAATGGACAATTTCCTAGATAGATACCAAATACCAAAATTAAATCAGGATCAAATAGATCATCTAAACAGTCCCATAACACCTAAAGAAATAGAAGGGGTCACAGAAAGCCTTCCAACCAAGAAAAAGCACAGGACCAGATGGTTTCAGTGCAGAATTCTATCAAACTTTCAAAGAAGACCTAATACCAATACTCTTTTTATAATAGCCAGAAGCTGGAAAGAACCCAGGTGTTCCTCAACAGACGAATGGATACAAAAAATGTATATATACACAGTGGAGTACTATTCAGCCATTAGTAACAATGAATTAATGAAATTCTTAGACAAATGGATGAAGCTGGAGAACATCATACTAAGTGAGATAACCCAGTCTCAAAAGATCAATCATGGTATGCACTCACTGATAAGCGGATCTTAGCCTAGAAACTTGGAACACCCAAGACATAATCCACATCTCCAGTGATGTCCAAGGAGAATGGAGGAGTGTCCCCTGGTTCTGGAAAGGCTCAATGCAGCAGTATAGATCAATACTAGAACAGGGAAGTGGGAAGGGATGGATGTGGGAACAGGGGGAGGGAAGAGGGGCTTATGGGACTTTCAGGGAGTGGGGAGCCAGGAAAGGGGAAATCATTTGAAATATAAATAAAAAATATATCGAATAAAAAAAAAAAACAAGCAAGGATTCCCTAGGGAGACGAAGAGGGGTGGGGCTAAAAAAAAAAAAAAAAGGCAAGGAAGGGTAATTGGTCTTGCCTAAAGTCAAAAGGAAGCTCCAAATGGTATGGGGGCAGAGTTGTCATCCCTCATTTATCCATCTGTCCATGCTGCCCCAACCCATGGATCTCTGAAGCTTGCCTGCCAGCTCTGCAGGCCCAGCAGGTGTTTGCGTTGTCCTTGGTTGGTTTCTTTGTCCAGCGTGCTTGCGGTACCCTAGACACCTGACTCGGATGGGTGCCCTCGCTGTGTTACCTGATACCCCATGCACACCTGGCCTGCATTCTCACCCACACTGCTTCCCTGTTCTGAGCAGAGATTATGGTGGGAATGATCAAAGTAATGAGGTGACTCTTCTGCGCCTAGGTTCCAGGGTGGCCCACCTTACTGTAACCTTCATCACTGGATAAGGACCTTGTTCCGGGGCCAATTGGAAGCCTGGGCTGAAGAGGTCCACGGAGCAAACGTAAAGTCCTTGTGCAATATTTGAGACTCTGCTTGGTGTCAAACCAACAGCAATCTCAATGTGAGTTTCTGTATAGGTCTAAAAAAAGTCTACAAATGCAAGCCTTAAATCCTTTCATATTTATTCTTATTTCAGGATAGCTCAGAGAGAACACCAGTGTGGCCCTCAGAACTTGATCCTCTCTCCTAGTTCCCTTCCATCTCCCTCTTCCTTACTAAAGGGACAAAGTCAGGGAAGTAACTTTAGTGTCCTGAGGGGATGCTAGGCCTGGAAGCACCTCAGAGGCATGACTGAGGCACCTGTGATAAAAGGCCAATTAACCAGAGAAAGCCCACAAACTTATTTTACTCACGTTTTCTGTGACCAAGAAAGTGAAGATATCCAAACTTAGCAAATATTAATGGCCTGTTAATGAAGAAGTTGGCAGTGTAGGGACACATGACTAGAGCTCTGATGACAATAACTAGGGAAACTTACACAGGCCTACTTGTTAGACGCTGCCTGATCATTCTATGTCTTTCAGGATGAATGTATACCTCTTCTTTGGGTAGAGACAGGGTATTTATGGAGTGAGGGTCTTCCAAGAGGAAGCTGCACTGGTTATCTTTTGCATCACTGTGACAAAATGTATGAATGAAACAAGTTGCAGGAGAAAGGATTTATCTTGGCTCACAGTTGAAGAATGTTTCAGTCCATCACATCAAGGAGGGCACATCAGAGCTGATCGGATCATGGAGGGGAGTATAGCAGAGATAGCTCTTATCACAGTGGACAGGAAAGCAAAGAGAGAGTAACAGAACCAGAGGCTAGTTATAACCTTCAAAAGTCCATTCACAGCACTCTACGCTGGCTATGTAGGTCCTGCCTTCTAAAGCACCCACAACCTCCCAACATATTGACCCCAGATGGGAATTAAGTATTCAAAACATGAGCCTATATGGTAGGCATTTCAAACTCTCACCTAACACAAGACCAGAGGAATTTCAGAGTCTGTAAGTATAGAAGAAGTCAGAGAGACTTTCTTGCTTTAGTTTTCTCAAAAGAGACATCGTATTTTGAGTAGTGCACCATAAGCCTGCATTTTCCCTTGGCTCGTTCAGTCTGATCAAAGCTAACTTGAGTGTCCTCTGTGGAGAGTGTTCCAAATAGGGTAGGCCTGAGGCCTCTTACCAACATCTGGAAGCCACCGAGTGCAGCTTGTCAGGCTTCAGGAGGGACCTTGAGACAGGACCATTCAGCTAAGTTGCCCCAGAGAACCCCAACACTCAAAAATCGTGTGCAGTAATAAATGCTTACTGTTGGTGGATGCTTCTGGCTTTGGGAGAAGTTGGCATGCAACCATTAGGAATGAATCTTGTTTCTTTGCAAAACAGACATAACAATTGCCTGGCCTGGGACTCCCAGGTACCTATAATTACACACTTCTCACCTGGCCTGGTGTCTGAGAGTCTGATACACAGATGTCATTCTCTTCTTGACATACATTTTTATAAACATCATCTTCATAAACAAGTTTCTCTGCACCTGCTTTTGCTTTATCTTAACCCTCAAGCTGCAGTGGGCTCACCTGTTGAGTGTACTTAGGAACAGCCTGCTGGGGGAGGATTCTTTTGGAAAATGGGGTTTGTGTGTCAGAGATAGGAATGAATGATGACAGTTGATTAGAAAATAACTGGATATAGATTCAGAGTCAGTCATCTAGACTCACGTGACCATGGGCAAGCCATTATAACCGTATACACCTTTACTTCCTCTAGCTGTACAGTGAGAATAACAGATGCATCTAACGCCCAGTCCCCTCCTGGCCCCCTTTCAGCCTTGGTTCCCATGAGTGTAAGGAATGATAACACACGTGAAAGCACTCTGTAAGCCAGAAAGATTTATACCAAAATTAGCTTCAGAGAGTGGGAACAGGTGCGCTCTATCTCCATTTATTAAGTGCTTTGTTTCTGTGCATTCCTGAGAGCAGAGACATACAAACACATAAAATCAGTATCTTGTTTTCAAGGAGCTCATAGCACTGAGAGTGATTAATAAGGAAGCGGGCAATTAGGAATGTGAGAAGTGCTAAGTCCGGGGCAATTGATCCATTTCCTCAAGCATCTATTGAATGCTGCCCCCTCCCCACATCAGTCAATATATGGGGAAGTCCCCAGAGAGGGTAGCCAACAGGAGGGATCATTGAGTTGAGGCTTTGGGGAGGATGGGGACCAATAAGGTTAAAGTGCCAGTGAGAAACTCCCTGAAGACTGACTGGAGATTTGGGGGCCCCACTGACTCTGAAACAGCCTGACTACTTTACAGCAAGCTGGTCAGTCATGTGGCTGGCATTAGGCTGGGGAACCTCTTTGCTTCCTTTTGTCCATTAACGTGGCTACAACCTTGCTCTCCTGGTTCTTCATACTTACAGCCCTTTGCACTGAGAGTGACTTAGAGAATACCAACTAATTTCAATATTAGTCCAACTGATAATTAGGTTAATCAAGCTAATAATTAGGAGGATAGATTTATTGCACAAGAAGTCATCCAGGGTATGCCAGGGCCAATTAAAAAATAAAAATTAACTGCTGTTTGGGATTACCTGTGTCTTTGACCCTGCTAATGGCTCAGGTGCTCCATCCTTGACTTGCACATTAAGGAAGCCCACTTTTCCTCATGCTCACTCACTTCTGATGCTCAGACCTTATAGCTACTGAGATGGTGGAGAGAGCGGGTGGGGGCAGGTGTTCCTTAGAATCACGAGTCTGTTTCCTGATGCAGAGAAATGTCTCCTTGCCGTCAAATGGGCAAAGTAAAAGCTCATCTGATCTCATTTCCTTGTAAAGATGGATGGCTTCCAAGCATTCAGACTAAACTAGGCACTAAAAGTCATTTCCTTACAAGGCCCAGCTTTGGTGACATTTTCTCCTACAGTTGCTGTATCAAACCTTGGGAGACATTCCAGATGAACTCAATGTGATGGGAATTTAATTTGATTTTCAGGATAATGTATTGCCCCAAAGATAAGGAATCCCTTAAGACAAGATTGGCTTTTTATTCTCTGGGTAGAGTTGTCCAGACCCCCTTTTGTGCAAGACGAGGCAGAGCAGAGCTCAGAGTTGACACCTTTGCTCTAAGGAGACTCATTGTTTGAAGGATGTTCTTTTGGGAAAGGAGTCCTGGGATTTGTGCCACCCTTGTTTTAAGTTCAGCCCTCTCCCAGTGATGTGGCTGTCCCACTGTGCTCCCAATGATGGTGGCTGTCCCACTGTGCTCCCAGTGATGTGGCTGTCCCACTGTGCTCCCAGTGATGGTGGCTGTCCCACTGTGCTCCCAGTGATGGTGGCTGTCCCACTGTGCTCGCAGTGATGGTGGCTGTCCCACTGTGCTCGAAGTGATGGTGGCTGTCCCACTGTGCTCCCAGTGATGGTGGCTGTCCCACTGTGCTCGCAGTGATGGTGGCTGTCCCACTGTGCTCGCAGTGATGGTGGCTGTCCCACTGTGCTCCCAGTGATGGTGGCTGTCCCACTGTGCTCGCAGTGATGGTGGCTGTCCCACTGTGCTCCCAGTGATGGTGGCTGTCCCACTGTGCTCTCAGTGATGGTGGCTGTCCCACTGTGCTCCCAGTGATGGTGGCTGTCCCACTGTGCTCTCAGTGATGGTGGCTGTTCCACTGTGCTCCCAGTGATGGTGGCTGTTCCACTGTGCTCCCAGTGATGGTGGCTGTCCCACTGTGCTCCCAGTGATGGTGGCTGTCCCACTGTGCTCCCAGTGATGGCGGCTGTCCCACTGTGCTCTCAGTGATGGTGGCTGTCCCACTGTACTCCCAGTGATGGTGGCTGTCCCACTGTACTCCCAGTCACTCTGCTGACGAGAATTAAAGGATCATACGAGTCTCAGAGAAGAAAAGGTCTGGCTTTCCTCTGTGAGTTGACCCATTTCAGAACCTATGAGGACTCTACATTGGGGTCCTGCCTCAGCGCAGGTCTGTGTCCTCTCCATCTCAGAGCCAGATTAACCTGACCAATTCTCTTCTTCCTTTGTCAGAGATACCAGGAATGCAGTTGTGCATAGCGAGTCTCTGGCTCTTGGGATTCTTGGTGACCTGAGGTGTTATTATATAAGCGACACCATCCCAGTTTCTTCCTGTTAGATTACAGATAACAATCACTCTCAGAGGCTAGATCTCACATCCCAGGGAAATCAAGTCAGACCCCACTGCCTTCCTCCTTTTCTGTGTTCTCCCCCCACCCTGCCTCACTCCCTGAAGCAGAGAGCTAAAAGCCATTCTGTACTGTGGTCCTACCTGTTCCTGTACCTGCTCCGAGATCCTTTATTCTCCTTATTCCGGATATTCCATCCTAAATTTATGGAGTAGAAAAATCAAATATCCACAAAAAGATAAAAGTTAGATATTTCTTCTTAGAGGCTTCTTCTCTGGGACCCCCTACTCTGTCCACAGCAGCTACCTTTCTTAATTTGGCTTTAAGCTCTATTCTCAATGAAGCTCCTCTCCGGGTTTTACAGGGAATCTTTTCCTTTCTTTACCTTGTTATTTCTAATATATCGTACCATATCTTGTAAAACTGAATTTTATTTACTTACTTTATTTGTATGAATGTTTGGCCATACATTATTTGTATGAGTGTATGACTGTGTACCATGTGTGTACCTAGTGCCCTTGGAGACCAGAAGAGGGCATTGGATCCTCTTGGACTGGAGTTACAGATGGTTGTGAGTGGCTGTGGAACCAGGAACCTTTGGAAGAACAGCTAGTGCTCCTACACACTGAGCCATCTCTCAAGCCCCACAATGCACCTTCCCAAGGCTCTCCCATCTCAATGCCTAACAAAGCAACTGAGGTCCCTTCTCTTTATAAATCTCCTTCTAGGAGGACAATTATGTCTCAGTTACATTTAGGAACTAACAGATAATAATGCCTCCCCTTCGCTATTTAACATGCCTCCCTTTAAACTCTCAGAAGGCCAAGTGCCCAGGTCCTCTTTGGTCTATGTCCTGAACTTTGCTTTAATCCTGAGTCATGGATTTCAGTGTTTACTCTTGGAGGTGTGATTTAATAAATCCTGAACTGCTGAAAAGTCCACCCAAGATAAGTATCCTCATAGCATGTGTGGCTCAAATTTATGACTCTGCTAACCACATACGTACACAGAACAAAATCTTTGGGGGATATTGGAGGATAGTAAAGACTAGTTGTTCGTTTCTTAGGTATCGATAATTTACTACACCAGAGTGCTGGCAGGGTTTGTGTGTCAACTTGACACATGCTGGAGTTATCACAGAGAAAGGAAATTCAGGTGAGAAAATGCCTCTATGAGATCCAGCTGTAAGGCATTTTCTCAATTAGTGATCAAGGGTAGGAGGGCCCCTTGTGGGTGGTACCATCTCTGGGCTGGTAGTCTTGGGTTCTATAAGAAAGCAAGCTGAGTAAGCCAGGGGTAGCAAGCCAGTAAGGAACATCTCTCCATGGCCTCTACATCAGCTCCTGTTTCCTGACCTGCTTGAGTTCCAGTCCTGACTTCCTTTTGTGATGAACAACAATGTGGAAATGTAAGTTGTATAAACCTTTTTCTCCCTGTCTTGCTTCTTGGTAATGATGTTTGTGCAGGAATAAAAACCCTGATTAAGACACATAGTATACATATTAAATCCAGATCTAATCAGGAGTAACGAATGGTCAAATAGCAGTCCATGGCAGTTTTCCCTGTGTATCTCCTGCCCTTCTTGAGCCAGCCATAGTGCAAGATACATAGTACATTTTTTTAAAATCACATTGCTGCTTTATTTTATGGGGGCCTCTATGATCATATGTAACTTGACCAGAAGAGCCAATCTTTGGAAGAAGGAAGGAGGAACTTTCGTTACCAGTTAGGAGGTGTTTGCATGGAAATATTATCTATGAAATGATACAAACACAAAGAGCTGAAAGCAAAAGCCTCTTAGAAAGTCATGTGAAGGAGAACTGAGCAACACAAGAGATCAGCAGTTGCACTTGATCTGGAGATGATTAGGAAAGGTGCCAAGTAGGCCAGCCAATCAGAGCCTGCGGATCATTGCCTCAAGATGTAACTTTAAGGTTCCAGGATGAGGCAGTGCAGTATGGAGCAGTGAATTTTTAGTTCTGGGGATTTAAGGAGGAGGAATATGTGGTGATAAGTTTTAAGATGCCTTTAGATGTGGTGGGGCATGAACTAAAACATTTATATTTTTATTTGCATCATGTGTGTTACCTGGCTAGGTGTTTTTGGACCTCCTCTGGTTGGAGGCAGCACTTGAGAATCGCCTGTGAGTTGGGGTGATGAAAGGTGCAGCTCTAGACAGGGACAACTTGGCAAGAGTGTGAAGCCTGAAGAGAGAAAGAGAGGATTAGAGACAGCATCTGGTAAGATGTTGTGGGGAAGAAGCCACTGAGGAGGAGAAATATGGAATAAAAGAACAGAAGGGAGTGCTGTATTGGAAGACAGGGACAGGGGTGTTAAAGACTAGCAGGTTAACTGACAGAACAAAACTAGATAAAGTGAAGTGGGAAACAGCCATTGCACAGTGTGCTTAGGAATCCTAGCAGACCATTGAGGTCTCAGGAAATCAGAAGACTTGACATTGCATTGGGTTAAATGAGAAGGGCTACGACAAATTTGAGTGAAAGAAACATCTTTTCAATAAATTATACTGTGTCACTTTTATATTCATATAAAATTAATTTTGGATTCACTATGTGCCTTTTTCAAGTATCCATCACAGATAATTCAGAAGTTAAAAAAAAAAGCTTTTGGGGGAATTACAGAGGACATTATCTCCACAATCTTGATATAGGAAGATATTTCTTAAATGGGCATAAAGTAGTGAAAACTCAATAAATTGAGCTATATTAAAATAATGAGCCACTATTTATCAACAGATACTATTAACAGATGAAAAGACAGTCTACAGAGTGAGAGAAAATATTTCTAATGTTTATATCCAATAAAAACTCCTATTTAGTATATATAAAGAGGGGACACATTAGTAAGAAAAAGAGAATCCAATAAAAATGAACAAATACTTTAAAAAGACACTTCATAAAAGGGGACAGTTAAATGGCTCAGTTGATGCGAATAGGTGCTTAATACCATTTTATCTTAAAGGAACTGCAGATTAAAGCCACAGTGAGCTATGCTACACTGTAAACACACTAAATGGCTAAAATGAGGCATCCTGAAAATACCACGTATTGGCAGGATTTGAAGGAATGAAAATTCCCTCACAGTGCAAATGGCAATGTGTATTCCTATACAACTGTTTTGATAAAGCTTGCAGTATATTATAAAGTTGGGCAGAAGGAAAATAACTAAAGCTGAATAGAGATACAGTAAGTCTGTAGTTGTGATGGGGACTGTAAGATAAAATGAATGGTCATTCAGGTTCACTTGTTTTTTGAATAAAGGTTTATCTGGTCTACTTGATATATTTTTCTTGCTATAAAATTATTAAGTTAATGTCTTTGGGTTTTCTGGATAAAGAATCATCTTATGTAAGTAATTAAATTGAGTATTCTGCAAGCCATTGTTTACACTCAGCTTGTTGTCTTGTCTTACTGCATTGGCAAGGGATGTGAAACTACTATTGGATGGAAGCATTATTGATGGGCATCTTGTTTTATTCTTGGCGTGTGCGGGAGCTTTAAGTGTTTCACCATTAAGCAGAAGGCTTCGTGTAGAACCTGGCAGATGTGCTTTAAGTAATGAGACATTTTACATTTTGCTTTTCTGAGGGTATTTTTTAAAAGTCTGTGCAATTGTATCAGTATCTTTTTCCATCTGTTAAAATGATTTGAATGGTTTCTCTTGTTCTATTAACCCAGTGTTTGATGTGACCAGTTTTCTCATTTTAGCCAACTCCATTTTCTACATAAACCCAATGTGATCAGAAGAGGCATAAGGAATGAGTACAGTGGGTTAAGTCTTTAAAGTTCATTTCATTGAGAGCAATGTTGGTATGCAATTTAGGGTTACTTTTGTGCCACTTACATCTATTGATGATGCTATAAATATACCTGTTTTGTAATATAATAGAAAGATATTACTATTAGGAACATCTTAATATTCTTAAAAGGTTAAAAAACAACAGGGAAACTGCAAATTTTATATAATTCATCTCTATTTTTGTGCAATTCTGTGTGTAGGTGTCTGTGTGTATGTGAGTGTGTATGAGTGTGTGTGTGTGTGCCAGTGAGTGTGGTGTGTACATGTTCACACATGTATATGAGTGTGGAAACAAGAAGTCAATGCTGATTGACTTTCACGATCATTTTCCATCTTAGTTTTGAAGACAGGATTTCTTAGTGAAACTGAAGATTGCAAGTTTGGCTAGACTGACTGACCAGCAAGTGCCAGGGATCCTCCTGTCTCTGCCTTCCTAGAACTGAGATAATCGGGGTGCTATTTTTATTAATGCACTGGCTAGGATAAAACTCAGGTTCTCATGTTTGCATGACAAAGTGTTTTCTGACTGAGCTATCCCCTAGAATTCATCATTGTTAAAACTCTAAGCCAAGTGATGATTTGGGAAAGAAGGTATCATTGTTAAAACTCTCAGCCAAGTGACGTTTTGGTTTTCAAATATGTTCAAATTTGGTTTCAAATAGGGTTAGGGTTAGGGTTAGGGTTAGGGTTAGGGCTAGGGTTAGGGTTAGGGTTAGGGTTAGGGCTAACCCTGTGGCTAGTGATTTAACCTGGGCTTATATTCTTTCAAAAATTTCAGTAGTTTATGTTTTTCTTGAAAATGTCTTTTTTGGATTTAGACCCTCAAATTTAGTGGTAATTACTGCCCTAATGTGCTTTTATAATTCTTTAAATCCCTTATACAGCTAGAGTTATGTATTCACTGTCCTTTGTGTTTTCTTTTCTTCCTTAATTATATATATCAAAGCTCTTTTTAAGTTTTTTTGCAGTCCATTTTAAATAATTTATTATTTTCCAATTAACTTTATTAGCTCTTTCCTTCTGTTTAAAATTTATCTTGCCATCTTTGATCTTATAGTTTCTATGAGTATATTAATTTAAATTAGACTTTTTGCTTTAGTTAAGAAATAGCATATTTAATTTCCTAATTTCTTTCTATATTTCATTAACTCAGGTAGAATACAGATACAGTGAAATGAGAGCTATTTGTAGCACAATTTTGCTCTTCTTCACAAATGTCTGCAGCAGTGGAAGACTGGAAATATTTCTTTCATGTCACATTACGGTCAGCCCTCTCACTAACAGCTACTATCTCATTTCTATTGCTTTACAATAAATTAGCTTGTTCTTGAGATTTTCATATGTGGGATTCTCATATGGCATAGGACTCTTTTGCTCACCCTGCTTTGTCAGTTTCATTTATGTGCTGTGTTACACACAGTGCTATTTTTTAATGCCATGATTATTGTAATATTTAATGGCTACAAGGAGCCACAATTTATCTATTCTTTTGCTGAAGGATATTTGTATTTTCATTTTTATTAATTATGAGTAAGTTTTAAAATTGCTGTGCAAACCTTTTTTTATGGCTTTACATTCTATTTCTCTTGGATAGGATTGCTAAATCATAGGTTAATTACATTTCATAAGACCTTAACAATTTTCAAAATTTGGAGAATCCCTTTTTCAGGAAGGACTCACCAGACAGACTGCAAATCTTCTGTTTAGTTCAGGCTGGCTTCAAACTTGTGACTTTCTTGCCTCAGCCTACCCAGTGTACTGATTACAATCATGAATCACTATGCTTGACACAATATAGAAATAACATTTTAAAATATTTTGGATTTGTTTTGTATGTTTGTATATGCATATGTGGGCCCACATGAAGTCAGAGCCAATGTGAAACCGTTGGCTTCTTCTTTTTACTGTGTGGTTCCTGGGAACTGAACTCAGTGTTTAGGCTTGGGAGCAAAAGTGCCTTTACCCACTGGGTCAGCTCACTGGCCCCCAGACAGCTTTATTTTGTGTCTCGCCCCTATCGTCTTGGCAGCAAGAAAGATGCACGGCAACAGTATTCTTCTGCAGACACTCTTTATTGTACAGCTTTTCGGTACCGCTCCTGATGCTGAGAGTTCTGAACCGTCCCTGGACAGGCCACCAACTGTCGGCGCCTAACCTCGTCCCGCAAGGAAAGACGGGACACGACCAGGTTCTTCTCTTCTCTGCAGAGCTTTATTCAGGACCTTGCTTTTCTTCTTCTACATGGGAGCCCCAGCCTGTCTTTTGCTGCCCTTATATATAGCCCAGCAGCCCTCGCTTAGGGGTGTGTATCATTGTGATAGGAGAACTAAGGTGCACCTCATCAGCATGCCAATGTTGAGTCATTGCGAAGCCGTACTGCACGTGTGTCAAAGTTGTTTGCACGTGTGTCAAAGTTGTTTACCAGGACTAAATATTTCCTGCCAGCACCATCTTGCAACAGCGCTGGATAAAGTGGCTTCCCACAAGTTTGCACAAAGAATATATGAAAAATTTGCTGTTTATACTGTCACCAACACTGGATGCTGGTAGCCTTGTTGATTGTTGCTATTAGCAACTTATTATGATTTTCATTTGATTGTCACTGCTGAGTAATGAGATCAAATACACTTTTATTGAGAGTAACATTAGTACCACCGATGTGGGTTCCAGCTGCAAGGTATTTGAGGACATTTTCCTTTGTCATTTACAGAACATCAAGGGCTCCTGATAATGTGTGAGAGCTTTCCTTTAAGTTACACTGGGAACCAAGAACAACAGGGCAGTGTGGACCCCTTTCCTGGGTAGTGCTGACAGCTTCCTTACTGTTTTGAGGATAGATATAAAAATCAATGTCTGTTGAATATTATCAAAGTAGTTTCCCACTTTATGAACTGGTCATATTTTTTAATATTATATAATGTAAATTGTATAGCTTGATTTTAAATGTTACTTTAGACTAATGCATGTTATTGTATATATTTGTAAAGCATACTGTCATGTTTTCATTCATGATATATTGAATAATGATTCACTTATGGTAATTAGCATATATGTTACCTTAAGTCTTATTTTTATGGTGAATATACCAAAAGCTTCTGTTGTGGCTCTCTGAGATATACAGTATAGTATTGTTAATTCTGTTCCTTCTTCTATGCTGTGAGCCACCATAATGTATTTGTATGAGTCAGGGCTCTCTCTCTCTAAGGTAACAGAACTTATAGGATCTATCAATCTATCTATCTATCTATCTATCTATCTATAAAGGGGGTTATTGAAATGACTTACATGCTGTGGTCCAGCTAATCCAACTATGGCTGTCTATGGGTGGTAGGTCCAAGAATCCAGTAGTTCAGTCCACAAGGCTCGATATCTTAGTTGGTGTTCAGTATATGGCCAATTCCTAAAGAAGTCAGTTCTGATGCCTTGTAAGAAAGGTGAACAAAAGCAGGGAAAGAGCAAAAACTCCTCCTTCCATGTCCTTTTATAGGCTTTCAGTAGAAGGCATAGCCTCCAGATTAGAGGCTGGTCTTCCCACCTCAAAAGATTGGTATTAAAGATGTGTCTTCCCACCTTCAAGATCCAGAATAAAGTTGTCTTTTCCCTCAAAGGTCCAGATTAGAAGTAGACCTTCATAGTTCAAATTAAGCAAAAATCCTTCACAGTATGCCCCCACTTTTGGGTTTTAGTTAATTCCAGACATAGTCACATCAATAACCAAGAATAGCTATCACAGTGCTCCCTCAAGGCATAGATAGCATTGTGCTTGTTGACTGACCTATCCTCACTCATGGATTGATTTCTCAACTATCAAATCTGCCTAGGGTTGCTTAGATGGCCTCCAGTTTGTCATGATGTCTTTTCTTCATGTTTTCTGCATTGCTCAGTTTGCTTTGGTAATATTTTGTTAAGGATTTTTGTTTTCATGAGGATATTTTCTTTCCTGAACATTTCTTTATTAGGTTTTGAAATAGTGACAATGTTGCCCTCATTTGGAAATATTCTTTCTCTTATATCTTGAGACTGATTGAATGACATTATAATTGTCAGTTCCCTAAATATTTGTTAGAATTAATTAGTAAAACAATGTTACTCTAGGGGTTTATTTACTGTAAAGTTTTTTTTATTATGAATTTTATTCCATTAATACATAATAAGGTTATCTTGGTTTCCTGGGGGTTTCCAGGATAAAACTTGGTAAGCTGTAATTTTGAAGGAATTTATTTATTTCATCTAGATGTTCATATTTTCTGATGTGAAGTTGCTCATAATAGTTCTACATGATGCTTTTACTATGTATAGGATTGTCAGCAATATTTTCTTACATTATTCTCCATTATTGTATGACAACAACTCTAGAAATTAGTGGATTAATACAACAAGGATTGATTCTCAGTTTCTCTGGTCAAGAATTCGAGTGGTTTGATCCTCTGAGATGGCTCAGTGGATAAAGGGTTGTGGCTAGGCATGAATTCAATATCTGTATCCCACATAAAGCAGTTATTATCCTCTGACTTCCACATACATGCAGTGATGTGTCTGCAGCTTTGTCCCCACATACACACACTTAAAAAAAACAAGAGGTTTTTTTTTTTTTTTTACATGGTTGCAGGAAGGATACCCAGAGGTAGCAGTCATCTGGAGGCTGAGCTGGCTCAAGAACCCGTTCCTAGGACGCTTAATCGGTGCGTTGCCTCAGTTCTTCCCAGATGTAGTAGGATGCTGCATGGGTCTCTGCATAGATGGCTCAAATGGTCTCCCAAAGTGTGTTATCTACAAGAGTGAGAAAGGATGAAGCCACAGTATGTTTATGATCTCCTGTGAAGTTTCACACTGTTCCTTCTTCATCCCCTTATATTCATTACAAATGGATCACTATGTCCAGCCTAAAATTCATGGAGGAGATACTCCTCTTGAAAAGAGGCATTTTCAATAATCTATGGATATATTTGTAGTCTAAATGATCTACATATATATGTATTCTTTACCAGTGTTTGAATATATAAATATATATAAATGTGAAAGTATACATAAATATATAAAAATATAACAAATACACAATATATTTAAGTTTACATAATATTATACATAAATATATATTTTGTCATGCATGTTCTTTACTAGTTTGAATATGTATAATATAAATCTATATTATTTATATAAATATCTCTATATATTTCTCTCATGTAGAATGCATGTGTATTCTTCACTATTGTTTGAACATTGGAAAATTGTTCCCCAATTCAAAGGTTCTCAGAAGTGGAACCTAATAAGAGACTATTGGTCTTCTATTCTACCTTCATGATGGATTAATGCCTATACTGTGGGAGTAGACTAGTCATCACAAGAGTGGACTGGCTAGAAGATGCCCTGACCTCATGCTTTCTTCCCTTCCAGCATGAGTTGTAGAGTTAAGGCCATTTCAGACTTTTCAGTTTCTTTTCCTTATCAGTTATCAAGTCTGTGGTATTTTGTTATAGCGACACAAAAAATTCTCAGGAACACTTCTCTAAATCCCTCAAAATTCATCCATTACTGTGCCAGCTCAAAAGTTCCCTCCTAGCCTCTTTCTCTTGTTTGTTTGTTGCTATTTTAGTGACTATGGGAGGAGTGTGGAGCAATACTAGGTATTCAGTTACTGTTTATTGAGCATTTAACATATACCACCTCTTTGGTTCTACATTCCCTACATAATTAACTGTTTTGTGAGACAGGGTTTGTTATTATCTTATTGTACAGTGCAGGAACTAAGGCTATTTGAAGGTTCATTAACTCATGGAAGTACAGCTACTGAGTGCTGGGGCTGCAATTCAACCAGTTCAGCCTGCCTTCAGGGAAGAGGTTCTTAACCATTGCCCATACTTCTCTGTCTAATGCCTAAGCTCAGCTATACTTTGAAGAAACTAAGATAGAGCATGCATGACTCATGAATAGCTGTTATGTTATATGCAGGGGCAGGCATGAGGGAAAAGATGGCCACTGCTTTAAGAGAGCAGGTGAGGCTGGTGAGCGGGATCAGTGGTATACCTTAGCTTCCCAGCTCAGACCTAGCAAGGCTGATTGTCTTTCTAGAAGGAGGCCCGGGGGCAATCTCCTTTGCAGTCTTTTAAAGTAGGCATAGTTCTTTCATTTTTCTTTATGGATTTGGTGTTTTTAGTGAGTACACATATTTGAACACTTGTTGTCTGGGTGGTGGTGCTGTTTGTGGGAGGTTATGGGACCCAAAGAGGTATGGCCTTTCTGAGGATGTGCAGCATTAGCAGTAGGCTCTGAGCATTTATAACTCAACCCCTCTCACACACTCATAGTCCCCCCTTTACACTTATAGTTCCCCCCACTTGTATCCCCCCCATACACTTGTTTTTTTCTCCTAGTTTCCTGCTTATGGATGGAGATGTGATCTCACAGCTTCCTGCTCTGGCCACTTGTTGCCTTGCCATCTCCTGCCATTATGAACGCTTCCCCTGGAAACCTAAGTCCACAACAACTTTCCCTTCCTTAGGTTGCCTTTGTTTATAGCCACAGAAAATAAACAACACAACGGATTTTAGTTTATTTTTTTTTTAATTTTCTTTAAGGGTTCTATTGTCAACATTTAAGCAAAGGAAGGAAGCTTGTGAAGATTAGAAAGCTTCTGTAATCTAGTATTCTGATAAGAAACTCCATTTTCCTTGTTAGATAGCTAGAAACTCAGTCTCTAGAAGTAGAAGGGTAGAAGTCACAAAGACCTCCTTGGTCTTCTGGCTTCTTGAATCCAGCAATTAAAAAATAATTTCACAAGCATATTCTTTTTGCAGACAAAATTTTACTCCGAAGTCTAATACATAAAACATAATGAAGGTGATTTTGAAAGTATCTACTTATCTAATATTTTATCTTTTTTATTTTCCTAGTTGTTGCAATATTGGTCACAGAAAATACTGATAAATATGAGTTAAGTAGAATGTTATATATATTTTCTCATGTCATAATAAAAACAATTCTGGAAGCCAGTCAAACATGTATAGAAACTTTGATAATATACAAGGTGGAAGAAGAGCTGTCTATTTCAATAAACATAAGAATTGGAAATTGTGAATGTGGTTGATGCTTGTATTCTCAATGTAATACTCTATTCAATTGATTTCTGTAATCTGTTCTTGAATATACAGCATTACAAAAATCTTGATTCAAACAGATAAGTAGCTTACCTTACATTTCAAGATTCTCTTCAATCAAACTGATCTAAAAACATTAAATAGGATTTGTAGGACTTTTTAGTTTTGAAGTGGAATTGCCAACAATATTCAACAACTAGCTCTCTTCCTTATTATAAATATTAGTCAGGCATTAAGAATTTCATACTTATAATAAATGTTAAGTCTATCAGTTCTATGCCACAATAAAATGTTTTGAATTTGCTTGATTTTTACATGCTAGCCATAGCTCAGTGCACACTGAATTACATGTCTACATCTTGATCTTGGCTTTCTATAAATGCTCAGAAAAGACATGTACTGGCTGGTTTTGTGTGTCAACTTGACACAGGCTGGAGTTATCCCAGAGAAAGGACCTCCATGAGATCCAGCTGTGGGGCATTTTCTCAATTAATGAACAAGGAGAAGGGGGGCTTGTGGTTGGCACCATCTCTGGGCTGGTATCCTTGGGTTCTATAAGAGAGCAGGCTGAGCAAGCCAGGGAAAGCAAGCCAGTAAGTAATATCCTCCACGGCCTCTGCATCAGCTCCTGCTTCCTGACCTGTTTGAGTTCCAGTCCTGACTTCCTTTGGTGAAGAACAGCTGTGTGGAAGTGTAGGCAGAATGAACCCTTTCCTCCCCAACTTGCTTCTTGGTCATGATGTTTGTGCAGGAATAGAAACCCTGACTAAGATGAGACACAACCATTTTTTAGGCCTCAAATAGGTGTTTGTTCATTGATTGTGAACTAATGATGACTGAAGCAATCCTGCCTGGTAGGTTTTAAAATGTTGGGTTACGTCTACACTTTCCTAGCTTTGCATTTGTACTTGTACTTGTCCAAATTTGATAAGAATCAGTGGAGTGCTACACACATCACAGTGACTGAGTTATAACACTTCCAAATATACTCACGCTTCTGGCAGCAGATGCTTCTTTGAGGTTTGACTCCCCCAAAATAGCAAGGCAATAGGTACAGAGTTAACCATTAATTGGTTTCAATCAGTGTGTACTTGCTTGCCATTGTATTGATTCTTATTAAAAATTAAAAATTTAGATGAGAAACTTGAATCTCCATTTGTGCCATTCAAGGTACCTTGTGAGTTGTATGTTCATCCACGACAGTAGTTGGAAACCATACCTAAATCTATGTGGGCTACCCCCTTCCTCAGAAAGGTCTGTTTCCACCATGCAACTCTCCAGGTAGTAAGGTCCTCAAGGACACCCCCGGGGTCATCACATGGTCTTCCTGGTGTGAAGGAGTTGTCCAGAACTCGCTAGGCACCAGGCAATTTATGAAATTGATTCCATTCATCTCTATGTTCAGAACACCCACACCTCTGGATTTACTTACACATTCAATTCTTAAAACCCTGTTTTAGTCATAATCCTTGTTGCTGTCCTCATTTTAAAGGTGAAGGAATTGAAGTAGAGATGCCATGCAGCTGGGAAAAGACAGTGGGGATTTGCTGAAATAACAATTCTAAAGCCTGCAGACCGGACTGTGACCCCACACTGATGAATACCAGTGCCTTCTTGGAGCTGGTTCGGGAGACTAACAGTAAAAAATAAATTAAAAAAAAAAAGGGTATTGGTAAACTCAGAACTGTGTTTACTAATACAAGACAATCAGATTTTAGGATCCCAACTGACAGCATGCTAATCTGTAAAGCCAAATTTAATATGATGCTACTCAGAAATTCTTTATTTACTTAAAGAGATTAGGACTGTAGATTTGAGTCAGTGTGCATACAACAGCCGTCCAGCGTACTGTGGGAGAGATGTGATGGCTCTGTTCTCCCAGAACTTTAAAAATTATTTTTTGGGGGAGGGTTGCATGAGCCCAAGATGGTCTCTAACTTGCTATGGAGTCAAAAGTAGCCTTCAGCTTCTCATCTTCCTGCCTCAGCCTCCTAAGTGCTGGGATTACAGGCCTGAACCTGGCTCCAGAAAGTTTTTTTCTGATATAAACTTGGAAGTCTGTTCACATAGAAGCATGATTGACACAATTTGGCACAAGGTCTTAAATGATCGTGGAACCGGAAATCCTTCCTTACTACTTAATTCTTAGATGACTTCAGTATCAGACTTCTCAAATTTTTAAGATTAGGATTAAAATAAAAGTACAGAATTGAAAATATTTGGGGCCAAATTGATGGTTGGTTAGTAAAGTGCTTTGCCACACAGCATGAGGACACAACTCATACATAGATTCCTGATCACTACACAGAGTCCCAACATCTATGTAAAAAGCTGGCCATGGTAATAAGTGCTTATAATCCCAGTGCTGGGAGTCAGAGACAGGCATGTCGCTGGAGCTCGCTGGCTAGTCTGGTTAACTGAATCCATGAATTCTAGGCTCAGTGAGAGACCCTGCTTCAAAAAAATAAGCTGGAGAAGAGTCACTGAAAATGATCCAAAGTCAATCTCTATCTTGTACACACACACACACATACACACTCACACCTTGAATACAATGAAGCATATATCCATGGACAGCCCCACTCCTGAATGTCCTATGGTTTGGGAGACAAACACTTCACAGGTTCTCTCCAGTCTCCCTCCCTAGCACAGGATAAAGCACTAGATTCGCATAGTCTCAGGTTCCCTCATTTGCACAGCCTGCCACATCAGCAGAGCTCAGCTGCATGCTTAGGTGCAGGTGGAGATATCTCTGGTGATGGACAGTCAGATGCTGCTGGTGGGCAGAGAGTGGTGGGCAGAGACCAGTGGCATGGAGGAGCAGTGGGCCCATCTGCTACATACAAATGTCAAAGGAAGCTGTTTATTCTGCAGCTGCACAGGAGAGCAGGGAGTCTTCACTTGCCCCCCTCATATCAGAGAACAGATGGGTTTCTGACTTGAAGAGGTAGTGGAGAGGCATCTGAACTTCGTGCGCGCGCGCGCACACACACACACACACACACACACACACACACACATACACACACAGGTATTAATTACCATTTTTCTCATTTTTATAACTGAGCTGGAAGTGGTGCTTCTGTTTGGTCACTCCAGGAGGCACTAATTCCTGTGCACTTAGCCACACACCTCCCATAGCATTTCTGATTAAAGTTTGTTTATATCAGGCTCAGCCAGGCTTGCATCTGGGTGATATCTATTCTGCTACCTCTCTCCCTTATCTGGGATATATATCCTATAGAATATTCAGGTAGATCTGAGTTCCAGTGTTCAGAAAAGCACAGCAGCTGCCCTCTTGCTACCTCCAGTCTAGACTAGCTGCCCACTTACCACCACAGTCTCATCATTCTGCCTGCCCATGGTCCATGCATTGCCAGCTTCTTGTTTTTGCTGCTGTAAGGGTTCATGGTTCACCGAAGAATGATACCCTCAGACTCAAGTAGTATATAAACACAGTGTTTTATTCTGCAGAAGTCCAGCATGATGGGATCTCCCATCACCAAGGTAGAGAGACCCAGAAGTGAGCTCACAGGCTCGATCGATTTAAAGCATCCTAGGAGAATCCCAGGGCAGGTTGGCTTTGTCTAACTCTGACTCTAAGGACATTCCATTACCAGGGTGTGTGTGGGCTGGCTGAAAACTGCTGACCCATTGTCGTGCTGATCCATTCAGGCCAGGTGGTGGAGCACTTTCTGACTAGCTGCCTGAAACCTGGGTTTTAAGGCCTGATTCCTGAACTGCCAATTTGAAATCTGTCAGGGACCATCCACAGAGTGATGGCTCCACCCATAAGGGGTTGGAACCTCCCCCATCAATCACTACCTGAGAAAACTCCCCTAAAGGTTTGTCTGTTTACAGCCTGATTTGTCTGAGGCATTTTCTTAATTGAAGTTTCTTCTTCTCAAATGACTATAGCTTGTGCGTCAAGTTGACATAAAACTAGCCAGCAAAAAATAAAATAAAATGAAATAAAATAAAATAAAATAAAATAAAATAAAATAAAATAAAAATGTTAGCATAAAATGAATCAGACTAGTCCATGGGTCTTTGGTACTCATCACTTATCTTGGAAACATTTGTTAGTCTGGTTTCATCTGTCTGAATCATCTCTTGGCCATCATAAGAAACACTAAACAATTAAAATAAACTCATCCTCTCTTCTAATAAAATAGTATAACTTCCAACATAATCTGATACCATGCTCAAATTCCCTACTTGACTCTGTGTCCTCTTGTGCTTGGGGATCTAGTCAAGTTCTGTGACAGTCTGATTCAACCCTTAAAGCTGTTGCTAGTCCTCCCGTTACTGTCTCAGGCTGGGGAGATGAAATACTTGTCTAATGGGATTTCTCACATTTTGGAGTTGACTGATTACATCTGTTTTTTAGAACATCATTTTTCAGATACTCAAAACTTCTGTCCCTACCTGCCCTAACACTTCTACACACCAGTTGTTAGCTTAGTGTGTGTTTACTGAGAATTAAACAATGCTACACTTTAGTTTAAAAGTGCCAATTATTAGTTGTCTCATATATAAGATACGTATATAATATACAGTCAAAAAAGCATAGTGAGAAATCACACAAGATATCCCTCTCTCATTCAGTTTTCAGACAATGTCTGTGGTACCAAGAAGCCAAAGGTCCCTGAAATTGCTTAGTATTTCTTCTGTCTCCCTTCTATCACCACTAGTTATAGGGGAGATTAGTCAACACTACAGTGAAATGACAATTACTGAGAGACATTTCATATGCTGCTTCTCACAGAGGTAAGAGTTTTGCTTAACAGGAAAAAATTCTTTAAATGGTTATTGTTGATGTGGGTATGTGTGTGCACACCATGCATGTGTGTTGTGTGTTTGTGTGTGTATGTGCATGTGTGTATATGCATGTATGCCTATTTGGATCAGTCAGCGAAGCAGGTGGATTCCTGTGATTTCTTGGCTGTTCCTGCTCTATGACAGGCTTTTAGTAGTTCTTGTTCTGGAGCTGAAGGCACTTAAAAACTTATGTCTAAATTCTAATGATCCTATAGATCATCAGTTTAAACCAGTGCTTGATGGGAATATTTATGTCATGAAAATCCGCAAATGCTCCAAGTAAGCCCCATATATACCCTTGCTCCACATACCTGGGTTGAAAATATGTAACTCACCATTATATTTATGCCTTACGTACAGACATTAGAAGAAGAGTGAGCCATGTTCTTCCCTGTCTGCCCTTATAACACCCATTTGGAAACCAACATAAAATAAAACCAAGTGTTTTATTGTTGATGTGAGAAAACCTGAGAAGATACAGTCATTTCTTTATGAATTATTTCCTTAACCCTCTCAAACCTATCAGAAAAATACCAACTTTGACATTTTTCTCTTGTTTTCTGTTTCACCAAAGGGTTCTTCCCATATCTCTCACTGGGGAACCATGTGTTGAATTGTCTCATCTACAGAGGTATCAGCCCTCTGTCTAGTAAGTGACAGTCTTTCAGCTCCTGTCCCCTGTGTACAGTGACAAGGTAGGGAAGGCAGAGCTCTAACTCTGGGGAGAAGATGAATCACGTTGGCTCTGGATCCTATCTGCTTGCATTCAGTGTGAGCTATCTTACTGTGACAAGTAGATTGTGGCAGCTGTCTCTTGGCCATGTGTACCTGATGATAGAATTGTGGAGATATAGAGCCTCTCATTCTTCTTCAATAATTGCAAACAGTTTCTGCTAGGAATTCTTTTCAAGGGCAAATCTTATTGCTATTTCACTCCATCTATGAAGTCCCTAACCTGGAAATATTTCCCATATATACCAAGCTCTGTGTATATGTCAAAAGGAAGCCATATGAGTAGAGTTTCCAAACAAGTGTTTCTGAAATATTGATTGCTGTGAGAAATGAGACAGTCAGATGTGGTAATCATCTATGTTTCAGAACAACCTATATGACTGTAATGGCCTTCTTGCCAGCTTAGTGTGCTCTGCCAACATTGGCATTTTATCACTGGGCCTTTACTGGAAGAAGCAAAGTAGTTCACCAAGGAGAGCTGTATTCATAGGCAGGGAGTTTAAGGCCCCAAGAAACTGTTGCTCTGGGTTTCCTCTGTCAGGTGGGAAGGCATGGCAGACATAGGAAGTATTGATGAGATTCATGTTCTTCTGATCTGTCCAAGATGACTGGCCTGGAAGGCTGGTGGGATCCTTTGTCAATTATTTTCTGAAGATTGAGGCTATAGGTTGAAGGTTTTATGGACGAATGTTACAGGCATGTACTTATAAGTATCCTCCCTGGGCCAACATAGTAATTGAAAAAGCTGTTGTCGGAGCTTTCCAACTGAGTGATGGGTAGGCTCCCTGTTTGGTTGGTGGTATGCAGTGATTTGTGAAACTCACCAAGAATTGGTCCAGCTGCCATTTATCTTATACCTTAACTCTTATTGGTGCCAAGAAACCATCCTTCAGATTCATCAAGAGGGATTTTGGAAAAGCCATAGGAGCAGCCTGAAGCCATGTTGTTGAGATATTCAATTTCAAATTGTGATAAGACAGCATGCACACCACAATAGGTGCTGCTGGCTTCCGTGGAGTTAAATGATCTATGGGAAGCTATACTGAAGGCCACAACTATTAGATAGAACTAAGTGGAAAGCAATGCCACACACCCCTGGATTTAGCCCCAAGGATAGACGACAGCTGTGGATATTTTATACCAGCTTTAGTGAACTATTTATTTATCTTGTGTGTGTGTATGAGCACACATTGTGCTGCCTTTTGAAGTGCTTGACAAAAAAAAAATGTAAGTTCTAGAAATGGGCTATAGAAATGACTTGTTTTTGCAAAACAGCTTGGAACCAAGGTCATTCAATAAAAGAGTTCTGGCTTTGCTTTTTTAATGGAAATTAGCAATTTATCTTAAGAAAGTTATTGAAAACCTCATACATTTATTTGCATAATGATAAAATGTGCCAGAATTTCTCCTCTTTGCTATTATCAATGAATAGAGACATACAGAACCACAGTAAAAAGACATAAAAGGCACCCAAGCATTCTTTGGATCTCCTTTATGAACTAGACAGCCCCACCAAAGGAAATTGGCACTTCTGTAAAAACACATTGCTATAAAAAAATCTCATGTAATCAATAAATGCCCATTTAATGCACACTAGGCAGCTCATTACTTCCTTCTTCCGGTATGGCATCTGCTTATTATGTTTTCTCAAACATGGGCAAACATCCTTCTTCCTCTGAGCACCCTCCCTTAGCTACTCCATAAACAGAAGCATTTCCACAGGAGGTGGGAGCTGATCACCAGATGGGAATAGGGTCCAAGAAAGGAGAGAAGTTCAGGAGAATGTGTTCATTTTGTTCATAATACTTAGAAAGGGCATTGCCCAAGATAAAGAAAACTTCTCCCAAAGCCCAATTCCATTTTAAAGTTAAGCCCCTTTAGTACAGTTAAAATCTCAAGGACTATTTTCAATGTCATGTCAGGCTAAAAGTCAGCACTTTGTTTAGCATTTCCTAGGGTTGAGGTGTGAGTCTAAGTCATCCAAGAGCTTCCCCATGTGCCTTCTGTCAAGTTGTTGTAGAATGATGTAGGGAGGACTAAAGTTACCCCATGATGCTATATTGAACTTTCTTCCAAGTCTGTCTCCCTTTCACCAACTTCATTGTGGATCACTTCAATGTTGTGCATGGCAAATGTCATGTGACTACTTTTCTGAGCCGCAAAAGTCTTTCTAGAATCAAACTAAACTTACTAGTAGTCTTGGGGACTTCTGACACAGAACCTTAGTTGCAAAAACCCTGCTGATAATGACAGTTTGTAAGAAAACTTGAGGTTGTCCTTAGAGATTCCAGATCATAGAGAAAAACAGAGAGAATTGTAGTGTAGTTGCTCTAAATGCTGAAGAGTCTTCAGGTATATTCCCAAAGTTATTTTGTGAGGAAATACATCCTGGTCCAGATGTGACTTTACCTTCCAGAAATAGGAAATTGGAAATGCATGTAAAGACTAGAAAAGGGAAACATATCTATTGTGAGAATATCAGCATCTTGATGATGAGATTTAAAAAAAGTAGTGCACACTATTTGTACAAATGGTTTTTATTGAGACATGTTTATACATGTACACAATGTGTTTTGATCATAGCACACCCTTCTAGTCTTTCTTATGTCTTTACTCCATACAGCTGATCTCATCCCTTCCTTTATTCTATTTTATGGTCTCAAAATCTAGATTTGAAGATGAGAACACTATTCAATAGTTGCCTTTCTGAGGCTGGTTTGTCTCAATAGGATGATCTTCAGTCCCATCTATTTTTCTACAAATGACATAGGTTTTATTCTTTGTGTCTAAAAAACATTACATTGTAAATACACCATGATTTTTTTTCTTATTCATCTGTTGATAGGCAGCTAGGCTCATTCCGAAATTTGACTGTTTTGAACAGTGCCACAACAAACATGGAAATGCGAGTGTTTCTATCATATACTGACTTAGCTTCTTTGGGGTACATAGTCAAAATGGTATGGTTCAAACTTATAATGTTTTTATTTTTTTGAGTAGCATCCATGTTGATTGCTACAGTGGTGGTATAAATATGTATCTCCACCAACAATATGTTAGGGACCTTTCCCTCTGTATAATCACTAGTATTTTTTTCATTTTTTAATAGTTATTCTGTTTGTGGTAAGAGAGAGGCTCAGTATGGATTTGTTTGGCCTTTTCCTGATGCCTATGGTATTTATAATCTGTTTGGGTATTTATTTACTGTGTGCACTTCTTTATAAAAGTGTCCAATTAATTTGGCAATCTGTTGATTAGGTTATTTATTCTTTTGGTGTTTAATTTTTCTCTGCTGCTTCTGTATTCTGAATTCTAACCCCTTGCTGATGAATAGCTGGTGAAGAAAATGTCCCCATTCTGTCTCTTTCCTTTTGCTTTCTTTGCCGTATAGATGCTTTTTAATTTTATGTAATACCAACTGCCAATTGTTACTGTTAGTGTCCTAGGTTATTGGACTAGTCACTGTATGATAGTCTCAAAAATGTAAAGAGAGAAAACTCTAGCCGCTGCTGTGTGCAGACAGTGTAACAGTATGCTTAGAAGATTCAACCAGTGAACTCTTAGATCTGATCAGCACTTACAGAAAAGTATTGGCACAAACCCAACACACAAATCCAGTCACTACTGGTCACTGCCTGGTCTTATATCTTGAAATTATTTTCCTGCTTTCCTCCAGTACTTTCAAAGTGTCAGGTCTTCTATTCAAATCATGGATCTAATTATTTTTTTGCACAGGGCAAGAGATAGATAGGGATCAAGTTTTAATCTTCTATATGTGGTTGTTCAGTTTACCCATAACCCTTTGTGGTGTCTACATGTTTGCTCTTGTTTCTACAGTTTTTAGTATAATTTGGAATTAGTTGGTGATGCCCCCTGCATTGTTCCCTGTGCTTAGGACTGTTTAGGATATTTGGAATATTTTGTGCTTAAATATGAAACTTTTGTAATTATTTTTTTCTTTTCCTGTGAAGAGTATCATTGGAGTTTTGGTAGAGATTATGAACTGGTTTTGATGTCATTGTGGTTAACTCAAGGGGTTCACTCATACCTTTTAATATGCTGAACCATGTGTCTAGAAATGTTACTTTTCATCCTAGGCTCTGTCCTTTTCTATTTAAGAAACCTGTGTATTGTACTCAATTTTAGAATGAATGAACATGAATCTTTCTCTCCATAGTCTCTTTTTTTTTGTAAAAAAGAAAATAGTTTTTTATTAGATATATTCTTTATTTATATTTCAAATGTTGTCCTCTTTCCTGGTCCCCCCAAATCCCATAACCCATCTCCCCTCCCCTGTTCCCCAATCAACCCACTCCCACTTCCCTGTCCTGGTATTTCTCTGCACTGCAGCATCGATCCTTCCCAGGACAAAGGGCCTCTCCTCCCTTTGATGTCCAACAAGACCATCTTCTGCTGCCTATGCCTCTGGAGCCATGGATAATTCCATGTGTACTCTTTGGTTGGTGGTTTACTCCCTTGGAGCTCTGGGGGTACTGGGTCACTCATCTTGTTGTTCCTCCTATTGTGCTACAAACCCCATTCCGCTCCTTGGGTCCTTTCTCTAGCTCCTCCATTGGGGACCCTGTGCTCAGTTCAATGGCTGGCTGAGAGTGTCCCCCTCTGCATTTGTCAGGCACTATCAGAGCCTCCCAGGTGACAGCTGTATCAGGCTCTGGTGAGCAAGCACTTGTGGGCATCCACAATAGTGTCTGGGTTTTGTAACTGTATATAAGATGGATCCCTAGGTGGGGCCTGGATGGTCTTTCCCTCAGACTCTGCTCTATACTTTGTCTCTGTATCTCTTCTGTGGGTATTTTGTTCCCCTTGATTAGGTTGCTTCACTCAGGATGATATTTTCCAGTTCTACCCATTTGCCTAAGAATTTCATGAATTCATTGTTTTTAATAGATGAGTAGTGTTCCATTGTGTATATATAGCACATTTTCTGTATTCATTCCTCCATTGAGAGGCATCTGAGTTCTTTCCAGCTTCAGGCTATTACAAATAAGGTTGCTACGAACATAGTGGCGCATGTGTCCTTATTACATGCTGGAGAATCCTCTGAGTATATGCCCAGGAGTGGTATAGCAGGGTCCTTCAGTAGTATTATGCCCAATTTTCTGAGGAATCGCCAAATTGATTTCCAGAGCACTTGTACCAGTGTGCAATGCCACCATCAGTGGAGGAGTGTTCCTCTCTCCACATTCTTAGCTGCACCTGCTGTTTCCTGAGTTTTTGATCTTAGCCATTCTGACTGGTGTGAGGTAAAATCTCAGGGTTGTTTTGATTTGCATTTCCCTAATGACTAAAGATGTTGAACATTTCTTAAGGTGCTTCTCAGCCATTAGATATTCCTCAGTTGAAAATTCTTTGTTTAGCTCTGTACCCCATTTTTTTAATAGGGTTGTTTGGTTCTATGGAGTCTAACTTCTTGAGTTCTTTGTATATATTGGATATTAGCCCTCTGTCAGATGTAGGGTTGGAAAGATCTTTTCCCAATTTGTTGGTTGCTGTTTTGTCCTATTGACAGTTTCCTTTGCCTTACAGAAACTTTGTAATTTTATAAAGTCACATTTGTCAATTCTTGATCTTAGAGTGCTATTAGTGTTCTGTTCAGGAAATTTTCCCATGCCCATGTGTTCAAGGCTCTTTCCCAATAACTTTTCTATTTGTTACAGTATGTCTGGTTCTATGTGGTGGTCCTTGATCAACTTGGAGTTGAGCTTAGTACAAGGAGATAAGAATGGATCAATTTGCATTCTTCTGCATGCTGACCTCCAGTTGGACCAGCATCATTTGTTGAAAAGGCTATCTTTTTTTTTCCACTGGATGGTTTTAGCTCCTTTGTTGAAGATCAAGTGACCATAGGTGTGTGGGTTCATTTCTGGGTCTCTAGTTCTATTCCATTGATCTACTTGCCTATCACTGTACTAATACCATGCAGTTTTTAACACTATTGCTCTATAGTATAGCTTGAGGTTTTCTTAGCACTGCTTTCATCGTGTCCCATAAATGTAGGTATGTTGTGCCTTCATTTTCATTAAATTCTAAAATGTCTTTGATTTCTTTCCTTATTTCTTCCTTGACCAAGGTATCATTGAGTAGAGAATTGTTCAACTTCCATATGTATGTGGGCTTTCTGTTGTTTTTGTTGCCATTGAAGACCACCCCTACTCTATACTGATCTGATAGGAGGCATAGAATTCTATCTTCTTGTATCTGTTGAGGTTTGTTTTGGGACCAATTATATGATCAATTTTGGAGAAGGTACCATGAGGTGTTGAGAAGAAGGTATATTCTTTTGATGTAGGATGAAATGTTCTACAGATATCTGTTAAATCCATTTGGTCCATAACTTCTGTAAGTTTCACTGTGTCTCTGATTAGTCTGTGTTTCCCTAATCTGTCCATTGATGAGAGTGGGGTGTTGAAGTCACCCACAATTATTATGTGTGGTGCAATGTGTGCTTTGAGCTTTAATAAAGTGTCTTTTATAAATGTGGGTTCCCTTGCATTTGGAGCATAAATGTTCAGAATTGAAAGTTCTTCTTGGTAGATTTTTTTCTTTGATGAGGATGATGTGTCCTTTAGTGTCCTTTAGTCCTTTTTTGATGACTTATGGTTAAAAGCCAATTTTATCCAATATTAGAATGGTTACTCCAGCTGTTTTCCTGGGAACATTTGCTTGGAAAATTGTTTTCTAGCCTTTTACTCTGAGGAAGTGTTTGTCTTTGACACTGAAGTATGTTTCCTGTATGCAGCAAAATGCTGGGTCCTGTTTATGTATCCAGTCTGTTAGTCTGTGTGTTTTTATTGGGGAATTGAGTCCATTGACGTTAAGAGATGTTAAGGAATAGTGATTCTTGCTTCCTGCCATTTTTGATGTTATTTTTATGTTTGTGTGGTTATCTTCTTTTGGGTTTGTTGAAAGAAAATTGCTATCTTGCTTTTTCTAGGGTGTAGTTGCCCTCCTTATATTGGTATTTTTCATCTATTATCCTTTGTAGGGCTGGATTTGTGGGAAGATATTGTATAAATTTGGTTTTATCATAGAATATCTTGGTTTCCCCATATGTGGTGATTGAGAGTTTTGCTCAGTATAGTAGTCTGGGCTGGCATTTGTTTTCTCTAGGGTCTGTATGAGATCTGCCCAGGATCTTCTTGCTTTCATGGTCTCTAGTGAGAAGTCTGAGGTAATTCTGATAGGTCTTCCTTTATACATTACTTGGCCTTTTTCCCTTACTGCTTTTAATATCTTTCTTTGTTTAGTGCATTTTGTGTTTTGATTATTATGTGACAAGAGCAATTTCTGTTCTGGTCTGGTCTGTTTGGAATTCTGTCGGCTTCTTGTATGTTCATGTGCATCTCTCTCTTTAGGTTAGGGAAGTTTTCTTCTATAATTTTGTTGAAGACATTTACTGACCCTTTAAGTTGGAAATCTTCACTTTCTTCTATACCTATAATCTTTAGGTTTTGTCTTCTCATTGTGTCCTGTATTTCCTAGATGTTTTGGGTTAGGGGCTTTTTGCATTTTGCATTTTATTTTACTGTTGAGTTAAAGCTTTCTATGGTATCTTCAACATCTGAGATTCTTTCTTCTATTTCTTGTATTCTGTTTTGGATGTTTGCCTCTATGACTCCTGATTTCTTTCCAAAGTTTTCTATCTCCAGAGTTGCCTCCCTTTGTGATTTTTATGTTGTTTCTACTTCCATTTTTAGATCCTGGTTGGTTTTGTTCAGTTCCTTCACTTGTTTGTGTTTTCCTTTAATTCTTTAAGGGATTTTTGTGTTTCCTCTTTAAGGGCTTCTACCTGTTGACCTATGTTCTCCTGTATTTCTTTAAGGGAGTTATTTATGTCCTTCTTGAGTCCTCTATCAGCATCATAAGATATTTTTTTAAATACAAGATTTTTTTAAATCTTGCTTTTCCGGTGTGTTTGGGTTTCCAGGACTTGCTGTTGTGGGAGATCTTGGTTCAGATGGTGCCATATTGCCTTGGTTTCTGTTGGTAATATTCTTGCGTTTGCCTTTTGCCATCTAATTTTCTCTGGTGTTAGCTGGTGCTGCTGTCTCTGACTGTGGCTTATCTGTCTTGCAAGCCACTGTATCTATGCTCCTTGGAGACCTGTTCTCTCTGTGTACACTGGTATGTAGGTACTCCTGTGAGACCAGCTCTCTCATGGTTGTATTTTCATATGTAACTCTTTGGTGCCTGGTGGCAGGTATATATCGGAAAGCTGATGTCAAAGACTGCTCCTAGGCTCTTGTGATGTCAGGGTTTCTGGCTGTTTCCTCTGAGCATCAGGGGTGGTTCTATCTGTGCTGTCTGGCCCTTCTGCACTCCTGGGTTGTTAGCTACTTCTCTGTTCCACTTGGATATGGTACACAGTGGCAGGAGGATGGTCCTGAGCTGGAGACAGAAACCAGAAGGCTCCTGACTGATGGTTCAGGATATGATCCTCTGAGCGGCAAGGGGGTCCTAACTGTGCTGACTTGTCTCTCTGCACTCCTGAGTTGTCAGCTATCTCCCTGCACCACCTGGATATGGAGCTCTGTGGTACAGGATGGTTCCAAGCCGGAGAGAAAAACCAGAAGTCTTCCCTCCTGAGGATTCCAGATGTGATTCTCTGAGCAGCAGGGGTGTTTCTATCTGTGATGCTTCTCCACACTCCTGGGTGCTTAGCTATCTCTCTGGGCCACATGGATATGGTGCACCGTGGTAGAGGACGAGCCAGAGACAGAAACCAGAAGTCTTCTGCCAGAGGGTCCTGGATGTGATCCTCTGAGCAGCAGGGGTGGTTCTATCTGTGCTGTCAAGCCTCTCCGCACTCCTAGGTGGCTAGCTACCTCTCTGTGCCACTTGGGTATGGTGGGCTGTGGCAGAGGATGGTCCCAAGCCAGAGACAAATACCAGAAGCCTCTCAATAGTCTCTTAAATAACATTTATAAGACCTAAACCCTGAAAATGTGGCTTTTCTAGAAAATATATTAGAGAAAAAAAAACAACTTCAAATTACAGTGTAATGGTATTAGGTACTGCTAAGAAATAGCTAGCACCATAGTGGAAAAATCCCTTTTGTTTGCCTTCTGTCATCTGAGAAAAATCCTTCCTTCCTTTCTTTTTGGTCTGTGCCTGTTGTCTCCTACATCTTTGGAGCAGTAAAGGTATCGAATCCTTTTCATGCTTAACGTTTTTCTGACTTTTCATCCTGCCTCACCTCTTCTGCTTCCATGTGGGAGGAAGTTTCCAGCCTTTGAGAGTCATTGTGGTTAAATCACACCACTAGATAATAGGCAATAAATTCTTTCTTTTAAGTCTGTAACTTCATATTTTCAAAGTTCTCCTTGGCATGTACTGTGGCCTATTTGTTGGTGCCAGAGGTCAAGATATAAGCCTCTTGAAAGGCCATTATTCTGCCCACTATCAACAGGAAAACATAGCATTCATAGAAGTAAGACCAGTTATAATCTGAACCCTATACATGAATCTGTCACCTCACATATTAGCTCACACATGAATGATCACAAGACTGGAAGATAACCACTGCTGTTTAAAGCCAGTTTCTGTTCTCCAGCTCATGCTGAGGATGGCTATGGGGTATGTGCATATGTCTAAGTCAGACACCTGTAATGTCACTGCTTGTCAGCTGATTCAGGCTAGCAGTTTTCCCAAACAGACAAACAGCTCCCCTATCAGAAGGCTAATTTGCTTACTTCAACTGATAACTTGTTTACAGAACAAGAGTTTGCATATCAAGACATATCAGTACTTTCTATCATGTCCACTAAATTTTATTATCATGGGACTTTAATTCCAATTAGGTCCTCAATTGAAAAGAGTCACCTTAATCTTTTTGAGCCCATACAGCATAAGGAGACTTCTTTGAAACATTGCTGAGATTCTGACAAGATAGTGTTCTTTTCTGTAGTAAGCTTAATACACACAGCTTTGCTCCTTTGACAAGTTTATCTGATAGACTATACAGGACAGTTGACATTTCTCTCTTTAATTCTTGAGCAACATGTATGGGAGGAGGAGAAAGAATATAACAGAGACTCTCCCACTCTCCAGCCAATGTCAATAGTCTTAGCTGTGACATTGAATGGATGGACTGCCTGAGGGGCCATGTCTGCATAATCACTATAGCTCTTCCATCCCATAACAAGTCTGCATAGTGCACTCAGAATCCATCTCATCAGCAAAGCACTACACACACACTCAAACCAGCCTGACCTTCTGATCGTCCAAGGAGAATGCTGTATGAGGAACTATGCTATTTAGACATGGGGGTGCCAAATAAACCTGGCTTCTCTTGAAAATCTGATAGGGTCTAAAAGAAATGAAGGTCTTTGGCCTTGACATGAGAACAACATATAGTTGTGGGGGACTAAAAAAGGGTTGCATTGGTAAGCAAGACTTTGACAATTGGAGATCAAGGCAGGAACATGGCAGCATCCAAGAAGGCATGGTGCAAGAGGAGCTGAGAGTGCTACATCTTCATCTGAAGGCTGCTAACATAATAGTGGCTTCCAGGCAGCTAGGATGAGGGTCTTAAAGCCACACTACAGTGACAATGCTCCAACAAGGCCACATCTACTCTAACCGGGCCACACCTTCTACTAGTGCCACTCCCTTGGCCAAGTGTATACAAAGCATCACACCATTACTTCAGTGAAATATGGGTAAGAGCTCAGGTTTGAACCCAGGGGTGGGGGGTGGGGGCTTAGAAATAGATTTGAGAATCTAGAGAGTCCAGATTAAGCAGGCAGTAATGACTGATGGAATCAGTAAGGTTTCCTTGACTCTGAGGATCCAGGGCTCCTGTTTTCTTTGAACAGTATTCCCCTCCCTCCATTTTTCCTTTTTTTCTGCCCTTTTTTCCATGTCCTCATTTCCTTTTCTTCCCACCCACCTTTGCCTCTTTACTTCTTTTCTTTATTGCTTTCTTCTTCTATACTGTCTCTCTTTTTCTAATGCCCAGAAATTGTGACCAAGATACAGGAATTGGGACAGCAAGACTGTGTGATTTTTTTTTTTTTTTTTTTTTTTACAAATAAAGAAAAGAAGGCAGAATGTTCAGCCCCAGGGAGACTAGGAAAATGTGCATGATTAGATAAGAGGAGTTATTCATGGACTGATGACTACTCCCTTGGAAAACAGGAAACTTTCTTATCCCCCATGACCCACCACTGAAGAAATCCATCTCTTGGTGTCTTAAATTAGAAAGACTAGTTTCTGGTTTCAGGGATCATGGGCAAATTCCATGCTGGACTGGTACTGAGATAGGATGCCACATGGTACCTGTTATTCAGGGCCTACTTTGTGTAGATGCCATTTCTGTCATGCATTCTAGGTGTTAATGTAGTGATGACTTCTCTTTTGCTTCTGGCTCTGTAAGCATGCCTATTATCCTTCATGATAGAGCAAATAGCTCAGAGCAGAGGAAGGAAGAAGGAAAAAGTCCCTGGTTCTCAGCTTCTAGGTTGTTGACTGGCCTTATAAACCCTAGTACCATGAATCTTGGCTGCGCTTAATGGTAGGGTCCTTAAAGGGATCATCAACTTACTGTGAGTTCATTAAAATGGCTTCTAAGATGATGTGATTGACATCATTAGAAGAGGACATGAGATTGGAAGCACACATAGAGCATGTATGGATATGACAAGAAGCTGTTTATAAGCAAGGAGGGAGACCTCAGATGAACCCTGCCTACACTTTGGCCACCTAACTTATGATACTTTGTTATGGCATCTCTAGGAAAGGAATCCAAGATATGAGTGTGTTCATAGCTGTGGGTCTGGAAGCACACTGCCAATTACTGCTCTCTTTTTGGTCTTCCTTCTACTATTGTAACTTCTGGTCCTCCCAGTTCCTCTATTTCCATTTTCTTATTCCCTTCTTCATTTTTTTTTGGAAATTTTATATAGATATAATAACGGTAGGCATAAAAGTATTCCTAAGTTGATTGAAAGTGGAATGAGAAACATTTTCTGATAAAGTTGAAGATTTACATGGAAAATATTTCTGATAAAATTGAAGAAATATATAAACAAACGCATTAAAATTTACTATTTCATGGAAAATCATACAGATAAAATGGGAGACATAAAAACCTTTCTAAATTAATTGAAGGTGGAATTAAAAACATTTTGTGATAAAATCAGAGATTTACATGGAAAATATTTCTGATAAAAATTGAAGAAATATATTCACAAACACATTAAAATTGACTATTTCATAGAAAATTATACAGATAAAATGATAGACATAAAAAAACCTTTCTAAATTAATTAAAGGTGGAATTAAAAACATTTTGTGATAAAATCAGAGATTTACATGGAAAACATTTCTGACAAAAATAGAAGAAATATATAGGAAAACATGTTAAAATTGAAGATTATCATGAAAAATGATGCAGATAAAATGGTAGACAAAACATTACTAAATTAATTGAAAGAGGAATTACAATTATTTTCTGATAAAATTGAAGATTTACATGAAAAATATTTCTGATAGTCTACATGTTTTTATTGGGGAATTGAGTTCATTGATGTTAAGATATATTAAGGGATAGTGATTGTTGTTTCCTGTTATTTTTGATGTTATTTTTATGTTTGTGTGGGTATCTTATTTTGGATTTGTAGGAAGAAGATTCTTTTTTGCTTTTTCTAGGGTGTAGTTTCCCTCCTTTTGTTGGCATTTTCCATCTATTATCCTTTGTGGGGCTGAATTTGTGGAAGATACTATGTAAATTTGGTTTTATCATAGAATATCTTTGTTTCTCTATCTATGATGATTGAGAGTTTTGCTGGGTATAGTAGTCTGGGCAGGCATTTGTGTTCTCAGAGGGTCTGTATGAGATCTGCCCAGGATCTTCTTCTTTTCATGGTCTCTGGTGAGAAGTTGGTGCCCTCCAACTCCTCCATTGTGAACCCCATGCTCAGTCCAATGGTTGGCTGCTAGTATTCGCTTCTGTGTCTGTAAGGCTCTGGCAGGGACCCTCCAAAAGACAACCATACCAGGCTCCTTTTGCTATGCACTTCTTGTCATCCATAGTAGTTTTGGGGTTTGGTGACTGTTTATAGGATGAATCTCCAGGTAGGACAGTCTCTGGGTGGCATTTCTTTCAGTCTCTGCTCCACACTTTGTCACCATAGTTATTCCTGTGATCATTTTCTTCCCTTTCTCAGAGGAACCAAAGCACCACCACTTTAGTCTACCTTCTTCTTGAGCTTCCTGAGGTTTGTGAATTGCAACATGTTTATTTTGAGTTTTGGGGTTAATATCCACTTATCAGTGAGTGCATATCATGTGTGTTCTTTTGTGATTGGGTTACTTCACTCAGGATGATTCTTTCTAGTTACATCCATTTGCTTCAGAATTTCATGGATTCATTGTTTGTAATAGCTGAATAGTACTCCATTATGTATATATACAAAATTTCTGTATCCATTCCTTTCTTGAAGGACACTGGGTTCTTTCCTGCTTCTGGCCATTATAAATAAGGCTGCTATAGACATAGTGGAGCATGTGTCCTTATTACATGCTGAAATATCTTCTGGGTATATGCCCAGGAATGGTATAGCTGGGTCCTTAAGTAGTACTATGTCCAACTTTCTGAGGAAATTCCAAACTGATTTCCAGAGCAGTTTTCTAGCTTGCAATCCCACCAGCAATGGAGAAGTGTTCCTCTTTTTCCACATCCTCGACAGCATCTGCTGTCCCCTGAGTTTTTCATCTTAGCTGTTCTGACTGGTGTGAGGTGGAATCTCAGGGTTGTTTTGATTTGCACTTCCCTGATCATTAAGAATGATGAACATTTCTTTAGGTGCTTCAGATGCACTCGAGTTTCCTCATTTGAACATTCCCAGTTTAGCCCATTTTTTTAATAGGGTTATTTGACACTCTGGAGTCTAACTTCTTGAGTACATTGTGTATGTTGGATATTAGCCCTCTATCAGACATAGGATTGGTAAAGATCTTTTCCTAGTCTGTTGGTTGCCATTTTGTCCTATTGACAGTGTCCTTTGTTTTACAGAAGCTTTGTAGTTTTATGAGGTCCCATTTGTTGATTCTTGTTCTTAGAGCATAAGCCACCGGTGTTCTATTCAGAAAAATTTCCCCTGTGCCCATGTGTTCTAGGTTCTTCCCCACTTTTCTCCTCTATAAACTTCAGTGTATCTGGTTTTATGTGGAGGTCCTTGAGCCACTTGGACTTGAGCTTTGTACAAGGAGGTAAGAATGGTTCGATTTGCATTTTTCTGCATGCTGACCTCCAGTTGATCCAGCACAATTTGTTGAAAATGCTGACTTTTTTCCATTAGATGTTTTTAGCTCCTTTGTCAAATATCAAGTGACCATAGGTGTATGGGTTCATATCTGGGTCTTCAATTCTATTCCATTGATCTTTCTGCCTGTCTCCATACCAATACCATACAGTTTTTATCACTATTGCTCTGTAGTAGAATTTGAGGTCAGTGATGGTGATTCCCCCAGAAGATCTTTTGTTTTGGAGAAGAGTTTTCACTATCATGGGTTTTTTGTTATTCCAAATAAATTTGCAGATTGCTCTTTCTAACTCTATGAAGAATTAATTTGGGAATTTTGATGGGGTTTCATTGAATCTGCAGATTACTTTAGGCAAGATGGACATTTTTACTATATTAATCCTTCTAGTCCATGATCCATCTTCTGAGATCTATGATTTCTTTCTTCAAAGGCTTGAAGTTCTTGTCATACAGCTCATTCAGTTGCTTGGTTAGAGTCACATCAATGTATGTAATATCATTTGTGACTATTGTGAAGGATGTTCTTTCCCTAATTTCTTTCTCAGCTTGTTTATCCTTTGAATAGAGGAGGGCTTCTGATTTGTTTGAGTTAATGTTATATCCAGCCACTTTGCTGAAGTTGTTTATCAGGTTTAGGAGTTCTCTGGTGGAATTTTTGGTGTTGCTTAAGTATACAATCATATCATCTGCAAATAGTGATACTTTGACTTCTTCCCTTCCTATTTGTATACATTTGACCTCCTTTTGTTGTCTAATTGCTCTGGATAGGATTTTGAGTACTATATTGAATAGATAGGGAGAGAGTGGGCAGTCTCTCCCACTCTCCTATTGTCTGGTCCCCAATTTCAGTAGGATTGCTTCAAATTTCTCTCCATTTAGTTTGATGTTAGCTAACAGTTTACAGTATATTGCTTTCACTATTTTTAGGTATGGGCCCTGAATTCCTGATCTCTCCAAGACTTTTATCATGAAGCAATGCTGTATTATTTCAAAAGCTTTTTCAGCATCTAATGAAATGACCATGTGGTTTTTTTTCTTTAAGTTTGTTTATGTAGTGGATTACATTGATGGATTTCTGTATATTGAACCATCCCTGCATCTGTGGGATGAAACCTACCTGATCATGGTGAATGATTGTTTTGATGCATTCTAGGATTCAGTTGGCCAGAATTTTGTTTAGAATTTTTGTATCAATGTTCATAAGGGAAATTGGTCTGAGGTTCTCTTTCCTTGTTTGGTCTTTGTTTAGTTTAGGTATAAGCATTATTATGGTTTCATAGAATGAATTGGATAGTCTTCCTTGAGTTTTTATTTTGTGGAATAGTTTGAAGAGTATCAGTACTAGCTCTTCTTTGAAGATCTAATAGAATTCCTCACTAAACACATCTGGTCCTGGGCTTTTTTTTGTTGTTGTTGTTGGGAGACTATTAACAACTTCTATTTCCTCCGGACTTATGGAACTATTTAGATGGTTTATCTGATCCTGTTTCAATGTTGGTATCTAGAAAATTGTACATTTTGTCCAGATTTTCCAATTTTGTTAAGCATAAGTTCTTGTAGCTGGATCTGATGATTTTTTTGAATTTCCACAATTTCTGTTGTTATGTCTCCCTTTTCAGTTTTGATTTTATTAATTTGGTAGTGCCTCTGAGCCCTCTGGTTAGTCTGGCTAAGGTTTTATCTATCTTGTTGATTTTCTTAAAGAACCAGCTCCTGTTTTTGTTGATTCTTTGTATGTTCTTTTTGTTTCTATTTGGTTGATTTTGGCGTTGAGTTTAATTATTTCCTGCCATATGCTCCTCTTGGGTGCATTTGCTTTTTTTTTGTTCTAGAGCTTTCAAGTGTGTTGTCAAGCTGCTAGTGTAAGCTCTCTCCAATTTCTTTTTGGAGGCACTTAGAGCTATCAGTTTTCCTCTTAGCACTGCTTTCACTGTGTCCTATAAGTTTTGGTCTGATGTGTCCTCATTTTCATTAAATTCTAAAAAGTCTTTAATTAATTTATTTATTTCTTCCTTGACTAAGCTATCATTGACTAGAGCATTGTTCAACATCTATGTGTATGTGTGTTTTGTGTTGTTTTTGTTTGAACTCAAGACCAGCCTTAGGCCATGGCGATCCAATAGGGTTCATAGAATTATTTCTATATCCCTCTATCTTTTGAGGCCTGTTTTGTGACCAATGACATGGTCAGTTTTGGAGAAGGTACCATAAGGTGCTGAGAAGAAGGTATATTCTTTTGCTTGAGGATGCAATATTCTATAAATATCTGTTAGATCCATTTGGTCCATAACTTTAGTTAGTTTCACTGTGGCTGCTTAGTTTCTGTTTCCATAATTTGTCCATTGTTGAGAGTGGGGTGTTGAAGTTTCCCACTATAATTGTGTGGGGTGCAATGTGTGCTTTGAGCTTTATTAAAGTTTCTTTTATGAATGTTGTTGCCCTTGCATTTGGAGCATAAATGTACAGAATTGAGAGTTTATCTTGGTAGGTTTTTTCCTTTGATAAGTATGAAGTGCCCTGCCTTGTCTTTTTTGACAACTTTTGGTTGAAAGTTGATTTTTTCCGATATAAGTATGGCCACTCCAGCTTTTTTGTTGGGACAACTTGCTTGGAAAATTGTTTTCTAACCTTTGACTCTGTTTTCTAACCTTTGAGGTAATGAGTATCTTTGTCACAGAGGTGGGTTTCTTGTATGCAGCAAAACGTTGGGTCCCATTTACATATCCAGTCTGTTAGTCTATGTCATTTTATTGGGGAATTGAGACTATTGATGTTAAGAGATTTTAAGGAAAGGTGATTGTTACTTCCTGTTATTTTCATTGTTAAAGGTAGAATTCTGCTTGGCTATCTTCTTTTGGGTTTGTTGAAAGAAGATTACTTTATTGCTTTTTCTGAGGTGTAGTTTCCCTCCGTGTGCTGGTATTTTCCTCTCATTATCCTTTGAAGTGCTAGGTTTGTGGAAAGATATTGTATAAATTTGGTTTTATCATGGAATATCTTGTTTTCTCCATCTATGGTAATTGAGAGTTTTGCTGGGTACAGTAGTAGCTTGGGATGACATTTATGTTCTCTTAGGGTCTTTATGACATCTGCCCAGGATCTTCTAGCCTTCATAGTTTCTGGTGAGAAGTCTGGTGTAATTATGGTAGTTCTGCCTTTATATGTTACTTGCCCTTTTTCCCTTACTGCTTTTAATATTCTTTCTTTGTTTTGTGCATTTGGTGTTTTGATTATTATATTTCAGGAGGACTTTCTGTTCTGGTCTAGTGTGTTTGGAGTTCTGAAGGCTTCTTATATATTCATGGGCATCTTTTTCTTTAGGTTAGGGAAGTTTTCTTCTATAATTTTGTTGAAGATACTTACTGGCCCTTTAAATTGGAAATCCTCACTCTCTTCTATACCTAAAATCCTTAGGTTTGGACTTCACATTGTATCCTGGATTTCCTGGATGTTTTGGGTTACAAGCTTTTTGCATTTCACATTTTCTTTGACTGTTGAATCAATGTTTTCTATGGTATCTTTAGCACCTGAGATTCTTCTATTTTTTGTATTCTGTTGTTGAAGCTTGCATCTATAACTTCTGAATTCTTTTCAAGGTTTTCTAGTTCCAGAGATGTCTCACTTTGTGATTTCTTTATTGTTTCTACAGTTTTAGATCCTGGATAGTTTTGTTCAGTTCCTTCACTTGATTGTGTTTTCCTGAGATTCTTTAAAGGATTTTTGTGTTTCTTCTTTAAGGACTTCTACTTGTTGACCCATGTTTTCCTGGGTTTCAAGTGATTTTCGTGTTTCCTCTTAAAGTGTTTCTACCTGTTAACCCATGTTCTCCTATGTTTCTTTAAGGAATTTTTGTGTTTCCTCTTTAAGGGCTTTTACCTTTTGACCCATGGTCTCTTGTAACTTTAAGGGAGTTATTTATGTCCTTCTTGAAGTCCTCTATCAGCATCATGAGATGTGATTTTAAATCCAGCTCTTGCTTTTCTGGTATGTTAGGGTATCCAGGATTTGCTCTTGTGGGAGAACTGGGTTCTGATGGGACCTGTCTTCATTTTCCCCAGGTTGTCTGTGTCACCTCTCCTAAACCACATTGATGATGCCGTGTGTGGTGTGTGTATGTGTGTGTGTGTTTGTGTGTGTGTGTGTATGTGTGTGTGTGTGTGTGTGTGTGTGTGTGAGAGAGAGAGAGAGAGAGAGAGAGAGAGAGAGAGAGAGAGAGAGAGAGAGAGAGAGAAGGAGGGCAGAGGGGGGGTGGGCAGATGGCGAAAGCACTTAGCATCACCTAATACATCTGAGGCTGCTGCTGCTGTTTTCTGTGGGCACTGGACAGTTCTCTCACTGGAAAGGTAAGTCCTATGAGGGTCTGGACTCTGCTTCGTTTATTACTATGTTCCCATTATATGCCTGCAACATAAAAGATATGTTTCCCGAAGGAATAGCTGGACTGAGAAATCTGTGCTATATCTTCAGGTTTCTTTGTTGAGACAACTTTATAGACAAGTAACACTTTTCTTATCCATAAACCCCTTTCCCTTCACTAATACTTAGCTTTTTTTTTTACATTTCTTTTTTTTTAATTTGATATATTTTTATTAGCTTGTGTTATTATTATTATTTTGAGATTGTCTCTAGTAGCTTATTCTGGCTTTGAATTTATTATATGGCTGAGAATGGATGACCTTGTAAACCCCTGATCTTGGTCCCCTCCTGAGAGCTGGAATTATGTGTATATGCCACCATGCCTGATTTTACATAGTGTTGGGATTGAACTCCAGACTGTGTGCATGTTAGGCAAGTACTCTACCATCTGAGCTACATTAACCCTTATTATTATTATTTTATTTATAATAGCTATTGTAATCCACATGCTATCTCATAATGGTTGGGGTCTGCATTTTCCTGATTAGTGATATCAAGCACATTTTTATATACTCAGAGGGCATTTTTATGTAGCAGAGTGTCTACTCACCCCCTTGCTCATATTTAATTGAGTTGTTTATTGATTTATTTGATACTAGATCATACGGCTTGCTATATTTTGGATATTAACTCCTTACCTGATGTTTTAGTTCACAAATGTTTTTTCCTAGCCCACCCATTCTCACTCTGTTTCTGCCTCTTTTGCTCAGAGGAAGCATTCATTTGGTGACTTCTAGTAGTTTATCTTAGCTTTTGTTGTCTATGGTTGTTTTGATGCCATGTATAAAACATCATTATTAATAGCAAAACCTAGGAGCTTTCCCTTTGTGTTTTCTTCTATGGTTTTACAGTTTAGGTCTTTACCTCACTTTGGGCACTATGTAAGATAAAGGTCTAGTTTCATTATTCTGCATATAGATACAGTGTTTTTTTTTATTCTTTAATTATCTTTATTCAAATCAAGCTGCTTTGTTTTCTGTTTTTGATTTTTTTTTAAAAATATTTATTTACTTATGCTCTAGATTTTACTTCCCCCTGCCCTCATCCACCCTCTGACTGTTCCACATCTCATACCTCCTCCCTAACCCTATCTCCACAAGGATATCCCCACCCCCCACCTCCTACCCCACCTGGCCTCTAAACTCCCTGGGGCCTCCAGTCTCTTGAGGATTAGGTGCATCATGTCTGACTGAACACAGATCGGGCAGTTCTCTGCTGTATATGTGTTGGGGGGCCTCATATCAGCTGGTATATGCTACCTGTTTGGTGGTCCAGTGTTTGAGAGATCTCAGAGGTCCAGATTAATTGAGACTGCTGCTCCTCCTACAGGGTCGCCCTCCTCCTCAGCTTCTTTCAGCTTTCCCTAATTCAACAACAGGGGTCAGCAGCTCCTGTTTACTGGTTGCGTGCAAATATCTGCATCTGACTCTTTCAGCTGCTTGTTGGGTCTTCTGGCGTGTGGTCATGCTAGGTCCCTTTTTGTGAGTGTTCCATAGCCTCAGTAATAGTGCCAGAACTAGGGACCTCCCCTTAAGCTGGAACCCACTTTGGGTTTGTCACTGGATCTTCTTTTCCTCAGGTTTTTCTCCATTTCAATCCCTGTAGTTCTTTCAGAGAAGAACAATTATGGGTGAGAGTTTTGACTGTGGGATGACAACCCCCTCCCTCATTTGATGTCCTGTCTTCCTGATGCAGGTGTGCTCTGTGCTCTATAAGTTCTATCTCCCTACTGTTGGGAATTTCATCTAAGGTCCCTCCCTTTGAGTCCTGAGAGTTTCTCATCTTCCAGGTCTCTTGTGCATTCTGGAGGGTCCCCACAACCTCCTACCTCCCGAGGTTGCCTGTTTCCATTCTTTCAGCTAGCCCTCAGGGCTTCAGCCCTGCTTCCCCAAATACCTTATCATGTATCTTTTCCCTTTCCTGTCCCCTCTCCCACTCAGTTGCTTTCCTCCTTCTGCCCAGAATAGCCAAAACAATTCATAACAATAAAAGAGTGGCTGGAGGAATCATCATCCCTAACCTCAAGTTTACTACAGAGCAATAGTGATAAAAACTGCATGGTATTGATACAGAACCAGATATATTGATCAATGAAATAGAATTAAACACCCAGAAATAAAATCACACACTTACGGACACTTGATCTTTGACAAAGATGCCCAAAATATACAATGGAAAGAAATAAAGCATGTTCAATAAATGGTGCTGGTCTAACTATAGAGAAATGAAAATAGACCCATATTTATCATCTTGCATAAAGCTCAAGTCCAAGTGGATCAAGGACCTCATAAAACCAGATACACTGAATTTAATAGAAAAGAAAATGGGAAAGAGACTTGTACTCATTGACACAGAGAGATATTTACTTTTTTTAAATTTTATTTTCTGTATTCTTTGTTTACATTCTAAAAGCTTTCCCCTTTCCTAGTCCCCCCCCCCCACCATATGTCCCATAAGTCCTCTTCTCTCCATCCATTCTCCTATCTTTCCCCCTCCCTTTTCTCTGTCCTGGTACTCCCCTACAATGCTGGATCAAGCCTTTCCAGGATTAGGGCCCTTTTCTTCCTTCTTCATGGGAATCATTTGATATGCTAATTGTATCTTCAGTATTCAGAGCTTCAGGGCTAATTAATATCCACTTATCAATGATTGCATTCCATGTGTCTTCTTTTGTGATTGCGTTACCTCGCTTAGGATAATATTTTCCAGTTCCATCCACTTGCTTAAAAAATTCATGAATTCATTGTTTTTAATTGCTGAATAGTACTTCATTGTGTATATATATATATACCACATTTTCTATTCCTCCATTGAGGGATATCTGGGTTCTTTCCAGCTTCTGGCTATTATAAATAAGGCTGCTATGAACATAGTGAAGCATGTGTCCTTATTGCATGCTGGGGAATCCTCTGGGTATATGCCCAGGAGAGGTATAGCAGGATCCTCTAGAAGTGTCATGCCCAGTTTTCTTAGGAACCACCAGATTGATTTCCATAGTGGCTGCCCTCTCTCTCCATATCTTTCTAATATAGTTCTTGAAGTTCTAGCTAGAGCAATTAGACAACATAAGGGAGATATTTCCTAATCAGAACTCTAATGGCTCATTCTCTAAGATCAAGAATTGATAAATTGGACCTTGTGAAACTGGAAAGCTTCTGTAAGGCAAAGGACATAGTCAATAAGACAAGTTAGCAACCTACAGATTGGGAAAAAAAATCTTCAGTAACCCCACATCTGATAGAGAGCTAATATCCAAAATATATAAAGAACTCAAGAAGCTAACCACCTAAAAACCAAATAACACAATAAAAAAATGGGGTATAGAACTAAACCAAGAATTCACAACAAAGGAATCTCTAATGGCTGAGAAGCACCTAAAGAATGTTCAAAATCTTTTAGTGATCAGAGAAATGCAAATCAAAATGACCCTGAGATTCCACCTTACACCAATCAGAATGGCTAAGATCAAAACCTCAGGTGACAACAGATGTTGGCAAGGATGTGCAGAAAGAGGAACACTCCTGCATTGTTGGTGGGATTGCAAACTGGTACAACCACTCTAGAAATCAGTCTGGAGGTTCCTCAGAAAGTTGGAAATAGATCTATCTAAAGACCCAGCAATACCACTCTTGGAAATATACCCAAAAGATGCCCTACCATGCCACAGGGGCATGTGTTCCACTATGTTAATAGCAGCCTTATTTATGATAGACAGAAACTGGAAACAACCCAGATGTCCCATGACAGAAGAATGGATACAGAAAATGTGGTTCATTTACACAATGGCATACTACTCAGCTATTAAGAACGAGGACATCCTGAGTTTTGCAGGCAAATGAATGAAACTAGAAAATGTCATGCTGAGTTAAGTAACTCAGACCCAAAAAGATATGCATGGTATGTACTCACTAATGAGTGGTTATTAGCCAAAACCAAGTACAGAATATCCAAGATAAAGTCCACAGAACTCAAAAACGTCAACCAGCTGAAGGGCCCAAGAGAGGATGCCTCAGTCCCACTTGGGAGGGAGAAGAAAGCTATCACAAGTGGGGAGGGAGGGAGGAACCTAGGATGGAAAGTGGATGGGGATGGGGGGGAGAGGGGAACCTGATATGGTATTAGGTGAGAGTAAAGGACTAAGGACTCTGAGGGCCAGCAGAAAGAAGGGAAACAGGCAACCTCGGGATACACAGTGTTAAAAAGAATAAATGTCCTTTCCTTATTGTGTATTATAAATGATATTTTTGAAAAGTAGCTGACTACATATGTGTGAGTCTATTTCTGTGCTTTCTATTCTGGCCTACGTGTCTGGGTTTATGCTGGTTTTCATGTGATATATTCTGGTTCTCATGTGATATAATTTGAAATAAAGAATTGTAGTAATTGGCAGTCTTGGAGAGCGCCCAGCTTGCTCCAGTGGCACAGAGCTTAGGTTCCAGTCCTGAGGCCTCTGGTGGGAGCCCTCAGATCTCCCCGCTTCCGGATCCAGATCAGCCTGGGCAGCAAAACCAGGTCTCCAGGTCCTGCAAGAGGCAAGAGGGACTTCCGGGCGGCCAGCGGGGAGAAGTCAGTGTGTTCTGGTGAATCCAGCGGGCCCCAGCAGGAGCCATCAGGGGCCTGCTTTGGGATCTGAACAGCCTGGGCCACAGCACTCGGTCTCCAGGAAGTGCGGGAGACCTGGTGTACACCCAGAGGCAGTCTGGGAGAGCGCCCAGCTTGCTCAGGTGGCACTGAGCTTAGGTTCCAGTCCTGAGGCCTCTGGCAGGAGCCCTCAGATCTCCCCGCTTCCGGATCCAGATCAGCCTGGGCTGCAACACCACATCTCCAGGTCCTGCAAGAGGCAAGAGGGGCTTCTGGGAGGTCAGCTGGGAGGAATCAGTGATCTCTGGTGAATCCAGCAGGCCCCAGCAGGAGGCTTCAGGTGTCTGCTTCAGGATCTGAACAGCCTGGGCAACAGCACCCTGTCTCCAGGCAGTCCAGGAGGTAAGCTGTGCACCAGAGGCCACCTGGGAAGGGGCAGCTTGCACTGGTGAGTCCAGCATTGACAAGACCAACTAACACCAGTGAGAACTAGATGGCAAAAGGCAAACGCAGGAACATCACTAACAGAAATCAAGGCAATATGGCAACGTCTGAACCCAATTCTCCTTTACCAGCATGTCCTGGATACCCCATCACACCAGTAAAACAAATTTGGATTTAAAATCACTGGTCATGATGCTGGTACAGGAACAAATGAAAGACATACTTAAAGAAATTGAGGAGAAAATGGATCAAAAGTTAGAAGCCCTTTCAAGGGAAACACAAAAATCATTGAAAGAAATCCAGGAGAATACAAAAGCCAATAATGAGGAAACGCAAAAAACACTTAAATACAGGAGAACTTTGGTCAACAGGCTGAGGTCATAAAAGAGGAAACACAAAAATCTCTTAAAGAGTTACAGGAAAGCACAAACAAGCAAGTGAAGGAGCTAAGCAAAACCATCCAGGATCTAAGATCAGAAGTAGAAACAACTAAGAAAACTCAAAGGGAGACAACTTTGGAGAGAGAAAGCCTTGGGAAGAAATCAGGGGACATAGATGCAAATATCAACAACAGAATACAAGAGATAGAAGAAAGAATCTCAGATGCTGAAGATTCCATAGAAACCATGGACTCAACAGTTAAAGAAAATGCAAAATGCAAAAAGCTTGTAACCCAAAATATCCAGGATATCCAGGACACAATGAGAAGACCAAACCTAAGGATTATAGGCATAGATGAGAGTGAAGATTTACAACTTAAAGGGCCAGCAAATATTTTCAATAAAATTATGGAAGAAAACTTCCCTACCCTAAAGAGAGAGATGCCCATGAATATACAAGAAGCCTACAGAACTCCAAACAGACTGGACCAGAACAGAAATACTTCCCATCACATAATAATCAAAACACCAAATGTAATAAACAAAGAAAGAATATTAAAGGCAGTAAGAGAAAAAGGCCAAGTAACATATAAAGGAAGACCTATCAGAATTACAGCAGACTTTTCACCTGAGACTATGAAGGCTAGAAGATCCTGGGTAGATCTCATGCAGACTCTAAGAGAACACAAATGCCAGCCAAAACTTACTATATCCAGCAAAACTCTCAATCACCAAAGATGGAGAAACTAAGATATTCCAAGACAAAACCAAGTTTACCCAATATCTATCCACAAACCCAGCCCTACAAAGGAAAATAGGAGGAAAACACCAATACAAGGAGGGAAACTTCACCCTGGAAAAAGCAAGATAGTAACCTTTCATCAAACCCAAAAGAAGTTAACCAATCAAATTTAAAAAATAATGTCAAAAATGACAGGAAGTAACAATCACTATTCCTTAATATCTCTTAACATCAATGAACTTAATGCCCCAATAAAAAGACACAGACTAACTGACTGGATACGTAAACAGGACCCTACATTTTGCTGCTTACAGGAAACACACCTCAGGGTCAAAGACAAACACTACCTTAGAGTAAAAGGCTGGAAGACAATTTTACAAGCAAATGGTCTCAGGAAACAAGCTGGAGTAGCCATTTTAATATCAGATAAAATTGACTTTCAACCCAAAGTCATCAAAAGAGACTCTGAGGGACACTTCTTGCTGGTCAAAGGAAAAATACAACACGAAGAACTCTCAATCCTGAACATCTATGCTCCAAATGCAAAAAGAAACTTTATTAAAGCTCAAAGCACACATTGCACCTAACACAATAATTGTGGGTGACTTCAACACTGCACTTTCCTCAATGGACCGATCAGGAAAACAGAAACTAAACAGGGACACAATGAAACTAATTGAAGCTTTGGACCAATTAGATTTAACAGATATATATATAGAACATTCTATCCTAAAGCAAAAGAATATTCCTTTTTCTCAGCACCTCATGGTACCTTCTCCAAAATCGACCATATAATTGGTCACAAGACAGACCTCAACAAATATAAGATCGAACTAATCCCATGCCTCCTATCAGGTCACTATGGAGTAAAAGTGGCCTTCAATAGCAACAAAAACAACAGAAAACCCACATACACGTGGAAACTGAACAATATTCTACTCAATGATACCTTGGTCAAGGAAGAAATAAAGAAAGAAATTAAAGACTTTTTAGAACACAATGAAAATGAAGACACAACATACCCAAATCTATGGGACACAATGAAAGCAGTGCTAAGAGGAAAACTCATAGCCCTGAGTGCCTTCAAAAAGAAAATGGAGAGAGCATACACTACCAGCTTAATGACACACCTGGAAGCTCTGGAACAAATAGAAGCTATTTCACCCAGGAGGAGTAGAAGGCAGGAAATCATCAAACTCAGGGCCGAAATCAATCAAGTAGAAACAAAGAGAACCATACAAAGAATCAACAAAACCAGGAGCTGGTTCTTTGAGAAAATCAACAAGATAGATAAACCCTTAGCCAGAGTAACCAAAGGGCACAGAGACAGTATCCAGATTAACAAACCTAGAAATGAAAAGGGAGATATAACAACAGAAACTGAGGAAATTCAAAAAATCATTAGATCCTACTACAAAAGCCTATACTCAACACAACTGGAGAATCTGGAGGAAATGGACAGTTTCCTAGACAGATATCTGACACCAAAACTAAATCAGGATCAAATAGATCAACTAAACAGTCCCATAACACCTGAAGAAATAAAAAGGGTCATAGAAAGTCTCCCAACCAAAAAAAGCACGGAACTAGATGGCTTCAGTGCAGAGTTCTATCAGACCTTCATAGAAGACCTAACACCAATACTCTTCAAACTATTCCACAAAATAGAAACAGAAGGAACTCTACCCAACTCGTTCTATGAAGCCACAATTACGCTGATACCAAAACCCCACAAAGATCCAACAAAGAAAGAGAACTTCAGACCAATTTCTCTTATGAATATTGATGCAAAAATACTTAATAAAATTTTTGCCAACCGAATCCAAGAACACATCAAAACGATCATCCACCATGATCAAGTAGGCTTCATCCCAGGGATGCAGGGATGGTTCAATATAAGGAAATCCATCAATGCAATCCACTACATAAACAAACTCAAAGAAAAAAAAAACATATGATCATCTCATTAGATGCAGAAAAAGCATTTGACAAAATCCAGCATCCTTTCATGCTAAAAGTCTTGGAAAGAACAGGAATTCAAGGCCCATACCTAAACATCATTAAAGCAATATACAGCAAACCCATAGCCAACATCAAACTAAGTGGAGAGAAACTTGAAGCAATCCCACTAAAATGAGGGACTAGACAAGGCTGTCCTCTCTCTCCATATCTTTTCAATATAGTACTTGAAGTTCTAGCTAGAGCAATTAGACAACATAAGGATGTCAAGGGGATACAAATTGGAAAGGAAGAAGTCAAATTATCACTATTTGCAGATGACATGATAGTCTACCTAAGTGACCCGAAAACCTCCCCCAGAGAACTCCTACAGCTGATAAACAACTTCAGCAAAGTTGCTGGTTATAAAATCAACTCAAGCAAATCAGTAGCCTTCCTATACTCAAAGGATAAGCAGGCTGAGAAAGAAGTTAGGGAAATGACACCCTTCAAAATAGCCACAAACAATATAAAGTATCTTGGAGTGACTCTAACCAAACAAGTGAAAGATCTATATGACAAGAACTTCAGGTCTCTGAAGAAGGAAATCGAAGAAAACCTCAGAAAATGGAAAAATCTGCCATGCTCGTGGACTGGCAGGATTAATATAGTTAAAATGGCCATCTTGCCAAAAGTGATCTACAGATTCAATGCAATCCCCATCAAAATCCCAACTCAGTTCTTCACAGAGTTAGAAAAAGCAATTCTCAAATTCATCTGGAATAACAAGAAACCCAGGATAGCTAAAACTATTCTCAACAACAAAAGTAATTCTGGGGGAATCAGTATCCCTGACTTCAAGCAATACTACAGAGCAATAGTGCTGGTTCAACTGGAGGGCAGCATGCAGAAGAATGCGAATTGATCCATCCTTGTCTCCTTGTACTAAGCTCAAATCCAAATGGATCAAGGACCTCCACATAAAGCCAGACACTCTGAAGCTAATAGAAAAGAAACTGGGGAAGACCCTTGAGGACATCGGTACAGGGAGAAAGTTTCTGAACAGAACACCAATAGCGTATGCTCTAAGAGCAAGAATTGACAAATGGGACCTCATAAAATTACAAAGTTTCTGTAAGGCAAAGGACACCATCAAGAGGACAAATCGGCAACCAACAAATTGGGAAAAGATCTTCACCAATCCTACATCAGATAGAGGGCTAATATCCAATATATATAAAGAACTCAAGAAGTTAGACTCCAGAAAACCGAACAACCCTATTAAAAAATGGGGTACAGAGTTAAACAAAGAATTCACACCTGAAGAACTTCGGATGGCGGAGAAGCATCTTAAAAAATGCTCAACTTCATTAGTCATTAGGGAAATGCAAATCAAAACAACCCTGAGATTTCATCTTACACCAGTCAGAATGGCTAAGATTAAAAATTCAGGAGACAGCAGGTGTTGGAGAGGGTGTGGAGAAAGAGGAACACTCCTCCACTGCTGGTGGGGCTGCAAATTGGTACAACCACTCTGGAAATGAGTCTAGCGGTTCCTCCGAAAACTGGGCACCTCACTTCCAGAAGATCCTGCTATACCACTCCTGGGCATATACCCAGAGGATTCCCCACCATGTAATAAGGATACATGTTCTACTATGTTCATAGCAGCCCTATTTATAATTGCCAGAGGCTGGAAAAAACCCAGGTATCCCTCAACAGAAGAGTGCATACAAAAAATGTGGTATATCTACACAATGGAGTACTTACTATTCAGCCATTAGAAACAATGAATTCATGAAATTCTTAGGCAAATGGATGGAGCTAGAGAACATCATACTAAGTGAGGTAACCCAGACTCAAAAGGTGAATCATAGTATGCACTCACTAATAAGTGGTTATTAACCTAGAAAACTGGAATACCCAAAACATAATCCACACATCAAATGAGGTACAAGGAGAAAGGAGGACTGGCCCCTGGTTCTGGAGAGACTCAGTGAAACAGTATTCGGCAAAACCAGAACAGGGAAGTGGGAAGTGGGAAGGGGTGGGTGGGAGGACAGGAAAAGAGAAGGGGACTTAAGGGACTTTCGGGGAGTAGGGGGCTAGAAAAGGGGAAATCATTTGAAATGTAAATAAATTATATCGAAAAAAAAAAACTGCATGGTATTGGCACAGTGACAGACAAGTGGACCAATGGAATAGAATTGAAGATCCAGAAATGAATCCACACACCTATGGTCACTTGATCTTCGACAAAGGAGCCAAAAACATCCAGTGGAAAAAAGATAGCCTTTTTAACAAATGGTGCTGGAGTAATTGGAGGTCAGCATGCAGAAGAATGCAAATTGATCCATTCTTATCTCCATGTACTAAACTTCACTCCAAGTGGATCAAGGACCTCCGTGTAAAACCAGACACACTGAAACTAATAGAAAAGAAACTGGGGAAGACCCTTGAGGACATGGGCACAGGGGAAAAGTTCCTGAACAGATCACCAATAGCTTATGCTTTAAGATCAAGAATTGACAAATGGGACCTCATAAAATTACAAAGTTTCTGTAAGGCAAAGGACACTGTTAAAAGGACAAAACGGCAACCATCAAATTGGGAAAGGATATTCACCAACCCCATATCTGATAGAGGGCTAATATCCAATATATACAAAGAACTCAAGAAGTTAGACCCCAGGGAACCAAATAACCCTATTAAAAATGGGGTACAGATCTTAACAAAGGATTTTCACCTGAAGAAATTCGGATGGCCGAGAGGCACCTTAAGAAGTGCTCAACATCATTAGTCATTAGGAAAATGCAGATCAAAACAACCCTGAGATTTCACCTTACACCAGTCAGAATGGCTAAGGTCAAAAACTCAGGAGACAGCAGGTGTTGGCAAGGATGTGGAGAAAGAGGAACACTCCTCCACTGCTGGTGGGGCTGTAAGATGGTACAACCACTGTGGAAATCAGCCCGGAGGTTCCTCAGAAAACTGGACATGAGACTTCCAGAGGACCCTGCTATACCTCCCCTTGGCATATACCCAAAGGATTCCCCGGCATGCAATAAAGACACATGCTCCATTATGTTCATAGCAGCCTTATTTATAATAGCCAGAAGCTGGAAAGAACCCAGATGCACCTCAAAGGAGGAATGGATACAGAAAATGTGGTATATTTACACAATGGAATACTACTCAGCAATTAGAAACAATGAATTCACAAAATTTTTAGGCAAATGGTTTTATCTGGAAAATATCATCCTAAGTGAGGTAACCTAATCACAAAAGAGTACACATGGAATGCAATCTCTGATAAGTGGATATTAATTAGCCCAGAAGCCCTGAATACCCAAGGCACAAATTGCATAACAAATGACTCCCATGAAGAAGTATGGAGAGGGTCCTGATCCTGGAAAGGATTGATCTAGCATGGGAAGGGAATATAAGGACAGAGAAAAAGGAGGGAGGTGATTGGAGAAGGGATGGAGAGAAGAAAGTTTATGGGACATATGGGGAGGGGGGATCCGGGAAAGGGGAAATCATTTGGAATGTAAACAAAGAATATAGAAAATAAAAATATTAAAAAAAAGAATTATAGTAATTGTATCTATCTTCCTCAAGTTTACTTTGGGGAAGTCAGTGTTTGAGTCTTTCATTGTTACATACAAATTTTATGATTAATTTTTATATTTCTCTGAAAATATCATTGAAATTTTTATTGCAATTATATTGAATGTATGTATTATTTTAATACTATGAATAGTTTAATACCATCTGTAGACCCAGGTTATCTTTCTACCTATTTTGCCGTCTTTAATTTCTTTCATCAATGCTATGTTATATAAATTTTTATTATATAGGTCTTTCTCTTCTGTGGTAAAATTCATTTTAGGTACTTTGTAGTACAATAAGTAGAATTTTCTTGTTTTACTTTTCTGATAGGTTGTTTTACTAATAGATAATTTTTTATGTTAGTAGACCTACAGTAGCTCTTGCATACTGTATGTTGTACCTTGAATATGAGTTGTAATTTTTCAACCCTAGAAGGAGGTGACCGAATCACAGGAGTAATAGCAGTCAGCACCAGCTTTGCCCTGCCCTCTTTCTTCTATTCATTCAGTGTTAGGATCACAATATTATCAAAAGCAGACAAAGCTGATATTTCTACTCTGGTGAGCCCGTGTTTCATGAATTGTTCAAAAACTAGTGAGACCCCAGCATCCCATGTGACAGATTGTAGAAGATAAGCAGTGAAATCTCGAGCTTGGTATTTTGAGTTTTAACTTAATGTTGGGTCTCAAGTGGGATGGTAGTTTGAATGAGATATTTTGCCTATAATCTTGGGCATTTGACTACTTGGGCCCCAATTGGTGGCATTTTGTTTTCTGAGAGGTTTAGGTAGTGTTGCCTTGTAGGGACAAGTATGTTACTGTGGCTGTGTCTTGATATTAAAATCCTACTGACTTTCCCAGTTTGCTCTCTCTGCTTCATGCTCATGTTTGTAGGTGTAATCTCTCAGTTTCTTGCTCCTGGCACTATGCCTGTTCCTTGCTCACATGTCTCCACCATGTTGGATTTTTATCCCTCTCAAAGTATAAGCCAAAATGAACACTTTCACCCTTAAATGGCTTTGGGTGTAGTATGTTATCAGGGCAACAGAAAAGTAACTAATGCAGTGGAAAGGTCCCCTGGGTAGTAGGAAATAAAAGGAAGAGATAAATCTTGAAAATTGAGTTGGGAATATCCTCATGGAATAGCAACAGTCTTAAGCAGAGGTAAACCTTTTAAGTGTGAGAGGCTATGGAACTCTTTCCTCTCTGCTACTTCTAAGAGGAAGGCTATGCACATGATTTAGTACACCAGATCTATTCTAGAGCCAGATAGATAAGGCTCAAAACAGGGACCAAACAAAACCCTGTGCCCTTTTGAAAAAGATCACCCCATTAAGTCATCTCACCTAGAACCAATGAGGCATTCAGCAGAGAGAAGCAAACCTAGTAGCTACCATCTCTGAGCTTCCAGAATAAGGAATATGTATGAACAGATTCCCCAAAGAGCTCGGGGGGAGGGAAACATATCAGAATCAACTGGGACAAGGCTTCTAAGGAACACTTAAAGATTTTAATCCCTGTCTCTCTGTGGAGAGGATCTTTCTCATTCTGAGCCAATGTTACTAAACTGAGATGAGACATCTGCCTGTTGTGCAGGGGCATGAAGGGATTGGCAGCTACGGAGACTGGAAGCTTTTTCAGTGAGTAATGGAGAGGGGAGAAGAGTGTTTAAGAAGCTGGGAAAGGAACTACTAGAGAATGGATCTGCATCTATGAAAGAAAGCCAGGATGGTATAGGGAGGTTTCCCAATGGAAGGCATGGGTAAGTAATGGCACCCAGGAGAGAGCAGGGCAAAGGTGTCATGATATGAAAAGCTTTTGGACTTGGGTGATTAAGTGGTTCAATGGTAGGCCACTTGTCTAGTATGTACAAAGCTCAGAATTTGATCTACTGTACAAAGCTCTGAATTTGATCTACAGTAGCACTGCCATCATCAAAACCAAACCAAACCAATAAACAAACTAACCCACCAAATAATCAAGCAAGCAAGCAAGCAAAAACAAAGGCCTTTGATTTGGCTGTTCCATCATAGTTGTTCAACAACCTGAAAATTCATTGGACAAGGAATGAGATTCATTAGAACTAATTTAAGGATTGTTTACACAGGAGCCAGTCATTTTTTTCAGAGTGAGAGGCAAGACTGGAGGTAGAATTCAAAAGTTTTTCATGTGTCAGACAAGGGCTATACCATTAAGCTATATCTCAAGCCCTAAAAATCAGTCTTTAAGAGGGTTAAAGCATTTCCTGATTAGTTTTGTGACCATGTGCAGCCCTGTCCTCAATATGTAAGGGAAAAATCAATGGGAAAAAAATCAACATTTTCCATTCATTGATTTTTGTTGCCCTTCAGAGCTATAGTCACTTTTTATACCTTTGGGACTCTTCATGCAGAGTCCTGTCAGCATTTGGAGCACTTCTGGAATATCAGTGACCAGGGCTTCTCCCCAAAGGAAACTGATATTGCTCCCCAGAGCAAATGAACGTATGTTCCCAGGATGCCACAACATTTCTAAGGTTCATGTGCTCCCAGTGGCACTAACTGCTTCTGATTGTTGCCCATTACTTTCTGCCAAATGCTTCTGATTGTTGCCCATTACTTTCATGCTTTCTTCCCCAGGCATGGCATTGCATGTCCCTACCCCTTGCTTTCTGCTGGGTCCTCATGACATGATTTGGCTGTCCCTTCTTTTGTGTGCCAATACTCCTATATACAACTTCAGTGGTGGTGTGTTATTTTTTTCCACCTCCTTCTTAAGATTCAGGTCTATGATTTCTGCCTTTTTTGAACTCTCATTTTCTTCAGCAAGTCAACGCTTTGTTCTAACCCTTGTTTTTATCTCTACAGATCTCTTCTCCATACTCAGACACAAGGACTTTGGAATAGTGACTGCAAATTACCTGAGCCTCTAAACTTTCTCTGTGTCTGTGCCCCTAGAAACATACTTTCCAATTAAGTGGTAGACTCTCCTCATCTCTTGAATCTGGAACATCTTTGTCATTGTGACATGCTTAAGTTGGGAACATGAAATAGAAATGACAGTGTGTCTGACTAGTATCTCTAAATGGCTTCTGCTCTTCTCAGTATTAGGTGAGAGTGCCTCTTCCCTGGGACAGTAGGATGGGAGTTAACCTTTCTTAGCACTGCTAAGTACTGCCAATGATAAGCTTTTATCTGGAAGCCCCCCCCCCCTTAACATTCATTCATTCTTGCCCAGTTGCTAAGTTGTTGGAGGCATGGTGGTCTGATTCCATGACAATTGTTCCCTTGTGCCTGGCTATCTTGAGCAGATTCTTCTTTTGTTTATTTTTATCTTTTAGTTTTAGGTTTTTTTTTTTTTTTTTTTTTTTTTGAGACAGTGTTTCTCTGTATAGCCCTAGCTGAACGTCCTGGAACTCATTCTGTAGACCAGGCTGGTCTTCTTTTTCTCTATCCTTCCTTCCTTCCTTCCTTCCTTCCTTTCTTTCTTTCTTTCTTTCTTTCTTTCTTTCTTTCTTTCTTTCTTTCTTTCTTTCTTTCTTTCTTTTTCTTCTTAATGATTTTTCTTTCTTTTATTGGAAAAGAGGTTTTCAACTCAGAGGTTGTTTAGATTTGCACTTCCCTGATGACTAAGGATGTTTAACATTTCTTTAGGTGCTTCTCAGCCCTTCGAGTTTACTCAGTTGAGAATTCTCTGTTTAGCTCTGTTCTCTATTTTTTTTTAATTTTTTTATTCGATATAATTTATTTACATTTCAAATGATTTCCCCTTTTCTAGTCCCCCCACTCCCCGAAAGTCCCGTAAGCCCCCTTCTCTTCCCCTGTCCTCCCTCCCACCCCTTCCCAGTTCCCCGTTCTGGTTTTGCCGAATACTGTTTCACTGAGTCTTTCCAGAACCAGGGACCGCTCCTCCTTTCTTCTTGTATCTCATTTGATGTGTGGATTATGTTTTGGGTATTCCAGTTTTCTAGGTTAATAACCACTTATTAGTGAGTGCATACCATGATTCACCTTTTGAGTCTGGGTTACCTCACTTAGTATGATGTTCTCTAGCTCCATCCATTTGCCTAAGAATTTCATGAATTCGTTGTTTCTAATGGCTGAATAGTACTCCATTGTGTAGATATACCACATTTTTTGCATATACTCTTCTGTTGAGGGATACCTGGGTTCTTTCCAGCATCTGGCAATTATAAATAGGGCTGCTATGAACATAGTAGAGCATGTATCCTTATTACATGGTGGGGAATCCTCTGGGTATATGCCCAGGAGTGGTATAGCAGGATCTTCTGGAAGTGAGGTGCCCAGTTTTTGGAGGAACCGCCAGACTGATTTCCAGAGTGGTTGTACCAATTTGCAACCCCACCAGCAGTGGAGGAGTGTTCCTCTTTCTCCACACCCTCTCCAACACCTGCTGTCTCCTGAATTTTTAATCTTAGCCATTCTGACTGGTGTAAGATGAAATCTTAGTGTTGTTTTGATTTGCATTTCCCTAATGACTTGTGGCGATCCACACCATTCGCCATTACAAGATGGCGCCGAGGAGTGCAGTAAACACCTTTATTTTGGCCCATGTTCCAGCACGAGTCTGCCCGGCAACAGCTGCAACCTATCCCAGCCTTACTAGCTTATCAACAGGGGGAAGTCCCTGCCCTGCCTATATATGCTGCTCCCTCTCCTCCTCCTTCGCCCCTTGCCTCCAGCTCTCCCACAACCAAGAAGCGCTCCAATAAAGTGTGATCAGAGAAGAATCCTCGTGTAGGTAGTCTTCTTCCCCTGCTGGTCAGGGGGCTCGCCACAATGAATAATGAAGTTGAGCATTTTTTAAGATGCTTCTCCGCCATCTGAAGTTCTTCAGGTGAGAATTCTTTGTTTAACTCTGTACCCCATTTTTTAATAGGGTTGTTTGGTTTTCTGGAGTCTAACTTCTTGAGTTCTTTATATATATTGGATATTAGCCCTCTATCTGATGTAGGATTGGTGAAGATCTTTTCCCAATTTGTTGGTTGCCGATCTGTCCTCTTGATGGTGTCCTTTGCTTTACAGAAACTCTGTAACCTTATGAGGTCCCATTTGTCAATTCTTGCTTTTAGAGCATACGCTATTGGTGTTCTGTTCAGAAACTTTCTCCCTGTACCGATGTCCTCAAGGGTCTTCCCCAGTTTCTTTTCTATTAGCTTCAGAGTGTCTGGCTTTATGTGGAGGTCCTTGATCCATTTGGAGTTGAGCTTAGTACAAGGAGACAAGGATGGATCAATTCGCATTCTTCTGCATGCTGACCTCCAGTTGAACCAGCACCATTTGTTGAAAAGGCTATCTTTTTTCCATTGGATGTTTTCAGCCTCTTTGTCGAGGATCAAGTGGCCATAGGTGTGTGGGTTCATTTCTGGATCTTCAATCCTGTTCCATTGATCCTCCTGCCTGTCACTGTACCAATACCATGCAGTTTTTAACACTATTGCTCTGTAGTATTGCTTGAGGTCAGGGATACTGATTCCCCCAGATTTTCTTTTGTTGCTGAGAATAGTTTTAGCTATCCTGGGTTTTTTGTTGTTCCAGATGAATTTGATAATTGCTCTTTCTAACTCTGTGAAGAATTGAGTTGGGATTTTGATGGGTATTACATTGAATCTGTATATTGCTTTTGGCAAAATGGCCATTTTAACTATATTGATTCTACCGATCCATGAGCATGGGAGGTTTTCCCATTTTTTGAGGTCTTCTTCCATTTCCTTCTTCAGAGTCTTGAAGTTCCTGCATCCATGCATTTCTTTGTTTTGTGCATTTCCTATTTTGACTGTTATGTGATGAGAGGAGTTTCTTTTCTGGATCAGTCTATTTAGAGTTCTGTAGGCTTATTATATGTTTATGGGCATCTTTTTCTTTAGTTTAGGGAAATTTTCTTCTATTATTTTGTTGAAGATATTTACTGGCCCTTTAATTTGGGAATCTTCACTCTCTTCTATACCTATTATCCTTAGGTTTGGTCTTCTCATTGTGTCCTGGATTTCCTGGATGTTTTGGCTTAGGAGCTTTTTGAATTTTGCATTTTTCTTTAACTGCTGTATCAATGTTTTCTATTGTATCTTCTGCCCTAAAGATTCTCTCTTCTATCTCTTGTATTTTGTTGGTGATGCTTGCATCTGTAACTCCTGATCTCTTTCCTAGATATCCAGGTCTGTCTTACTTTGTGTTTTCTTTATTGTTTCTACTTCTGTTTTTCAATCCTGGATGGTTTTGTTCAGTTCCTTCACTTGATTGTTTGTGTTTTTCTGTAATTCTTTAAGAAATTTTTGTGATTCCTCTTTAAGGGCTTCTGCCTGTTGACCCATGTTCTCCTGTATTTCTTTAAGGGAGTTATTTATGTCCTTCTTGAAGTCCTCAATCATCATCATAATATGTGATTTTAAATCAGAGTCTTGCTCTTCTGATGTGTTGGTGTATCTAATGCTCATTGTGGTGGGAGAACTGGGCTCTGATGATGCCAAGTAGCCTTGGTTTTTGTTGCTTTTGTTCTTGCCCTTGCCTCTCACCATCTGGTTATCTCTGGTGTTAGCTGCTATTCCTGTCTCTGGCTGTGGCTTGTCCCTCCTGCAAGCCTGTGTGTCTGTCCTCCTGTGAGACCAGCTGTCTCTCAGCGGTATTTGTTTATGGGAGAGCTGTACCACAGGTTCTGTTCTGGGTGTAGACAAATACCGGAAGGATCCTGCTCTAGGATGCTCCTTGGTGCCTGTGTCCTGAGGGCTCCCTGTGGGTCCCTCATAGCAGAAGTGGTGGTTTTTCCTGTACACGCAGTCTTGTCAGCACTCCTGGGAGACCTGCTCTCTCCCAGCAGTATTTGGGTATAGAGTGCTTTGGCACGGGATCAGCTCTAGGCGTTGTGGCACAGGGTCATTCTTTTTTAAAAAAAAATTATTTATTTTATGTATATGAATGCACTGTAGCTGTCTTCAGATATACCAGAAGACAGTTTGTTGTGTGCCACCATATGGTTGCTGAGAATTGAATTCAGGACCTCTTGAAGAACATTCAGTGGTCTTAATCACTGAGTCACCTCTCCAGCTGAGCAGAATTCTTAATATCTGATGGGACAGCCCTCATGGAAGCCTGGCCACTTTTGACACTCAGTGGATGTCTTCAGGAAACCACAGACAACTATGTTGCTTGCTTTCTGCCATAGTCCCAGTACCAGAAGATGACATTCTAGTTATGATGGTTTAAAACTACTTACATGGGTCTTTGCCATAGCAAGATTTTGTAAACTCTGGTATATATTTTCACCCATGTGTGATTGTCAAGTGTTGTTCCACTTTAGCTGATGGATCCATAGAATTGTGATTGATGTAAGCCTGATCTTTTATGTGCATGAAAGACTGTTGTGACATGTGAAAATATCCTTGCATACCTCATTTTGGCTATATGAGCAGACTATTGCCTCATTTGATAAGTTAGCTAGGAGATACCTCTGTGCTACTTCCTGATATTGTAATATTGGGCCCAGTAGTAGGGAGGAGCTTCCTACAGATGATCTTTTCTTGCCTAGTCCTGGGCTTTATTATTAGTGGAGTGGGCTGAGACAGTAACATGAAGGGAAGACCATGGAAATAATGGTAGAGTGTAGCAGCCTCTGCCTTAATGGCAATAGTAGCAGCATATGTGGGTAGATGCAACAAGAAGAAATTAATAATAAAGACAGGGTAGCTGAAGAGTCCCAGAGAGGGGCAGGGGAAGAAATGGCAAGAAGAATGTGGCTGAGTGTCAAGGTTGGAGAAAGAAGGCTGTGAAGAGCCTAAGATGAGACACCCATCCCCTGTCCCTGTCACTGGAAGAATTCTAGAGAACAGCTAATCTCACAGATGAGGGTTGAAGAGCTCAAAACTGTAATACTAACCAGTGTCAAAGCCCAGAGTCCCAAACTGTGTGCCTCATTAGGCATCTGTAACACCAGCAGACTCCTGTTACAGGACATAGACTTCTGGCTCTAGGTTAGATTATTAATTAGGTCTTTAACCATAAGTCATTCCACAAGTAAGAAGCAGCAGATGTGCCTGCTCACGTTGAAGCTCACAGAGCTTGTAGCTGTAAGCTTTTGGCTACCCTGATATAGTCTCCAGGTTCTGGCACTCAAGGACCAGGACTACCTCTTTTACTGTTGTAGAAGGGATGCTTCTCATCTGCTCATTAAATCCATTCAGGTAGAGCAAAATGTCAGCTGACGATAAGAGAATCCCCTGGGCCATGGCAAGCACAGGCTAACTTGCTGGAAGATGATAGTCAACACAGAGGGGGCTTGAGGTAGCAGAGGCCACCCCAAGGTCCCAACTCAGCAGCTAGCTGCAGATGCACAAACACATCTACATGACCTCAGTCAAGCCTAGTCTAGAAAAGAGAACTGCCTAATCTACATAGAAATTCAGAATCAAAAAGAATGGTAGTTGCCATTGTTTATTTCATTTATTAACTGACTAGGTCACAGTACCTAGGTGTTGGCTAAACATATCCTAATGTCTCTGTGAAGATATTTTTCAGATATAATTCATATTTAAAGTGGTAGGCTAGAGCAAATTGGCCCTCATAATGTGGGTAAGCCTTATCTAGTCAGTTGAATACTTTAAGGGAAAAGATCCCTTCACCATTTCCAGGAGTTTTAGTTATGAGTCTCTGATAATTTGAAACTTCCTTTTGTATAATATCAAGAATAAATTCCTGAAAACCCCTCCTCTCCCTTGATCCCTTTCACACCATTTATTGCTTTTACCTCTCCAGAGAGCTTGATTAACACAGTAGAGCTTTAAGCTAATGAACTATGGGTGATTTGTCATGCAGCAATAGTTAGCTGATAGACATTTTCCCTCCCTGGGGTTAATCTGTGCCCAGCTATGCCTCTTCCCATCTCTGCAGGGACCTGGACCTATCACTTCTTGATTTGTTGAAAGCCTTTTCCCCACTGGCTGCTTCCTGAGCTCATGCCTTTAGGGGAGAGACTCCTACCCCATCACAATACATATAGTTCTAGATTATTTTATCTTTATTGTTGAATTTGACGAGGTGATCAAGGATATTTACTTCAGGTTTTAACCCTGACTTGGAGCAGTTTGAGTGCTTTTCTGCAGACATCCTCAAAGAAGGTTTTTTGGGGAACTATGGACCACTTTCCTTTCTCGGAGGATCCACAAGTTCTCTTGGGTGAGTGAGGGTTAACAGCCAGCCTATGACCTCTGCTCTCTGTCCTCTTCTCTAGCCACCCCTCCTTTCTTGTCTGACTACTCTGGTCCTTCCATTTGTATAAATACAGGATTCTTCAATTTTCTATCACTTGCTTGAATTTCTTTAGGCACATGACTCATAAACTCAATCCAAAGCCCTGGCTGTAAATCCAATCCCATAATTTTAATGGTCTAATTAGACACTTCATTTGGCTTTTACCACAGACCCAGCACCCAGAAGATGAGCTATCTCTTTAAAACTGTATTCACTTTCATAATTTCTATCTCTCAAGTTTCCTCCATTAACCCAGTCTCTATTCTTTGGTTTCTTTTCTAGGCTCCATAAATACACTTTATGGAATATCACTGAATTTATCTCTTCCACCATCAGCACAGCCATCTTGGTCATTTGGGGATTTATGTTTCTTGCCAAAGGACCACAGAAGCCAGTCAGCACCTCCCTCTGCTCCAAATCTATTCACTGCTTATTCCTTCTGACTCCCGGCTAGGGTTTCTTTTTTTTCCTAGCCAGTACCCTATACTTTCCATGACCTCCCCTTTTCCATTTCATTGCCCAGGTCCCTACTTTGGATACCCTCTACTAGAGAGGCCCAGGAAGATGTAATCTGGTTCACCTTCTTCCCTTTTATGTATCAAGTTCTTTAGGTAAGCTTTGGAAGTTGGACCCCACAGTGCAGCCTCAGTTGTGAAGTCTCTGATCTTAGATCCCTTTCTGACCTTCCTGTCTTATAAGGAGTCTCCTGCTATCCCTCCCTCCCTTCTCACCTTTCATGGGTCCCCTTTTATCTAGGATCTTGTCTAACTTCTGATTTTCTGTCCTGATGTTTGAGCACTATTCCAGCTTATAACATTTGGATTAGATTTCATCCGGCTGCCAGTGAGCACCCCATGGAATTACAATGCTTACATCAAGATCCTCCTCAGATCTGGGGATGCACAGGTTCTCATCATTGCGTAGGCTCTGAAAACCCACTTCTATGGAATGAGCACATTTCATGGATTGTCACATAGTCCTTTGGTATCAGATGCGTCTCTTCTGCACTGTATTGACCCAGAAGGAAATTTGTCTATTTCTGTTGATTTATGATCCTGGAGTATAAAGCTGACTTTGAGATCAGTGTAGGACAGAGATAGAAGTGAAGATGGTTATTTACATTGCAACAAATTTGCCACTTTAAAATCAACAGCTAATATTTCTGTTCTACAATATCCTTGGCTGTCTGCCTTGAGGCTTTTTTATGAGCTTCTTTGATTATGTGGCATCCATCCTCACCCCTCACTCTGGACTGGTACCCAGGCTCTGACTTCATCTTTCTCTGTTTATATAGAGCCAGGCAGAGAGAAGTAGAGAAGGATGCCCAGGGCACCCATGGTTTATCCACCTCCACCAGAAACTCAGCAGAACTGCTTCTATTTAGTGAACACATTCTTTTCAGAAAATTGAAGGGCAAATCTCCCTGCCCCCATGCTCCCCTTGGTTAGCAGTTCTTTCCTATGTCTAGGGTAAATGTTGCTCCTTCTAGGCTCTTTGTTATTGTTTTATTTCTGGTCATTAAAGCCCCACTGCCTCAGTGACACTAAGCACTCTCTGTTCTCTGTATGTGGCCATTAACTAGGGTAGTTTTCTCAAAGTTCAAAATGTCTATATCAACTTGGAAACTCGGCCTTATAAGCCTATCCTGCACTTAAAGCCAGCACACTACTGAGATCAGATTGCTAGGAGAGAGGAGCCCTAGACACAGCACACCTGGGTTCATTGACTCTAGGCTATGGTGATGGGCTCCCTGCCTCTGTCTCCTGAAGTGTTCTTGTCAATGGACAAGGACTCTGTCCTCCAGGAGGTGATTTTCCTTGAAAGTCAATGAAAAGGGTACTTTGCGAGTCCTAGAATCTTACTGGACTGGCTTCTTTTGGAGAATTCCTATGACACAAGCTAATGTGTTTCTCGTAGATTGAAAAACAGTCAAAAAGTTGGGTGAATTTTAAAAAATGGACACTGCCTTTGTTTTTATTTTTCAAGTAATGACTTAACCACTTGTTGAAGATATAGACAAATGACAGACAGAGCGTGAGCCAATGGGGTCTGTGGTTTTCCAGGACCTCCAGGTTTAAAAATGACCATTTCTGAGCAGATGAAATGCTGGAAACTTCTGGAAGTTTTGCAAAGCAAAGACTCAAGCAAATTAGACAGGATCCAAGAGCTACAAATCTAACCTACAAGCTGCAGGCAAATCACTTCAGTGACTGGGTGACAAGGGGAGATCCCATTGCCTCTCTTCTCTCCCTCAGACCATAAGATAGAAGGTCATGTGCTCAGCTGACCCACTGTTTTCCTTTGCTCACTACAAATATGATGAGAACGGAGGTCTACCTAATTGCTCAAATGTGCCTCTCTAGTTTTTCATTTGTTTTTACCTCTAGAGTTTTTAATGTTTCTCAAAGATCTAAGGCAGTATCATCAGTGGAGATGGGATGAGGCCTAGGCAGGGATATTTCTCTGTCTCTTCAAAGGCAGCTTTTTAGATAATCAGGGGATGTGAAGTAACCTCTAAAATTAGGACCTTTGTTATCAAGGTAAGGTGATGAAATGACACAGTGCCAACCTTCCTGTTTGAGTTGTTCATGCCATATAGCAAAGCTCTAGCACTTGGACACAGACAGCTGAATAATAAATAAGTTCTGCCCTCACATGGAAATATAAGACTTGGGACTGCAAGGAAATCATTACCATATAATATGGTAAGGGCTTGGGTTGGAGAGTCTAAGCAGATTTCATAGGTGCAATGAACTTCGGTTTAATTTTGAAGGATGAAATGAGTTTTGCTAGCAGAGAAGGTGGTTCTGCCAGCAGAAATAACATCCAGAGTTGTGGAAGCATTAGCATCTAATGAGAAATGGAGAGAAGTAGGCAGGAAAATGTCACCTAGAGGATCTGCACTTAGTGTGAGCAGGGAAAACAGATGGGAAGATGGAGGGAGAGAAGGAACGAGGTGAGATTAGTGCTTTAGGATGATGACTGGGGAGAGGGCAGTGTGAATGGGCTGGTGGGAGTGGAGCTAAAATAGCTTAGAGAGGAGATAAAGTTATAATCACCTATGAATAGACCGGAAAGATGCCCATGAAATGGCACCCTTGGGGTTTGCAAAGTACTCAGATTTGTGACAGGGCATGGGGGAAGGACAGGAAGAGAAGGGAGAGGGAAATGGAGAGGGAGGGGGGAAAGAAGAGGAGGGAGAAAGGGAGAGAGAGACAGACAAATAGAGATAGATAGATAGATAGATAGATAGATAGATAGATAGATAGATATTGGACAACTTCATCTGTTGTGGATGGGCCTGGTGCTCTTCTTGTGAACCAATCCCCTAATGAATAAAGGAACCAATCAGTGGTCAAGTAGGTGGGACTTCTGGGTTGGCCGGAAGGAGAAAGGAAGGAGGAGAGAGTTAGTCCTCTTTGGAACTGAGACAGAAGAGGGGTGAGCTGTAGCTGCTAGAGTTTCCTAGGATCATGGCAGATTCTCAAGGCTTTGCCACCAGAGGGATCAGATTTTAATAAGGCTTACAAGATTAGGTTTTAGTTGTTGCGCCCAGAGATTGAGTTACCATTGTTTCTGAACTAAGTTGCGTTGTATTGTCCTTCACATGGTTGCTCATCTGAGTTCAAGAGAAAAAGGTATGGCAGCCAAACATGGGTTTTCCTAAGGTGCTCCACCAAGGCCGAGGGAGATTTGAAGCATGGGATTGGTGTGGCAGTGACTTGCCAATGGGAACCTAGTGAGTTGGGTGGAGAGATTGTGGAGTTCAGAGTCAGAATCTCCATGAGATAAAAACAGGTGAGCCATTGCTCACCAATGTATGGCCAGGCCAGGCCACCAGGGCAGAGGCACAAGTGCTGGAACAAGCCAGTTCAACTTTTTAAATATTTCCTGTAACATTGGTCAACCTGAATAAACGTAGAGAGGACAGAAGGAACATGACATATTGATAGTATTCTGTGAATGTGAAAGGGGTTCCACAGAGCTGAGCATATACTGAAAGGGGGTACAGCTGGAAACAAGGCTGCAGGGAGCAGTGAAGGCTGATCTTGGAGTGTTTCACACACTCACGAAGAAGCATCATCTTCATTCAGCAGGGTTTCAAGTGCCACTAAAGAGCTTTAAGTAGAAGAAAAAAAACATGAATGGATTTGTGCTTCTGAATTGTGAGAGTTTATTAGGGATGGTAGATGAGACTGACTAGCTTCAGGAAGAAGAAGGTCAAAGACAACCCTGTGAAGTATCTCATCTCAGTACAGCATGGGAGACTGGGAGAGGGAAATGGTGAGGAAGCAGTTCAAATTCGGATGTGAGGGAATCTGAGAAGGACAGGGATAGATAGGTGGTCAAGACCTTATGAGTAGCAAGTCCTTGAAGCATGGAGGCTATGAATGTGACACACATATTAGGGACTAGAGAGAGAGATGGGCTAAGAGTTTTAACACAGTGATTTGGCTGCTTTCTCTGTGAAGGAAAATATATAAACTCCCGAGAACTAGCTGTTCTGGCAGGTGGCCTGGGTTGAGGAAGAATTCTGAGTTTTCCAAATGGAACCTGTATGGATCCCTTGCAGAGTCTTCCTCATTCCTAAAGCAACACAGAAGGTTCGACACGCCAGCTCCTCATCCTGGAGGACTTTTGGCATATAGCAGCGGGCTGATGGTGAGATAAAGTAGACATTAGCCTCTCTCAGAAAGACATCTGAAGTGTGAGGAAGAGTTGGGGTCCATAGAAAAGGCAGGGGTCTTTTCTCTAGACAGATTCTTCTCCCCAGTCCTGTATACTCTGGTCTCATTTGCTTCTGTTGTTTTTGTGCCCTGACTCCTAGTTTATTGGTGGGTCACTTCAGTTTCCACAGAGTCACTGCAAGTCATCAATGATGCCATGGGCTCTGTTTATTCTAATGGCTTCTTAAAATTCTGGTACCATTCCAGCATTTACACAGCCATTTCTGTTGAGTACTTAATCAGTAGGTCTAAGATATGAGCTAGGACCATGGACAAAGGTAGGATTTTATCTACTGGGCTTTTAAACATGATATGGACTCCTCTGGGATTCATGCCAGTCGGGTCTGGTACTTTCCTCTCTTTAATTTAATAGCATATCAAAGTAACAAATATCAAGGATCCACTGTGTGCCTTGGGTCATTACTAATAATTTGCATCTTTCTCTCTGTCTGTCTTTTAAGGAATTAGGCCCAAAGCTGAAGAGAATAGAGAACAACTATTAGAAATAGCTACTTTGCTTGAGGTCAGGGATACTGATTCCCCCAGAATTTCTTTTGTTGCTGAGAATAGTTTTAGCTATCCTGGGTTTTTTGTTATTCCAGATGAATTTGTTAATTGCTCTTTCTAACTCTGTGAAGAATTGAGTTGGGATTTTGATGGGTATTGCATTGAATCTGTATATTGCTTTTGGCAAAATGGCCATTTTAACTATATTGATTCTGCCGATCCATGAGCATGGGAAGTTTTCCCATTTTTTGAGGTCTTCTTCCATTTCCTTCTTCAGAGTCTTGAAGTTCTTGTCATAAAGATCTTTCACATGTTTGGTAAGAGTCACCACAAGATACTTTACTATACAGAGCAATAGTGTTAAAAACTGCATGGTATTGGTACAGTGACAGGCAGGCGGATCAATGGAACAGGATTGAAGATCCAGAAATGAACACCTATGGCCACTTGATCCTCGACAAAGAGGCTGAAAACATCCAATGGAAAAAAAGATAGCCTTTTCAACAAATGGTGCTGGTTCAACTGGAGGTCAGCATGCAGAAGAATGGGAATTGATCCATCCTTGTCTCCTTGTACTAAGCTCAAATCCAAATGGATCAAGGACCTCCACATAAAGCCAGACACTCTGAAGCTAATAGAAAAGAAACTGGGGAAGACCCTTGAGGACATCGGTACAGGGAGAAAATTTCTGAACAGAACACCAACAGCGTATGCTCTAAGATCAAGAATTGACAAATGGGACCTCATAAAATTACAAAGTTTCTGTATGGCAAAGGACACCATCAAAAGGATAAATCGGCAACCAACAAATTGGGAAAAGATCTTCACCAATCCTACATCAGATAGAGGGCTAATATCCAATATATATAAAGAACTCAAGAAGTTAGACTCCAGAAAACCAAACAACCCTATTAAAAATGGGGTACAGAGTTAAACAAAGAATTCTCACCTGAAGAACTTAGAATGGCGGAGAAGCATCTTAAAAAATGCTCAACTTCATTAGTCATTAGGGAAATGCAAATCAAAACAACCCTGAGATTTCACCTTACACCAGTCAGAATGGCCAAGATTAAAAATTCAGGAGACAGCAGGTGTTGGAGAGGGTGTGGAGAAAGAGGAACACTCCTCCACTGCTGGTGGGGTTGCAAATTGGTACAACCACTCTGGAAATCAGTCTGGCGGTTCCTCCGAAAACTGGGCACCTCACTTCCAGAAGATCCTGCTATACTACTCCTGGGCATATACCCAGAGGATTCCCCACCATGTAATAAGGATACATGCTCTACTATGTTCATAGCAGCCCTATTTATAATTGCCAGATGCTGGAAAGAACCCAGGTATCCCTCAACAGAAGAGTGGATGCAAAAAATGTGGTATATCTACACAATGGAGTACTATTCAGCCATTAGAAACAATGAATTCATGAAATTCTTAGGCAAATGGATGGAGCTAGAGAACATCATACTAAGTGAGGTAACCCAGACTCAAAAGGTGACTCATGGTATGCACTCACTAATAAGTGGATATTAACCTAGAAAACTGGAATACCCCAAACATAATCCATACATCAAATGAGGTACATGAAGAAAGGAGGTGTGGCCCCTTGTTCTGGAAAGACTCAGTGAAGCAGTATTCGGCAAAACCAGAACAGGGAAGTGGGAAGGGGTGGGTGGGAGGACAGGGGGAAAGAAGGGGGCTTATGGGACCTTCGGGGAGTGGGGGGCTAGAAAAGGGGAAATCATTTGAAATGTAAATAGAAAATATATCGAATAAAAAAAAAGAAATAGCTACTTTTAGGCTATAAGCTATCCTCTAGACTAGCATAGTCTGTAGTACTCATAAGAGTTTGGCATTCTGTGTGTATGAACATTATTCTTGGATGAAAAAAAAATGTCCCTCTCCTATTTCACGTGCTATTACCTTTTCTCCTAAAGTAAATAAACCCAAAAAGAAAATACCATAGCCCAATGTCAGTGATGGAAGTAAGAAACCATGGATAAAATGCCAAATCGGTTCTTCACAGGAGCAGATTGTCACCTACCAAAATAAAGTCTTTGGGGGTAGAAAGGTCAAGGATCATTTTCCATCTTGATCAGTTACCAACTGTGGAATATAACAGTTATATAATTTCTCTTAAACATCCTGAATGGTGGTCACTGTTATAAGCCTTACAGTAAGCCACTACATTTAATTCCTCTAACAGTCAGGTAGATGCTGTAGCATTGGTTACATTAACCTTTATTGGGTGGTGATCAGAGTTAAAGGGGGTATTGCCGAGAATACCAACACCACACCAGCACTCCTGCAATAAAGTGTAGCTAGGAGGAGAAGCAGTGCAACTTGGGTAGGGGACAGAGGATGAACACAAGGCTATTGTAGCTGGAGCTTACATGGTAAGATTAGGTAATAATGGACCAAGAGGAAGAAGGGTAGGTTCAGAAGGCCCATGAGGAGGCCTTTAATCCAGTTCTATATTCTATTGGTGGTAGCACAGACAGGCTATGGTTAGCTTGGCCTCCTCATCATAAAGCAGTAGTTAAAAGGACAGACACTGTGGGGCAGTGGGCAGTTCCAGGAAACATGTAAGGCTGAGTGGATTCAGAGATCCAGGCACCCATCTAAGGATGGTAGGTGTCTCCCTGCTCCTACCAGGATTCCTGGCCCAGAATACGGGTCCATACTCCCTACAAAGGGACATGACTAATGATATTGTAGCCCAGAACAGAGTTCTCCATACTAATGAGGTATCTAAAGGCCATGAGGGTTTAGCTAATAAGCTTCCCTTCTTGGATATTCCTTCCTACAAAAGGTATTTAATTTCTGGTCCACCCTGAGGAGGTGGTATGCACCCATTTCCCAAAATAAACAGTTTGGAACAAAGACTTTCTCTCATCAAGAACAGCCATAGGGGAATGGAGGAAGCCTTTGTAAGTTGCCTGCAGAAAACCCCATCCATGCTCTCAGACAATCACTGCTAAGATAAGGACAATTGCTAATGAACTAAGCTGGAGTTCCTCATGCCCTGGCTCCAGGCTGGTCCTCAGCCTGAAGCTCCCCTCCATTCCCAATTCCATGTGACTTCCTGCAGTGTCTGGGTATTCAGGAGTTTGGGAACCCCTGGCCCCAGGCTCCTCACTGCAGGCCCATGGGCCTCCTCTGTTCCCAATTCTACACAACCTCCTGAACTGCAGGGATGGCCAGGAGTCAGGGAAGCCCAGCTTTGGCCTCAGCCTGTCTGTTTCTCACTTGGACTGAGGCCCTCACCCAAAGCTGCATTCGCACACCCCTTGAGTAGTGCATTGGTGCTTCCTACAAGCCCAGCACCAATGATGACAAAGGGTAAATGCAGTCTACTGTCTCCCAATTTGCCTACCCAGGTTGCTTTTCCACACCCCAGCATTGGGGCAGAACACAGGTCCATAGAACACTGGACCACAGGTGCCCAAGTATGTATCCCAGCTCTGCATCTAACTCTCTAGATAAATATGGGCAAATTTCTTAATCTCTTTGAACTTTAACTTCCTCCTCAATGAAATGGTATAGTAATACCTTAGATTCATTGACTAATTGTGTGGGACACATGAAATCAGACAGGCCAAGCTGTAGCACAAGGCTAGGCATGTGTTTGTTAAAAAGCCTGAATTCAATGGAATCTGATATAATTTATTCAAACTAGATGTGGCCAAGCCTATGCAACTGCTAAGCTTTGTGTTAGGTTGTGTCTGAGGTACAGATTTACAGATTTACAGCGTTTATACTTTCTTCTATAACTCTGTTCTCTTGGGTTGATATACATACAATAAACTGTACACGAGAAACAAGGATGCCATTCAGCTTCTGAGGCAATTTCCTCAATGACATTCAAGGGCTTCCAACCTCACAAATTTATTCTTGTTTGCATTTTCTTGGTCCACTTATACCTGCAAATAGGGAAATCTTGGTGTTAGCCTCCAGTCAAGATCATTTGGTCAAAATTATCTCTTTAGGGAGTATTTTAGCTTTCTTTAACTTCCCTATTTTTCATTTTGGGAAATTTCACATATCATATAATGAATTTTAATTATGTTCATCCTCCATTCCCCTTCTACCTCCTTTCTCTCCCACTGAAACCCCTCCTCCTTCCAACAAGTTTACTTCTACTAATTCTTTTGTTGAGTGTGTACTGCTGCATTTAATTAGAGTTGGTCATGTATTAAAGCATGGGAAACTTACCAGTTAAGACACTGCTGAAGAGTGCTACCTCTTCCTGAGTGAGCACTGACTGCCAGTAGTCCTTCAGGGTGGGGTGGCACCTCAGGTCTCCTCTTTCATCTGTATGGAATATCAACAGGGCTAGTCTTGTGTAGATAACCACGGTTGCATTGGCTATGCCGGGCCCAGAAAATGTCATCATGCTATAAATCTCCTGTCCTCTGTTCTTCACAGTCTTTCTGCCTTTACTTCCAAAATGTTCCCTGAGTCTTGGAGAGAGTGATATATACACCTCACTAAGGAGTGAATATTCCACCACCACTTAAGCCAGTTTTGCATTAACCAGTTCCTGCTGCAGTAACAATCTTCTTTGATGAACACAGAGCACAGGATAAACCTCAGATGCCAAATGGGCTCAAGAAACTCTCAGAATGGATCTTTTCCTGCTACTTTATTGCTTTGACATTGACTTTGCCTAGTAAGTATATAACATCACTCACTTCTGTTCTAAAATACCTCTTTGGAAGAGCCCCCCTCTCCCTTCCCAACTTGCTTTCTTACTGGGACAACAGAACAAGACCATTCTATGTGTGTGAGATATTTTAAAATCTTTCCAGTCCATTTGATTGTTTTCCTTACTTCCTCATTCCTGTGAATTAAAATGACCAAAGAAATGGCATCCTTGAACCTTTGTACATCTTTAATCTTGCCTCTGATTCCCTGTTTCCCAGCAAGACTGTACTCCATCACATCCATTATCTCATCATCCTATTAATTAATTTGAGTACCCATCGAACATCTATAATGTACCAGGTATTTTGGCAAATGATGCATTTTAGAGATGAAAAAGATATTTCTTATACTTTACTGGAGAAGTACGTATGTAAGCAGAAACAGGAAAAGACAGCAGGTCCTACAATAGAGATTTGTTCTTCCTGTGAGGAACAAATGATTGTGTCCAAGGCTTAAGGATGACTTCTTGGAAGAGTTGATGCTTGAGATTCATTTAAAGGCCATGAAGTTGTTTGGGGATGGGCACAACACCAGAAGTAAGTACAAATAGGAACTCATTGGATCACAAGCATTCTGCATTGAAGAAGTTAACTATTGAGAAAAAGAAGAAATAGGGGTGGTGAAATAGACTAAGACCAGCTCACATAGGAGGAGACCATGTAATTGTTTCTTGAAAGCCAAGGTGAGACATTAAGAGATTTTAAGCAGGACATGAAAGTGCTCTACCATTAAGAGTTTAAAAGTAGTATAGATATAAAAACGTCTTCTGTAGATTGCCTTTGGCAAGATGGCCATTTTAACTATATTAATCCTGCCAATCCACGAGCATGGAAGATTTTTCCATTTTCTGAGATCTTCGATTTCCTTCTTCAGAGATCTGAAGTTATTGTCATATATGTCTTTCACTTGTTTGGATAGAGTCACCCCAAGATACTTTATGCTGTTTGTAGCTATTGTGAAAGGAGTTATTTCCCTAATTTCTTTCTCAGTCTGCTTATCCTTTGAATATATAAAGGCTACTAGTTTGTTTGCATTGATTTTGTAGACAGCCACTTTGCTGAAGTGTTTATCAGCTGTAGGAGTTCTCTAGTAGATTTTTTTTGGGTCACTTAAGTATACTATCGTATCATATGCAAATAGTGATAGTTTGACTTCCTCCTTTCCAATTTGTATCCCTTTGACTACTTTATGTTGTCTAATTGCTCTAGCTAGGTCTTCAAGAACTATACTGAAAAGATATGGAGAGAGGGAGCAGCCTTGTCTAGTCCCTGATTTTAGTGGGATTGCTTCAAGTTTCTCTCCATTTAGTTTGATGTTGGCTACTGGTTTGCTGTATATTGCTTTTACTATGTTTAGATATGGGCCTTGAATTCCTGTCCTTTTCAAGACTTTTAGCATGAAAGGATGCTGAATTTTGTCAAATGCTTTTTCAGCATCTAATGAAATGATCATGTGTTTTTTTTCTTTGAGTTTGTTTATGTAGTGGATAGCATTTATGGATTTCCTTATATTGAACTATCCCTGCATCCCTGGGATGAAGCCTATTTGATCATGGTGGATGATCGATTTGATGTGTTCTTGGATTCGGTATTTTTGCATCGATATTCATAAGGGAAATTGGCCTGAAATTCTCTTTCTTAGTTAGATCTTTGTGTGGTTTTGGTATCAGCGTAATAGTGGCTTCGAAGAAGGAGTTGGGTAGTGTTCCTTCTGTTTCTATTTGGTGGAAAAGTTTGAAGAGTATTGGTGTTAAGTCTTCTTTGAAGGTCTGATAGAATTCTGCACTGAAACCATCTGGTCCTGTGCTTTTTTTGGTTGGAAGCCTATCTATGACCCCTTCTATTTCTTTAGGGGTTATGGGTCTGTTTAGATGGTCTATTTGATCCTGGTTTAATTTTGGTAACAAATTCAAAGCTATCCCCATAAAAATCCCAACCCAGTTCTTCATAGAGCTAGAAAGAGCAATTCTCAAATTCATCTGGAATAACAAAAAACCCAGGATAGCTAAAACTATTCTCAACAGTAAAAGAACTTCAGGGGGATTCAGTATCCCAGACTTTAAACTTTACTACAGAGCAATAGTGATAAAAACTGCATGGTATTGGTACAATGTCAGGCAAGCGGATCAATGGAATAGGATTGAAGACCCAGAAATGAACCAACACACCTGTGGTCACTTGATCTTCAACAAAGGAACTGAAAGCATCCAGTGGAAAAAAGATAGTCTTTTCAACAAATGGTGCTGGTTCAATTGGAGGTCAGCATGCAGAAGAATGCGAATCGATCCATTCTTATCTCCTTGTACTAAGCTCAACTCCAAATGGATCAAGGACCTCCACATAAAACCTGACACACTGAAACTAATAGAAAAGAAACTGGGGAAGACCCTTGAGGACATGGGCACAGGGGAAAAGTTCCTGAATAGAACACCAATAGCTTATGCTCTAAGATCAAGAATTGACAAATAGGACCTCATAAAACTACAAAGTTTCTGTAAGGCAAAGGACACTGTCAAAAGGACAAAACATCAACCAACAGATTGGGAAAGGATCTTCACCAACCCTAAATCTGACAGAGGGCTAATATCTAATATATACAAATAATTCAAGAAGGTAGAACCCAGAGAACCAAATAACCCCATTAAAAAGTGGGGTACAGAGCTAAACAAAGAATTTTCACATGAAGAACTTCGGAGGGCTGAGAAACACCTTAAGAAATGTTTGACATCATTAATCATTAGGGAAATGCAAATCAAAACAACCCTGAGATTTCACCTCACACCAGTCAGAATGGCTAAGGTCAAAAACTCAGGAGACAGCAGGTGCTGGCGAGGATGTGGAGAAAGAGGAACACTCCTCCACTGCTGGTGGGATTGCAAGATGGTGCAACCACTTTGGAAATCAGTTTGGCGGTTCCTCAGAAAACTGGTCATGACACTTCCTGAAGACCCTGTTATACCACTCCTGGGCATATACCCAGAGGATTCTTCAGCATGCAATAAGGACACATGCTCCACTATGTTCAGAGCAGCCCTATTTGTAGTAGCCAGAAGCTGGAAAGAACCCAGGTGTCCTTCAAAGGAGGAATGGATACAAAAAAATGTGGTATATTTACACAATGGAGTACTATTCAGCCATTAGAAACAATGAATTCATGAAATTCTTAGACAAATGGATGGAGCTGGAGAACATCATACTAAGTGAGGTAACCCAGTCTCAAAAGATCAATCATGGTATGCACTCACTGATAAGTGGATATTCGCCTAGAAACTTTGAACACTCAAGACATAATCCACATATTAAATGATGTCCAAAAAGAATGGAGGCGTGGCCCCTGGTTCTGGAAAGACTCAGTGCAAGAGTATAGGGGAATTCCAGAACAGGGAAGGGGGAAGGGGTAGATGGAGGAACAGGCAGAGGGAAGAGGGCTTATGGGACTTGTGGAGTGGGGACCCAGAAAAGGGGAAATCATTTGAAATGTAAATAAAAAATGTATCAATTAAAAATAAGAAATTGTAGAAATAAATAAATAATATGAACACTGCCCGAAGTGTCAAAGTGTCATCATCCTTTAAAAAAAAGAAAAAGAAAAAAAGAAAACCGTCTTCTTACGTGATACAGCAGGAGTTTTTATTTTGATGACTATTACCAATGTTGGCCCTAGCAAGGAAATCCTGAGAGTCTCATATTAATGGATCTTGGCCGTGCTACCCTGACAGCCCTATGGAAAAACTGATTACATTTGAATTTGAAGTTGGTACATTGTTGCCCTCATCTAGCATCTTGCCATATGCAATGAAGATGGGCAGACTATCTAATGTGGAAAAGAAGATGATTTCTCCTTCTCCACATCTCCTTTCCCTTTCTTCTTCTCCTCATCCTCCTTTGTTATCAATGTCATCATGAAAACCAGGGACCACTGACCACTACATAAGCTAAACATTGCACTAAACACTGCTTTCTATAATTCTCTCCTTTACTCTTGACTGAATCCCAATAGGTAACTCTAAAAGGTAAATAATAAGTAGTTACAGCACAGTTGTCAGTGGGGAAATACACAAGTGCCTTTACCAGCCATAGATTTGCTTCCTCACCCATGCACCATGGCTTACACATTTTCATGGTTCTTCGTGTACACACCAATAGATATCAAGCCACTAGCAATGTACAGATTTGGTTTTCACCACTAGAAATACAGAAGGGAGTAGCAGAAAGTCAATCAAACAAAGGTAAGAAAGACTTCAGATTCTAAGCTTGTTGTTAAGGAGAATCCAGGAAAGTGCAAACAGTGCCATTTATTGACAGTTTATTGAAAGTTTATTGTTCATTGCCTTGAACACTCCCATTTTCAAAAGGCACTAACAAGATGCTGAAAGATTTAGGTCATGAAGATAGTCTTCAAGCACTGTTCTACCTCAAAACTATCAAGGCTGCAGAGCTCTGAGAGGGTGGGTTACACAGGGGAGAATTGGGAGCTGCTTCTGACAACATCTCTCCTACATTCTTCACTGGAAGGAACTTTCTTTCTCCTTGGTCCTGGAACAAACTCTAGGGTGTCTAGGGTGTTCCCCCCCCCCCCCCCCGTAAGGTTTAGTCTTTGCTTTCCAGTGGAGAAATTTATTTGTATGTCAACCAGCTGCTTTCAAGAATGCATTGTGTGGTAGTGTGTATGCATGTGTGCATGCGGGCTGTGTGTGATGAATTCTTTCCTAGATGTGTGCATTGCAAGTGTGGAGTAGACATAACAATCTGGTAGACTCTGGGCCACAGGCGATGGTTATGCCAGGGCCATCCCTGCTCTCTGCTCTCTCCATTTTCCTAAGGACAGGGATTCTCATTCTTCCTTTCATCTGCTGGCCATAGTCAAGCACTTTTTTTCCTGATCGCTTCTTCCACCCATTACCACAGGCACTTCCAAAGTTACTAGTATTTTATTACTCATGGTTGAGATGATTCTACTGCTATTTATAGACAGGACCGAAAGCAGAGCTGGACAGAGGGCAATGGTGTTTCTATGTGTAAAGCAGTAAAAACCAGAAGCCAGAAGTAAAAGGGAAAAAGAAAACTCCCAGTTCCCCACATTTCTGTATTTTTCTAGATAGTCCTCCATCCTTGCATAAGGAGAATTACTCCTGTGTTCCCGCCACGAGCTAGGACTTACTGCATTGTCTTTAAACATTGATTCCAGGAAAATACAAACCAGCTCCCTGTATCTTAACTTGGATGATGCCATTGGAAGGCACTAACTATTTATAGTGGGCTTAGTCATATGATTGTGCTCAGCTCTCATCCACGGGCTGAGATGTGAAATTAAGAGCTAACTAAACAGGAGTTCTATACCAAGATTTCCCCAGATGTTATTTTCAAGGGCAAGTGGGCACTTGGAATATTCCAATAGTATTACTATGTTGCCTCCAAAACTCTAGGGTTTGAGCTAAAGTAGGGGTCACAGATAAATAAGATATACCCATTTTCCTCCAGAAACCTGCAAACAGGCACACAAACAGATCATATCCATTGACTTTGGCATAAACCTTTGAGTGATAGAATCAGATGCTTCTGTATGGGCTGTGTGGATGAACATGACTAAGAATTCTGAATTTTTTTAACAGTCATAATGGGTGGTTTTTATGCTCACTGACGTTTGAGAAAGATCACTCAAGTGGTAAGGAAAGAATTATCTTTTGAGTCCTAATTATTTTTCATACAAAAATTATATATGTGTGTTCATTTGTGATAATGGTTGTTTCAGTGCAAAATAATTGCCTAGTGGAAAAGTGGTACCAGGTATTAATCATTGCTCACCATGCTCCAGGTATTCATAGCACGCTACCCTAGCATAGCTTAATTTCATGACATGTACATTTCTACCTCATTTCAAATGTGGCTGATAAGCAACACTGAGCAAGTCTTCTGAGATAGTCTTCCATCTCTGTGGTACAACCCTAGGACAACTACCCACATCCTATGATCTCCTGGGAGCTCATCAACCTCAAGGCTCCCATATGGTGGAAGATGAATAGTGGTGGGCAAGTCAACCATGTATGTGTGACATTTTCAGTGTACGACATCTATGAGCCAGTAACCAAATCTCCAGGACCACTGAATGAGTGCCAACTACTCTTAGCTTCCCACTTCCCAACACTGTTTGTCTCTTCTGTTTCTCTATTTACATTTCACCTTGTAATTAAGCAATCAGCTTTTTCTCAGTGATTATTCACAGTGGCAACTGGCAAAAGTCACTTGATCTTTGGCTCTGAGCCTTCTAATCAGAATGTCACCAATACATATGCTAATCACAGCACCTCCACAGCCTGCTTGGCGTGTTCCCCTTGCAACCAGGCCAAACAGTGTGCCCTCTTTTGCAGCTGTCTTTCTCAGACTGGCCAAGGTGATTTGTCCCTGAAGTGTCTTCAGAGGAGGATAGACTGAGGAGACTTTATCCATCTTGGCCAGTATACATCGGTTGAGGGTAAGGACATAGGACTTCTGTCCACATTCTTCTCATCCTGTCTGTAGACAGGAGCCAGCCTGGGGAATGGGGGAGGGGGGACTGCTAGCTGAGATCTGACAGGCACATCTCTGCAGAGCTCAGGCTGTTTCCTGACATACTTTAAATGGCACCAGACAAAGCACTGCAGACTCTGCAGTGCCAAGCCAGGGCATTATAACCCATGGGAAGAGACTGAATGAGATCTGGCCACCCTTGACATTTATGTGCCTCTGAACAAGCAGTCTACAAGCTCATGGCCTGAAGTTTCTCACCTGCTTACTAAATAGCTGGGAGGTAGCAGGTTTTAAATATATTATATATACTCAAGATTTAGAGTGCAAAAATTTTATGGTTGTAAAAGCCATTATTTCTCTCTAATTCTCCCTTATTCTTTTCTTTTCCTTTATTGCTACATTCCCCCCTCCCTTTGGCCAATGTGGTCAGCTCCCATTCCTAAATTTCTTCTTCTCTTCCCCCTTTTTGGAGGCAGGGTTCAGAGAGGGAGAATTGAGTTAAGATCTCACATTGTTACCCAAACCAGCCTGGAACTCTGTATGGAGCCAAAGCCTGCAAATTTACAGAACTCCTCTTGCCCAAGCTTCCACTGTGCTTAAATTTCAGGTCGAAACCACAGATGGCTTCCTCTTTGCTTTAATCCCATATTGACACTTCCTCAATGATCAAAGAGAAATATTTTGGGGGACTGAGGTATCTTTGGGCTCTGTCCTTCCACGTTTATTGCCTGGGCATCCACAAGTTCCCCGAGGGCACAATTTCTTTCTTATTGCTTTCTATATTGTCTTCCTACCCTTCTGTGTTACTGCCATTTCACATATGCACATTTAATTAACAAAGGTGTAGAGGCCAAAGCAAATCTGAGCTCGAGTCTAGTGTTATTTAGAATCAGAAGTTTTCATCTTTAAAAGGGGATCAAACCCAGTCTCTAAGTAATCCTTGGGACCTTTTTCTACCCAAGGCTCGAGAACTGACAGGTGAAGAAGATGAGCATCGGAGCATGTGCCTGCTTGTTCCGTGCATGGTTCCTCTCTGGAGCTCACTTGGACTTCACACTTGAGCCTTTATGCAGAGGAAAGGGAAGTTAAAACTCATGGAAAAGGAGGAAGCAGATGGTAAAAGCAAATTAGAGTACATGGTAGAAAAAGTTTACAGAGAAAGCCTGGAAACCCACCTGTTCAGTTACTGAGCAGCTAAGCACAGTGATTGGTTCTGAGTCTCAGTGGGGGTAAAACTGATCATGGTGATAACTTTCATGAATTCATCTTGTAATTTAAAGTGGGGCTCATGAGTCTGTTTTAGTCAATGCTTTATTGCTGGGATGAGACTTTATGACAATGACAACTCTTACCTAAGAAACTATTTAATTAGGGCTTGATTACAATCTCAGAGGCCTAGTCCATTGTCATCCTGGTGAAGAACACAGTGGAATACAGGCAGATATGAGGCTAGAGAAGTTGAGAGTTCTACATAGGGATTGGCAGGCAACAGGAAGAGGTAGACTCTGGGTTTGGCTTGGGCTTCTGAAAACTTGACATCCACCCCTAGTGATGTACTTCCTTCAACAAGGCCATCCCCACCCACAACAAGGCCACACTTCCTAATCCTTTTACATAATGCTATGCCCTGGAGGCCAAGCATTCAAATCTATAAGCCTATGGTAGCCATTCCTATTCAAATCAGCACACAGACTTTAATTGCACATAGGTCACCTTGGGGAGGAGGTTGTTACATGCCTTTTCTGATGTGATAGGTCTACATGGGATCTGAGATTCTGTATCTAACTAATGCTGATTCCCTTGGTCCAGGGACTACAGATTGAGGAAGAGGGGTCAAGTGGAGAAGAGTCACACAGGGACCCAGAAGAAGGGGCAGATGACCATCTTGAGTCAGTAAGCAAACTGGACAGAACAGCATGGGATAAAAGTAAAGGTAGACACAAAGGTAGAAATAGAAAGAGAAGATAGAGATAGATTGAGAAAGGAAATCAAAGAAAAACATACTGGATATAGCAACCCAGAGATGGAGAATGGCTTTTGGAAATGAAATGAAATAGTTCTTATTCTAAAAATAGTCCTACCATTGGCCAGGCCAAAGCTGATACAGCCATCTTTGGGTAGAGCCAGAAGAACTGCCAAGATAGGGATTAGGGCTTTTGAATTTGGCATATGGAGGGATGAGACATAAGATAAGCAATTCAGTAATGTACAGATAATACATGCTAAGAGCTAGTCAAAAACAAACAGTATAGACTAGTGAAAAGTTCTAATTGTGGAGAGAAATAATGTGTCCTATTTTCAAGGGGATACTGTAACTCTTTGTGGGTAAATCAAGCTTAGGTGGCCTGTAAACAACGTTTTAAAATGGAGAGATGAATGGTGAATTATTAGCCTGCTCACAAATAGAGCTAAGTAAATGACCTTTCCAAGATCATAAGGGTACTCAAAAACAGCTGCTCCGTATATAATCAAAAGCCTCTCCATATAGTTGTGAATGTTCATGTGTGCAGGTGTGTGTGTGTGTGTGTGTGTGTGTGTGCGCGCGCGCGCGCGCACATGTGTGTGTAAGCCAGAGGATCACCCTTGAGTGTTTTACTTCTAGAATATTATGCCTGTTCTTTGAGACAGAGTCTCTCACTTGTTTAGAACTGACAAAGTATGGTAGGTTTGCTGGCCAGTGAACCCTGGGACTCTGCCTCCCAAACACAGAGATTCCTAGTATGACTCCTTGGCAGTCTTTTTAAAATGCACATTTGTGGGTGGGGGGGATTGATCTCAGGCTCCTGTGTTTATAAAGCAGTCATTTTTGACTATCTGTCTATCCTTTTGTGTAGTTTAAATTTTATTAATATCTGTGTCTGGAGAAAGAAGGCTTTCCTGGGTCCCAGCCACTACTGCTGCCATCCCATGTAAAAGTAGATCAGTGTTCCGGGGACCAGTGAGCCCTAGAATTGTTCTTTGTGGATCTTTCTTCCACCCATCACTTCTTCTTTCCCCTAAGGATTGGAACTTGTCAGTCAATAATAACCCTGAGAAGAGAGTGGTGTCCTGTGCCTAGCTCTCAGTAATCAGAAAAGTCTATGCAACTAAGAACAGGGTTGTTGACTTAGAGACATTGTCACCTGAATTCTTGCAGTAGCATGGAGATGTGGAGAGGGGAGCTGGTCTGTTTATGTGTGTACCTGGCTAGTATTGAACCCTAAATTATTTCTTTCTCTGGCCTCACAGTTGGGTTCTCTTAATAAGCTTATCACACACATGTAATTAGAAGGAAATGGCAGCGCATGAGTACATTATACAGGCTTATAGCCACATAGAGTAGCAAAAGCAATCTGTCCAGGTTCATTTCATTTCCTATAAAAGAGAAATGGTATGACAGAGAGAGATGACATGTGAAGGTATACAGGAGCTCAGGCCAGTATGGCACAGTGGTTTCTGAAGCCCAGGGTTCTTGAAGGTCTGAAAAAACTTGGAAATTGAAGTGTGATTTCACAGTGACCACTGGAGGGAATATCCTTTCTCATGTTGGGTTTCTTCATCCTGTAATGTTTAAGAATGACCAGGGATCTTACCATCTGCAGAATAGGCAGAACCCTAGCTTCCCATGTCAGAAATTTACTCAAGTACCTTTGCCTTCCTGGGTGAATAAACACTCCCCAGGGACAACAGTACTGGGCTCCTTGGTCCCAGCCATAGTTATGTGCCTTCTGAACATGCTGATATACGGAGGCCACAGATCCGAAGTCTGGTCTCTCTTGGTTCAGGTGCCAACAGCTACTTAGGAAGACTTAGCTACTAGCATGGTCTCTAATTTTTCTCTTAAAGAATCCAAGATAGAAATAAATCAATAGAATTCTTCAGTGACCATTCATAAGGCTTGGATTAGGAATTTTGAAGTCCACAGAGAACATGAGATCCTATTCTTATAAGAGCAATACAGTGAATATGGCCCACCTGAAAAGTCCACACATATCCCTTAAGAGATAAAACAAAGCAAATAATGCCAAACAAACAAACAAACAACCAAAAAAACAAAGTATAACAAAATGATCTGTTAAATATCATGAACATCACACAAGGGCAAGAAGCCCTTATCATGAGCCCTATACAAGGGCAAGATGGTGTTATCACACAAGTGCCCAAGTCAGCATTGGCTCTGGATGGAGGTTGTAGTCTGTCCTTGGGATGATCATACTTCATTCATGTGAGTCAGATACTTGCTTGGGGTTTCCATGCCTCATAGTATCTGCATGACATTCTTTGAATATGCCTTCTATTGTATAGTTCATGAAAGTTTGAAAATCTCCTGCAAGATTTTTGATGTCATGTGATTTATCAATGTAGCATGGCAATCTATAATTATATATAACTGTAAGTTGTAGCTTTCATCGTTATGAAAAGAAAATTACCCCTCATTTCATCCAGTCATAAGGTAGCACAGTGATGCTCATAGCACCATGCTAGCTGGTGTTATTCTCTTCAAAGAAGGCAACTGTTGAATATACACTTTAGTGAGCACTTATGATAGATATAGGCCTTCCTTCCATTCTCTCCCAGGCTACATTGATGAAATGGAAACATACAGATTTGGGGTCAGGCAGAATTAGTTTGAATCTCTACTCTGCAACTTAGTTTGATGTCATGTAGATTACTTGATCGTAGCCTTACTTTTTTTCTTTATGGTTTCTGCCAGTTCTGGCTAGTTTTAGGTCAACTTGACACAATTTAGAGTAATCTAAAAGAAGGGAATCTCAACTGAGAAAATGCCTCTATAAGATCCAGTTGTAGGGCATTTTCTTTATTAGTGCATGATTGGGGAGGACTCAGTGCATTATGGATACTGTAATCCCTGGGCTGATGGTGGTCTTTTCTATAAGAAAGCAGGCTGAGCAATCCAGGGGAAGCAAGCCAGAAAGCAACAGTCCTTTATGGCTTCTGTGTCAGCTCCCACCTGTAGGTTCCCAGCCTGTTTGAATTCTTGTCCTGCCTTCTTTTGCTGAGGTACAGCATGTGATGTGGACATGTAAACCCATTAAACCCTTTCCTCCTCATGTTTCTTTGGTCATGGCGACTTATCACAGCCATAGTAACCTCAAATAAGGCACTGCTTATCCACAAAATTGAAAGGAATGACTATGAAATGCACATGAGTGTCTAGTATAGTACCTGACATAAAAGGAGCGTGGTTCATGACATATTGGGGTCAGATTCATAGACTTGCAATGGCAGGCTATCCTTCCTCATGTCCTGACTGTGATAATCCAGTCAGGCTCATTTAGAGAAACAAAACCAAGTAGAGATATACATTATGTAATTTATTGCAAGAAATGAGCATATTCAGTTATGGAGACTGACTGACAAGTCTTAAACCTACAGGGTAGGCCATGCAGCAACCAGGCAGGGTTGCTGGAATCCTCAGACATGAGTTGGAAGCTGTTGCTCTGTTCTTGAAGCTTGTCCTCTGATTCAGACTCACTCAGCTTATCTAGAACAAGCTTCCTTGCATAAAGTCAGCTTACTAGAGACCTTAATCACATCTACAAAGCAATCTCACAGAAACTTCCAGGTTGGTATTGGGTGAGTAACTGGAAACTGTTGCTTGCCTTAATTGACATAGCAGACTGACCACCATGCCCAACAGCCTAAGAACTCCCTGTGTGCAGAGCTATGATTCTGTCTTAGGGATTCCATCTGTGCATCACAGGGTCTGGTGACAAGTTATCACAAGACAGATATTCACTGTTCATTGGATGTTTATCAGTGAGAGTCATATGCTAGAACCTCTTGATGGTTGTTGTAAACAGGTGACCTTGCACACTAAGGGCAGTGGGGGATCACTGCAGGATGGTGACAGGGGAGGAGATGCGGTACAGTTTCCCTCTTCTCTGTTGAAGCCCTGTGCCTACTGATAGCTTCTTTCTAAGAGAGGAAGAAATAAAGTGTGATCCCCACCTCCCTGTGGGTGGACTGTGCCTGCTCAGGGAGACATTTCTCTTGAGTTTTTGCTAAAGGGTAGAGACACCCTTGGGAACACATTCCAGACAAGCTGCTAAATTTAATCCTCTGCCTTTTTACAGAGCAAACCCAAACAATGATATTTTACCCTAAAAGTACATCCAGGCTCTTGAAGAGAGCGAGCCTCTGCTGTGGCTGGGTAAGAGGACCATCTCAATTCTGACCTTGGAGGGCTCTTTCCTCATAGATCCAGCTCTGGAGGCAGGGGTGGATAATCCTGCCTGGTGGACAGTGGACCAACAGCCTGTGAGAGTAAGGACCCCGTGCAGGGCAGAAGCAGGAACAAATGTTGGCTTGTGGGGGGTTCTGGCCCTTCAGTATTTTGTCCCAAGAAAATTAGTCATGTTCCACTAGACATGGAACAGGAGCTTTTGCTTGCTGATCAGAAAACAAAGGATAAGGTATCTATTCTCGACTATCCACCCACATGCCCTATCCTATGCAGACTACATACACCCAAGTTCTGCAAGGAAAGTTCCTTTGAGACAATCACTAGCTACACTGAGGAGCCATGGATAGTGTTGAAAGAAGGGAGCCCATGAGATCCTTTTGATGTTTAAGAATAGCAAGGTCACTTGAGTAAGGACTCTACTAATGAGAGACAACAAGTGTGAACAAGCACCTGTGAACTGGATTACTCTCTGTGTGTTTGAGTTCTAGTGAGTGAGCCATCTTATACTCTCCCAGGAAAATCTATTACTTTTCTCCATTTAAAAGATACTATTATTTTCAGTAACACAATTATTGTAACTGTGATGGTTTTGTGTGTGTGTGTGTGTGTGTGTGTGTGTGTGTGTACATGCACGTGTGCAACTGGTGCTCCTGCTTCTCCTGCAAATTTTTTGAGCATGCTTGAAGGTTTTCTTCTGGGTCTAGAGACACACACAAGGAAATCCTACAATAAGCTTTAACATTTGATTCTACTGACTGCTAATTAGGGTTAGGGTTAGGGTTAGGGTTAGAGTTAAGGTTAGGGTTAGGGTTAGGGTTAGGGTTAGGGTTAAGGTAGAGACCTTTGAGAGATGGATCACTTTATCTCATAATCCCAGATGATTCCATAGGATATCAGCACTTATTAAATCCTTCCATTTTGTTCCCTGTAAGACAAAGGATGAAATGAATATGGCCACTATCATGTGGGGAAAAATATGGACTCTATAATGGCAAAAGATGGTGCCATGCGAGTTTAAGAAGGGCTCTGGATGCACTGCGGCTGTGGGAAGTTATCTAGAGCTACAACTACCCAGAGTAAACTTTGAAGATCAGGTGAGAGCTTCCAGATGAAGGAGAGGGTTGAGGTAAGACTGAGGAGAGAAAATGCAAAGCACGAAGTACAAGATAAACACCTGTTTCTGCTATGAGACTGGCTTAGCAGCCAGTAGGTCCAAGAGCAAGTAGGTACCATGCATGCTGTACACAGCAATTCTGGACTTACCAGAAATGGAGATAGAGGGAAAAAAAGTACTTGAGAGAAACCATCATCCCTAGGATATTTGAATGCCATTTAACTAAACAGTTTGAAGCAGCCTTCCTGATACTGAGATTGTTTCTTTTGGGTAACTTTAAACCCTTACTGAAATGTAAACATATTCCCTCATCCTACATTGCCTGTTCTTGGGTTTGAAGCACATCTAGAGCTAAGGCCTTAATGGTTTCTCCATTAGATCGTTTCCTTCCCTAGGATCTGCTGTCATTCAAACAGAATGTGCTAAGCATGGTTGGTAGAACAGTCTTGGCTTAGTGCTTTGGGGAGTCCTGGATTTCTTTCCCAGTCCAAATGTTCCCAGAGTTAGCTTCTCAGGAGAGTCATTAGCTGTCTCACATGAGTGTGCCCCCCAGTTCTCCCCACAGACAAGAGGGGGCTAGTTTCAGTCAGATGTCTCAAACTACTAAAATGGGGTGCAGAAACGCCAGTATATGGGAATCTGCCAGAGTCTCAGTGTTGGAGACAGGCAAAACCCTTATTCTTGTTGGACATCTGTTTGCTCATCTGTTAACAGAGCTAATAATATGTTCCCTTTATAGATCTTACTAGAATTTCTGGATCTGAAATTGTGACTATAGGGTGACACACATGCCTGAGTTTCTGGGATAATAGACCAGATTTGACCTTTCTTGGTCCTTTGCCCTGAAGATCCTCTCTTTGCCCATCTAAAACTTGGGACAGTCAGATTAAATACCCTGGGTCCTACAGACATCTATTGTTTGAAGACAGGGCAGAGAGTAAGTAACTGCCTTACTTTCTGCCCATTCTCAGGCCTGTGAATGAGACCACAGTATTCTGAATTCATCTTTCCCTCTCGTTTTAAGGAGAGACATATTGTGTGGTTCTCACAGAATACCCAAGACTGAGTAATCTGTAAAGTAGATTCTCGTGGTTCTGGAGATTGAGACGATCATGGTCAAGGGGCCCACATCTAGAGAATACCTTTGCTCATGTGTGATCTGTTAGTGGGAGTCAGGACAAGAAAAGCAAGTGTGTGAATATGAGAAAGAAAAGAGGCCAGACTCACCTTATCAGGAACCCACTTCTAGGGGCAGTAATGCATTGCTGTGATAATCACATTAATATGCCCAGGTGGGCAGAGTCCTGGTGACTTCACCTCCTTCACTACTGAGGAAATTAAGTTTCTGATACAGGAACTTTGGGAGCGGCACTTCTGCTTCACTTCTCCCTCAGGAATGAAGGTGGACTGTCCCTCCTTGTGTGTTAACTGAAGCTCTGGGCAAGCAAGCAACTGCTCATCTTCTCTGGGAGGCAAACAATGGGACAAAAAACTAAAGCTGTGGAAGGAGCTGAGTTCAAAGTAGGAAAATTAGCCATGAGGTACACATGCTGCTCCTTACCACTGACACGGTGAGGAAAAGAGGCTTCTGAGAGGTTCTAGAGAAACCCAAAACTCTTAAACAGCAAGGAGACATGCTTACAGCAAGGAGGGGACGTCTTAGACATTGTGACTTCTTTGAGGACACTGAACCTCATTTTTATGGTAATAATCTGTCTTCTGTGTTGAGTTGGCCACATTGGAGGGGGGGTTGCACTGATTTTTAAGACCAGAATCAATGATTCCCTTTGCACATATGAAGATAAAGAAGCAACAAAGAATACTGGAAAAGCATCACCTGATTTAATTTTTTTCCTCATTCTATCAGAGACACAAGAAGAGCTTAAGGTATTTCCTTGTTTTTTTTTTTTTTTTCACATTCCACTGATCTCTTGAGAGTTCTTTGGAGGTGGGCAATATTATGATTCTATTACTTTTTTAAAGATAAAAAATCATAAAATAGCATCACTTGTTGAAGAGAATTGGAATGGAGATCAGAACATATGTGCTAGGGTTGTTCAAAGGGGTGAATCTGTTGAACCTCCTGCTAATTAATAACTTGTTGGGTGAGATTCATGGCTTTCAAATAACTCTACCTGATATTCAATGTTCAGGGCTCACCAATGGGACTTAGTGTAGCTGGGTGGCAATTGCTCCAGAACTTCTATGTCTCCTTCAGTTAGAATACTCTACTTTGGTATGTTATATAGCAGGAATCATACATGGATTTTCACTTAAGGGATTATCTTATTGAAAAGTTTGGAAATGTCTGGATTAAATGGCCCTTAAGGTAGCATCACATTAACCTCTGTGACTCTCCTTGAGTCGAATCTTGTCAGGTCTTCAACATGACCTTATACCATTCTCTAACTTCTACTATAACAAGAGTGACAAAGTTACTTCAGGAAAGCTTCACCTTCTAGAGATGGGACAGACCGCCACAGCCTAGTGGCCTTCATTTTGTTCAGAATTGTGTCCCTAGGGGAGGTGGAGGATGAATGCAAGTTTTTACCTTGCATTTCCCATGACTACCACAAATAAGGGTAAAGGAGTTCCAGGAAGAAAGAAAAAACACCTGAAGATTCTAGTTACCCACATACCACTAGACTGGACCACTGCAGACTTCCGGTCTTCAGAAGAGGACATTCTAGGAGCTTGCAGAGACTGATAGAGTATCTTTGAGCTCAAAAATCAAACTCCTGCCCTTCATCACTACAAAGCAGTGGGGCAGACAGTGGAGTTGGTCATCAACAGGTTTGTCAGCCCATTGTTCTTTAGGTTTGGGCATCTTTAATTTCTTTGCCATTGGCTTTTGTGTGATTCAAAAATGAAGGCATTTGTAGTAGAGGTGAAGTCTGAGTCTTTACATTCATGAGGTGAAAGCATCACATGATTTCTAAGGGATGCTTCTTGCAACCCAGTGTAGCTGTTTTGAGCTTTTTTCCCATGCAAAGCAAGTAATGCTGCTATTCAAATGGAAAGGAGAGCCATATGCACTATGAAAAAGATCATGGGGAGGATACATGAGACGAAAGTGGAGACATCAGTCTAGATTAACCATGTAGGCCCTAGGAACATGTGTGCCCACCAAGAAACCCCTACTATCACTGCCACTGTGTCATGAAAACAAGCAGCAGCTGCTCTTGTCTTCAGGTGCATCATTTGTTCCTTTTGATTAGGATTCAAAATCCTGACCAAAAACATGTGGTTGACTGAACTTAAATCATGCATCTTATCCCTTACTGCACACCCATTTCCAGAATTCTTGCTTTCCATAGTGAAAGATAGTCAGTTAGAAAGAGAGGGGGGTACAAGAGTGGGGCATGGTGGCACATGTTTATAATCCCAACACTCAAGAAATTGAAACGGGAGTTGTAAGTTCAACATCAGCCTGGACCACATAGCAAAACCTTACCTCATTTCTGCTCCTTGCTCCTTCCACAACTAGGGCAAGTTTTAAGTATACATAAGTAATTTGGGACATGTTTCCAAAATTGCTAGTTGATTAATGAAGCTCTTTTCTTCCTGTACACAGAACTAGATGATGCCTCTCAACCCTCCCCCCTGTAGTTTGTGTAGCTGTGTGATAGGGTCCTAACTAATGAACATGAGCAAAGAGATGCTGTTTCTATGCATGATTTCCAGGATACCCTCCTGTGTTCCTTTCTCCTGGATACCTTCCAGTTGATCACCCAGAATCATCTTGAGAGCCATATGTTGAAGATGTTGGACCTGCAGAATCAAAGGAGCTTAGACCTTGAATTACATCCTGGAGAAGAGGTGCCTTCTTAGACTTTTGGGGGAAGAGGGAAGGATGCACGTATTGTATAAAGCCATTGTAACTTTGAGGTTTATGTGTTCCTACATGGCATTACCTTGACTATAGAATGTTATAAGGAAGAAGAAAGGAAGCTGGATATTAAAACAATTAACACATTTCTGCTCCCAAGACAGGCAAAATCAATAAGGGAGACCAGGGTCAGTCTCTAGAGGATCCTAAATGCCTAGGTGTTCAGTGATAAGCACTCAATGAACATGAGATATTTTCCATCTGTGGTCACTTTGATCAAGCGGAAGATTGGTGATACTCTTCGTATTGAAGGTGCTTATCCCTCAAGCCTGTGGGGCAAGTGGAACCATGTCACCAGACAAAAATCAGGAAGTTTGTGTGGATTTGGAAACCCTGGTACTCTCATATCTGAGAACAGTAGGTGTTTCATGTACTCCCCACCTGGGTCCTGTCCTGGAGCACGTGACCATGACACCCCACATGACAATCATGACCACCAATCACGTAGCACAGAGCACAGAGTTCTCCATGCTAATGAGATATCTAGATGGGCCCTGAGGTTTAGCCAATAGGCTTTACTTCCAGGACATTCCTTCCTACAAAAAGTATTTAATCTCTGGTTCACTCTGACTAAGTCTTATGCATCTATTTTTACCATCAATAAGCAATTTGGACAAGTAAGGACTGTCTTTCTCCTCAAAAACCACCATGGGTAAGCCTTCATCATATAGAACTGCATGGCTTAATTCTCCTTAGCCCACCAGATACTCACCCCTTAGCTAAGCCAGACATTTCCCCTCCTCCTAGATCCTGGGCTTGTGCGGCTTGTTGCTGGCCTGGGCCGGCCTCTCATTCCTGACTCCACACATTCCCAGAAGTCCTCAGCCTTAGCCTGTGCTGTTTCTTACCCTGGCTGGGGTCCCCCATCTGAGGCTGCATTCCAATACACTCACAATGGCAGTGAGGATAGAATGTGGCCTAGTACCCCTGTTTTGTCTGCCCAACGGTTCACACACCCGAGTGGTGAGGTGAAACTTGGAGCCACACAAGCCAAATTTCTCTTTTTCTGTGTGATGACTAATTTTGTTAACCTGTTGCATGAATTAAAAGTGACTAGTACATTAGTAAAGCACAATTCTGGGTGTGCCTGAGGAATCTTTGTAGAGATAATTATATCATGAGGGTCCAGATATAGCCAATGGTTCATCCTAATCCACTGATGGAGTTGGAATCTGAATAGAGTCTGGGAATGGGCAGAACTGTGGGAGGAGGAGCCTGGCTGGAAGAAGAGGAACTCAGGGCATACTTTCTATTACAGCTGTAATCCTTGGCTTCTACTGTTTCTTTTTCTTTGTTTCTTGGCTTCATGAAGTGAGCAGCCTTGTTTTTCCATACACTGTCACGGTGGCTTTTTTTTTTTTTTCAGACACAATGGATCCAGCAGCCATTGTCTGAAACCTTGAAAACTATCTGTGGGCCCAAAATAACATGTTTTTTCAAGCTGTTTCCCTCAGGTTATTTGCCACAACAACAAAAGCTAATATATTAGGCAAGCAGGAATACCAACAATGAAGACCCATTTGAGTTGGCAACTTAGCAATGATGTAATGTAGTAAAAATTGAAGGGAATTACTCTCCATCCCTCTCAAGGTGATGCTTTGGAATATACCAGCTCTGGGGTACTCATGGGCTACCCATTGTCTTCCTTTCTCCTACTACAGTCCCTAAAAGGGCACTAGATGTGGAGGTTGGAGGCTTGAGTGCCATTTCTGTCATAAGAAGTCATGGTCTTCCAAAGTCACTTCTCTGGACTGAAAAATAAAGATGCTGGACTTAAGTCAGTTTCTTTGCTCTTCTATCATTTCACTAAAATGGGTTTCTTAACAAAATCCCAGTTTCCTGGTCCTAGGAACATAAAAAAGCAGACTCCCTGGACCTGCACAATTCCTTCTTGTATGGATTCATTGCTTCCTCTCCATCCAGCTCAGTAAACTTGCCAACTGGCAGCATTACTAGGTTCCCTGGAGCATGGCATTCTGAGGAGTGACAGGGGAGGGAGGCCCCTTCATTTTTGAAGAGCTTGAGTTGGCCTCAGCCTTCCTTGAGTTCTTGCTGTGGCTTAGAGAATTAGAAAACGGGCCAGTGCTTATATGTGTGCCCATTATACTCTGAGAGAATGAGTGATATAAATAAATTCCATGAGGGCCATGAAAGCAAACCTCTGGGTTCCATCAAGTATGCAGGCGGCCGGGCTCTGCCTGCAGAGGTTTTTGTGCTCTAAGAATGTCTTACCTCTACTCACTCTGATTTTATGAAGTGGCATGGATAGACTCACAAGGGAGTACTGAGGGGCCTCAGCTGCCAATTTAAAATGGGAACGGAAGCTGGGGAGGTCCCTAACAGCTCCCATAAGTCACATTACCTTTCAAGGCTGTCTGACCTAGCTTTGCATTGGTAGTGCTATGGGCTCTTCCAGCCAAGGAGACAGAAATGGCCTAGGAGGCCCTCTGTGGCCATCTTGTTTTGGAGCAAATAAACAGCTGTTCTTCCAATGGCCCCTGCCTCCAGCATCCAAGTGTCTCTTGTGATTCTTGTTCAGTATCAACACCATCTTAGTTGTGTGTCCATGTGTGCTTGTGCATGTGTGTGTACCTGAGGTGAGCGAGGATCACGAAGGAGAAGTTGAAGGGAGTATATAGATGTTTTGTCCAGTCTATGTTTTGTCATAGGTCTAGTGTCTAGAGCCTAAAATTCAAGGTATGCAGAGCCATGCTGCCTCTAAGTCCTGTAGGGGAGGATATGATCTTCTTGGCTTCTGCTGGTTAGAAGGACTGATGAGAGTTTCTTTGCCTTATGACCATCTCCCTCCATTTCTGTCTTTCTCATCATTTGGCATGCTCCTTGTGTACTTCTATGTCCAAATTCTTCTCTCCTTATAAGGAAGGACACATACCATCAAATTAGAGTCCACCTAATCATGTACAACTTCATTTTCACCAGATTACATCTGCAGATTCTTTACTTCCAAAGAAGGCCATTGTAACAGATAAGTAGGGTTGGATTTGAACATATCTTTGGAGGGGGAACATAATTTAACCCATATCATGACATTATCTACTTAATAATATTGTGCCTTCAGTGAGGAGGGACATGATGATCTTTTATTTTATATAGGCATTGCAGTAAACTCTCTGTAGCCTACTGAGGACTCACCCAAAAGGAAAGCATGAGAAGTAAAAGGTGAAGATATCGCTTGTAAACTAAAGTTCAGCGAAACAACAACAAAAGGCCTTACCTACGTGAACAATCTTACAGGGTTAATGGACTGATTAGAATCTTGTGATCGTGAGGAGTTAGAATGCTGCAGGTCAAGACCCCAAATTATCTTAGGCTATTTTTTCCCTTAATAGCCATTTAGCATTGAACTTCTGTATCGACCTAACATCCCTGCAACTATCAGATAAAACCTTTGGAATATATTACCTGAGCAGACCACTGGCTTTCACTAACCGCAAAGCTACGTATGTCATCAGATAGTGTGGAAAGCCTATAGCAGAGGCTTTCCACTTCATTGTAATATACCTACCTGACATTTCTCACCACATATATTTGGAAAATGCCTTGATTTGGGATTTTATTTTGTTTTGGAATTATAAAAACTTTATGAAATATGAAAATCTCTTATTAAAATATATTATCTGGGATAGCACAAGTCCAATTTCTTGTTATAGCCACTCATATTGGGCTCAGAGTACACTGTATCTTATGACCTTTGAGGCAAGAGATGTGTTTTGCACCAGTACTCTTCCTGGTTTTTCACCTTTTGCTGATGCAATTAAAATTTGAAAAGGATGAGTAGAAAGAATTTCTGTACAATGAAACTATGCCGTGCTAATACTGGAATAGTGGACCTATTTGTCCAAACCCATAGAACCAGGAATGAGTGCAGACCCAGGAATGAGTCCTGATGCAAACTAGAGACTCTGAGAGATAAGGATGTGTTGAAATAGGAGCTCAACAGTTGTCATAAACAATAACCAACTCCACTTAAGAGATTAAGAGTGATGATGGGGGGTGGGGCTGTGCATACAGTGGGAATAGGGTGAAAGGAAGATCTCACTCTTTTTAGCATTGTTGAGAACCTAAACTGGTCTAGAATAAAGTGTATTAGACAAACAACGAGGAGTTGAGAGCTTAGTTTTTGTGCCCATTCATTCATTCACTCACTTATACTTTCTAGTGTCCTACGGGTCTTGTTGGTTATTAAATTCACTCAAGAACTTTGTGCCTCCTGAAGATAGAAGCTGTATCTGAAGCACCTTGCTTCTCTGAGACACAGAATCAACACTGGCTTCACATTCTTTCCATGTTGGTTCCTATTGGGCCTACCCAGAGACATATAGAGCCCAGTCTTAGCACAGCTCTGTCAACTGGACCTGTGAGTTTCTGCAGTGGTGTTGGCTCTAAGAAGCTATGCAGGGATAGTGGCAATGCCTTAGTGCTGTGGTTTGGCCAGGGCAGCTGTGCTTGCCCATGGACGTCCATATGCAGTAAAGCTGAGGATTCTGTTGGTGGCAGTACCTTTACCTTTCTGTAGCCCACGGTGACTTACAGGAGTCTCGACAACTAAGGCCATCATGCAGTAACAGAGCAGGCATTATAAAGAATTTTACTGAGCCACTTCAGAACTCGGCTTCCCACCAGTCAGGAGAGACTCACCTCCATCTTGATTCCGGGCTCCAGAGATCGGACAGACTGAGGTACACAAACATAATCCTAGGCCCAACACCGCAGGGGTCTGAGCCTGACGGGCGTTGGCCTGCACCCAGGCCCTGGGCTGTTCGAGTGGCCATCGGGGCGCCAACCCAGCCAGGAGTTTTTTTTGCCCTGGCTGGCGCACAAGTCGCCATTTTGCCTACAGGACCCAGAGTGCTAGGGAGGGCAGAGACTGCTAACAAGCATAGCCTGAGGCTAACAAAACGGGGGTCTAGGCCCCAAAAGGCACAGGACTGACCCCAAGAACTGGGCGGCTTGGTGGGCCATCTGTGTGTCAACCCGCCCAGGAGGTTATTAGCACAACAGACTCTCCCGGTGCTTTTGGGGAGCGCGGACGCGCACGCCCGCCATCCGGGTCACCTGGCAGACCCAATTAACAGTCATAGCCCTAGGGGAACTTTGCTCAGACCTTGGCCTCCCAGGCTTTTGCCTGGACTCAGGGCCTGGGCGACAAGGCTAACCTAGTGTGCGCCAGCACGGTTGGGGAAATCGGCTGCCCAGCGGAGTGAGTGGAACACAGGGGAGGTCACAGCAGCATACACCTTCGGAGCTCCCTGGGGGTGCACACGGGTTCCATCTGGTCCACAGACACAATCTGGGGCAAGGCCTCAGGCAGAAGCCCTCAGGTCAACTCTCTCCACTTCAGATCAGCCTGGGCGGCCACACCACATCTCCAAGTCCCTCAAGAGGCTAGTGGGGGCTTCCGGGCGGCCAGCTGGGAGAAGTCGGTGTGCTCCAATAAATCCTGCGGGCCCCAGCGGGAGCCTTCAGGTGCCTGCTTCGGGATCTGAACAGCCTGGACAGCAGCACCCTGTCTACAGGCAGTGCAGGGTGTAAGCTGTGCACCAGAGGCCAACGGGGAAGGGGCAGCTTGCACTGGTGAGTCCAGCACTGACAAGACCAAGTAACACCAGTGAGAGCTAGATGGCAAAAGGCAAACGCAGGAACGTCACTAACAGAAATCAAGGCAATATGGCAACATCTGAACCCAATTCTCCTCTACCAGCATGTCCTGGATACCCCATCACACCAATAAAACAAGATTTGGATTTAAAATCACTGGTCATGATGCTGGTACAGGAACACATGAAGGACATACATAAAGAAATTCAGGAGAAAATGGATCAAAAGTTAGAAGCCCTTGCAAGGGAAACACAAAAATCATTGAAAGAAATCCAGGAGAATACAAAAGCCAACAAGGAGGAAATGCAAAAAACACTTAAAGAAATACAGGAGAACTTTGGTCAACAGGCTGAGGTCATGAAAGACGAAACACAAAAATCTCTTAAAGAAATACAGGAGAACTTTGGTCAACAGGCTGAGGTCATGAAAGAAAAAACACAAAAATCTCTTAAAGAATTACAGGAAAGCACAAACAAGCAAGTGAAGGAGCTAAGCAAAACCATCCAGGATCTAAAATCAGAAGTAGAAACAACTAAGAAAACTCAAAAGGAGACAACTTTGGAGATAGAAAGCCTTGGGAAGAAATCAGGGGACAGAGATGCAAATATCAACAACAGAATACAAGAAATAGAAGAAAGAATCTCAGATGCTGAAGATTCCATAGAAACCATGGACTCAACAGTTAAAGAAAATGCAAAATGCAAAAAGCTTGTAACCCAAAATATCCAGGAAATCCAGGACACAATGAGAAGACCAAACCTAAGGATTATAGGCATAGATGAGAGTGAAGATTTACAACTTAAAGGGCCAGCAAATATCTTCAATAAAATTATGGAAGAAAACTTCCCTAACCTAAAGAGAGAGATGCCCATGAATATACAAGAAGCCTACAGAACTCCAAACAGACTGGACCAGAACAGAAATACTTCCCGTCACATAATAATCAAAACACCAAATGTTCTAAACAAAGAAAGAATATTAAAGGCAGTAAGAGAAAAAGGCCAAGTAACATATAAAGGAAGACCTATCAGAATCACAGCAGACTTTTCACCTGAGACTATGAAGGCTAGAAGGTCCTGGGCAGATCTCATGCAGACTCTAAGAGAACACAAATGCCAACCAAAACTACTATATCCAGCAAAACTCTCAATCACCATAGATGGAGAAACTAAGATATTTCACGACAAAACCAAGTTTACCCAATATCTATCCACAAACCCAGCCCTAAAAAGGATAATAGGAGGACAACACCAATACAAGGAGGGAAACTTCACCCTGAAAAAAGCAAGATAGTAACCTTTCATCAAACCCAAAAGAAGTTAAGCAATCAAATTTAAAAAATAACGTCAAAAATGATAGGAAGTAACAATCACTATTCCTTAATATCTCTTAACATCAATGGACTCAATGCCCCAATCAAAAGACACAGACTAACTGACTGGATACGTAAACAGGACCCTACATTTTGCTGCTTACAGGAAACACACTTCAGGGTCAAAGACAAACACTACCTTAGAGTAAAAGGCTGGAAGACAATTTTACAAGCAAATGGTCTCAGGAAACAAGCTGGAGTAGCCATTTTAATATCAGATAAAATTGACTTTCAACCCAAAGTCATCAAAAGAGACTCTGAGGGACACTTCTTGCTGGTCAAAGGAAAAATACAACAAGAAGAACTCTCAATCCTGAACATCTATGCTCCAAATGCAAGGGCACCCTCTTTCATAAAAGAAACTTTATTAAAACTCAAAGCACACATTGCACCTAACACAATAATTGTGGGTGACTTCAACACTGCACTTTCCTCAATGGACCGATCAGGAAAACAGAAACTAAACAAGGACACAATGAAACTAATTGAAGCTTTGGACCAATTAGATTTAACTGATATATATAGAACATTCTATCCTAAAACAAAAGAATATACCTTTTTTTCAGCACCTCATGGTACTTTCTCCAAAATCGACCATATAATTGGTCACAAGACAGACCTCAAGAAATATAAGAAGATCGAACTAATCCCATGCCTCCTATCTGATCACTATGGAGTAAAAGTGGTCTTCAATAGCAACAGAAACAACAGAAAACCCACATACACGTGGAAATTGAACAATACTCTACTCAATGATACCTTGGTCAAGGAAGAAATAAAGAAAGAAATTAAAGACTTTTTAGAACACAATGAAAATGAAAACACAACATACCCAAATCTATGGGACACAATGAAAGCAGTGCTAAGAGGAAAACTCATAGCCCTGAGTGCCTCCAAAAAGAAAATGGAAAAAACCCAGAAAAGTCAAAAAAAAAAAAAAAAAAAAAAAAAAAAAAAAAAAAAAAAAAGAAAATGGAGAGAGCATACATTACCAACTTAATGACCCACCTGAAAGCCCTAGAACAAAAAGAAGCTATTTCACCCAGGAGGAGTAGAAGGCAGGAAATCATCAAACTCAGGGCCGAAATCAATCAAGTAGAAACAAAGAGAACCATACAAAAAATCAACAAAACCAGGAGCTGGTTCTTTGAGAAAATCAACAAGATAGATAAACCCTTAGCCAGACTGACAAAAGGGCACAGAGAAAGTATCCAAATTAACAAACTTAGAAATGAAAAGGGAGACATAACAATGGAAACTGAGGAAATCCAAAAAATCATCAGATCCTACTACAAGACCCTGTACTCAACACAACTGGAGAATCTGGAGGAAATGGACAATTTCCTTGACAGATACCAAATACCAAAATTAAATCAGGACCAACTAGACCATCTGAACAGTCCCATAAAGCCTAAAGAAATAGAAGGAGTCATAGAAAGTCTTCCAACCAAAAAAAGCACAGGACCAGATGGTTTCAGTGCAGAATTCTACCAGACCTTCAAAGAAGAGTTAACACCAATACTCTTCAAACTATTCCACAAAATAGAAACAGAAGGAACACTACCCAATTCCTTCTACGAAGCCACAATTACGCTGATACCAAAGCCACACAAAGATCCAACAAAGAAAGAGAACTTCAGACCAATTTCCCTTATGAACATCGATGCAAAAATACTCAATAAAATTCTTGCCAACCGAATCCAAGAACACATCAAAACGATCATCCACCATGATCAAGTAGGCTTTATCCCGGGAATGCAGGGTTGGTTCAATATACGGAAATCCATCAATACAATCCACTACATAAACAAACTCAAAGAACAAAACCACATGGTCATTTCATTGGATGCTGAAAAAGCATTTGACAAAATTCAGCATCCTTTCATGCTTAAAGTCTTGGAGAGAACAGGAATTCAAGGCCCATACCTAAACATAGTAAAAGCAATATACAGCAAACCGGTAGCCAGCATCAAACTAAATGGAGAGAAACTTGAAGCAATCCCACTGAAATCAGGGACCAGACAAGGCTGCCCCCTTTCTCCTTATCTTTTCAATATTGTACTTGAGGTACTAGCTCGGGCAATTCGACAACATAAGGAGGTCAAAGGGATACAAATTGGAAAGGAGGAAGTCAAACTATCATTATTTGCAGACGACATGATAGTCTACCTAAGTGACCCAAAAAACTCCACTAGAGAGCTCCTACAGCTGATAAACAACTTCAGCAAAGTGGCAGGTTATAAAATCAACTCAAGCAAATCAGTGGCCTTCCTATACTCAAAGGATAAGCAGGCTGAGAAAGAAATTAGGGAAATGACCCCCTTCACAATAGCCACAAACAGTATAAAGTATCTTGGGGTGACTCTTACCAAACATGTGAAAGATCTGTATGACAAGAACTTCAAGACTCTGAAGAAGGAAATGGAAGAAGACCTCAAAAAATGGGAAAACCTCCCATGCTCATGGATCGGTAGAATCAATATAGTTAAAATGGCCATTTTGCCTAAAGCACTATACAGATTCAATGCAATACCCATCAAAATCCCAACTCAATTCTTCACAGAGTTAGAAAGAGCAATTATCAAATTCATCTGGAACAACAAAAAACCCAGGATAGCTAAAACTATTCTCAGCAACAAAAGAAAATCTGGCGGAATCAGTATCCCTGACCTCAAGCAATACTACAGAGCAATAGTGTTAAAAACTGCATGGTATTGGTACAGTGACAGGCAGGAGGATCAATGGAACAGGATTGAAGATCCAGAAATGAACCCACACACCAATGGCCACTTGATCCTCGACAAAGAGGCTGAAAACATCCAATGGAAAAAAGATAGCCTTTTCAACAAATGGTGCTGGTTCAACTGGAGGTCAGCATGCAGAAGAATGGGAATTGATCCATCCTTGTCTCCTTGTACTAAGCTCAAATCCAAATGGATCAAGGACCTCCACATAAAGCCAGACACTCTGAAGCTAATAGAAAAGAAACTGGGGAAGACCCTTGAGGACATCGGTACAGGGAGAAAGTTTCTGAACAGAACACCAATAGTGTATGCTCTAAGAGCAAGAATTGACAAATGGGACCTCATAAGGTTACAGAGTTTCTGTAAGGCAAAGGACACCATCAAGAGGACAGATCGGCAACCAACAAATTGGGAAAAGATCTTCACCAATCCTACATCAGATAGAGGGCTAATATCCAATATATATAAAGAACTCAAGAAGTTAGACTCCAGAAAACCGAACAACCCTATTAAAAAATGGGGTACAGAGTTAAACAAAGAATTCTCACCTGAAGAACTTCGGATGGCGGAGAAGCATCTTAAAAAATGCTCAACTTCATTAGTCATTAGGGAAATGCAAATCAAAACAACCCTAAGATTTCATCTTACACCAGTCAGAATGGCTAAGATTAAAAATTCAGGAGACAGCAGGTGTTGGAGAGGGTGCGGAGAAAGAGAAACACTCCTCCACTGCTGGTGGGGTTGCAAATTGGTACAACCACTCTGGAAATCAGTCTGGCGGTTCCTCCGAAAACTGGGCACCTCACTTCCAGAAGATCCTGCTATACCACTCCTGGGCATATACCCAGAGGATTCCCCACCATGTAATAAGGATACATGCTCTACTATGTTCATAGCAGCCCTATTTATAATTGCCAGATGCTGGAAAGAACCCAGGTATCCCTCAACAGAAGAGTGGATGCAAAAAATGTGGTATATCTACACAATGGAGTACTATTCAGCCATAAGAAACAATGAATTCATGAAATTCTTAGGCAAATGGATGGAGCTAGAGAACATCATACTAAATGAGGTAACCCAGACTCAAAAGGTGAATCATGGTATGCACTCACTAATAAGTGGTTATTAACCTAGAAAACTGGAATACCTAAAACATAATCCACACATCAAATGAGATACAAGAAGAAAGCAGGAGTGGTCCCTGGTTCTGGAAAGACTCAGTGAAACAGTATTTGGCAAAACCAGAACGGGGAACTGGGAAGGGGTGGGAGGGAGGACAGGGGAAGAGAAGGGGGCTTACGGGACTTTCGGGGAGTGGGGGGCTAGAAAAGGGGAAATCATTTGAAATGTAAATAAATTATATCGAATAAAAAAAATAACAATAAAAAAAAAGAATTTTACTTTAAAAAAAAAAAAAGAAAAGACAGTGTACACAGAAGTGCACTGGGGCAGTGGATCCCTTGAAAAGATAATATAAAGGGCAGGCTAAGCAGATGGAAACAATATGGAGGCCACATCGTTTACATTTTACATTAGAGAAGAATTTTCTCCTCTCCTGGCCTTGCTCAGACTTTAACCAATTTCCTGATTTTTTTTTCACGTTCCAGAGACTGAAGGGACATTGGCATAATGTGCTCCCCACAGCTTATTTTAAATTTGTCCAGCTGAATTCAACAAATATTTATTGAGTACAAACAAGCCCTATGCTTGGAATATGGAGATGACACAAAGAAGCTAGACACTGTGTTCTTGCTCCCAGGGGCTTTACGATTTGCTGGGAGCAGAGGCAGAGTAAAGCAAGCATACATGTCTGTCTGTCTGTCTCTCTCTGTCTCTCTCTGTCTCTGTGTCTCTGTCTCTGTCTCACACGTGTACACACACACACATACATACACACAGACCCTCACAGATACACACACACACACACACACACACACACACACGCATGTACACACACATACACATAGACACACACACATACGCACATGTACATACACATACATACACATAGACACACACATACACACACATGTACATACACACACATACATACACAGACACACATGCACATGCACATACAAATACACTCGCACATACATACACACAGACACACACACACAACACATGCGTGCACACACACATACACATAGACACACACATACACACATGCACATGCACACACACATACATACACATAGACACACACATACATACACGCACATGTACATACATGTACATACATACACATAGACACACACGTGTGTACACACACACACATACAGACATGCACACATGCGCACACACACATCCACATAGACACACACACACACATACACACACACCCCACCAGCAGCAGCACCACCATTCCTGATCTGGGAGGCTGAGAGACTCCCATTTCCCATGACTAAAGGTTCCAAACTCTTGGCTTGAGATTCTGACTGTATTACACACGCTGTGCTATCTCGATTCCCTCTGATGCCTAATGACTCCTACCCATGTGGGCTCTTTCACAAAACAGAACCAGTTTAGTGACAGATATAAAATGAGAGCTCTTTGGAGTAGAAGACTCTTTAAAAGCTGCTAGCATTTTGGAGGATATTCAGGTCACATATTTCTCCCACTCTGCAAACATATGAATTGCGCAGATGCCTGAGGTGGAGCATGATTGAGAGGCGCATGATCTTATTATTAGATGTAGTGACCTGGGAGCACATAGAAATGAGAAGATTTTTACTCCTGCTTTTTTTTTTTCCTTTACCACCAGTTTCTATTTCTAGCTCCTCCTCAGGGGTGGAGCCTCACTCGGGTTAGAGACCACCAGTATATGTGGCCCGTACTATTCTTGAGGATGGTGTTCTCAGTACAGATCCCCATACAGTTCTGTCTGCAGTCCCGATGGCTAGACAGATCCCTGCTGGAGCTGGCTGGCTCTATCAAGTTGGTACAGGACCAGACTGTTCTCATGAAGCCACATTATCCCCTCCCCCATCCACAGCCTGGCTCTGTTCACACATTTAATTTTCTCTCCTGGGTCGCCTTGCAAATCCTGTGTTGATCCTACTCTTTCTCTCCCACCTGTTGACTGGCACATTCTTTTCCCACCCAGATTTCTCACTCTGCCACCCACCTTTACCTTGTCTATCACTTACTATCTACTTTGTTGCTCTTGATACGAGATCATTTGATTTTTGATTGTAGGCATTAGAAGGATTTAAAGATGTCAGTTTATTCCCTTCTAGATTATAGCCAAAGCTCCGTTGAATGTTTAAATGCAGTCCCCCATCTTGCTCACGCGTCCATGGACCCTGCCAGTTCCCTCTTTGGCCTCAAGAGGCGCTCTCTGTCAAGGCTTTCTTCTGAGTCCCGACAGGTGTTCAGAAGGGCCTGGTTGGTGGGCAACAACAAAGGGACCAGATCCCAAGCCTCCCTGACTCACACTGAGCAGAGGTTTCTACTGCCAGCTTTCTGCAGTTGAATTTTTACTCTTGTTGTTTTTAAGCTTTAAACAACAGAACCATGGTGACCCAAGGAAATGACAAAGGTTTCATGACATGTTTTCAAGGGTTTGGCTTAGTTCCGTTTTTAATGAAAAAAAAAAAGTGTGTGTTTGGTTGGGTGGAAAATGTTAAGAGAAGAAAATTTCTATATTTGACAGCGCAGGAACACAATGCTGCAGGTGTATTTCAGGAATAAAAGCCCTGAACAAGGCATTGCTGTTTGAATACGGCTTTGAGCTTTATTTTAGCTTGCCTATCCTTCAGTATCCTCATCTATGAAATGGACACCTACCGACTTCAAAAGCCTCTTGTGAAAAATGAACAGGATATATATTTACCATATATTTGAATTTGTGTGAATATATATGTATATTTACATATATATATATATATTTACACATACATATACATATACTTAGAATGATGGTAGTACCTGGTGGATATTGATACTAAATAAGTATTAATCAATATAACTATTTTACATAGAAAGACTTCACAGAAATATTGGACCTCAGGTTTTGTGGCATTTACTATAATACATTATTTAATACTAGGTCATTATTATTTATTATATTAAGCCTACGTTTTGGTAATAATATTGCTTATTATCAGTTATTTGCTATTTTGAAACCTCTGCAACCTCACTGGGAATGACATTAAGAACTGCTTTGCTGTGCCCTTCATAAAGGTCAAATGAGGTGTGATCGGGCTGTACAATGTAAAGTGATTCCTGAATCCCTGTGGATGCCAGATAGGGGTGCTTCCAGCAGCCTCACTGAGCTTAACGAGTAGTGTGCTGCACCCCTACTTTTGTAATAGCAAATGATTGTGAGTAGTGTCAGTACTTTTCTTTAGGAAGCCAGGGGAGAGGCTGACATTTTAGTGACTATGTCACTTTGGGTAAGTCAGCTCACTGATCTGTAATTGGTGTATTTGAGCCAGATGCTAGGAAGATTCTACCAGCAAAAAAGTTCTTAGAATCTAAGATCCTAGAGAGTAATCACCACATTCAAATGGCAAATGCCATAACTGTCTTTCTGGATCTATGCCAGATCTCAGTGATGACATTGGGGCCATACTGCAGTGTGAGGCTGGTTGGTCCCAAGATTACATGGGCATGGAAGCTAGGGAGAAGATTTTCATCATAAGCCCCTGGATAAGTAAGTTTTAGCACCACCAGTAAGACCTCTTCATCCAATGAATGGCAGTGGAGATTACCCAATATACAGGCTTATGGGTGGATAAGAAAGGTCTGTATGGTACTAGTAAAAATGTACTCTTTTGTCCATAAAACATGATGAATTAAAAATCTGGTTGATGGATGAATGTAGACATATTTTCCTGAAAGATGAGTGGACAGGAAGTGGACACTAAATATGTCTTGGATGGATATATCACTTCCTTTCTTGGGCCTCATCTGTAAAATGAAGCCCACAATGGCTGGACTACATGTGTTCCAGGGCACTTTGTAGCTCCAACATTCTACAAGTTCATTATTTCCTTTCTTCTAGATACCCCTGGCTAGCAGCCCAGACTAAAAATGGTCTCTATGAAGGATTACTTTACCTACTTTCTTACAGGGCTTTTCATTCATCTTCATTTTCTGGTTCAGGATAAATGTATGCTCTCAGCTACTTAGAAAACTCTCTTCTTTGATTTTTCTTCTTAAGCACAGAAATAAATGAAATCTGGTATGTGAAGTGCTTAGCACAATGTCTCATTCATAATAATGTACTCATACATATGTGTGTACAGTTTCCTAATACTTCATCCTTTAATTTTTTTCCTCGGGTCTAAATACCCATGTTACTTAAAATACTTTATTTTGTAAAACACAGGGTCATTTATACTATTCTTTTCAGGAGAAGGTTTATTTTGGTTACTCCAAACAGCTCATATAGTCAAGAACACTGCACTATGGGTCCTAGTCTCTAGATGCTCCTCAATGCCAAATCAGGTTCTCAAAAGGACAAAGCTTTGCCTTCAGATTGCTGCACAAAGATATTAGGAATATGTGTTTTCTGGATATCCAACCCTGACTCAATTCAAATAGGTTTGTGATGTTGGGCTGCTGATAAAGAAGAGAACTTTGTTGGGTCAAAATCTAACTCTGAGCTGTTTTGCTGATACCTTCCAACAGTGTATTGCATATGAGAAGACACAGATTTATCTCAAGTGAGCTTAAACCTCTGATTCTAAGTTTTCCTCATGTTGATAGAAAATATGGGGTGGTCTGTATGAACCGCAGGGAAATCAGAATGTTCTTACCAACCCTTTGTGAGGCTACTGAAACCACAGTACACTCTCAGGGGTGTAGACCCAAGTGCAGATCCTTGTTCTCATTTTTCAGAAAAGGAAGCATGGACTCAAGAGGCTATAAATGAATTATAAGGGCAAGAAAAACTAGCATTGGGAACAGTAGCAGTTCCTAGTTAGACCAAGTTTGCTGAGCATAGTTTGTAGAGGTCTTAAAGGTGCTTCAGGTAACCTGGGAAGGCTAGGGTAAAGCTAGCCTTGACCCAGAAACTCTCTTCCATTATTTCAGAAGCCCCAAGAAAGCACCTAGTCTTTGTATCTTATGATGATTGATGTTCACTGCCATCTTGCTAGCATAGAAGCATCGCTTTGGATGAGTCTCTAAAGGCATCTCCTGAAAGGTTTAACTGAGCATAGAAGACCTACCCTAAGTGTGGGTGGCACTGTGCTAAGACCTAGGGTCCTAGAATAAATAAAAAGACATAAAATGAAGTTGAACACCAGCACCCATCTGTCTCTGATTTCTAGTGCAGCATGAGCAGCTGCCTCATGCTCCCTGCCACCATGATGGACTACTCAAGCTGGAATAAATCATCCTTACCCCAATTTGCCTATGCCCAGCATTTTGTCACAGCAACAAGAAAAACACATACCATAAATTTGTTATAAGGATTTCTATTTATTTACAAACTAATGAAGAAAATCCAATGGCATAGGCAGTCCTGTGCTTTCACTTGTTCAATATCTCAACTGGGGAGAAAAGTGTCTTCTAAGGCCAATTGTTCCTACTTGAGTTTTGTAGCATTGAATCTTCTACCTCACGCCACATCTACAGCTTAGAGTTTGACCACACTCCTTACACTAGAGAGAAAATGAGGGGAGAGCAATGGAGGGAGTTGAGAATGGCATGGGGAGCTTGCCTTTTGAGGGAATAAGAGGACCAGAGCTAAAAATAATATTAAATAAAAAATCATGAAGCGTAGAAGACATAAAAATAAGAGGAAAAGAGTCTTCTGCTAAAGAATGATAGATAAAAAGATGAAAAGAGATATAAACATTAACAATCTCATAGGAAGCCCAATGTAGAGTCAACATGCCACTGGGTGTTGGTGATACTGTTGTGAAAATTGGAAAAATGTTCCTTTGGCTATTCTGGTGCCTCTGGCAAAATTTGTTCCATATTTGTGGCACTTGAGCTAAAATAGTGGTCGACCCTTGCTTCAAAGGGTAATAACTTCTAACACTGATCCAGATTGCTGTTGCCAGCAGGGACTTGGTGAGACAGATGCCCTGTAGCTGAAGGATTATCAGAGGAAAGAAAGGCGGAAGTAAGATCCCTTAGGTGAGAGGGATCAGAAGAATGAACTCATCCAGTCTTTCCTTCATTTACCTACTCAACAAAAATACAGTGAGTTGATTCTGGGTGTGACTCATTTCTGAGCATCATCATCTCCATTTGCCTCCCCCAAAACCCATACTATTTTTTTTTCTATTTTATAGAAGAAAACACAGGAGCTCAGAGTGCATTTCTTAAGGTCAAAAAAGAGAAGGCTTAAATTCTGTTCTGCCGAACTCAAAAACCTTGCTGCTTGCTATAAAACATGCTATGAGGGAACTAAAAATGACTGGGATATAAAATATGTCTCAAGTGGCAATATTTATGAAGCATGTTTGTGTGAATCAGGTGCTATTCTAGATTATGGCCTCCTGGCTCAGGCCAAGGCCCTGCCCTCTGGGAGAGGAAATGTGGTAGAAGATTGGACGATGAATAAAAGGAGAGATGGGCTGTAAATGCTGACTGTTGCTGATGGCAATGACGGAAAATATGGCTTGGGGAGGTCTTGGGGAGTTGGTAGCACTGCCGACCATTAGGAAAGACCTAACTGAGGAATGGTGTTCCTGCATTGAGGGTGAAAGACCAGGCTTATGCAGGAAACTGTTCATTCATACATCTATTGAGTTCTGACTGTGTTTTTGATGCTCCCAAGCTCTTATCCAGTGCCTCAGTTGACTAGTGCACTGTCATGAGAGGCAAAGAGCATCAGAATTCTTTCTTGATGAAGGACTGGGAGATGGAGAGAGGTATGCGTGGGGCAGAACTACATAGCTCATCAGTGCCTTCACAGAAGCTTAAATCCAGCTCCACTCACATCAGACCTAGGCTACTATTTTACCTTTCACAGAGGTGTTCTTGTAGAATCTGACAGAGATCCCCAAAACCAAAGTCATAGCTAAGCAAGAGACAAGTCGGAAACTGCTAAATCTTGCAAAGGACATTGATTTAAAAAGTAAAGCTCAACCTAAGGTAAGAACAGGGGCAAGATCCTTCTACGGCTCTCTACAGATGGATCTGCACAGATGTCCTAAGATGAGGATGGGACCATTGGGATTGATTTAGGATACATGAGGGAACTGAAAACACCTTTTTCTAGACTTCCAGAGAAGTTCTGGAATAAAGATCCATATGGGGATGTAGTTCCTTGGTGGAAAAACTTGTCTAATACCTGCTGCAAGGGCCAGTCTAGGAAGCCATGTTTTCTCCAGGAAGCATGAAACTTACTCTGCTCGCGTGTAGTGAAAATTCTGAAGGAATTATGAACATGGGCATAGCAAGGGAAAGATTCAGCTGCTGGAACTCTGGCTAAGAAGAGGGGAAGTCTAGAGAATCACAGAACAATGCCAATAATCCACAATGGCCCCTCGGACTTTGCTCTCTATCCCTGCACTGTATTTTTGTTGTAAAAATAAAACAAAATAGAAATGTACCAAAGACTGTTTCAGTTCAGTTACTTGTTCTCTTGCTGTAATAAAATACCATAACCAAAGCAGTCTACAGAGGAAAGAGTTTATTTGGCTTATGGTTACAGAGGCGGGAGGCCATAATGGCATGGCAATAAATGACCAGAGCAGGAAGCAGGCTGATCACATCATTTACCAGCACAAAGAAAACAGAGAAACCTAGAAGTTGGCAAAGCTAGAGACTATCACTTCCTTCACAAAGTCTCTGCATCCTAAAAGTTTCATAATCCCTCTAAATAGCCCATCAACTGGGGATTATGTGTTTAAATAAATGAGCCTATGTCGAGGGGACAACATTTTCCCACTCAAACTACCACAGACGGTATAATTTGTGAATATAGTCATGGACTACAAAATGTCATTGATGAATCAATACAGGACAATGATTCTCTAAGATTATACTTCCTAGTGATACTCTAGCTGTCTTCGCTTGCATAGGCACACTTCCTAGTATGCATACAACATTGAAATTGCCCAATAATTCCCAGAAATTAGCCCTGTCATTGAATTATGAACAATTTTAATAGAAATGTGCTGTTCTCCTTTCTGGAGGCTAAAGTTCAACATCATGCTGCCAAAGATTCAGTGTCTGATGAAGATCTCTGGTCTCTTTTTCTAGGATGACAGTCCTCCCTGCCCATAGCAGAACCAGGCAGAAGAGACTGATGTTTAAAGGGGCTTAGCTAGTTTGCTCAAGCCACTTTATTAGATACCTAATCCCATTTCTGTCTTGTTTAGGGGTGGTGCTCTGTAACCAAAGGGCTTACCTCTTCATAATGTTGTATGGAGAACGGGAACTAAGTATCAATTTCAGTGCTGAAAGGGACCCCATACTTCTAATCACAGCAGATCTTTGTTCTCCTGGTGAGTAGCTTAGCCTATGAAGCAAAAGGAGAAGAGCCAAAAAGGGAGAGGGACTGGTGTCTCCCCTGGGCAAAAATCCATCTAGGAGAAAGGTGGGGCAAGGACTTAACATTTTTAAAGTGGCTAATGCGGAAGGTAGGACCTAAAATTGGGCCTCTGTTTCTCATTCAGAGGCCACAGGAAATGAAAATTAGAATTCTAAAAACAAAAACTCAAAGAGGCTTGGAGGGGAGGAAACCCTCCTCAGAGTAGACAGTGGGGGTTGGTATAGAGTTGCTGGCAGGCTGCCTAGCTGTGAGGAAGTCCTGGAATAGGAGCGACACCTATCCTGGGTCCACACCATCGCCCTTGTCTGCAGCAAGAGGAGACCGCCAATCTAATCCTCTGCTGCACTGAAGGCAGACATCTGCTTTGCTCTCTCTAATTTAGTGTAGGAAGCCTGGCTCGCTCTCCGCTCTCTGGTATAGATAACAATTCCTAGCTGGCAGGCAGGCTGGGGAGCCAGGAGCTCATCTGCATCCCTCCTTAGCTAGCATTCCATCACCCCACAGTCCTCCCTCCCCAGGCAGGCTGCAGCTGGCCAGGCCCTATACACAGAAGCTTGAGGTGCCAGGGGAAAGGGCAGGGTTAGTGACTCAGGGAGATGCTGCATACTTGCTCTCATAGGCACAGGGCTGCAGTTCCCAGAACAGACTCTGCTCAGAACCTTCTGAGCCAGCTCTGCCCTCAGAGGAACCAGGAGGGAGGAGGTGTTCCAGGCTGGGCATGCTGAAAATCTGGATGGAAAGAAGTTTGTTGTACACTAACAGGCACTCTGGGATTGCTGTCCTCTTGTAGGGAAGCACTCCACAAAGGGCTTTGCAGCCCCCTATGCTGGCAGGTCCTGAGCACAGTATCCTTTCCTTTGAAAGCCAAAAACCAAACAAATTCCAAAACTAATATGGACTCCAGGACAGCTCCATCTGTACCTTCTCCTATGTGGAAACAGGAGCAGCTGCCTATTTTCCTCCTGGGATGTTTTCTACATGTCCCAATGAAAGATTGGGGTCTCAATACTTATTCTCAGTGGGATGAGAAAGAAAATAATTAGCTTTCTGATTTATAGGATCATGGTTTGGAGGCCAGCCTGAGCTACATATAGGGATGGCATCCTAAGAGACAAAAGGGATAAAGTAGTTAATCAAATAAACACCACCACAAATTGGCTTAAGTAAAGGAGCATAGATTACTCAACTTACCAGGATTCAGAGCCCTGCTGGAGTTAACCTCTCAGACAGTCTTGTCTGGAGCCTTCTTCCTGTCCTTGGCTCTACTTCCTTCTGGGTGATTGGGAATGGGATCACTTTATAAAACCAGGGAAATGACTATGGGTAACTCTAGGCTCACATGGTTCCTGTTTGGTAAGCTTTCTCACCTTCTAAGATTCTGTGTGGCTATGTTTGGGGCATGTGATCTGCCTTGGATCCAGTTTTAGATGTGTTATACAGGCAAAGTAATAGGCCCACAGTCTATTGCAATGGCATCAAAGTAAGTGAAGGATTTGGGCAAGGGTCTTTTTTTAACTGTTGCCTCAAACAACAGCATATCCTATCTTTTCCTGGAGTTGGCTGTGTTTGGAGCTGTCCAACAGCACTTTCTCTATTCAGTCAAGTCTCCACTCACTCTCCTAGGTTCTTTCAATTCAGTGCTGTTTTTAAAAATTCCTGAGGCATTTTCTACAGTTCTTCCCCCTAGCCAGTGTCTTTCTGTAGCTCCAGCCTTCCTGTCTCCATAGCCAGCAGCTGTCCCTTCGGAGTTCTCTCCAGACATTGTCCTCATCATGCAATGAGGTCAGCAAGTCCTGCTGAGTCAGGCTGGGACAGAGCCCAAGTGCAGTCTTAGCGTGCAGGACCTTCTCTGCCTCATTGTGGGGGTGAGCACTTGAGGCACATTGTCCTCATGGAAAGCTTTAAAAATTCATCTCTCTACCTCCAAGATCCTGGATCCTGAAATAGTTCCTTCTAAGCACAACTTAGATGAGGCCAATCCACCTTACATCGTCTGAGTTGAAAGGGAATGAGTGGGCCATTTTCTCCAATGCCGAAATGTTCCTATAATGTCTTAATAAGTGGCCATTCTTCTTGAGTTTAGAAGTCTCCATTATTGGACAACTCTCCATGCTGACAACTTTCATCTCTTCTTTTCAATCAGACTACAAGAGAAAAAAGAAGGGCGAGTTCCTTATGCTAAAGGAGTCCAAGGGCAGTTTCTACTGCATGGCCTGCATTGTGACTTGATTACCTGTACTATGGATACTGAGCACCCACGGACTCACAGTCATTACAGAGGTAGAACTTATCCATGTGTGCCTATGGCCAGGGTCTGCTGCATGGGACAATACGTAAGAATTCAGAGATTGTAGGCATTGCACACTCTTGTCTCTCATGGCCCAAGATAGGACCAGGTTATTTCCTTGCCTTAGAGGAACTGGATGTTGAGCTCTCTACCCTTATAATGTCACCCTGGGCCTTCTACCTACAGAATATGGGAGCAGGTGGTCTACTATAGTCAGGGAAGAAGGTACAGGTATAACTGGGATTTTCTTCCTAGTGATGGGTAGAGCCATTTTAAGGTGGCACGAGGTATGCAGGGTCCCTCACCTTTCCTGTGGGGAAAAAAGTTGTGATGCAGCAAACACAAGAGAGAAAATTTCCACTTCTCCCCTCCCTCTATTTCCATGCTCATGTGCTCTTTCCCTCTTCTGTATCCTGGACCCACAGAATTCCACAGTACTTCAAATACTCCCTGAAGTCAAACATTGTCTCAGCCATCATGGAATTTATGTCCTCATAGGAGAGAAGGACAAGTATTTATAATCCTATAACATTGTGGCCATGTAAACACGAGATTCTGAAAAAGACATTACATAGAAAAGAGGAAGGCTTGCTCTCAACAACATCTCCCATTAGATACCCTTTGGTGGTAATCACAAAGACTGTCTAAGAGCCGAGTTTTCTTGTTCCCTTTGACTTAGGTTTACAACAAGCTGTTTTCTTCTAGCTCTTAAAACTGCAGGGACAGTGGTTTTCCTTGGTTACCCTTGAAGCCTAGAGCTTCATTGTCTACTTTATATTTACCATGCTCCAAAGTGGAACCCTCAGTTTTCCCTATTCTTATTAAAGTCATAGTCATATCTTCTGAATTCTATGTCTACCCTTAAGTTTCAATCGTGGACCCTAGAACTTTCTGGAATGTTGGCTGGGGCATAGCCTTCTTAGGAAGGTAAACCATGGTGATGAACTACCCTATGGCTCCAGAGACTGGAGGTAGCTGGGTACCAAGGGTGATACTCTATTTGTTCAGCATGCATAGATGGAGAATGACAATATAGAGGAGGGTTTGGCCACTGGAATACTGGCCATCGAATCTCAGCTTCCAGAGAGGACAGTGTACCAGAGGAGCCTCATCTGTCAGGAGGACCAGAAAATAAGGAACCAGTAATTGCGATCAACCCAATATTAAGCTTAATATACTTAGGCTACAGTTATGAGACAACAATGTTCACATCCATAGCTATTTCCTAAGTATCCACCAGAATTTAACGTGAAACTCTCTAATCCTCTCTATATCCTGTCCCACTCAAATCCAAGTTTCCAATATCTTTGCTGTTCTAAAACAGCCCCACTTTTTAATGTGTTTGGTAATTTCACATGTAGTAGAAACAAGTATTTTACCTTCAATTGCTCCTGTTCTGAACTAGTGTTTCCTTGTGGCTTTCTCTTCTGATGATCACTGACCACTTGTTCTGTGGTTTTGCAGGGGCCACATGCTTGCTCAGCTGCTATGTGTGTCCTAGAATCCTTACAGAGCTGTAAGTGCACTCCAGAGAAAAGAGAAAGCCCATCTTACACAGGAAGGTCTTAGAGTCAAACACACATGCTTTTGATTTGAGAGTCTACTCTTACAGCACCAGTGACCATTAGAAAGCTAGTTAATGTGTGTGACCCTAGCCTACTCGTTTGTGAATGGCAGGTAACAGCCTGGAAGGGTCACAGTCCTCTCTCTTCAGCCCCTTGAGTTTGCCATGCCTTCAGCTTCAGTTTCTCATCCGCCCTTTGCTGAGATAACACTCGTGCTTCCAGTTTCAGCTGAGATGCTGTGCTCCATGGAAAGCCTGCAATCCTCTGGTCAGGTTAGCTTTCTTGCCTGTGTTCTCATTTATTACATTGCCTCTGCCCGTGTCTCAGCATCAGCCTCTGAACTGTCTGGTCTCTGCACTTTCTCGCCACTTGGAGAAACTGCAAACTCCATAAAAATGGGAACTGTGATTTGCAAAACATCAAATCCCATCTTTGCTCTTCCTCATTCCTTTTAATCCAAAGATTTCTTAAAGCAAGCTATATTAGGTAAGGAATTCATGACTGAAATTCTGAAGAAAATGCCCACATCTTACTCAGTTCTCATTAGCTGGCATTGCAAGAGTTCAGCTCACCAAATTGCCGGCTCCATCTGAGTACTGTATTAGGCTCCAGGCAATGATCTGCTTTAGGTGTAGAAATTAAATAATGTGTCCTCTGAATTGTTACTAATACCCAGTACTTTCCAATTTCATGAGATTCACAACTGGTTTTTGTATCTGTGAGACTGCCCAAATCTCTAAGAGAATGTATTTTCTTAGTGGATTTTCAAAAGCAATAGCAATCCCTACAGTTCATTTGGCACATATAGTTTTAAATATTTTATTTAAAACTCAGCCACATGCAAATTCATTGTAACAACCTAGGCACTTTATTTAGAATACCAACAATGATCACTTGTATGTATTATCTTGTATTTACTTTAAATGTTGTTGCTTCTAAAGTGGAATAAAATTTAGCCCCAGAAGAAGCAGCTTCAGGGTCTATGACCAATGGTCCAGCCTTCTGGTTTGCACTACCTTTGTTATCTTGGACAAGTAATTTTATCCCTTCTGTCTCAGTTCCTCAGTCTAAAAGATGGAATTGGAGCATTTGCATTGTAGCATTGTAGGATTAATGTATGAGTTAAATGAGATGTTGTCTGTAAGGATTAGTAGCAATGCTTAGCACTTGGTACAAATGCTGTATAAAGTTAGCTATTATTATGTGTCAAGGTAAGTCAAATATAAGAAAAGCATTTGGATGAGACTGGATTTGAATTTCCTGTCAGCTGCATATTACTCTGATCCCTCAGCATTTCTATTCAGTAGGGAGGGGGCAGCATTATCCACATTTTACAAACAGTGGAATTGAGCCACAGAGAAGCAAAATATATCGTGCACAAGTGGCAGCCGAAAACTAAGACTGACTTTGTAGACGTAAATTCCAAAGTGCTTTCCAGGTGGCTGAGTGACTGGGCAGTTAACAGCGAGTGTAAACCTAGCTTTTGCAAGTCTGAACAGAGACAGATCTCCTTTGCCTCTTCTGCCAACTTTCTCCATGGATACTGTCAATATCAGTCCTGTCTCTGTGTCTGAGATACCATCAGATTATGTCTTCCTGCCTGGTTTTCTTAGCTTTCCTAAAACCCACATCACAGGCTTGAGTGGAGCATCAGTTGATGACCTCTTCTACATAGCCTGCCTCTTCAGGTATAACTCCTTGAATTATGCTGGGTATGTAGTCCTCACTTGGCTGTCAATTGAGTTTTAGGGGTTTTACTGAGGCTTTAAACCACTTGAGACCCTCACAGCTGAACCTGTTCCAAACATTTATCCTAAAGATATAGCATACCCCACCCCCTCCAATACCATATCATGTTTTCCTACTGCTACCACAGGAAAAGGATCCGCAAAAGACCCAGATTCTCCCTCTGTCTTTTTATATGCTCACCAGAGGGAAGTCTCTGTCTCCATTAGGACCGGGACTGTTTGGCTCTTTAGAAAAGCAGCCTCCAAGAGTTTGTGGGTGCGGGGAGATCCCAGTGCCTGAACTCAGGCTGTTCAAGAGGACCAAAGACACGTTGCTTTTCTGTCCACTAGGGGGCTACTTGTAGAAGGCTGGGAAAACGGCTTAAAAATATGCTGCTGAAATTTCAGTAAGAGGGGAAAAGAGAGAGCTTGTGAGAGACAGCAGAGCGGTCCCAGGCTTCCTCATCTCGTTCACGTCAGAGGCAAGAACCGACCCTGCTAAGGCTGTTGTCTCAACACGCAGAGACAGAGCTGGAGCAGCCTCAGAGACATTGAAAGAAGAGATCCTCCCTGACCCAAGAAATTACCACGAGTGGAGTAAAGCCATCTGACTTTTTGGTCTTATTTTGGTTGCCTCTTCTCTCCTTCTACTGGTAGACCTACCAGCTGCTGTTTCGTTTCTTTCGTGAAGCCTTCTCTGTCTCTTCCTCTCAGAAAAAAAGGGGAAGGAAAGAGGTGGGCTCTCTAGGTGAGCGCGTCAGCTGGCTCCAGCTCGAACAGACAAGAATTCTCTGCCTAGGAAGCTGCTCTCGCTCCGGCTACCCACCCCCCAACCTGGGTAAGTCCGGAGTGCTGCGCTCCTGTTTCCTTGCTAGCGATTTCAGCACCACGGAGAGCGATCAGATGCCTGTCTGTTCTTCAATCCATTTGGCTGTAAGGTTACATCTCTTTTAGCTGCCTGTAAAGCTGGGTTCTGCGTAGGGAAAAAAGAAAGGAGAAAGGCGCAAAACTGTGTCTACCGAATTAGAGGGGGATGTAGACCTTGGCCTTGGGAATGAGCCCGAGCAAATGTATGTGTGTGCACTGTTGCATAAGACAGGTGAGGTCGGAGCTAGCAGGCTTGTAATTGTGCTAGTCTCCGTGTGAGGCTGTCCTTTTTATATGTAGCTGAGAGGGAGGGTTTGGGGGAAAGAGTCCTGGATTTTCCTTAATTAACTCTTTTGTAACCAGCCATAGGCGGTGGGAAAGTGTTACAGGGCAAACCTGGGAGATAGGAGTGGAGGTAGAGTTAAAAGTTGTGGTTCCAGGAGGGAGCTTGGAGGGGCAATATTTTAAAATGCCATTTCCCCTAGGATTGCATGGATTCTTGTTGTGGTGACAGCCTAATCTGACCTTTTGCTTCCTTTCCCCCATGTCAGTTCATGGTGGGCAGGTGCAACAGGTTAGCCCCAGGCTGGGGATAAAGTTGGGGCTGAGGTCTCTAATTTCATGCTTCAAGGAAAATACTTAGCCTGGCGAGGACTGGCTGATTCACATTATACTACATTTGAATGCAGGCAGGGGCTACCATCCACTTTTCTGTTATCTTTGGTTGGAAAGAGGGAGAAAAAAGTCTATTCTCCCCTGTTTCCTGGGGCATTTCTCAATGACAAATACCCCATAGAAAAGGGTTTGTCTCCACTTGTCTAAAGAGTCAGAAAAAAACATAGACTGGCCCACATGTGAAAGTGTCTCCTCCAGCTCCCACCCAGGGGCTCCAGAGGCTCCTAAGATAGGAGACTTTCATTACTACATTCTACTGCTTTTTTCATGTTCTCTCTTCTCTCTCTCTCTTCTCTCTCTCTTCTCTCTCTCTCTCTCTCTCTCTCTCTCTCTCTCTCTCTCTCTCTCTCTGCCTCTCCATTTCTCTGCTGTCTGTTCTCTTTCCTCTCCCATCTCCTGTTCTCCAACTACTTTCAATAAGTTATTTCTACCTGTCTTGCTTTGTTCCTTAGAGACACTATCTGCCTGCCCTCATGTCCCCCCATTTCTACTGAAGCCTACTGCATGAAGCTACTCAACAAGTGGCCTTGGGGGCTTGCTTCAATCACCAAAGTTTCCCAGGAGCCGGCATCCCTAGAGAAATGTGCAGCTTCTTGCAAGATAAAGCCTCAACTTGGTTGGCTTCTAACCCTTTGAGGTTCTGCTCACACATTCCTAGTGGGGTGGGGGACGGGTGGGCAGGTGGAGTTAGACACAGACCTTTTTCCTGTGATGTTTTGTGTTATGCTTTTAATTCAAAATCCTGGACTTTTCTCTGAGATGAGGAAAGTGCTCTCTACTTTGGTTTGTGGGAACCTCCTAGGTGGGATATAGAGTTCTGAAAGAAACAGTACCACCTTCCTTTGCACCACCCCGACCCTGTGCTTATCAGCATCAGATCTAGACAGTTCAGTGTGTCTTTCAAATGAATGGCAGAAAGTAGATTATAGAGATGGAAAGACAGAGATGTAAGAGGATGTAATGGTAGAAAAAGGTTGAAACATGCAACTTTAGAGAACCAGAGGCCCACACAGACTCCTTCAGGTCCATCCTTCCCTTCACATCACCACAGCTGTACCAGTAAGTGGATAGATTTCTGTATCCCATGTCCCTGAATGCTTAAAAAGCTGTGCCCTTGCAAAGGAGCCTCTCTTAAAGATGCCATTTGTTACAGATGTCACAGTTATCTTATTAATGCCCGTACATTCTCTCTGGAAGAAAAAAAAGCGGTCAGTAACATTATTGGGTCCATTTTTAAACAGCAGAGACAAGCATTGGGTCACAGAGTGGCAAAAGCAGAAACATAACTTCTGATGTACTGATCTCCTCACCTGTAAGTGTGGAAGTGGTCATGTGTGGGAGAGTGAAAACTTGCCACCATGCAGTTCACATGTGCATGCAGAGCTTGTTAGTGAGTTCACTGTGAAACGGTGGGCTCTCCCTGGAGAAGAATTAGAATCAACCAGACCCCTTGCCATGCTGCTGATGCCCAGAAACCAAGTGAAGAGCTCTCTGTGCTGATGGTGACAAGAGGCCCTGGGCTGCCAGCCTCTGGGATGAACTGAAGTCATATGCCCAGTGTTCACATTCCCTTTACCTTAGAATGCCAGGCAGAGGCCCTTTCCTAGAGCTCTTTGCCATAGACGTATGAGTTTGAAATGTTTACTCACTTTGCTGACATGGGGTCCTTCATGGGGCTGCCTTTATTGAGTCCTCTGTAACCACAGATGGTATGGAGGAGGATGACCAAGGATCAGGAAACAGCTGGGCTTCTACCACCTAAAGGAGTGGGGAATGGCACAAACCCACTGTAAACATACAGCCTCTACTTTCCCAGAAGCCTCTTCTTTCACACCTGCCAGGATCTGGAGAGAAGGCTACTGCATACCTACTTCTGTCTTCCCCTCCCTGAACAAAAGAAATGCTGCTAGGCTGCTTCTAAGGTATTGAGAAATGAGACATGCTAGGAAAAGATAGAGAGAAGGATGAAGCCAGTATCCTGATCTATTCTCTCTAAATCACTTTAAGTGACCATCTTTTACCTCACCTGGGCAACCGTTCCCTTTTATAATTGAGTTATAATTTGCGTCTAACAACATGGACAAAAGGTAACTACTTGGATTAGAGAGTTTTGACAACTGTGTCAAAATGATTATTTGACCTTTACCCCAAATAAAATATATAAAAATTCCTGCATGCTTCTTTCTAGTCAACCCTTTTTCTTCCACAATCCCTTTGTGTGTTCAATGCTACCCTCATAACTCAAACAGCTGTGCTGTGCAATATAAATAATGCCGACTGTATTACATGGTAGATGTGTTATGTGGATCTTGGACTTTCATATGGACATCTCAGTTCTATGTTTACTGATGCTCTATGGATGGCAGGAAAGGTAAGGGAGGGGTGTTTTCTGCCTCTCAGCTTGTTGTCATGGTGGTAGAAAATAGTCATTTCAATTGTGTGTATGGAAGGCAACAGTTAAGTCCAAATAGTCTCCCACCCCGGGAAGAGAGCCTGCAAGTTCCTGCCTTTGAGCTAATCTGAGTTCATTTGATGGTACTACTCAGGAATATGAGTTAGAAATCATTATTAAAAATATGGAATTAAGTTTCAGGTGTATGGTCATGAGTCACTCTGACTGGTCTCCTAAGAGTGAGCAGAGGAATGACGACCCGTATGAGCTTAGTAGAGAGAGAAAAAACGAGAGCTCATTCACAGTGATAGTTCTTACACCATAGACGCCCGTCCAATTCACAAAGACCTGGGTGGGGTGTGTGCATTTGTCCTCATTATTTAAGAGTGGCTTTAAAACCTGAAACTATATGCTGACCTCATGTATCTCTATCTTTCCAGTTCTATCCATGACACCCCATTCACGTTGCTTCCATCTCTGGGCTTCTGGCTCCAGTAAGAAACACAGCTTCCCATTCATTAAGAAATAATGGAGTCATCAGAAGGTTTTCTGTGACGTTGTTAAGTATTTTTGTTTGTGCAGATATGTGTGTGCGTGTGCATGTGCATGTGCGTGCGTGCGCGCGCGCGCGCGCGCGCGCGTGTGTGTGTGTGTGTGTGTGTGTGTGTGTGTGTGTGTGTGTGTGTTATCATGGCACCTTGCTAATTCTCTTCTATCCTATCTCTATTCTATGGTTCAGGTGTTCAGGCATTGTACACAATTGAACCTGAGGTCTTCAACTAAGAACAAAGTTTCTGCTAGATCAACCAGTACACGAGAGTCCTCACAATTTGTCTATGTGAATCATGGATCCATTTACATGGTCAGTAGATAGCTAAGCCCTCTGCATCCCTCGATTTGAAGATGTTCCTACAGTGCTTTCTTTCAGGATATTGTCCTTCTGAATTCACCTTCCTCAGAGGATACATCAAGCCAGCTCTTTTACAGGAAGGGTCCTGGGTCATCTCTCTCAGATGATCTCTCACAATGGGCAGAGTAAGTTGCTAAGCTACACAGTATGAAGAACTAAAAGATGGCCAAAGGGCAGATTCCCTAAAACTAGGTAGAAGATTGTGCAAAATTTCAAAAGGTGAATGATGTCTCCAAAGGCACTGGGAGTGGATGACTTAGCAGAAGTCATCATTACTTTGTCTCGCTCTTGGTTTTCACTGATAAAGATGAGATTTGCCACCTAAGTAGTATTGCATCTTAAGAGCAGGGCAAGAGGGAGTGCAAGAAAGTAGTTTCAAATCTATTTCCAACCACATGCAGGGCTCATTAAAGCTTTGTCTTAAATGCTATTTTTAGCTAGAACTGTATTGATACATCTTTACCATAGGGGGTAATATTTGTACATCAGTTGGCGGATAGACCAATGGACCTTAACAGCCATATTCTCTTTGCTTTGCATCTTTTTATTCGTCCCAATCTGCATTCATTTATTTATTTACTTATTCATTTATTTGTCTTTGGGGTGACTCCAGTTTAGTGGCCTACACTTAGTGTGTAACCATAACCAGCACACGCATTTACACCATTCCATCACCTCAAACGGAAACTCTGAGGATAACATCCATTTACCCCTTCCCCAATCTCTGCCAACCACTACTTTGCAAGTCTGATCTAGGTATACCATACAGATGGAATCATCTAATTTTATCCTTTTGTATCCCACACTTACAAATTATTATATTTATTATTAGCATGTGTGTATGGCGTAGGGGGCACACATCCCATGATATACATATAGAGGTCAAAGATAACTAAGAGAGTCAGTTCTCCCTACCACCTTGCTTTTGAGGCAGGATCTCTTTCTGTTTCTGTCATACAGCATACTCCAGGATCCTGTGAGCCTCTGAGTGATTTTCCCATTTCCACCTCCCATCTTGCCACAGGAATGATGGGATTAATGATACTGATGCATCTCCCCATAGAGCTTTTCTATGTGAGTTCCAAGACTCAAACTCAGGTCATCAGACTGAGTACTTTTATCTACTGAGATATCTCTCTGGACTCCACACTATCTATCTCCAAGTATGATATATTAAAAATTCAGCCATTTTACAGCAGGCATCAGAATTTTCTTTGTTTTTACAACATATATATGTACACACACACACACACACACACAAATATCACCATCATTTTTTCTAGGTATGAACACTTACGTGGTTTTGGTCTTTTGCTTCTGTCTTTCTCGCCAGACAAGGCAGGGCACCTCTCTAATCAAAGCACTGATCTGAGTTGAAGTCAGTCCCTTTCCTGATAAGCATGAACAGGTAGTTCCTAGAAGCGAACTGGAGAGGCTACACTGAGCTAGTGTGTATGAATGGCCTGGGTCTATTTCCCGTGCTTAGGAATCACTGGTATATGGGACAGAGACAGTTTATGTGAACTAGAGTCCTCATTCTCCATTCCCTGAAGTGCCCCAGCTGTATCCCAGAGAGGTTCTTGGAGGCAGAAAGAGGCACATTACCCCTGCTTGAGGTTTGGACTGTTTAGTTTAAGGCCAAGGTTCTAATGGCAGAGGGAGTTCTGAGGTCTGCACAAGGGAGTTTACACACTCACTACAGTATTCTGAAGGGTGCTATCCTGATCACCCAGAGACTCTTTTCTTTTGGGAAGGGAACCTCCAAGCTCACTTGATTTGGTTTAATAGATGGTCATGAATTGGCTGTAGATGATTCAATAAAAGGCCATTACTCAGACCCAGGAGGTAGGGATGTGTTTTGATCATGTTGCATGGTGTGAAAGAGACAAAATAAGAAGACACCTGGAACACTGATTCAAAGACAGCAGCAACCAGGATATCTAGTACCTGACAGCAACTGAACAAAATCTCTAAACTGGAATTTGGCCTATGATACAAATTTAGCTAAAAAGGTTTTGTTGCTGGGCCCTAGCTGCTTATAATCTTCCTATTGATTAGTTATAAGATTAGCCAACACTCATTGAGTATTAACTCTGCATGTTAGTCAAGTACTTGGTGTGAAGAATGCTTTTGATTTATGTTTTTATTATTACAATTAATAAAACACTTTTAATACTCTGTATCATTTATTAACACTTTTAATACATCTGTATCTGTTGGCTAGTCATGATGATAGATATTATTATCCCCATTTTGCAGATGAGGAAATTGAGGCATTGTGGACTCAGATGCCTTACTCAGCTAAAATATAAGAGCTTTCACACTTGTCCCCCCTTTTTAGTAATAACAGCCATGATTTATGGAGGGTTCATGGTTTGCTTGGCTCTGGCCCAGGCCCTGCAGTGTTATATTTCACTTGGTTCTCATAATTTTAAGTTCATCTACTCTCAGGCTGAAGTTGCTCCATGCGATTCACTGTGATGATGTTACATAGTAATTCTCTTACTTAATCTTTGCAATGTTGGAGTTGAAACATCAAGTAGAACCTTACCTAGCCAAAGAAAAAGGGGAGACCCCAAACTTGAACCCTGATATTGGTCATGAAAGAGAACGCATGGATGAGAGGGAGGAAGCTGAGAGGTTCGGAGAGGTTAGCTCGCCTAAGGCCACATGGCTAATGGGCACAGGGCTGGCTTGAACCACGGACTAAGCTCATATTTCTCTCCAGACTGTGGCTTGCCAATGCTTTCTTTCACCTTACGTCACACATGTGCAGAATATACCAGTAGGTTAATGCTGACAAGATAAAGACAGCAAGATCACAGACTTGAGGTCAGACTGGGCAATACCTTTCAGGAACTGGAAAGATGGCCCATTCTTTAAAACAGTTGTACTGAATGGAGTACAGAGAATGGAGAATGGAGAAACTGAGTTCAATCCAAAGCACCGTGTAAAAAATAGGGTGCAGTGGCATGCTTGCAATCCCAGCCCTGGGGAGTGAGACAAGAGGATACCTGGGGCTCACTTTACAGCCAGTCCAGCCAAATAAGTAAGTTTTGTGCTAGTGAGAAAGACTTTGTTTCCAGAAGAAGGTGGAGAGCAATTGGGCTTCTACACACACACACACACACACACACACACACACAGAAAGAGAGAGAGAGAGAGAGACAGACAGACAGACAGACAGACATGAATCGGTGTATTCATGAATAAACACATATGCACACAAAGCAGCAAGAAGCACCGACTTGGAAACTCTAAGTTACTGCTCTACCACACACTAACCTATTATGACCTCAGACAATTACTGAATCTACTGTAGTCTGAGATTCCTTATCAAACTTCCTCTCCTCTGTCAGCCTTCCAAAGCTATAGATACTATCATGTTATCTATAAGGAGTTCTCATGAGAATTATGTAAGGAACAAGTCCCAGTGCCTAGGACAGTGCTGACATGGAACCTGTTCCTTAAGATTGACGGTATCATTTGCTATTTAATGTGACCTGCAGACTGGGTGCAGGCCATGGATACTTGCCATCTTAACAGGTGAACAATTATCTGGGTTGACCTGGATTGTATACTCAAGTGCTAATGGGCTAGGCCTCCCTTGTTTTACATTATCTTGACTTTAGGAGTATCTATTGGATTATTTTTTTTACTCTTTTAGCGCGCGCGCGCACACACACACACACACACACACACACACACAGAGAGAGAGAGAGAGAGAGAGAGAGAGAGAGAGAGAGAGAGAGAGAGAGAGAAGGCTGATATTTAAAAACATTTGAAAGATGCCTTTTGACAATTAATTATGGAGAAATTGTACCAGACTGAAATTAATTTGGACCTTAAGGAGACGCTTGGGGTTTGAGCCCTGCGCTGCTGGAGACTTCCAGCCTTTGCCTTTCCTTCTTCCTCCTTTTCCCTCCCTCCAGATTCTTCTACCATTCATTCTGAGTTTTATTTCTGAAACATTTCTCTTCCTTTTATAATTATGTTTTCCATAAGAAGAACATCTAACAGCCACCTCCTTGCTGGGCTCTAGTAATTGTTTGAATTTTTTGACGGTGTGCAATTTCAAAGCCTTGGGTTTATATAGATTACCTTGAATTTATCTCCTCAAGTGCATCGGGAGAGGAGCCGCCTGACGGAGTAATGTAAACCACGGAGCTGCTGGGTGCCGATGGACTCTTTATCTAAACGGATTTCTGTAGAACGCACACTTTAATAAGCTAGGGTTTGCCTGCCTGTCCTGTGTAAGTGCCTCCCGATGTCCCCTGTGGATGTGTCAATGCCAAGGTCAACAGCAGTGACTGGACAAGGGACAGGTGGGGAGGGAGTCAGCTGACAGAATCGTCCCCTCTTTACCTCCTCTGACAGCTGGCCAGCTGTGAGCAGGGGTGAAGGTGCGGGCAAGCTGAAGAGCTGGCAGCCCCAGGGCCAGAGAATTGCTTGTCCTGTGCTGGTAGACGTGGACGTCCAGCTGGGCAGAGGGACAGTGTCCTAAACAGCAGATGAGGGCCTTGCAAATGACTATGTGTTGAAAAGGGTAGAGGCCGGTGCCACGGATAAAGGGGATTTCCCCTCACGGTGACCCAGGTTGTACCACAGAGGGATGGAACTTATAAAGCCAGCCATCAAGCCTCCTGCTCAAAGCCGTATATATTTATAGAGATATAAATGAAGTTTAATGCTGGGGAAACTCACTATAAAAGCAAAAGACTTCATCTGTATCTACTTTAGGTGCAGATCAGTACAGGGCCTCTTAGCCCGCTTCCAGCGGAGGGTGCACACCCCCACACTCTGTGGAGAGCCAGCCGCTCTGACTCTGGAACTACCAGCAGGGCAAGGGAGACAGAGGTCCCTTGAGCATCTTCAGATGGGCACCCAACAAAGGCACACTCCCCTTTTTATCCAGGGCTGTTTAAGAGCAGCAGCAAATAGCATAGACAGGCAGAAGCGTTGCCTAAATCAAGCAGCTTCAAACAGTCAGGAGTCTGGCTATCAATAAAACAATTTGAGAAAGGTTGGCTTTTCATCTGCTTTGGAAGCTGCCAGTTTCGGCTCCTCATAGCTCCAGATGGGATACAATTGCAAAGCCCCGTTGAGCAGTCCGAGTGCTCTGTGTGCCTCCTCCGGCTCCACCTCTCTTGCCATGTGTGTTGGGTGTGTGGCAACCCCGTGGAACCCTGGCTGACAGAAGCTGCCTCCTCACTCTGCCAGCTATCCCTGAGTTGTCTGGGGGAAATCAGTTGCCTCCACTTCCTCTCACTTGGGATGTGTGGCAAATAGTTGCTGCCTCTACAAATTGTTGACTGTGTTCAAGAAGGTGCCAATTTCCACACAGAGACTTATTAACAGCCTGTAGGTAGTGAGGGCCTTCAACCCATGGAGTTCTCAGCTGGTGGGAATGCCCACAGCAGAGAAGATGCATTTTAAGAGAAAGGATTAAGGGCTCAGACTGCCTTGACACATTCTCTCCCTCCAGGCTGGAGATGCAACATGTGATCCCAACCTGGCTTCAGGAGCTATAGCCTCCAGGCAGCGTTGAACCATCTCTCCTTTCTTTGTAAGGTTTATTGACCTTTTAAAGGATATGTGTATGAGTGTTCACATGAGTGCAGGTGCCCATGGTGGCCAGAGGAGGGAGTCAGATCCCCTGGGGCTGGAGTTACAGTTACCTCAACAGAACTCAGGTATCATCATCATAATCATCATCATCATCATCATCATCATCATCATCATCACTACTACTACTACTACTACTGCTACTACAACTACTGCCATTACTATTATTTTTTACTTCTTGGCTTTATCGAGATAGGGTTTCTCTGTGCAGCCCTGGTTGACCATGAACTTGCTCTGTAGACCTTGAACTCAAAGATCTGCCTCCCAACTGCTGAAATTAAAAGTGTGCACTACCACTGGCCGGCTAGAATTCAGGTCTTCTACAAGAACATTAATATCCCTTCTTCATCTCCAGCCAGCCACTTTCTTACTGTTCAGAAGACCCTGGGCTGACTGATACCTGATGCAGCAGTTTCCCTGATCAAACAAAAGAGCGTTTATCTTCATGCAGAGGAGTGGAAGTAGGGGTCACCCTCATCTTGAGGACCTGTCAGTGTCCTAACTGACTCATTGGAAGGATTAGAGGCAACATTATAGCTTCCAGGAGCACCATTTCTTTGACAGGGAAAATTTTCATGTTCTTCTGAATTTGACTATGAAGGCAGGAAACTATACCTGGGTTACGGATTTCTTCTTGAGTTTCCATCTGAGGGAGGGACAGGGTAGAGTATTCTGGAAGAAGGACCAGGTGCTGCTGATATGGAATCTGATAGAAACTGAATAGGAGATAGGGTATAAACACCTATCAGTCCATCACTTATTAAAAATGGTCCGAGGCACAGTGCCTGAGTGATTAGAATGCAAAGTAAGAACATGTTGTGCCCACCCTCATCCCTGTCGGACGTCTCCTTTTCTTATTTGTATTTTGTCAGCTTCCTATAGTGAGAATGGAAGACAGCAGCTCTTCTTAGGGACCATGAAGGAAGAAAATCAAACCCTAGGCAGAGTACAATGACTTCCCTTAGTGTAACCAGGCCTTGTTGGGATGTCCAACATTACCCTCCTTTGTGGCTAGACGTTCAGGAGACAGCGGGCAGGTGCCCCTTGTATGCTTACCCTTCCTTCCTTCTCTGTTCTCCTAGTAGGGTCTGGTGGGCTCTAGTGACCACATTAGACTGAGGGGCCATAGAAGCTTACTTAACATCCTCAAACTCTGAAATATGAGTATGTTGAGAAGACATAGATGATATCTTGGGACTCTGTGACTATTGAGAAGATATGACACTTGGCTCATGCATCTTGAACTGCACTGTTCTTAGTTCTTTTTTTAATTGAATATATTCTCCATTTACATTGCAAATCATAAAACCTTTCCTGGTTTCCCACCTCCCTGAAAACCCCCAACCCCTTCTCTTACCCCCTGCCTCCAAGTATATGCCCCTCCACCCAACCCAACCCACTCTTACCAACCCCACCCCTTGATTTCCCTATGCTGGGGCATCTATCGAGCCTTCACAGGACCAAGGACCTCTCCTCCCACCAATGCCTGACAAGGCATTCCTTTGCCACACTTTTGGCTTGAACCATGTGTACCCCTTGGTTGATGGTTTAGTCCCTGGGAGTCCTGGGGCATCTGGGTGGCTGACATTGTCATTCTTCCCATGGAGATGCAAACCCCTTCAGCTCCACCAGTCTGCTCTCCAACTCCTCCATTGGGGACCCCACGCCCAGTCCAATGGTTGGCTGCTAGCATCTGCCTCTGTATCTGTAAGGTACTGGCAGGGCCCCTCCAGAGACAATCATAACAGGTTTCTTTTGTTATGCACTTCTTGTTGTCCATAACAGTGTCGGGGTTTGGTGACTTTATAGGATGAATCCCCAGGTAGGACAGTCTCTGGGTGGCCTTCCCTTCAGTCTCCAGAAGTTGCTAAAAGGATTCCTTGTCATGGGAAGGCCCTTGTTCATGTTTAAAGTTTCACATCTCACTCTGGAGTCAGGCCCAGCTACCAACCTATGTAGGCCCTGCCGATGACAAGACAGGATGCCTGGGGAGTGGCGGCTAGACATGTTGGAGGTAGATGTTCATGGTGCCCTGGGCTCATGCATCACCAGCTAGATCCACAGATATCTCTACCCACTGTTCAGGAGCCCAGTCATTGTTAGCAAGAATTCGCACCAGACTCCAGTACTTCTTGTGTGAACACAGACTAGTCTGCACAATTGCCTTTGAGTGCACTGTTATTGTACTTCCTGTTTTATATGAGGAAAACAATGGCACACAGTTTCTGATTTCCCTGAAGATCACACAAATAGAAGAATGTGCATTTGAACCCAGGCTCTTCCTTGGTTCCTATTGACTGTGCTTTCTTTGCTTCACTTGGGAACATGGTCGCATCCCCAGGTTCTTGAGTGAGGCAGGAAGCTGGAGAGTCAGTTCTTGCAAAAGGTTTGTTGAAAGGAAGACCTCAGCAGCTGTGCTTTCTCTCTGGAGCTCTGACAGTCATAGCAACTCTTGACCTTTGTGGATTTTTTTTTTTTTAAAACCAAGCACCTCCACCAGATGAGGAAATTTCTCCCTCACACGGCCTCATAGGAGTGCAGTGCTTATCCAATGACAAAGCCTCCTTTACATTGTTGTGTCTTGGCCACCTGGGGGATCATCTGGGACACTTTGTAACTAACCCTTTGTGTGTGGAATGCTTCTTTCAACTCTGAACTGACATTGTGCAAGATGAGATTCTCACGGTGTATTCCCAAACTATTGATGCAGCTTAGGGATGAGGGGAGGGGCACGATGAGATTCTCACGGTGTATTCCCAAACTATTGATACAGTTTAGGGATGGGGGGGGGGAATGGCAGATGCCACTTTACTCAGTTTGCTCCTTTTGAATTTATTAATGGAGTACCAGTGGTAGCCAGGACCCGCAGAAGGCTACGGTGAAGGCAGGTAGTGCTGTCTGGGGTGTGGAGCTGCTTCATGGTACCTCAGTCATGTCCCTTCCCTGCAGTGAAGAGTGGAGACAACAGCAGAGAGAGGGACAAAGAGGTAGGTAGATTGTCCCAGGCTTCCTGGTCACCTACCATGTGTCAGACATGGTGCGAATGGAGCCAAAGCAGACTCATCCCAGGGTAGACATACTTGAGGACAGGGCTGGCCTGAAGCGGGAATTTAGTTCTTATATCAGGTGCTGGGTGGAAACTTTTGGGGAGGGATTTATCACAAGTCAAGGTGAGAAGATTCACGCAAACAGGACCATCACAGGGTTGGAATAACTACTTGCATGCAGGAGGATGCGGACTCGCGAATAAAAGTCTATGCATTCTGGACATTATGAACTTGAGAATAGTTCTTACCTCCACCTAGCTTTGCCCCTTGAGTGTTGTCACATAGCCCCTTTGGGCCTCGAATTCCTGGTTTCAAGTATTGTGTGATGAGGAAATGTGGGTAAGGAGGAACCCTAGATAAGGAGGATGATTCTCGCAGCTGAATAAGGAAACACTTACTGGGCTCCAGTGTTCCTTTCCTGCTGTGTTTCCTACTTTTCACAGTCCTGTAAAAATTTCATAGAAGATGACTCAGTGAGTAGGAACACTTACTATGTAAGTGCAGGGACCTGAGCTCCTGTCCACAGCACATGCACAGAAAACAAGGCATAGCTGTACTTATCTGTAACCCCTGGATGGGGGCCCAGACACAGGATGTGGTTGGGGCTTGCTGACTAGTTTTGCTCCAAACTTGTGTCAAGGGAATAAAGTGGAGAGTGACAGATCGGGATCCTCTTCTGGTTTCCAAGTGATATGGGCATATCACACACACCACACACACACACACACACATACACACACACACACACTCTTACATTTTCCAAGTTCAACAATGTGACCATTTAGTTACTTCTATTTCTAGAGTTTCAGTGAGTTGTCCAAGGTGGTTCAGGTAATATGCTGCAGAATGGAGATTATGGCCACCTGACCTTGTACCTTTCTGTTTAATTATGTATAGCCCCTTTTCTTGTGCTGGGATTGAGCTGGCACACAAAATTACAATGGTCAAAAGACTCACTTGTCTGCACCTAGAGGACAGAACTGATTCCCTAAGGCACTGCAGCAGCTCCATGGCCAGGGGCATCATTAGAGGCTTTGTTACCCCCACTTCTTTTATTTTCAGTATTTTCAAAGGTAGCCCCTTGACAGATTATTGCTGAATTTCTATGATGAGGCTGCCTCCTGTGGCCTGGGTAGCATAGGCTATCTTGAGCCCCACCCCTTACTACATACTGCAGCACCTCCATAGGAACCTAGTCCTCTCCCTTGCATCAGACCTGAGGTCAGGAAGTCAGCAGGTCATCATCCTCAGGTGTCACCCCACAGAGAAGCCTGCTCCCATAACAGCTCTCTATGCACCTTCCACTGTGTTTTCCTTCAGCACATTTATCACCAGTCAACACAGGGTGTCTTGCTATGATTTACTTTTTACTATTCATTTCTTCCCTGTAGAATGTACCCTATAAGACCTGGCCTTTATCTGTCTTATAGCTGCATTCCCTGTTCTGAGTGGTGTGAGCAGTAGAATCTGGCTGACTGAGTCAATGAGTGAGTGAGTCTTCACCCACAGGAACAGGATGATCTGTTCCAGCCAGTGGTTGCTCAAGACTGGCTCTGAGCCAGGCACTCTGCCACTGGCTAGATTATGAGTTGGTTCTTTGTCTTTGAGGGGCGTCTTGTCTGGATACAGTGGAGAGAGGGGTACATCTAGGTAACTTCCTCACTGTGTGAAGGGCTAATGCCCTTCAGGAGGAACAACTGTATGTGTTGTAGGAAGGCGGCATAGGGTGGGAGGGGGGGAGAAAGACTCACTTTACTTAGCTTCCAAAAAAGGATGTGGTATGTGGATTATTCGTGTTAAGTGTTTGCAGCATGGTGGGGGTTGGGAAGCCTACCAGGGTGCTGTAGATTGAGTAGTAGTACTGGGTCATGGTTGGGTGACCATGGGGACGATGGGAGATCATGTCATTGAAGGAGACTAGAATTCATCTTTACTCTAACAATATGCATGAAGGAAAATTGCCAACAGCTTGGAGAACTTTAGCTGTGAAATGTGAAACTATGTTGTTCATGCAAGCTTGTCACCTCTTTCATAAGAGAACAAAAGGCACAGCTTAACCAAATTCTACCCACAATTGAGGTGTTCTTTTATATGAACCACATCTTTTCTGCATTGTCTTAAATCCAGAGACTGTGGACGTGCGGCTGTTGGGGGTGGGGGAGGCTGCAGAACCTCCAGGCCCCTCCTGTTTTGGGAAGGCTCTTCACACTTTAACAAGAGGCCAGTTTTCAGCCTTCTATGCTGATTCCTCCAGTGTCCTCAGAAAATGGCAACACTGTGATTGGTATCACATAAGTTAAAGACAAGACTGTTTAGCAAGCATGAGGGAGGGGGAGGGGAGAGAAAGGATCTCTCACAGCAGAAGCCTTGAATGCCCATTCTGTTTCCTTTAACTGTGAGTTATTGAAGAAAATTGTCCATTTTGTTTACTCAACCCTTTCTGTTGGAGAAAGATGATAAAGCCGGAGGCTCCCATGCCAGCGGATCCCAGTCTAGGAAAATGTTTCACTATTGATCTGAGTATCAATAACTCAAATGTTGGTGTTTACCCTGAGGTTGAACACCTAATAAAAATTTAAATTATTATTTGAAAAATAGATACAGTGAGACACAAACATCACCAAGAAGGAACCTCTTAAGCAGAGTGCAAAGCCAGGTACACCCACAACACAGGAGCCTTGGGGAGGGGGCTGGGGGCTAGTGTTATGACTCCCTCTCTGATGGGCCTCACTGTCTCTGCTTATCTGTGAATGCTTCTTCTCTGAAATGGACTTCTCTGTCTGGCTCTGTAGCTCTGATCTAGACCCCGGTTTCCACTCTGAATAGTACTGAACATGCTTCGAGAGCAGGTATTTCTTTCTAACCCTTCCTGTTATAAATAGAAGAAAAGAGTGGCATTGCGAAAGAATCACACATGCAACTTTCGTGGACAGACCTTAGCACATAGTAGGTGCTCCGAAGATGTCCCTTCTTACCCCTTGTGTTTCACAAGATCGCTTATTCAGTTCCTTCCTCAAAATGTCCTGCCCTGTAGCCTATTAAAATCTGAGCGAGCCAGCCGCTGTCTTACTTGAAGGGCTCTGAGCACTAAATCACACCTATACATAAATGATTGATAAGGAATTAATAGGTTAGGTGGTAGCACTTATGGAGAGCAGCAGGCAAGAAAAGAAAGAAGCTTTAATAGCAAATGTCAAAAACCAGATATAGGCCTCTGAGGGGACATTTTCAGTGACAGGTCTGCTGTAGAGGTCCTTGAATCATGCCCATTAGAAAACTATCTCTTGGGTCCCAAAAAGGACAGGTGATGCACAAGGTCACGAAACCAGAGAGCCGGGTCAGCATAGGATAGCATGTCATGGCTCCATGGCCTTACCCTTAACCTTGCCTGTGACGCTCTCTGATCTTCTCTTCAGTGCCTGGTCCAGCCTCTCATGCTGGCTGTTCACCTTCCCCCCCTCCCCAGCTTTAGTTCTCCTGACCCTGGCTTTGCCTGTCTCCATCATTCATTTCTCTCCAGTAACTCACTTTACCAGAACTTGATAATCCCTTCGATCATGATCATCAATCAATGACTTGCAAAACCTCTCTGAACATTTTTCCTGGGCTCACCCTGCAAAACTCGTGCCTGGTTAAACCCGGTGCTGGCTCTCCATCCACTCTCATGCTTATATCCAAACAAGTAAAACCCATGAAGAGAATTGGTGTCCTGCTCCCTGTTATCACAGCAAAGACCATAACTCCCAAATGAGCAGGAGAAACAAACTCCCTGGCAATCTCTCCATGCTCCGGTGAGTTAACTCTCACTCTCATCATTTGATGCCACCTTTTTGCAGGGACAGCTCGCCCATTCTTTTAAATCTCCTCTGCCTTGCACTTACAGTAGGCCCTCCCACGCCTCCCTTCCAGACTATTCTTTATGCCCAGCCTTTGGTCCACCCTGTTCATTTTGAAGTACTATGGTCCTGCTTTTCCATGGTCTCCAAGCAACTGGCTTTTGTACACAACACCGTTCCTCCCCCTCATTAATTTGTCTTCCTAAGAAGGAGAGGGATGCGCCCTGACAATGTCCTTCTCTGAGAAAGTGAAGTCTGCTCTGGTTCTCGTCTCTACCTCATTTCATAATGGCCATCTACAGCAGAACTGAACCAATCCTAGTCCTACTACTCTATGCTGTCTTTACTCCTTAAGGTATCTACAGCTATCCTTTTAAAGACACTCCACATATCATCAATGTTCCCAGGACCTTCATGCTCCCAAATTGCAAGACTCTCACCTTGTTGTGTGTTTTTGTGAGTGTGTATGTGTGCATGTGTGTACATATGTGTACATATATATGTGCATGTGTGCATGTATGTGTTCATGTGTGCTTGTGTGTATGTATGTGTGTGTGTGTGTGTGTTTGTGCACGCGCGCATGTGCACGTATATTTGGTCAACTCTTTGCATCATGGAGCAATCATTATTATCTACAAACCACTATCTTCTATTGACTTTGTGGCTTGAACTTGTTAGGTTTTCCTTCTGTCTTGAAAGACACAGATTTTCTGGCTTCTCTTACTGTCTTCAACCTCCAAAACATTGACTCTGTGTGCTGGTTAATATTGACGATCAATTTAATCCCTTGAGCATGCCCAAGAGAAATTACCTAGATTAGGTCTTTTGGCATGGAAAGACTCGTTGATTGTGTGCAATGCTATTCCATGGCTTGGGACCCTGGACTGAAAATAAAGGCAGAAAGGAGATGAATACCAGTGTTCATTCTTCATGCTTCCTAACCATGCATGAGATATGGTGAGCTGCTATGACTCTCCCGCCAGTCCCTTTGTAATATGTGTTCTCTGTTCATGTCCTCCTTCTTACTTATTCTAGGACCCCAGCCCATGGGTTGGTGCTTAAGTGTGCATTTAGGGTGAGTTTTCCTTTCTTAGTTAAGCCTCTCTGGAAATCAAAACACCCAAAGTTATGTCTCCTAGAAGATTTCAAATCCAATCAAGTTGATGACGAAGATTCTAGAATCCACAAATATATTGGGATGTGTACCATTCAATTTCCCCATTATGTAGACAAAGAGGAGATCAATGCCAGGGAAGGGTCAGTTCACAGCAAATCAAGACTCTTGATTGTGTTCCTTGCTTATCTTCTGGGTGCTGGTCCTGGGGTGGGATACAGAGTGATGGAGCCACACTGGAGCAGCCACAAAGGACTGGGTGTCAGCACACAGGCTTTAAGGCTCCTGAACCACAGCAGGTCTCCCAAGAAGCTAGACTTATTGCCACCTCAGAATTTTGTCTGGAGAAGCTTCTCTTGTCAATCACCTGGATATGATTTTTTCCAAACCTGAACAGGGCTTGAACTGTACTTAAGTGGCTTCTGTCATCCTTTGATTTATTTTCTCCTTCTCTGCAAGAAGAAAAGATGTGAAAGTTGTGACTGTCTAATTCCACCTCTTACATGGTCAGAGGGAAATGTGCTGCAAGCCCTGCTGTTTTCAGGGGGGTGATTTGAATCAATTTTTAATTATCAAATGTTAAGTGAAATGCCTTCTTTAATTATATATATGTAGCTGTGTGTTTGTGTGCATTTAAACAGTTGTATAGATATGCATTTCTTTCAAACATAAAGAACAATAGAAGAGATTTTTAAAAAGGAATCTAGACTGTCAATTTGTTACTTGTTCTATTCCAGCATGCTGGGTGATTTCTGCCTTTGAATGGTGTATCAGTTGTGAGTTACAGAGCCTTTTGACATAGTAGAGATGTCAGCCTTGGAATTTATATAAGGTATACCCTACTCTCAAGAATATGCTCTGACTCTTATTTGGTAATCTGAAAATTAGCAGATGGGGGTATTTGGATCAAATTTTCTTTTATAGTAAGATTTAGGCATTGACTGTGGAGAATATCCATTCAAATATTTAACCAAAAAAAAAAAAAAAAGTAATCACTTTATTACTTACTGCAGTGATTTGAATGAAAATGCCCCCCCGTAGGCTCAGATATTTGAATCTACTTAGTGAAGTTGTTTGGAGAGACTTAGTGGGTTTGGCTTTGATGAAGGAAGTGTATCCCTGGGGGTGGGCTTTGGGATGAAAAAACCTCACCTATGCCCAGTTTACTTTCTCTCTGCTTCATGCTTACAGTTAAGGATGTGAGCGCTCAGCCTCCTGCCCTGGCAGACATGCCTGCTGCTCACTGCTATGCTTCTCCGCCATGATGAAGTCTTACCCCTCTGGAACTGTAAGCCCCAATAAGCCTTTTCTTCTGTAAGTTGCCTTGGTCATGGGGTTTTATCACAGCAACAGAAAAATAACCAACACACTTATTTTTCTCCTGACTGTAGCAAAATACTCAACCAAAGCAACCCTAGGGTGCGTTTATTTTGGCTTACAGCTTGAGAGTGTGGTCTGTCAGGATGGAACAGCATGGTAATAGGGGCATGAGGCAGCTGGTCACAGTGCATCCAAAGTTAGGAAGCTGAGAGGGATAAATGTTGTTGGTGCTCAACTTGATTTCGTCTTTTATTTAGTTCAGGACTCCTTCTCTTGGGTAGCCCATATTTAGGATGAGGCTTCTCATCTCAACTAGCCCAACCTAGCAAATCCCTCACACACTTGGCCAAGGATTTAGCTTAGATTATTTGAGATCCTACTAAGTTGACATTAACTATCAACATCAGCAACAAGTTGGACATCATTCTATTTCCAAAGAACCCTTTAATTATACAGCCACTCTCTCTTATATTCTCTGACTTCCTGTAAACCTACACCACTACACACACACACACACATAATATAAAATATTATATATGTAAAGTATAATATATATTATATATATAATCTTTAGTAAAGACTACTGGTAGATAGGTATTATTTTGGTCTTTTATTCTTGTTTGGGAAATCTCTGAGATGTTCTTGATGATGAGTGTTTTAGCATACTCCAATACCACTAATAGCTTTATGTGTTTTTCTTTGATCATGCTTATTATCATTTAAATAATCCATTTTCTGCTTCATTTATTTGCTTATTTCATGAAGGAAGTGTTGGAATCCTCGGGGTGGCTCTGAAATACTATGAATTCCTGGTCCTCACTGTGAGTTTTTAAAAAAATATATTTCACTCTGCAGCTTCCTCTCATGAATCTAGTTTCATTTCCATGACATATCCTTGAATGTGAAAATCTAAATAAGAGTACGATTTCTGAGGTAAGGGGAACCTAGGTTCAGGCACTATCCTAGGTTCTACAGAGACAAAACTCTATCAGCTCACAACAAACGTTACCCAGAAGCGAGGCAATCTATCTATTGCCAAGTTTTCTTTATTTTACCTTTTCATTTCCTCTTCCATCTGTACCTTTCTTTCCATCTCTCACTTGCTAACATGTTATTCAAACTGACATTACTCTTCTCTGTTATTATGGGTTACATTTAATGTTAGGCTATATTTATGTGTCATATGTTACTATATAAAAATTTGAGGTTATGAAGAAAAACTTACAAGGTTCTATGAACATATGTAGCACAGGCACCTGACTGGGTAGGGGAACATTGTCTTGTTTCTCCTTCTTCTCCATCTCCCCCTTTCTCTTCTTTCTTTTCTCAAATTTTGGTCCTTTAGGGTTTTTCTTCTTCTTTTAGAGTGATTAGTTCTCATTATTGTTATCAATGAAGTAACAGGTGCCATTGAACTTTTGTGGGCGATGGCTATAACAGACATTGTAAATGCCTATTTGCAGTATAAACTGTAGGGTGGTAGAAATCATATTTCTCTAGATGCCTAATGTTCCATTTTAGGTGTGCATTGAGTGTTACTTTAGGGACCTGAGGCTAAGAAGAGCTATGTTTTGATAGCGTTGTATGCTGTTGGTAGAGTCATTTGTACAGATAGAAGGCGCTGGCTGGATATTATAATCTGGAGGCTGTGGAGTCAAGGTGCCAGTAGATTTGGTGACCAGTGAAGACTTTTTAAGCATAAAACAGTTTTAAATATACCAACTTCTTATGTGTCCTCATGTTTTGAAAGCAAGAGAGGAGGGGTTCCCTTGTACTAATCCATTTTCTATACTTTTAGTAAAGACCACATCTGAGCTTGTCACTCTCCTGCTGAAACCATTTAAACACTTCCCATAGACCTTAAAGCTCAAAGTCCTCAAAGAGGTCCACCTAGCCTTTCAAGCTTTACTCCATCCTAATTCTGGGCTGCAGCAGTGTTAGGTCCAGCATCCTGTGTGCTCCTGAGCGTCTGCTTGGTCCTATGTTCTTACCTTGTGGTCTTCCCCTTCTTCATGTCCTCTCTCCATCCCTTCTTTTCTTTGCCGAATTCATCAGCATATGCAGGTCTCAACTCACATGCCTCTTTATACAGGAAGCCATCCCTGGCTCCCCAGACCAAGCCATGCGCTACATGTGTTCATAGAACCTTCTAAGTTTTTTTTTATAACCTCCAAATTTTATATTGTAACATTTGGTGCATAAATATAGCATAAACATTAAATAAATAATAATACATTGGGCTCTCTATAACTATACTTCAGGTCAAGCAATGATACCAATAAGACTCCATGGCATCCCCGGGTGCCTCTCCTCTCTGTAAGCCCCTCCACTCCCACCACAAAGAGCCTTCTTGAATTTGTCAGTATGAATTTCCTCACTTTGCAGGATTTAGTATTTGTCAGCTTAGACATATGCATAATTTATATATCTAATGCCAGTTTGTCACTTTGTATCAGAATACTAAAAAATATCAAATTTCATATGCATGTCAAATTTATGTGTTTTAGCAGTTTAGATGCACATATGCCAATCATAAATGCATAAGAACCCTCATTTGATATACATGATCCCATCAATAGAACAGGGCTCATGTCTCTTTGGCTCACCTGTATCCCCAGGGTCCTACCTTACTCTGGAGCATACTAAATCCACAATAGCTATTTGGAGATTAAATGACTAGAGGCGGCATCCACATTGACTCTAGATAAAGGGCATGCTATTATGAAACTCCAACTGTGAACCCCTTTCAAAAGGTAACTGCAAACCGAGTGTTGGGGTATCTGTTGCATAGGAGAAACATTCAAAATCGCATACCACTTTCTTCCCGACAACTTCAAATAAGAAAAGTGACTGAGGGAGCTATGTGGAGAAGTGCTTACATCTGTCTACCTATTTGTGCATCTATCTATTTGTGTATCTAACCACTCATTTATTTATCTAACTGGCCAGCCAACCGTGTAATATTATACAAACATACATCTACTGAGGCAGACTAGAAGAATTGAGCTCATAAAAGAGCAGGGTAGGGAGACGGTCGCTGTCTCATAAGCAGGCATGAGTATTGGCCCCCATTCGTGACCTACAGGAATAAACCCTGTCCCTGTCAGCAACTCAGACAAGGAGATGGTGAGAAAATAAACTGTGTCTCGGGAATTTGATTCATGAGGAAGAAAAAAACAGTGGCAGGATCATGAAAACACATGAATTATTCACAATTCAAACCAGGCAAGGGGACAGAGGAGGGCGGGGAATGACCAGGAATTGAAGCTCTTGGGGCCAGGAAGGGGCTGAGGTTGCAGAGGTGGCAGAGAGAGCGCCGTCACAGGGGTCTAAACCAGACTCTCAGTGGCAGAAAGGCCAGGTGGCTACATGAATAGGTAAACTGAGAATACCTGGTGGAGAGAGTGGTTTGTGTGTAAAGTGAGGGATATCCCTAAGTCAAAAAGCTGGATACAGCTGGGCAGCTCATGATTGAGTTTAAAAATAAATTCTGGTGCCAGGCTTACTGCTGCCCTGTGATTGCAAGAGAGGAAAAGCACATCTGCTGGGCTGGCATGGGCTGGCAGTGAGGTGGGGGAGTGTGGGCATGGCGCACTGATGTAGTGGGGCATGGCCCAGAGAGGAAGGGCAAGAGGAGGTCACCTTGTCGTGTGATGGACTTTGCCCCTGCTGAGTTTGGCTGTGTGAGGGAAGTATGGGGAAGAAAGGGGGAATGTTTTATTTTCTCTCTCAACATCAGTGACAGACCTGGGTTATGCTAAAATGAAAGGGAACCCCTTAAGAGATGAAGTACTGAGGGTGGTCAAAACTCAAGGCCAGGAGCTGCTCAGCTCAGGGGCCAAGGGAGCAGCCAGGCAAGGAGCTGTCTAAACCAGGACGATAGCTAATGCCCTTCAAGCTGGGAGCTAGTCAGGTGGAGTGTGGACATACCTGTCTAGTTTAAAATCTTTGGGGCAGACAGTGATATACTTTTGAGGGCCCTGGAGCTGCTTCTTGAATCTTTACTGTGACTCAGTCTTGGCCCCTAAAAGAGGGAGAAGGGGGAAGTAGGGGAAGGGACAAAGCAAGTTATTTCAAATGCTAAAACAAATGTGGAAACTCTGAGTTTGAGAGACTGTGACATGTGTTAGGAGGAAGAGGTAATCTGAAAAGACTTCTTGAGAGTGTGGCTTTTGTTTTGCTTTTGAAACAGTTTCATTAGTTAGCCCAGTCTGGCCTTGAATTTCCAGCATCCCTCCTGTCAGCCACCTGAGTGCTGGGATCACAGGCTGGAGCTGCTGCACCTTGCTCAAGAGGTGTTCTTTGAGCTCTGAAGGATGCTCAGGAGTCAGCCATAGGCTGGGGAAGCTCAGAGCTCAGCATGATGCAGGCCATGAAGGAAAGAGTGAACCATCAAGGATTCTAATCTGGGCCTGCCCTTGTCCATTCTCAGTCTGTGGAATGGGAAGGCTTGGTGTTAGGACCTGCTCAGTGTGACATAGTCTTCAGCGAGTCTCAGTCTACTGAGGGGAAGGCTGGATTTGAGAGGCTAGATCCCCAAGTACCAGGGAAGTCCCTGAGAGCAGCAGCTAGGCAGTGCGGCCTTTTCACACTGTCATCGCCTGTGGAGAGTGGATGGGGACTGATCTTCACTCTTTATGCTCCTACCGTGTAAGAGAATATGAATGACTTCCATCTGACTAGACCCTACCCTTATGACTTCACCAAATCCCAGCTAACTCCACAAACCTAAAGAGTCACATTTAGATTATTTTCTAACTACAAAAATTTGAAGAGAGTTGGAGGGCACAGTTCGCAGGAACAGGCAAAGGCACGAGTGAGAAACTGCTTGAAGCAGTCTGAATAGCCCTCCATGGCAGAAATGTGCTGCCCAGTGAGGTAGTCCTGGATAAGCAGTAAGGAAATCACTTGCCAGGCGGGACACCAGGGCTGAGAACTGTGATGGGAAAGAGAACATGCAGGAGGAAAACACACTTGGTGGCTGCAGGCTTTGCAAGTAGGATCAAGGCTGGGAAAGGGTCATTGAAAGGCAGTTAGGACAAAAACAGAACAAAACAATAGGGAGATTACAGAGAAGAACTTGGTCTAGCTCACAAGGGACCACCTTAGTCAGGGATGCTCATCATATCCACCCTCATCACAAGCCTATAGTTATGAGCAGATGTTGGGCTGGCAAGTATGCAAGAGTAAAAGCAAAACGAATGAATGCCCTTTGCAACAATGCTCCTTCACCTAGGCAACACACCGCATCCTCAGATAGCTTGCCTCATGTTCATGACCCCATGCTGCATCCTCACAGCTCACGGTGGGGGCACCTGTGAGCCTCATGCTCAAACGTTGTGGTTGAGACTCTAGTCACTGTAGAGTGCTACTCAAGGCTGTGGCCTCCCTATCCTGTTTACCATCCAAAGGATGGCTTTGTGGAATGGGTGCTGAGGACTGTGTGCTAAGTAATAGCCTGGGCTGCTTGGACCAATCAGAGTTGTATACAGATACAGTCAGGAGGTAATGCCAGGTGGGCACAGCCAATCCTTCTGGGACTGGGTGGACCAGACAGGAGGGCTGGACCTTATAACCTCTCCTTTGGATTGGGGTTTCCCCCTCAGCCAAGCCTCTGTGATGGAAGCCAGAGAAAGAAGAAACATGGCAGGGAGCAGAAACAACTACTGGAGTCAAACCACACAAGGGACCTCATGACCGCTAGTAACCGGCATACCATAGACAAGGAAAGGAGGAAGAAGTGGATGTCTTTGCCCAGAGTTCAGAGGAACATTTCCCTTGTCCAGCCTGTAAGATGGAGATGCAGTTGGATATTACACACCATGTTACAGGTGTCACCATTCATCTCGAAGAGGCACTGAACAGAGCCAGTAGACCTTAGCTCTAGATGTCTCCACCTTGGTCATGAACGTATATACCCTGAGACAAATTACATCACAGCCCTTCACTTGTTTATATGCAATGGCCGTGAGGCAGCTCTCTGATACCCTACTTCCCCAGTATGCTGGGTTTGACCCTCTTACTACACTCTTGACTCATCAGTTTATTTAGGATTTAATATGAGTTTTAATAGATTCCTAAGGAGAGCATGAGAGTCCCTGTGACTTTGTCATGCTTCTCAAGGAACCCAGACTTCAGCCTGCCCTGTCTTGAAGATCTTCCCAAGAGACACATTGTGGCTTCTGTCTGCTCACCTCTTGTTTTTGTCTGACTATGATGTTGGCCACCTCATGCCCTAGTCCAGGTTTCCAGATTCTTTACTTCACCGTAGTCCTTGTTTTCCTCTTATGGTTTTATGCAGGTGGGCTCCTCACACTCTTCATGGAATAATATCTCATTGCTCTGAGATATTATTCATCTATGAACATAAATGTGTATTTCAATGAGAGCAAAGGCAGAAGCAGGCAGGATGAAACCAAACTAGGCCAGGCTGGCTGTGGAGGTTGGCTGGCGCTCTGGGAATTGCTTGGTGGGTACCCTCTGCTGCCCATGGCATTCTTCTTGACCTATAATGCTGGGTTTTTAGAGCTCTGGCTTCCCTGCTGCAGTCTTACACCCCTCTTTTGCAAAGCATATTTTATTGACTTACTTGCTATTGCAGCAGAAGGGACAAGCCGCAACACACTGAGAGTGGAAGCACACGGCACACACAGGGTGGAGTACTTTGCTGTGGGTTACAGACAGATGTAAGCCATGATCTTTCTTGCCTTGAGCCTTTATGTAAAGTGCTGGTTATGAGTTGTTTTCTGCAGAACCTGCCTTTCCTGATGGTGCAGGTGCCTGTTAGTTTCACACTCACATGCCTTTTTCTGTGTGTACATGTATATGTGGTTGTGCATTTGTAATAGGATAAGTGGTAACCCATGAGTCCAGCCTGTATATATAGAAAAATAGTGATATCTATGTCTTTGGTTTCAACATGTGACAAAAAGACCATGATTCAAATCTCAATGTTTAACAGCCAGTGGCAGAGGTATTTAGGAAAGCAGATAGCAGTGTACCTGACTACTGTAGGAGGCACAGGATCTAGGACCCTTGATGTCATTCTTTAACACAGTCACTTTTCTAAAATGCAATCATTTTCCAGAGGAGAAAAATGTTTGTAATTAAAAACCCTAAACATATTTCTTTCTCTAGCACTCAGTAAGTACTTAATTTGTCCAAGTCACTGTTAAGCAACACATCATACCATAATAATAATTATTGGTATTTTTATGAAAGAGATAGTAATCATGATTCCCATTCTACAGAACAGGAAATTGAGAATTTTTTTTTTAAGTAACCCACTCAATATCTCATAGCCACGGTTTTATTCATGAGACACTGGGATGGAAACATAGGTCCTCCAACTCCAAGATCAATGTTCCGAGAATAGCTTAATATTTCAAGGAGGTGATGTCTAGGCAGAGTGGATGTGACAAAACCACAGACCATGCAACAGCAAAGGACAGAACATGTACCATGAGATATGTATGAGCATGGGCTATCAGAATTTTGGGGATCCCGAAACTTCCACAGACAATGATGTTTGGACTCAATATAGGTGAGTAGAGAGGATTTTCACTGGTGAAGAGAAGAGGTACTTGCCCTAGGCAGAGTAAGGTGGGGAGGACAGAAGTGGTTGCACACAAGAAACAGTCAAACCTTGGCTTAAATGGTGGTCCTCAGGCTGACAATGTGGCAACACCTGAGTGACCTATACAATGATGGAAGTGTCTGGCTTCCCATCCAGCTCTTCTGGTTTAGATGGTTCTAGACACTGGTCTTGTCATTGGCACTTTATGAAAAGTTCCCTACATGACTCTGTTGTATAGCTTGAACTGAGACCTATTGGCAGAAGGGAAAGCCTGAGACAGGATGCTAAAGGGATGGTGCCCTACAGTAGCTGTCACAAGCAGGATCTGGATCAAGGTGGTGATAGGGACCAAAGCAAGGATAGGGTGGCTTAATGTTCTTTGAAAGGCAGTGTCTATAGCACTATCTTTGGACTATTCAAGCCGTGAACACGAAGGGCATCACTATCCACAAGAATGGTTTATAATTATGGCACTATCCTGCATAAATTCCCAGCAAGTTATTCAGATCAAAGACTCAGGTGTGGAATATGTACAGGGGAGAATTCTGAGCAATCCTCTCTGTAGATGTGTCACCCGAGGTGACAGAATTCACACTTGGAGACAGAGGAGGAAGAGAGAGTGAAGGATTTGGACAGTTGTGCTTCTGTTTAGGAGGCAGAAGGACAATGAGAAGCTTAGAAACTATTCATAATGGAGATGCCTCATTTGCATGAGCCAAGGCCAATGTCTGGAGGGGCGGGTTATGGGCAACAGAGTCATTTTTCACGGCTCTGGCTGCCAGCAACTCGAACATTGATCAGCCGAGTCAATAGCTCCGTGCTCAGACAAGGAGCTCTGGCTCAGATATGTGCTGAAAGTGGGGCAGATACAGCCTCGTTCTCCCTAACCAGAAACAGCCAGTTCAGGCTTCTGGCAGAAAAATCGAACTGGCTTTGCCACTCCCTTGAAGGAGGAATGAATCTCTAACACACATAGGTTATGGACCCGTCCCATCCCCCATCCCAGTGAAGTCCTTTATTTTGAACCAGACTCAAGATGATTCCTGGCCAGCAGGAGAAAAATTCCACCAGCATTATTTTAAGGGAACCCCACCAGAGCATTATTCTAATAACCTGACATCATGTCATCGGACCAATTTAGCTTAAGCAGACCCCTGAAGATCTCTGAGAGACCCATTCTTTGAGGGTTCTGAAAGTTGAAGAGGGCAGAAATGAAGACTTTAGCAGTCGTGAAGATGGGAATGGGAACCTGTGTCAAGGCAGAGGGTAGGGTTTTATGTTAGAGAAGAAGAAGAGCCAAGGTCCCAGCATCGATGATTAATCATCAGTACCCTAGTTTCCTAAAAACAATCTGCAGAAGTGGAGAGAGAAAAAATTAGTGATGCCACAGAGAAAGTACACCTTAGTACCAGTGAGCCTCCCTCATACCTAAGATGAGAAGGCCCCCAGAAACCTTTCTGGGTGGCATGGATATTGGCTGGCCATGGAATTGGTCTGGAACATGGTTTCTACTTCCTGTGAGTCCCAGTGAAGCAAAGGGTAGCAAGCCTTTTAAAGTAGTGCGTCTTATGCTTAGTGTAGGGATTGTGTTAACTGCAGAATCCTGTTTAGTGTCTATGTTGTCTGCATCCATCAGGATGCTGAAGATGCCCAGACTAGGCTTTGTGATACAAGGCTCCTGAATCTGGAGCTAGGGAGAGGGAGCTAAAGGAATAATGTCTTAGTGCCCATCCAAGGGCCCACCCAGTTTGCCCTGAACTTTTTAAGAGTACTTCCTAATTTATAGTCAGAGCACAGAAAGGGGATCAGGAAGCAGGTAACAGGAAGGTGGGCTGGTGGTCTCAGAAGGCTCCCCCATGCCTGAGCCAGAGTCACAACACCCTGCACATTGCCGTGGGCCTGGCTGTCTCGGTTTATTGGGTCCTGAGGCTCTTGGCTCAGGCAGAGTAATTACAGTTGAGGCCCTGATGAATTGGGGGCCAGTAATTAAAGCGCCTATTGATTTTCTACTTAGGAGTTCCCTGTAGCTGGAAACAAAAGTGGGGAGGGGAGCGAAAAATACAATCTGAGGAAGGTATTTCAAAATGGGGGACAGTTCAGGATGCAGTCGCTGGGTCTGGCAGTCACTGGGGGGTGGCTATGGGGGGGATGGCCATTTATCATTAGCCCATCTCTCTGGAATCTGAGAATTGATCGGTTAATCAATGTGCTTCTGGGGCACAGTGCCAGCTGGAGTGGGGAGAAGGAGGTCTGTCTTCTGCAGAGGGTTCGCCCTTCGAGCTCCAACCCATGAATCTGTCTTGTTTTGCTGCTTCATTTAGCTTATTTTAATTGTGTATTGAAGCAATTGCCTCGTTTATATCGTCTGCCTTCATCAGGCCACATGGGTTTTTTTCCTTCACTAGAAATTTAGCTTCTGAGGCCAGACACGCCGGAGAGTGTGGGCATGCTGGGAAATAGAAGGTTGCAGAAGGAGAGAGCCTGAGACAGAGAGGAGCATGCTGGGAGAGGGCAGAGGCTTTGAAGGCTGGTCAACTCTGGAGGATGAAGGCATCTTTGGAGAAGAAAGTGGAGGACAGAGACAGTGCTCTGGATAAGGAAAAAAGGCTAGAAAGCAACAGAGAGAACCAGGGCAGGGGTGAGGAAGTGAGCAGGAACTCCGTGAGAAAGACATAGACGAAGCAGAAAGACAGTTTGTGGGAAACGGCACATTTGAGTTTTAATGACTGCTTAAGTTATTTTGCTGCATTTAACTCTTAATTCATCTTCCTTTCACCGAGCTAATGGGAAGTGTGAAAGAAAAACTGATGAGAAGAGGGTCTACCCGGCAATTTTATTTTCGTCAGCTTCGGAGCTGGAGCGCTGTGCTCTTCCTTTGCTTGCGCTGGGTCACTTGATCTGAGAGGAATTCTTTTGTTTCTGACAGAAATGCCGGCATTCTGTTCTTCCCCTCAGCCTTTTCCCTTCGCCTGCCTGTTTTCAGGGCTGCAGCTGGCTTGCCTGCCTAATGATGAGGAAGCTAGATTAGGATCTGGGTTTGATAATGACTGAAGCTGGGCAAAAGGGAGCGTTTTAGTGTAATGCATGTTCAAACACAATTACCCATTATTCCAGTGGGGCAGACAATGGGGTGGTAGGAAGAAGCGAGTGGTGGAGAAGTAAGTGGGCTGTTACTTGTTCTAAGTCGGAAGAAGAAAAAAAAAGAAATTCCATAGAAATCCTGAGTGGATTTATTCAACACACTCAATCCAAATGTACAATGTGCTTGCATCAGAAAAAAAAAATAAAAAAAGACTGTGTGTATACACAGTAATGGTGCAAAGGGGGATAAGAGGAGAGTGCAGTTTATTGTGGTAAGTAGCTGCTGTGCAGAGATGGCTGCCAGGGCCTTGCACTCTGCAGCCCAAGTCTCTGTGCTCACAGAGCTACAGGGACACCAGGCCTTGATTCTCACACATACAGGGCTTAACTGGTTAGGGTCTTAAGGGCCTGCTTGTCTGCAAGCTAATTTAGGTTCCCAAAACATCACAAAACAGGTCTTCCTCCATCCATCCCAGCTTCCTGCTTGGTACCTCTCTCCTTGCTTTTCCAACTTCCATGTTGTATCACCCATTGCTTGGCTCCTTTTGTTACCGTTTTCCTGTGTCTCCTGCATTGGTTATTGGTATCACCCTTGAGTCAGCTCCCTGACAGGAAGGCATTCCGAGGCCCCCAGTCACACGGTCCCTAAGCCTTGTACTACCTGGCAACTCTTGGGTCTTGTGTTTCCTCTTCCTGATTCTGCTGACAGTCTGAGCTCACTCCACAGCGCCTCTTGCTGAGACTCTTGGCTGGCTGCAATGGTCACTTCACAGACCTCATATCGTCCTCCTGTTCGGGCTGCTGTGCTGGCTTCAGTGAAGTTTATCTACAACAAACATTTGACAGTGGTGTTCTCAAGTTTTAGTGGCTGCCCGCTGCTGCAGCAGCAGGTTCTCTCCAGCTGCGTAAGCTTGGCTGTCTGTTTCACCTAAGAGTGTTCATCCGGGACTGCCGGCGGCTGCTTTGCGGGCTTGCTGTGAGTCGGGCCTGGCATATAAAACCTGCTAAAAGTGGGTGAGGGTGTTGAGGGCAGGGAGCAGGAAAGTTGCTCCTTGGCTCTTATCACAGAGGCAAGTCTACAGTTCTGACTAGAATATACAGCTCTGGCTCCCACTTTCTCTTGAACTCCAGAGTCACATACACACATCTGTCACACAGCATTCTCTCCTGCATGGTGAATAGTCATCACAGATTCAATAAGCTCAGAATTGACCTCTTTATCTTCTGTCTCCCTAACAGGCCCACTCGGTTTTTCCTACAGAACGCATAAAGATCCCTTTTTAATATGGTGACTCTCATGCTGTGCCTGCTCTCATTCAGCCATGGATTCCTCACCAAATTCACCTACAAGCCTTACTTTTCATACCTGCAAACTTCATCCAGACCTCAAAGCCTTCTCACTAGCCCTCTGGCCCCTGCTGCTCCTTTGGCGCCATTCCACTGTCACCCGCCAGGGTCTCTACAGCAGACATTGTCCCACCTTTGCATCTCCTCTATCCTCTTCAGGAGTTGTCTTCATGTCAGCCAGAGGTTGTCTTGTACCACAGAAGTGGGATCACTCCTGTCTTCTAAGCCTTCTGATCCCACCATGATCACTTTTTCAAGCTTCCCATTTTCTTCTCTGTCACTGTCTATGGTAGACATATGCTCTTCCTTCTTGTTTCTTGGTCAGGTTTAGCTGGGCCTTATGCCTGGCTGTGCCTAGTGCTGAAACACTCTCCAACGCTAGCAAATGCATCATCCCTCACCCCAGGCCAGTTTTTGATGAAATAATACCTTTTGTGGTACTATAGCCCCTTCCTTATCCACATTTTTATTGCCAGAATTCCAGTTACCCATAGTCGAATGTCATCCAGCGTGACTCAGGAATAATATCATCCTAAGTAGTGTAATCCAATCCTGCACCATTCCATTCTTTCCTGTTGTGGGAATCGTAGCCTTGTCTAGTATATCTACAATGTATATGCTACTTACTCATCAAGCTACCTTGATTGACAGATCTTCTGTGGTAGAATCACAATGCTCAGAAAACCCTGACTTTACTTACCAATGGCATCCAAATATAACAGTAGTGGTGCTGCTAGTTTTATGAGAGTGTCTTTTTATAATTGATCATTTTGGCTTATTGTTATTAACACCTAACTGTGCTTATTTTACAACTTAAATGTCATTGTAGCTGGGTGTGCATAAGAGACAAACAAGGATTTGCTAATCTCTGTATTTTCAGGTGTCCACTGACAGTCTTGAAACATGTCTCCCACAAATAAGAGCAGACAACTGTAAAGTTATAGTCTTTATCTAAGTGTTTATAAAACAGACTTTATATCAAATTGCAACCCCCTGGTTCACAGCCTTGGCTCTGTATTTTCTATGTGGCACTTGCATATTCTGATAGAGTGTGTGATCAATGTATTGAATATGCTTTCACCTGTCCTGACTTTAGTCCCATGAGCACATTGGCTTTGTTCCTTTGTCCACTGTCTAGAATCGTTCTGAAGATGTAGTGGATGGCAGCATTGCGGTCAGGTGAGTCTTCCGACATTCATACTACTTGTTAGCCAGGCATTATGCCACTGAAGCTCTCTTTGTGTGCACTGGGACATTTGTTTCAACATCTTAGTTCTAGAAGGACTGTAAGTTGCATTTCTCCTTTAGGTTGGCTTATAGTGCCAGACTAGTGTGTGTGTGTGTGTGTGTGATTGACCACAATAACTCAAACAATTAAAGACACAAGTAGAATTTCCTTCCATAATATTCTTTCAAAATGAACTAAGGCTTCAGTTGTCTGGCCTGGATGTTTGTAAGCTGACATGCTTATTAAGATCTGCAGTGAGTCCCATTTGTCATTTGGCATCTCCCTGAATCAATGATTCACTTATTTATTGGCATCAAAGCAGCTGAACTCAGAGCGAGGGAAACTGTGCCCAGGAGTCTCTAAGGGCAGAACCACACCTCTCTCATTCTGAACATTCCAGTCTTTTAGAATCCTCTGAAGGATGTACAGGATGAAGGTGTGGACGAGGAGGTGACTTAATCAAGGTCGCATGTGCCACCTTCGCAGGAGAGCAGAGTAGATGACATGAGCCATGGCGGGTCTATGGCATTATGGGGCTCGGCTCCCAGGTGGAGTGACTGGGTTTTATTAGGCGGGAAGTGGGTGACAGTGAAGGATTTTAGAGGAAGCAAAGGAGAAAAGAATTAGGCTTTACGAAAATTAGTACAGCAATTACTAGAAAAGCGAACAGAAATGAAGGCCTGGAACTCAGGAGCCCAGGTCATTCCCGGCCTTGCTCTTCCACACACTCCACTCACTCAGGAAACCCTATGCACCATGCTTTATGTACGTATAGCATCCATTTCCTTCTCTTATCTGCCTTCACCTTCTTACAATTCTCCTGTCAATTCATTGTGACGTTGTGTAATTTATTCATTTAAAAATCCCTGTTGGGGGGGGGCACGCGTGCACACAGCCTGGTGTGCATATTCGGTGTCTGTGAGTGTGGGCATGTATAGAGGGCAGAAGATAACCTCAGATATTGGTGATCTCCACCTTCTTCCATTTTTGAGGTGGAATCTCTTGTTAGTTTCTGGATCTCCAGCTTTTAGGGCTTCTCCCATCTCTGCCCCACCTCACTACTGGGATTACAGATACATGCTACTGTGTTTAGCTTCTACATGGGTTCTGTGTACATGGATCCAGATCCAGATCCACATGTTTTCATGGCAAGGTCTATATTCCACTGGAACATCTCCCCAGACTTGAGATAACTATTTTTTTTTTAAAACATAATCAAGTATCTGAAAAGTATGTGCTTCATTATTGATTTTCCCCATGAAAACCCAGAGATTCTCATTGTCCTTGCTGTGGTCCACAAAACAATCCTTGCTATGCCTTTGAAGCTCTACCATGCAGTCTTAGCCTCCATGTGTCTCCATGGTTGCAAGGATGCCAAGAGGACTGAACAGAGGTCATAGGAATTGGCATGAGCAAGAAAAAGACTGATGTCATAGGCATGACACAGTGGCTAGGAGCAAAAAGATGTCCAGGAGCAAGCAAGGCTCCGATTACCACACACTAAGAGAATGAGCTAAACAATATGCCTGCCTTAAAGAGCCAAGTCTTTCAGTTTCAACCATTGCTGGCAAAATTATTTCTTTCTACAGAAAAAATGTATTTCCTCTAGAAATTGTATGAAGCAACTGTCTTCAGGAATTTAACTAATTAGTAAATGGGATATTTTTCTAGGCTCTTAAGGACTTTTACAATTGATGTTTGGAGCAAAAGAAGAGTGTACTTTAGACAGATTTTGAATATATTTTAAATATCTGTTTTTGTATATATTGTTTTATTTATTTATTTATGTCTGTGCGTGTTTGTGTGTGTGTGTGTGTGTGTGTGTGTGTGTGTGTAAGTCAGTTCACAACTTTCAGGATCCAGTTCTTATGTCCTACCATATTGAGGCAGTGTCTCTTGTTTTTGCCACCTCACTCCAGGTGAGCTGACTCAAGAGCTTAGAGCAGATTCTCTTGTGTACAGTTCCCATCCCGTTGTAGGAGTGTACTGGTATCACAGATGCATGCCGTCACATTTAGCTTGGACAGAATGCTGGGGATTGAGGTCAGCTGTCAGGTTTGTGGGATGAGTGCTTTTATCCTCTGACCCCAAATGTGTGTGTGTGTGTGTGTGTGTGTGTGTATTTGTAGACAAGGGGTTTTCCACTATGCTTGTGTGGTCACAAAGGAACATGAAATAGGAAAAGGGCCTCTATTTTTTTTCTGTGATCTAACACTTGCCACACTAACAGCATGGAGTTGTTATGAGGATCATATGAGTGACTTGCTTGGAAGACCTTGAAGGCCAGTGTTTAACACATGATAGATGTTCCCATTTGGTTATGTGCACGATGAACCCCTAAGTGTGTGGGAAAACATGAACTGACAGAATATACCCTAGCAAGATGTTCAGTAAAATTAATCCAGGATCTTTCTTGCTTTAAGAAAAAAATCGAATTTGCATATGACTCTTAAAAATTAAGAACACAACAACAGCAATGGGGGAAAAGTTAATTAAGGTTCTAGTTCACCCTCATCTTGTTTTTCATTACTTCATGAGGTGTAATGAAATTGTAAAGAAGGGATGTTTGGGTTGGGTTGTTATCCTCCTGCTTCTTCTATGCAGGGAGGGTCCTTAGGAAAGGCTACCCCAGGAAATACAGGCAGGAAGTAGAGAGAAGGTAAGGAGATGCCTGTGCTCTGGCCAAGGTAATTGTCACTGGGAGCCTAAGGCACTGTGGCCAGAGCTCTGCCTGATTTGTGCTTTTGGGTACTGCTGAGACTCTCTGTAAGAGGAAAATAATAAGCTCTGCTGTGCCACTACTTGCCCAGACTTGCTCCACTAAACAAGATAGAAAGTAATACTTAGGTGGGGTGTTTTCCTTTGTTTGTTTTGCTTTTTTGTTAGAGAAAAGAGAAAACATACTCTGGTCTCTTTGTACTTGTTCTTAGTCATTAAAAATGTGTTTTTGAAGTGCTAAATTTGTAGTTAATTGCACAGTTAATTCATTATGTAGCCCTGTTTTTTTTCCCTTTACAAAACACCAAACTGAAGTGAACACAACCAATTACTTGAAGTCTCAGAGATATCACAAAAGAAATGACTTAATTTCGTAAATAATTTTAACTTAAATAATTATTTATTGAGAAAGCGAGCTTGCTGAGTGCCCCAGGAGACAGCTTCTTATTGGCCTCCCAATAAATGGTCCATGTAATTCCTGATTAATTGCTTATACAAGGAACATTCTATTTACTAGGAACAAGCTAGGTTTTTAAAAAGAGGTGGGAAAATATCAGGAACCACAGCAATATCTCCTGGTCTCTTGCAGACCTGTGTCACAGAGAGTGGGGGTGGGCTCCAATACTATCATCCTTGAAGACAAGTCATAGGAATTATTTTTTAAGGTGGTCTGTAGCTCAGTGTTTCTTTATAAATTGATATAGGAAACTCATCCCTGTTTGTGGTTTTGCTTGAGTTTTTACGTGCCTCAAAGTGTCATAGACATGTCAGGCACTCAGATAAACATTATCAAACACCAAACAGTGGGTATTTGCCATGGAAAGCCTACAAAATCTACAGGGTCATTAGATAGAGGCTAGAAATCAATGCAGTATTCAGAGGGTGTTAGGAAAATACAAGACAGTTATGATATGATTTGGAAATATAAGAATAGCAATGCGAGCTCATAATTTCAGCTTCTTTCAGATTCAGGCGTGTTGATGGTGCTCCTAAGGTGTTGTCAAGAATACATTTAGTTTTGAAGTTAGTGCAAACTAAACGAATAGTCTAAGAATTTTATGGGAAGCAGAAGTGCTATAAATTACGAGACAAAAATCACACTTGAGAGTCACTGCTTCGTTTTCTAAAAGGTGTCTTTAGGCCTCAGATGAATGGTTAGGTGCTATGCCAAGATCAAGCCACAGGAGCTTTTCAATTGGTGTTTGCCTCTGAATGATGGAGAAAGGACCAGAGCCAGGCCTGGGGCTCCAAGACAGACAGCTTGTAACACACGGAAAGGCAGGACATTCAAAGAGAATCTTTAGTCTTCACCTTTAAAAACATCCTTGTTAAATCTGAAAAGTTTCTATTTTTCTTTCTTTTCTTTTCTTTTCTTTTCTTTTCTTTCACAAGAAGTGGGGTGGCAGAGGTAGTTAACTGCCTGTCTCCTCAATTTGTTGAAAGGGCTGTTTATGCAAGAGAGAGATTAAAATTGACTTGTGAGCTAGGTGTGGTACTACACATTTTTTTTTTTTTTGGTTTTCTTTTTTTTTTATTCGATATAATTTATTTACATTTCAAATGATTTCCCCTTTTCTAGCCCCCCCACTCCCCGAAAGTCCCGTAAGCCCCCTTCTCTTCCCCTGTCCTCCCACTCACCCCTTCCCACTTCCCCGTTCTGGTTTTGCCGAATACTGCTTCACTGAGTCTTTCCAGAACCAGGGGCCACTCCTCCTTTCTTCTTGTACCTCATTTGATGTGTGGATTATGTTTTGGGTATTCCAGTTTTCTAGGTTAATATCCACTTATTAGTGAGTGCATACCATGATTCACCTTTTGAGTCTGGGTTACCTCACTTAGTATGATGTTCTCTAGCACCATCCATTTGCCTAAAAATTTCATGAATTCATTGTTTCTAATGGCTGAATAGTACTCCATTGTGTAGATATACCACATTTTTTGCATCCACTCTTCTGTTGAGGGATACCTGGGTTCTTTCCAGCATCTGGCAATTATAAATAGGGCTGCTATGAACATAGTAGAACATGTATCCTTATTACATGGTGGGGAGTCTTCTGGGTATATGCCCAGGAGTGGTATAGCAGGATCTTCTGGAAGTGAGGTGCCCAGTTTTCAGAGGAACCGCCAGACTGCTTTCCAGAGTGGTTGTACCAATTTGCAACCCCACCAGCAGTGGAGGAGTGTTCCTCTTTCTCCACACCCTCTCCAACACCTGCTGTCTCCTGAATTTTTAATCTTAGCCATTCTGACTGGTATAAGATGAAATCTCAGGGTTATTTTGATTTGCATTTCCCTAATGACTAATGAAGTTGAGCATTTTTTAAGATGCTTCTCTTGTGAGCTAGGTGTGGTACTACACATTTTTAATCTCAGTCCCCCTCCCCCCCAGCAGGCAAAGGCAGGAACATCTCTGTGAGTTCAAGGCCAACCTAGTCTACATAGCAAGTTCCAGGCCAGTGAGCTGCATAATGAGACCTGTATGGGAAAAAAACAATTTTTTTTTTTTTTTTGATTTGTGAATGCCAGGGTGCAAGAACCAAGAATTTGATCGTGGAGAATGAGATTCCTACTCAGGAAAGGAAGGATTTGCAACAGAACTATCAGGCAAGTGTTTTCCTGTCCAAATTAGACCAAGCCAGGATGGACATCCACAGGACACAGAGGCTGTGACAGAGCACAGGGAGGATGATGATGGGAAGGTGTCCTGACCACACACCTTTAAGATGTTCAACAACCATCTTGTTTTTGGATAGTCTTGACCTGATAATGATCTTCTTAGTGCCTGATACTAAACATGGTATTCAAAGTCAGGGCAGCGTGTTGAGGAAGATTCCGTATTTTATTCACAAACCCTACCCTGTTTTAAGTCTTCTGTTGTACCCGGGGTTGGCATATGCCATTCCAATCTTTGTTATTGCACTGTGTTTAAAGTTAATTAAATCCCAGTGACTTCTTTATCTGAGCTGCTGATAGATTCACCTTATGGAATGGAGTTTTAAAAATCAAACTTTACAGAGTTACATTTTATGTCATTGATTTTAAACTATGATGTTGCTGACATTGTCTGGGCAGAGTGATAATTTTGAATTCTGATTCTGTAATCCAGGCTGTACATTTTCTACCCCCATAAAGTCTTCCTGGCTTTATAAATGTGTCTCTTACATTTGATGTTAAGTCTAGGCTGGGCTTTGACAATTCTTAGAAAACATCTTTTAAAATCTTGCTCTGAGTAAGGTAACCATAGGCTATGAAATATCCAGATATTCATGAATATCTAACTCAACTAGATTTAGATAATTCATATTCTTTGGGTAATACTCTTTATTCAACCTGTATTTGTTAATATCCTGATTATATCCCTTGCCTTTTGACTCTAATTGTGAAATAGTATTGATAAAACTCTTGCTGGAGTCAAGACACATTGTCTTAGGACAGGAATGTAACTTAGTGGTAGAGCACTTGACTAGCAGGCAAAAGGCTCTAGGTTCAATCCTCAACACTTGGGGTGTGAATCAAAATACACAATAGCCATGTCATTTGGTATGGCCATGTTGTAATATGACATTTTTCTAAGATCAGTTTAATGACTTCAGACAAACACAACTCCCTCCCCTGCCCCATCTATTGGTTTCTTCCCCTGCCATTGGCTTAGCCTTTTCTTTCCAAAGGTTGACCATTAATTCCTTCATTTCTGTAGAATGAAAACCAATGCTAATTGTAGAGAATGCTTTTACATTCAGTTATATCTATCATTATAAGGGATTTAATATTTGCTGTGCGTGTTTTCAGGATTGACCATTTGGTGCTAGACAGCTAATTAGAATGCTCAAGGAAAAACCACATTACTACTCCCAGCTTTTCTCAGTTGCCTTTAGTTTTTTGTGAAGGGTTGATGTCCAATAGCATTACATACAAGCTACTCATTGGTGTCGCCTTTGTTCAGCTCATGTTTGGGCAGTCATGTTGGTGAGACATTCTGAGTATAGCTTCTAGGAGACAAAAATATATGTAAAAGTACATGAACTGAATAGGTTATATTTAGGGATGTATACCTACATACATATATGTATACAGTAACAATTAGTGGGGGGAAAAGACCATAGATTTGAAAGACAGAGGGATATTTAGGGATGTATGCCTACATACATATATGTATACAATAACAATTAGTGGGGGAAAAGGCCATAAATTTGAAAGACAGATATATATAAAAATGTCATATTACAACATGGCCATACCAAATGACATGGCTCTTGTGTATTTTGATTCACACCCCAAGTGTTGAGGATTGAACCTAGAGCCTTTTGCCTGCTAGTCAAGTGCTCTACCACTAAGTTACATCCCAGTCCTAAGACAATGTGTCTTGACTCCAGCAAGAGTTTTATCAATACTATTTCACAATTAGAGTCAAAAGGCAAGGGATATAATCAGGATATTAACAAATACAGGTTGAATAAAGAGTATTTTATATATATATATATACATATATATATATATATGTATATATATATATATATATATATATATATATATATATATATATATATATATATATATATATATAAAAGATCGGTTTGGAGCAAGGATATATATATATATATATATATATATATATATATCAGTTTGGAGGGAGGAAAGGGAGAAATATTGTTATTAAATTTTAATCTTAAAAATAAATAAAAATAAAAGTTTTTCAGTGGCTGAATTTAAGACTCTTCTATGTCTGCCCAGCTTTCCTAAAACTAGTATGTCCTTTGTGTCAAATCTACCTTGTTTTTTGAGTGAAGTTAGCATTAGGGTGCTGAGGAGTAGGTAGAAGTTTCCAGCATGAGATAAGGATTTCATCATGTCTGTAATACAGAGTGAACCTGACCTGACTCAAAGATGAGCTTGGCTTGGCACAGTCAACCTCTGAGACGTCCCTTCCTTGTGCCTGCTGGAGAACACACTAGACTTTTGCTCTAGGTCCACTCCCATTATCCTCTTTGTGCTTTTGTTTCTTATGTTGGCCAGAAAACATCCTCTGTCTTTTTCCCCCTCTGTTACTCAGAAACATGTATAGGAACCTAAAGGGAGCGAAGGGAACTGTCAATAGGCCCCTGTAGGCATCTGTGAAGGCACACATCATCTGAATGACAGGTTTGCATGTAAACGACCTCAACTCATGAAAATAGTTTTTAATCTACTTGAAAGGCATATTCTCCCAAGGAAATCAAGCTCCCTCCAGGTGTGCAGAGGCTTCTTGAAAGAGAAGCAGCAGGAAGATAAGCCATTATGTAATGCTCCTTTCTATGACCCATTTCTTTCCTGCCCCAGCTCCTCCCCATCTGTGAAGATGTTTCTAGGTGATCTCTGACTGGGGAAAGAGGAAGTCAGGAATGAGCATAATGCCCTTCTCTCTCTCCTAATAGACTAAGGCTGTGTTCCATCAGTGGCCACCGCTGGACTTTAACCTACAGTCTCCTTCTCCCCACAACACTCTCCTTTATTTTCTCAGACATGTGCTCTGTTCACCGAGTTTCCCTTACCCACCTAGATTTCTTTAAAGGAATCTGATTGTCTATGTCATAGACTAATATCTGTCTAGTCTTTTGTAATATGTTATAGCATAGATCTAATTTTTTAATCTTATTTTTATAATGATGAAGTACAGACAACAAACTTTACCACTTTTCCATTTCTAAGTGTATAGTTTAATGTGCATGTACCTAATGCCCATCATTACTGTCTACCCTTCTCTAGAAAGATCTCATCATTTCAAACATAAGCTCACTGTCCACAAATTTCCCATGTCTTCTTCACCAAACTTCAATTATGGAAAAAGAAGGATACATTCTTTCAAAGAATGGTATAAATCATCTCAAATCCTATTGGGTTGCTACCCTGTATACTGACTTGCACCTGTATGTAGGTCTGCACACAGAAAGAACCGTAAGCTTATTATGTGTATATACATTGTATTGGCTACTTTTATTATTGATTTGACAAAATCTGACAAGAACAACTTGAGAGAGAAAGTTTATTTCAGCTCACAGTTCTAGGTGATGTAGCCTGTTGAGGGGAGGAAGGCACAGTTGTAAAAGCTCCAGGCAGCTGGTCACATTGTATCCACTGTCCAGAAACAGAGGGATGGAGATGGACAGTGGTACTCATATTATCTCATTTTCACTACATGTAGGATCTCAGAGCAATGGTACCAGCCACAAGTAAAGTGGCTCCTCCTACCTCAATTAATCTGATGTAAATAACCCCTCAGGCATGCTCAGAGGCTAACTCAATCTAGATAATCCTTTATAGATGTGACCAGATTCTTGCCTCTTAGGTGATTATAGATGCTACCAAGTTGACAATGATATATTAGCCATCACATACATCCATATGGTTTTGTTATCCAAACATTATCACAAGTTTTATGGATATAGGCTGTTTTTATTAAAGCATATTAGAAACAAGGATATAACAGGACAGAGACATCTATGATGTTATTTTAAATGTTACATAGTATATAATCAGTTATACTGTAGTTGGCCAGTCTTAAGTGGTTTCCAGATAATTTTCATAATCCCTGATGCTGGAAGATGCCTGAAAATAAAACAAAGAAACACATTCCTGAGGATCAGGCACTCAGAAACCATCTCAAGCTTGTGGGATGGACACACTTACTTTCAGCAGAAGGTATTAGAACACCTTCTGAAGTGGACAGTATTAATTTATATTAGAGCAACAATATCAGACAGTTTATGTGTCTCACGTTATCAAAGGGCTGCTTCCTGCTGAGCACAGTTCTGGACACTCTCTTTGTCTATGTTAAAATCATTTAATGAGATAGATATTGCCGTTATTCCATTACAGGGCATTTTCAGGTTAAGAATCTTGTCCTGGAGCATACATAAGTCAGTGGAAGGGTTGGGGTTTGGACTCAGACTCTCTCCCTCCCTGGCCCCCTACACCCACCCCATTCTCTTCCTTAGTGTATTAATTGTACAAATTAATGAGATTCACTGGTACTTCTGCATACAGTGCCTACAGTGTGCATTGATGACTTCCGCCTACCTGCCTCCTGCCTTTCCACTCTGTGCTCGCAGCCTGGTACCTCCTGGGCCTTATGAGCCACTCTTTGAATTCTGAGTCATTGTTTTTCTCCCTTCTGTCTCCTTTTCCTTTTTTTGTTCCATGTGTGAGGAATGGTACGACATATTTGACTTTGTGGGTTTGGCTTGTGTGCTCACCGTGTTATCTTCAGGAGCCATGAGCTTTGATGTTATAACCCACAGCCTTCCACTCTGTGTTGCTGTCATTGTCGTTGTCCCCCGGGTAGACTGCACACTATGTCTTCTGGAAGTTTTAATTTGCATTTTTCCTGATGGCTAGGTATGCTTATTTGTATTCTTCATTTTATGTCTTTTTTTCATCTGTCTATTGGCTGGTTTATTGATGTGTAGTTCAAAAAGACTTCTCTGATGACAGATCAATATGTATAGCTTCATTAAGATGATAGGAATAGCCAGGTATAAACTAAGTCTACATCCTATCCTAGCTATAAATGCAGGGGTGATGAAATTCAAACATTTTATAGACGTTTATTCAGGAAATATTCATAGAAACATAAACATTGATTCATTCACTTAGTGAGCAATCTTTTAATTGAACGATGCCTCTGAACCAAGCACTGTACAAGATATAAAAAAGACTATTAAGATTTGGAAAGAGTGTAAAGAAACATTGCGGATTACAGAAGGGTTGGTGGAGATCTTATATACCACAAAGTGCTATTAACCTTTACAGTAAATTGATATGTAATGAATGTGTTACTAATTGTTTCCAATTGCAGTTGCCAACAGGCCTCTACTGAAAATATGTCGACTCTCAATGAACTAACACAAGACTCTGCCAACATAAATATTTTTAAAGCTTATATATTATTACCCTTTCAAGAGGAGAAATTATCCTTAAAAGATATTTATTTTGGTCTTCTCTCCTTCCATTCTTTTTTCCCCTTTTCTTTCTCCTTCCTTTAAAAAAAACCTTTAAACAATTTCTTTGGAATGTCAAAATATGGTGCTACACGCAGAGCAGATGCTGAGGATTATGGGCGGATATTTTGGATTGCCATACTGGAGTAGGACGCTGTCTGTGCTAGTAGACTGAACAATTTGGGAATTATGGTGCTTTTTCAATGAAGGCAGAGTCAGAGGGTTTTAGGTGTTTTGTGAACATTTTCATCCTGAGCAGGAAGAAGAAATCCACCTCCTCATTTGGTATTGATCCAGAACAGCCCTGGAATACAGAAAGAACACTTTATGGCTCCAGATGTTCTCTGTGTCTATTGGGCAGGTGCACCCATACCAACCCTCAAATATTTTTGAATTACAGAGTGTGTGTGTGTGCTTGCACACATACACACACACACACACACACACACACACACATACACACACCACACCTGTGCTCTCACATACACAGACACTGTCTCAAAGTAAGACCTCTTGAGTGCATTTATAACTGTCTCATTTTAGCTAGAGATACCCAAATCTTGCCCTCTCCCCAGATTAGTTTTCCTGCCCTCATTTACCAAGGCAGAGCCTAGACTGCTTATCTACAATAGGCCTGTCTTTCTACCCAGAAGTCTGGAGCTTGGAAGTTGCTCACATTATCAGAAACCAATGTTTCCAACACTCGTTTTCTTTATATTATAGAGAATACTGACAGGTGAGAACCCAGAGGCAGCATGTCAGTCTAAGAATAGCTTGGGGCACTGTGCACTTGTGGAGATGGGTGGGGCAGAGATCAGGAGTGGGATTCTGCATTTACCTGGATTCACTGTTTTTTGTTGTTTCTTTTATTCCACCAACTTCTATACTCCTCAGCTGTGTTGCCCATGGCCTCTTAGTACCCAAGGATGGTACCCAAACTACAAAATATGCACTAAATTAATCCTTAGAATACCTTCTTTTGGAAAAAATCCCTGCACAATGAATACCTTGGTGAGTCATTATATAGAAGACAAAAATAACTAAGGCACAGGATTACTTAATGAGTTTGTCTGTAAATAAAATTGGTTCACCTCTATTGTGCTAGAGAGAGCCCTCTCTAGGTGACTACAAACTGCTAGCTGTTTTTCCAGAGTCTGTAGCTTCTCAGTGGGAGGTGGAGGTATAGCTGTGGCTCTCCAGATTTGGCTTCTTAAATTTTAGGGGCCTACAAATCAGCTGGGGATCCCACTGAAATGCAGCTTGTGACTCAGTAAGCCTACTGAGGCCAAGGTTCTGCCCTTTTGGTCAGCATTCCCACAAGATTCTGGTATTGAAAGCCACATTTACACCAAAGCTGAATTTCACTTCATTGAAAGCACTGATAACTTGGTTAGAATAGGACATCACATACTCAAGTTCCAGATTTGCCAATCATTAATGTGGAACCTTGGGAAGTCGACCCACAGTGGCCATTCTTAGCTTTACTATGACTCCATCCTAATCCTCTACACACCCCCTTCTTAAGGGCCAATTCAGGCTTATTGAATAGTGGCTTTTCTGCTGTCTTCATGTGCTCAGACTTGAAAGGGTTTTTTTTCCCCCATTTGTTTTGTTTTTGTTGGGAAAAGTAGTTCTAGGAATCATGATTATTTAAGGGTAAAAGGAGAAAATGAGTAGGTCACATAGAACAGTGAGATCCAATTGGATGTGGACAGAGGAGCACTGAGCTCTGAGTCAGAGAACATGTAGCAGTGAGGGAAAGGATTCAAAGAGGACTGCTAACGGCAGGAAGCAATAAATTGTGTTAGCTGAGGAGAGGCACAACCAGAGCGGAAGCCATGTTTTGGCAGCAGGCATTAAAGGGCGGGGATGACTTGAAATGCTGCACAAATAACAGACCAGGATCTGTCTGGAAATGTGGAGTGCAAGGGGTTCCAGAGGGAAAGAGGAATCAAAGGTGTATTTTGTGAGGAAGATGCAAACCGCCTGGGTGGCGAAGGAGGGCGTTTCTTTAGATGCCGGGCCTCAGAAATCAGGCTGAGAGGAAAGGACAAAGCCTTTAAGTACCGTTTTGTGAGGGCTAAAATTTCAGGTGTCAGAAGAGGAAATAATGGGTCCAAGAATCTGGCAGGACACAAAGAATACAAAAGAGAGAGAGGAAAAACAGCCCTTCCATCTTCATGGAGTCTGCTAGCGTACACAGAGGAATAGCAAATACAGTTCTCTGCTGCCTCGGTAGGCAGCTGGGTCTCTCACACCTTGCCATAATCTCCAAGCCCAGCTGTGCAAATCCAAGGTTTATGCCCAATTCCACAGTGGTGGGGCACACTCGCATTACAGGCAGCCTGTACGTAGTGCTCCTGTCAAAGGCACATAAACTTTCCAGAGTGTGAGTCAGTATCCAGGCTGCTGTGTGTGAGGGAATCATCTTGGGCTTCTATGGAGAAGCTCTCAGCGTCCAGATCTCAGGAAAGGCTAGATGACAATAAAGGGCTGAGAGTGGTCGCTTCACTCCTAAGCATGCTCCGGCACTGGAGCAATATGGTATCTGTGAAAGCACGCTCCCCATGGGTGGTCAGCAAAATGGACCAAGCTCTCCCTTGGCTGGACTCAGGACCCCAAGGAAACTCCACCTCATACTTCCCACAGACTGCCCCGAGCCTAGAAACAACTGTGTCAGGCAGGAAAGGCAGACTATTTCTGGGAAGGAAAATCCTCTGACAGATACCTTCCACTAAAGGACTCCTCAGTAGACTTGTAGAACTTTTGAACCTTCCTCAGACTGCATAATCATCCATTCTCCTTTGCCTGGGGTAGGATAAGCTTGTACAGTTGTATGAGAGCTGAGTCAGCTTCCTCCCGCTCTCTACCTATTGCCTTCCGCACTAATAATGCCCCTAATGACAAGTCTTGTGTGGTTAATCCATCTTTTATGAGCTACCAGACTAACCCAGGTAGGATATAGGACACAAGCTAAATTTATATCAGCTAAGGATAATGAACAGCAGAATGGCAGAAATGGAGTATTAGAAACACATAGAAGCTGAAGAAAAAGAATTGGATCCAAGAAGGAGGTGTCTGAGAAGATGGTTCCAGGAGCCACTCACTGCCATTCTAATTTCTTTGAGCATTCAACCACTGATTTTTACATTCCATCAAATCTCTATTTTAAGCCTTTTATTCTCTGGCCACCCACAACCTTCTGTCCACCCAGATCCTTCCTTCTGTTTATGCCCACCCCAACAATTCTTCTACCTTACTAAAATGCATGCTCCATTCACTATCAGCCAAGACTCCCACTCCCCAGTTCCTGCTGTGCATGTAAACTCATTCCTTCCCTGCCTTGTCTGGACACTGCAGATTTGTTCATATGCAGTTTAAAATGGCTAAAGAATCAAAATACAATGAGCAAAAAAATAAAATACTCACCCATGATGTCACTTAAAATTAATAGCCACAGACATGGAGACAGGCCATAATCTTGTTAGGCAATCAGACTCCATTTTCTTTCTTTGATGCTTATTTCCTAGGGATGTCCCCTCGCCCTCTTCACTATCACTTAAGTCTTAAGTCTTCCTCTTTCACCATTCTCTCTAGTTTTCCATCACTCAGACCAAAACTTTAGAGTCATTCATATCCAGCCCTCTTCCTCTTCCTCTCTCCTTTCACTCTTCCTCTTTTCTCTTTGTTTCCATACATTCAAGTTGCTAGGAAACCCTGATAGATCCACCTTCTAAACAACTCTTAAAATCAAAGCATGTTTCATCGCACCCCATGTTTCTACTCTCTTGTGCCTGGAGCCTCCCAGGTGACCTCCCTGCATTACAGGGGACATTCTTTGTTTTCTTGTCACATCGAGGATCACACTGAGGGCTTTGTATTTGCTCCTAACAGGAGACAAGTGCTCTACCATTGAACTACAGTGTGCTTCCTAGCCCTGCTGCCCCAGGATATTCTTACCATAGCACACAAAAGGACCTGGTTCTTCTTGTTCTGATAACTCCCACCAACACTGTCTATCTCAGTTGTTACAAAGGGAAATCTTCATCTTGGTGCTTAGGCACCCTTCCTGGCAGATCTAATTACCCACAACTGGCTGGCTATCTCTCTCCACTCCACCCCCGCCTCACCAATCCTTCCTCTCTGCCAATCCTTCTGCTTAGCCTACTACGCTAGCCTCCCCCACTGTTTCAAACACACACCAGGGCCTTCAGCATCTTTGTACTTATCGCCTCCCACCAGTGGTGAATTCTTCACTTCCTTTAAACCTACTTTTGAAGTCACCATCTTGATTCAGCCTGCCTGGCCCCTAATATGGAAGAGCAAGACCTTTCTCCATGAGCTCTCTCTATGTCTTCCATAGCCTACTTTGACTTTTTGTACCGTTTAAAAAGATAGGGTCTCACTATATGGCTCTGACTGGCCTGAAACTCACTCTGGAGACCAGGCTAGCTTGTACTGCTGCCTCTGCTTCCCTAGAGCTATGATTAAAGACATCTGCCACCATATCTGACTGCCTGCTCCCTGACAAGTGACCTGTTTGCTTGTTTGTTCTGTTTTCCTAAATCAGGGTATAAGCAGCATCTGTAAACCCACAGGCATCTTCCCTGTTACACAAAGAGGTGTGCAGAAAGTAGGTAAATTACAAAGAGTTAAAGGAAGAAGTGCAGTCCTACCAGGAGGAAAGATACAAGAGAGACGTCTTCTCAGGGAATATTTGCTTCTGGGAAAAGCAAAGACAGTGGATTAGAGTCAGAGAGCTCAACATTGGATGGCAGCGCTGACTCCCAAAGCCAGGGATCCTTCCAAGAACCTGGAGCTATTTCTCTGAACCCCAGCCCCCATACTTGCAAATTAAATATGGTAGTAATTTACCTCCTAGGTTACTGTGAGACTTAAAAGACTGTGCTAGCACACAGTGGACATGTGAGCCAGATTATAGGTGTTTCTGGGCCTAAATTGGGTCCAGTAGCTAGCTGGATTGGTTTATTCTAAGGGTGAATGAATACCAACCATCATGAAAAATTAATCAGTCCATAGACAGCCATCTCCAGTGAGGACCACATTCTTTAGCATGGAGATGTTTGTGGGGTTTAAACTGGTAGTGGAGAATAAAAACTGGGTTGGGTTGAGATTCGATAGAGGCCCATTTGGCTGGCTGGGTCGAGTTTCTCACCCTCTGTCTGGGCCAGAGGAAGGAGCAACAAGGAGAAAGAAAGCAGTGACACATTTTGTGTTCAGAACCACCCCGCCGGTGATGCACCTCCAGAAAGAAATGAGAGGCTATTATGCAGGAAGGGAACTGCGTCTGTCATGAGCTTCAAGAAAGAAATGGGAAAAAAATGATGTGGAAAGAGCTGCGTGTTGCTCTTTGTTACGGTTTTTATCTCAAGAGTCTGTTTATAAAATGCTCTCTTTACCCAGGCTCCCTCACTCTGGCCTGGCTGCTCTCTCCCCTTCACCTCCTCCCCTCCTCCCCTTCCTCCCCCTCTTCCCCCTCCTTTCCTTCTCTTGTTTGAGCTAAAGCTCTTTCCTTGATTAAATAATGAATAAAGGCTCTTCCACAGCCTGGCTTTCCTGGTCCTTGGGAGAAATTACAGATATATGTACATACATATACATGCAAAACAGCCGGAGATAAAGAGGCTCTGAGTAAACAGCTCTACTGGCTTCTTTTCTTCCTTTCAAGACACATCGTTCATAAACCATACTCACAAAGAACAGAGACTTAAACTAGGACAAACCAGCCCAAGTGCCACTAGATTGCACGACTTAAATAAGGTTTTATTTAAAACTCACTTGTTTATTTCAAATTGTGTTATTTATTTTTAAAAAGAAGGTGGGAGCCTCTTTCATTAGTTTCCATAAGCACTGGGCTAGCTGTGCTATCTCTACAAGGAAGGATGAGCCCAATCCCTGCCCAGCATTCTTAGTTGTTCTTTTTCTTGAGACTCATCAATAAGGCTCTTGTATTTGTGGTGTAACATTTGCCCAACTGCTGTACCTCTAGACTAGAGGAACTTGCCTTGCAGAACCTCTGTAACCTCTATCCCATATCATACCCCTGTAACCACATGGCCCATCTTCAAATAAGAGGATTAACAATCCCAGATGCTTTTCCCATCTACCAATAGGCCTTTTCCCTTTAATCTGTTCTAGGTCAGGGGGAGAATCCATTTCCTCTCCTGACTCATAAACAGTGGCATAATGGGATTTCAAAAAGAAACTTTACTAAGATATGAACAGAAGGCAAAATATTTTTAATGACATTAAATGCAAGCTAGCTGTATATGGATTTTTAGAACCTAATTTACTCATGATTAGCTACAGATGGTAGCAGTATTTGTAAATTCACAGAAGATATCCCAACCAGGAGACAATAGAGAGCTATGGGGCTGTTTCTCTACAGACAGTGGTTTACATCTACTCATCCTTTCATCGTTCACCCCTCCACCTTCCCATCCTCCCACCCATTCACCCATCCACCTATCCACCCATCCATATAAAAACCACATCTTAGCTGTTGTTATGGACAAATCACACTGTAGTGAGACAAAACAGCACCATTCCTGCATTCAGGGACCTTTTGGCTAATGGGCAAGCCAGTCATTTGTCTAATGATTGCTATAATGAACAAATACTAAGCAACTGGAGAAAGTGTTCTGGGGAAGAAAACATTATTTAATGAGAATACTTCACTATATCTGGGACCAGGAAAGACTTCCCTGAGAAAATAATGCCGGAAACATGATTAAAAGGTCAAACAGGACTCAAATAAGGATGAATGTAGGGATGCATACCAGAAAGAGGGATTTGAGGACACATACACTTTCAATTCCAGTGAGAAAACAAGTGAGGCTGAGCTCAAAATGTGAGGGCCAAGGGGCAGGGGAGGGAGGGAGGGGACACAAAGAGTTAACTTTGCTATAAAGCTATTGCAGAAAACCAAAATGTTCCAGAACTTAGGATCTTGAAATAAGTACAGATTATCTCCCATTTCTGTTGGTCAGGAACTGAGAAGCAATAAGCTGAGATGTTCCAAGCCAGGGTCTCCAAGCTGTAGTTAAGACATTGACAAGAGCCGCTGTCATCTGAAGGTTCATTGGCTCTGTGGTCCTGCTCACATCTTTGTCTGTGGGCAGGAGGACTCAGCCTTCCTCCAACAGGTCTCGCTAGGGAGTTTCTTAACACTTCTCATGAAGTGGCAGCTGGCTTCCACCCAAGAGCAAGGCCCAAGACAAGACAAGAAGGAGGATACCATGCTGCTTGCTTCTGTCTCCAGCTTGGGGATCACAACTTATCACTTCTTCATTCCACTTTAAAAGCAAAAAGGAGGAGAAGAAGGAGGAGGAGGAGGAGGAGGAGGAGGAGGAGGAGGAGGAGGAGGAGGAGGAGAAGGAGAAGAAGAAGAAGAAGAAGAAGAAGAAGAAGAAGAAGAAGAAGAAGAAGAACAACAACAAGAAGAAGAAGAAGAAGAAGAAGAAGAAGAAGAAGAAGAAGAAGAAGAAGAAGAAGAAGAAGAAGAAGAAGAAGAAGAAGAAGAAGAAGAAGAAGAACAAGAAGAAAAGCATACAAAAACTCATTATATTCAGTGGGCAGAGAAGGGATTTTTTTGAAGAAAGGAGTATCAAAACATTTGTGGACACATTTTAAAAACTACCAGGTCAGTTATGGAAGACTCTGGAGGACTCTGGTTTGCTAGGTTGCCATAACAAACAACCATAGGCCAGAAGGCATAAACATTTGAAATTAAGTCGCTTATCATTCTAGAGACCAGAAGTCTGAGAACAAGATGCTGACAGGGTTACTTGTGCAGGCCTCTCTACTTGATTTGTAGATGGTTCTTTCTCCTCACATCATCTTCCCTCTGCCTACGTCCTTATCTTTTTTTTTTTTTTACACTAATATCAGTTATGTTGGATTAGAGTCATGCCAACATCCTCATTTTTAGCTTAATTACTTCTGTAAAAGTAAATATCAAGTAAGGTTATATTTTTAGATGCTGGATATGTACAGGGTGGGATTTCAACATCTGAATTAGGGAACTACCATTAAGATTGTAATGTGAAGGCTTTGGTATTTATTCTTAAAGACAAGAAACAATGAAGCAACCTAAACATGGCCTGAGGATGCTAGATTTGTATTTCAAAATCCCTCTGGTTGCAATACAGGCATCCCATTAGGGGAGAAAAGTATAGGTAAACTGGAAGACCTTACAGAGGCAAGTAAGATATTATGGGTAGCACTAGAGGTGACACTGGAGACAAAAGCTAAATCACTAGATCCAAGATGTATTTAAGAGGAGAATTTGTTGGGACTTTGGGTAAATTGACCATGAAGGCAAGAACAAGACCAGCCAAAGAACAAGACCAGCCAACCAGAATGCTTGGGCTTTGGACTTGTGCCCCCCAATGATGGTACAGTTACTGTTGAGATAAAGAGCAATGGGCATGGTTGGGGTTTAGAAGTAGGGAGAGTTTGTGTTGAGTATGCAGTGTTCAAAGATATGGTAACCATCTCAGCAGAGATATTTTTGGAATACTGCATTGTGCCTCATTCTAAAACAGAGGAAAAAATGAATTTCAAATATAAGTTAGTGAAGCACTGGTGGAAAGGCAATATTTGAAGAGAGGTCATGGGTGAGACAGGACAGTAATATATAAGTGAGAAAAGGAAATCAGAACTCTAGCACAGACACAGACTGGGTTTAAAGCTTTGTTTATTTTACTTATTTAGTTTCGGCATGCACTGGATTTAAAAGCATTATTTAGCTAGACATTTGTAAAACTACAGATTTGATATTATATATATATATATATATATATATATATATATATATATATATATAAACTTATAGGCATTGTGCTATTTATTCTTAGAGCCATATGTGGCAGTTGGAGTAATGTAAACATGACAGCAAATGCACATACACATATGCATACACATGCACACACATGCACATACACATATATGTATCTATATATCTATTTATATTTCTATGTATCTATGTATCTATTTATATGTATCTATGTATGTATGTATTTATTTATCTATTTATCTATCTGTCTGTCTATCTATCTACCTATCTATCTATTTATCTGAATGTCCTGACTCAGTGTTGGCCATCTTGGCTCTCCTCAACATCTCCTATAAGATTCTACCCCAAGGTTACTGGTAGCTCATGGCATATTCCCCCTTCATTGTTATTTCCACTTTTAGTAATAATGCTTATGAAATATGTCATGGGAACCCAAGTTCTTTGTGAGTACCAAGTGCAAAATTGAACCTAATTAAGTATGAAAATTAATTATATCTGAGATAATTTCTGAGAGACTATAGAGATTAAATAGGTAGTTTTCTCCTATACACACATATACAAGAGAAGAAAAGCAGTCTAAACACACAGCATTGTGGGCCATGATTTTTTTGTGTGTGTGCAAACATGTTTCTGTATACATCTCTCCTGGTACTAGACATATGGAATGATATTGCTTTACCTTGTGTGTGTGTGTGTGTGTGTGTGTGTGTGTGTGTGTTCATGTGTGTGTGCATACATGTATGCTAGGAATTGGATAAAATTAGGGCACTTTTAGTCTTTTTATATGACATTTTTTTAAAGAGTCACTAGTGTTTCACAAAGAACACAGTGTTTACTTTATTGCTCCTATCTCTGTCTAATGTAAAGTGTGACTCCAGAGAGGAAGCTTGAAGGGTGGGGCAGAAGCCAGTTCCTCGAAGACCTAAGGGGAGAGAAAGAGAAATCAAAACAGGAGTGAAAATTTCTTTTCTGTCATCCCTGGAGTTATTTTGAGTTCCCTGGGGTAGCATTTCTCACACATGACAGGATGTGAATGTGGAACTAGGCTTCTAAGTCCTGGAACAGATTCACTGGCAGAAGGATTTTTGTTGTGGATGGTCTATGCCAAACTAGAAGGGTTAGCTCTGCCACACACGTGTGACCACGCTCCTTCTCTGTATAGAACACATGAGTGGTACAGAGAATGCAGCTAATGAGGGAGGAGGCTGGAGGGAAGAGGTGCTAATGGAGTAGGAGAGGATGGGAACTGTGCTATTCTTGTCTCAGAGGTTCCTAGCAAGATACTAAAGACAAGCTAAGATTATGCACAGTCACGTGGTACTGGGGATATAGATGTAGCTCTCATCACCCCTTGCGGCCCTATACAATTTGCTCATTATCTGTGTAGTTTGTGCCCTAGTGTCACACTTGAGTTCTAACTCCACATAGTAGATATTTAAATAAATTGGTGTTGGATGAATCAGTGAATGAGAAGAAATGATGTAGGTTTCCCTGCAAATAAGGATGACTTGCCAGAACCTCTCCTGTGCCCAGAGTAGTGTGGGATAAAAAATGTGTCTCTCCCTATTTGTCTCTGCACACATTGAAGACAGCAGGCTTGGTTCTGACCCCTTTCCCTTTGTCTCCTGCCCTGTATGAGCCTTTCCTCTTTGAACCCCTACTGATGAGCCCACACTGGGCAGTCTCTTCTCTGGCCACCGCTGTGCTGCTATGCACCTGACTGCCTTTCCCTTTGTCTTCTCCCAGCCAAGCCATGATGAGAACTTGGACCATTCCTGAAGTCTCTTGACCATTGCTAGGGCACATTCCATCTGCTTATATATTAAGTCCGTTTTGGAAGCATGTGGGCCAAAGGGATACTGTAATGGGCACACTTCCCAGAGAGGCCACCCTTCCTTTCTGGAGGACCAGCCAGTGCCATATGTCGCCACAGAAGACTGTGTCCCAATGACCGCCAGAGCAGAAAGTCTGGCCCTTCACAGGATCTGGGTATCCGGATCCAGCCTTGGCTTATGGGGCTCTCTTCAATGGTCTTTACCCCTATGGGTCTCTACACCAAGGTTCAATGATACCTAATAGTTTTTCCTGTATTAGACCTTTCTCCAACATCAAGGAATACATATCTCTCCCTTCACTGTTGAAGTCACCTCTGGTAATAATGTTTTCAACTAAAGTAGATCATGGGAACTCAACCACTTTGCCAATACCCAGCCCAAAATTGAACCTTATTAAGTATGAAAATTAATTACATATGAGATAATTTGTGAGAGATCACAAAGATGAATGTGTTTAGCACTGTCAGAAGAGGTGAGATTTGGGCAACTCTTGGGAAAATATGTGAGACAGTGTCAGGGTGGTGTGGACAGCCTAAATGTCACAGGAGGGGATTTAACAGCTGAGGGAAGAATGAGGCAGGAGAAAGATGATTTTGTTGCAGAAGAGAGAAAAATATAAACCTGTTTACTCTCTCTAGCTGCTGCCTACTGTCTGTCAGCTAAGCTAGCCGACTTCCCCTGATCTGAACATTGAAACCGACAAAGACACTAATAAACCAAGCTCAGGGCTGAAAAGGACAGGACCTGCGGAGAACTCAGTCAGTACCTGTTTGAGGCTCTGAAGCTGATTCCCAGGCCATGGAAGGAAGCACACGCAGCTTACTCCACAGGGAGCACAAGGGGTAGAAAGCCGGGTTGGACTTTGAATGGCATTATTTTGTGTGTCTCTGTTGCCTCAGCTCCAAAAGGGAGAGAGTGATGTGTCTCCTTCCGCTAGTGTGGGGTGAAATAAGCGGGAGCCTAGGAGCTGCTTAGAACTGAGCCTGATTCCTGCTCAGCTTTTCCTGCTGCCACTGTGATCACCCTCTACTCCATTTTTGTTGTTTCAGTCATTATTATATTGAAACCTTTGCTTAGATTTTATTGTCCTGGCATTCCATTTTCCAAGGTCTCTTCTTAGTTTTGGCCTCTGATCCTCTGCTTGCTCTGTGGCCCCTCCCTTTCTCTACTTCTGCATGTCCTTGTGTGGCCAGGGAAGACAGAGGTGCCTTTCCTTATCTGTACCTGAGATTTGGCTGGCATCTTAAGCAGTACGCATGGCAATATCCAATTCACTATCTGTATGGTTTTTTTTTAATTTATATATTCTTAAATTTATTATTGTCTCAGTTTCATACATGTATATAATGAATTTCAATCATTGGTAACTCGAACTTCCTCTTTTTCTCCATCTCCCTTTTCCCTTTCCCTCTGGGGTCCCATCAACAGGCTTTGTCCTACTCTCATGTCTTCTTTGTATGTGTGTGTGTGTGTGTGTGTGTGTGTGTGTCCAAGTGAGTTTAATTAGAGTCTCTATGAGTATTTAATTAACATCCGAGGTTTTAAGTGGCCTGAATACATCTTTAACTCACTATCTCAACCAGCTTCCCCATAAATTCATCTTGCAGCCTTCCCCACACTGACAAATGGTACCATGATTCACGGAGATGCTTAGCTCCAAATGAGGCTTGAGCCTTTCTTGATCTTCTCCCACATATCCAGCCCACCGGCCAGTCTGATTTACACAACTTTCAAATACCTACCTTGTACCCAACCTCCCTTCACTGACTCCCACCCTTTCTTGGCCATCACAACTGCCGTAGCCTTCTAATTGACCACCTGTCTCTCCAGTGCTTCTCCCTTCAAAGCCAGAGGGAACTTCCACTAATTATATCAGATCAAGTCCAGTGACTTCTTATCACAAACAAAATTAAATTCAGTTGGCTTTTCTCTAAGCGGAGAAGCCAGGAGTATACAGTCTACTTGCTTCTGCTGCCTGCTCTCCTGCCTATCACCTCTCTACTGCTGTGGGCTACTAGGCTAATCGCAAGATCACCCAGCTCACACCTTCCCGAAACCAACAAGCCTGTGCCTAGGGGATTCTGCTGCAGGCTGATTCTCTGTACCTGTAACTCAGATGAATGCTACCTCCCCTAGAGAGCTTTCCTGGTAACAGAAGCTATGTAGCTTCTCAATTTCATTGTTATTTTACTCTCTGCACATCTTTACCACCAGCTAATAGTTTCTTATTTTAATATACTTTTTGTGTGTGTTATGATGTCTACACTCTAAATAGATAAGTTACTAGCTTTAATCATTTCAATATCTTTAGATCTCATAAGACTACCTCACACAAAGTAGATGTTCAATAAATATTTATTGCATGTATTGACTTGTAAGGACCCAAGGCAATATAATCATGTAAAAGCATATTAAGTTTGGGTCCAGACCTCAGCTAAAACCCTTGTTATTACTATGTGACTTTATTGTACTGCTAGTAACCATAGTGATAGCCATGTGACCACCCTGAATCTTGACTTAGTCATCTCTTAAATACCAATACCACTTACCTTGATGAATTTGTGATAATCACAGGAAACAATAGATGCATGGAGAGTAACCTCGCTTTCCTCTCTATTTTGGGTCTCCAGCAACTAATACTCATTCTTATTAATGTTGAACCTTAGGGTAGCAATGAAAATTGAGGCTTCAGGTATTGGCGAGAAGGAATTAGAGAGAGAAGCCCTTTCTCCCTCTAGTGCAAATGAAGCAGAGCATGAAGTTGGAGGAGCACAGCCTGAAGCCTTCCTTTGCTGCCAAGGCTGGCTACCCTGCTATGATGCTGCTGTTGGTAGTACTGTTAAAATGTATATAAATATTGGTGCATTCTAATGGGGCCAGAATCGAGGCCAATAAAGGCAATGAGAAGCAAGGTTATTGATGTCTGTCTGAGGGCCTCCATGGGCCCCGAGCCAGGACTGTAGCAAGAATCCAGAAGGTGCATCAAGACAATTGATTCTCCATCACCCCAGGAAGACATGTATTCAGGGAGCTGGCAGCCTGGTCCACCACAGCTTGTGTTAATGAAAGCATGCAAATGGCCCTGCTCCCGGCACTTGTTCCCTCTCTAGAAGCGTGTAAGCCTGCAATCTAAGAGGCATTTGGCATCTGAGATTTCTACTGATGAAAATAATGGAAGAAAATTGAAGTTAGGTTTCAGTATTTGGTCATGCTGCAGGTGTGCCTGCAAAACGCTGAGCTTTCTGTGATTCTTTTCAGCAAAAGGAAATAGTAGGGAGTCTGTGCGGGCACTGAGGATTCCCCTAGAAGGCTCTAAGTGACCAGATTGTTGTAGTGCAGATGCTAACCTCTGGATTTAAACTCCCCATTACTTCTACATACTGGCTGTTAGGGAAAAGGTCCCAGACATGATGTTGGCACCTTGATCCTTCAGGGCATCCCACACTGCAATGACCTTATTGTATCTCCCCTCTGGACCATGTACTCCTTGAGGCCAGGTGTACTTTTTTTTCATTTATGTGTCCCAGAGCCTTGTAGAGTGCCAGGGATGCAGAGGTCCCTTCATCACTTTTGGTTATTTGTTTTGTTTTGCTGGTAGTAGAGAGTGAACTTACCTTGGGCCCTGTCAGTGCATTGCATCCCCAGGCTTTCCCTATTTTTGTTGTTTTGTTTTTAGACAAGGCTTACTAAACTGCCCAGGGTATCCCTGAACTAGCCTCCTGCCTTGGCCTCTCCAACAGCTTGGATTAAAAACTCACTCTATCAAGTTTGCTGAGTAAATGGATAGACTTTGATAACAAGGTCTCTGTCATACAATCTGTGACCTTGGTTTTGTGATGTGGAGAAAAAGCAAAAGCTCCTCTCTGAGAGGAGTAGGAAGGTGACCCAGAGATCTGGCATCCATGTAGGTAGGGATGAGGAGACTACTTAAAGGAAACAAAGGAGCAAGAGGCCTGGCCTCACTCTACCCCACCATCACCAAACACCAGCAACACTTGCAAGCTGCCTCTAGATTCGGCTAAACCCAGCTCCTTTAAGGATTGCTTTTGGCAAAAGTGATGCTCCACAGGCTCAATGGTGTCACTCAGCTCCCTGAAATCAGTGCCATCCCCTCTGCCCTGTGCTATATTGACTGAAACCAAGCAAACCTCTGGCTTACTGAAAGCAAAGACATTTGGGATCTTTAACAAGAGCATGCTTTTACTTATTCCTTCATTAACTCTCCTCAGGTTCACTCTGCTTACTCCACCCTCTAGACAGAGGTTTCCTGGGTCTTCCCCACAGGGAGACAGCAAACCTCAGGATAATGATTTGGCAACTCTGCTTGTCCTCCCTCCATGCCCACCCTTCCCCAGCCTCATATTATTGGCAATATTGGTTCTGACTGGTGCCTTCTCAAAGCCTGCCACTTTGATGGAGCCAAGAACTTTAGGCAGGTTTGTCCATCACTATTCACCCCTGTTCCACAGGTCCTCTTTGTCCTCAGCACAGAATGCTCTGGAACCTCAGGGCCTGGAATAGTTAAGGACTAATATATCACAAGGCACCTAGGGGTTTAGTTGCAGAAATATCAAAAGGCGCTCATTGGAAGTTGGCCTCCTCTCTCTGAGGCAATGGAGCTCTTGTTACTGTTTGAGGATGGGGAAGGAAAGCTCAAAACTGTGGCTTATCAGACTTAATTTATAACTTATGTCACAACAGCAATTAGTATGCATTGTTTACAGTACCTCTTAACACTTTCCCCAATCCCTGGGTGTCTGAGATGGCTGGTATAGTCACGCTTGGTTTGTTGGAAGATTTGAGTATGCTCTAGGGGAGGGGAGATTTGGTGAGGGGGGGGGTACTGACAACAAAGATGGGAAGGACCAAGCCATTTTCAGCCATCAGCCATATGGAATGCGTTTCGCTTGAGGCATGGGCTCCTGACGGGTGCATCTGCCTTATATTGTCTGCAGCTCCTGTTTACCCAGTGCAGGGGAGCACTCATCTCCTTAGAAGAAAGGGAGGAGCACAGGAGAGAAGATTGGGCATGAGGATCTCAGCACATCACAGCTCTTGTTTATTTTGAGTTAACAGTGATCATCTAAGTTTAGGAAGGCTGGAGACAAGGAAGAAGCAAGCTGGCAGTTGCCAGAGAAAGAAAGGAACATCATGTTGTTTTTGTTTTGAAGGCTGTGTTCTCTCCATTAAAGCATACTTTGCTTCCATGAGTGTAAAGAATTGATGGAACTGATACAGACTGAGCTTTTGAGAGAATAAACATTTATAAGACCAATGCAGGGCTAAAGGTGGCGTAAGACTATGACGAGCCTTAGCTTACTGGGGACCCCTCAAGTGAACAATACAGAGTCAGGGATCGATGCAAAAGCAAAAGGAATTTATTGTTCCAATGTGTTGGGTTTGCCCTGCATCCGAAGGAGAGGTGGTGACCCTGGGCAGCCCATGATGCCAGTTTTTATAGTTTTCAGGGGTAGAACAGAGCAACAGCCACTAGGACAATGTTATTGGCAAACTGATTGGTCCTTAGAAAATGAGGTAGCAAGGAGTTCCCTTACCTGGGGTTGGCTAATGGTCAGTCCACCCTAAGGAATGTGTCTATGTGTTCTTGGCTTCCTTCATCTGCAGGTCAGTCCCCACTGTGGTCTGAGGAATGTAATTAGCTCCTCCCTTCCAGAGGGGAGGAGTGCCTATGTGCTCTATGACCTTTCTCTTCTAGGAGAGGAGGGGTCTGGTGTAATTTTCCAAAGTTCCTGAGCTGACCTCTTCAGAGGACAGTGGACAGAGTCGGTGGATAGGTCCTTGAGGGATGCACAGGGTATGAATTGAGCTCTGAGCACAGAAATTGAGTACAAAAGGAGATGATTCTTTGACAGTAGAGTGTAATGTTCTTATCTTCTTCTGCTTGGGGTTCAACAGAAGGAGGTAGCACTGTGGTCAGGGGACTGGACAGAGGCAGATCAGGGCACAGCTGAGTCCATAAGGATGATTTTCAGTCTCCCAACATAGATGAACATAGGTTGAACATAGATGAAACAGTGACCCAATCTCTATCACCTGTGTGTGTCTCTCTCTGTGTGTGTCTATGTGTATCTGTGTGTGTGACTGTGTGTATGTTTGTGTGTCTATCTCTGTCTCTGTATGTGTGTACATGTGTGTCTGTGTGTATATCTCTGTGTGTGATTGTGTGTATGTTTGTGTGTCTGTCTATGTCTGTGTTTCTCTGTGTGTGTGTGAAAAAGAAGGGGAGGGGGGGACTCAGAATCTCTGGTGGTATCTGAAGGGAATGTAGTACAAAAGAGTATTAGCTAGAAATGACCTGAGACTGTGTATGGTCTTTAAATTAATGTTTGGTGTGGATGCTACTAGTGTTTTCTGTAACACATCTTAATGACTCTCTGTTGAGAATGTTGTTTGTCTTATATTTTAGATATTCCCAGGTGTTGTTGGGATGCAGGAGTAATAAGCAGTGTTGTTTAAAAATGATTCCCCAAAGAATTCCCTGAACACTTAGGTGGAGAGAAAAATCAACTTTTGCATTTTTTTAAAATAAGGAATTATGTGTAAGTGCATGTACCTATGTGTAGAGTCAACACTGTGAAAGCCAGTCACATACTCCATGGTGGCAAGTTTCTTGAGAAAGGGCTGTCAGAGTGGATATTCCTCCTTTAGCATTCTTTAAAGCCTTTTTCCTCCCTGTTTTCATTGGGGGGGGGCAATGCAAGTGAACCACATTGTGAGAGGAAAAAAAATGAATGCACACAGTAACAGAAAAAGACTAGCTTTGTTTGAGTAAAGGAAATGAAAGACTCCTGCTAACCATTTCCTGGCAAAATAATTATGAGGTTTGGCGAAGGGTGATGGTGTGAGAGGTAAAATGGGAGAACTGGGTAGAGGAGTAAGTGTGGGGAAGGGCTGACATCATCTCGATTGTGTAGCTCTGATCCTAAAGTGAGGACTTTCTGTTGTTATTATCTTGGTTTTCTTGTCATTTTCTTCAGAGATAGGAAATTGAACTCTCTTACACTGCTTTTCTCATGTCCAAAGACACCCATGTGAGCATTATTTACCAGGATTCAAAAGGCAGAAGCAGAATGAAATTTAGATACAAGCAGAGGTCAAAGCCATGAACTTAACCTTGACACCACATTTCAATTGGAGGGTTAATCTAAGCAGAGACCCTGGGAAGTTGCCTTTAGTGGGGTCTGTCCACCAGCAATGAGTAAGAACTATTTAGCTCCATGAATGAACTCTCTAGAGAAACTCATCACAGTGGAGAAAGGTCAAAGGCCAAGTACTGGGCTGCAATTTATCCTAAGAATGTGACTGATGACATTTCAAATCCTTTCTTTGATACCTTTGTAGGAAACAGGGTAATTACTGAGGGGCAGAAAGACTGAAAGGCCTCAGATTCAAAGTGATTCAGAGAGAACAGAATGAAGAGAAGTCAAGAGGCTAGGAAGCCCTGAGGTTAGGCAAGTAGAGTATCCAGAAATGTACAGATTATTAGAGAGAATGTAGAATCATATTCAACTGAAAGGCACCAAAATTCCTACTGGAGGTAGATGTGGGGGTCAGAACAGGAGCAAGAAGAAGCCAGAAAATGGAAGTTCCATGTCTAAATGGGTGAACTTTATTGATTGTGGGTGTTCCAGTGTTTTGAGGCAGATAGTATGGGGTGCTAAGATGTGTTGTGTAAATATGTAACTAAGCAGTGTGAAAGACACAGAATTGAACATGATGAAGTGAGTTATTTCTACAGACCTGGTGCTTCAACACAACATAGACATCTGACATTTCAGAACTTAGCTAACTCCCATACATGTATTTTTTTTCCATTGAGCATTTGACAGAGTGGCTATTCCAAGAACATACTCCAGAAATGTTACATATGCTCCAGACATTTTGTGCCTCTCTGGGTTGTGGCAGTATAGTGGGGCATGACAATTGTTAAAGGGAGAATGGGATTTGACAGTTATGTCCATGCTGTCTACTGCTCATGTGACTTTGGAAGAGTTCTTCTAACTCCCTGGGATTCAGTTTCCTTATTTATTGAATAATGGTGGGGTAGACAGTGCTGATGTTTTAGGCTTCTTAGTTCTCATTGGCTCCCTTTGGATTCTGGGACCATTATGGTATAGATAGGGAAACCCATTCACCAGAGAAATTTCTTTCTCATTGACTATGAGTTCTATGAGGGTGTGGTCTGTATCTGTTTTGTTTCTGCTTTCTCCTACCCCAGACCGGGTTTCACATAGGCCAGTCTAGCCTTGAACCTTCCCACCCCCCAACCCCCCCATCCCCCTGCCAATAAAGGGGACACTGGCCTTCTTCAGACCTTTCTGCCTCCTTCCAGGGGTTGGTATTGTACTCCTGTATCACCATACACAGCTTGCATCTAATGAATGAATGGCTTCATAATTGATGAGCTGTTACACGATGTCTTCTAGAAAGGTGGATGAGGCGCTGATACAACAGATTCCAGCCTTCTCCTAGTGTCTGAGTGAACTGGTGATACTGGACCCTCTCAGGAACATGGGGGGTCAGGCATGAGCATGCATGGGAGAGGCATAAGTCTCTCTTAGGCTGGAGGCATGTTCTCTAGAAAGAGTTATAGATCTTATGTCCAGGGTCACAGTATTTCTTTATTCAGTAAGGTGAGAACTGATACCCACTGCCATCCTGTTGGTGCAAGAACAGGAAGCTCAGGAACTGCTTTCTCATAGAACAAGGCTGTCTGATAGCGGAGATCACTGCTTCTCCATCAGCCTCTGCAGACTTGGTGGTTGCAGTGAGAATCTATTTTCTCTCTCTAAATTAATCACTCCTGGAAGCCAATCTCCTGGGCTTTCCTCACATGCTCTCTCCCACATGTCTCCTCTCCTTCCTTGTCCTTTCCCTGTCTAGTTTCTTCTTCTCTGAGGCAGCTGTTTAGCCTGAGATGGGAGATGGCCGGACAGATATAAGGAAAGCAAATAGATGTCTGTGTGACTGTCCAGTTTGGGTTGGGAATGGGGTGGGGTGTGTCCATGCCCCTCTCATGGAAGGGAACAGGTTGACAAGCAGGTTAAGAAGTCCCACGTGCTGGACTAATTCTTGTTCAATGCACGTGGACCCACAGCAATTTCTAGTGATGGCAGAGAATGATTCCTAATGAAAAAACTTCCACTCAGTGGAACTCTGATATGAAGATTGGGGACTGGTCACTTCCAGATTGAATTTCATCAGTGTTGGTAACATAGTGCTACTACTGCATGAAAGAAGCTGGGAATTAACTTATTTTTCTGAGATGAAAATTTATTATCTTCCTTGATTAAGCATCTCTGGAGTCTAATCTCTCAAGGAAATAAGGTTTGTGGTATCAGGGTGTGTATGAATCTGTGTGTGCCGGTGTCTCTGTGATGTGTGTGTATATGTGTTTGACCTGTGTATGTCTCTGTGTTCATAAGTCTGTTTGTATCTGTGCATGTGTGTGTCTGTGTGTGTGCATGCACGTGTACACATATGAGTCTGTGTATGTATATCTCTCTGTGTATGTGTTTATACACAGAAAGAAGAGAAATACATGGAATTATAAATACACTTCTAAAGAATTGCTATGAAATACCTTGCTCATGGCAAATAGATGTTGGAGGCAGAGAGAGGGAAATTAAGAACAGTTGTTCCAGACTCACAGACTCCTGTCGTGATTGTGTTAACCCTGACCCCAAGAAACTATTGTTTCTTGAATAGTGGTCTAAAGTAGTTTGATCCTGTTGCACAGAAATGGAGCCTCACTATTTAGTGGGCTTTCTCTGTACCTGTCTCTAGCTATATACGGAATATTCCATAGAGTAGTGAATCAGATCTCAGTCAAGGAAAAGAAATAATATTAGTTATCAGCAACATGCACAGCAGAGACCTTGGGTAGAAGATGCTAAAAACTTTGAATAGCTTTTGCTAAGCACTTGAGAAGGGATTCCTTGGTACCTGTGTGCCCTGGTTCCCCAGAAACTCAAGTTATACATGAAGGAGGTGGAATGGAGTGAAACGGCATCCAGCTTCAGGCAAAGGCTCTCTTTTCCCTCAGAGTTTTGTGGAGGGGGGGTCTGTTTCCTAAGGATGGTCGCAGTGCATCCCACCAGCGGAGTAAAAGACAGTGAGAGTCTGGAGTAGAAGTTGCTATACAGGGATTCTGAATTTTAAGCAGAATTGAAAACAGAAGAAATCCCATGTTCCTTGAGAGAGTGCAAGGTAAATTTAGTTTTGGAGAGTGGAGTCTCTGTAGCCTGAGTGTAGAGGCAATTCCCTTGTCTGAGCTGAGTCCTTGTCCAGAACACATGAACTTGCTTCTCTCCTCCATGGGATCCTTGAGAGGATTTGGGAGCTTATGGATATAAGTACCTGCCCCTCAGGGAGGTTTGCAATAAGTGACAGCTGTGATTACAATATTCATAACCACGAATAAGCCCTGGCAGTTAGTAATTAATACATTAAAACTTTTTCCACTGTGTTCTTGCCCCTGTTGCTCCAGGCCCAGTTCCAGAAGCCCAAACTAGCCAGGTTTAGCAAATGTGGAGACAGAAGATAGTGGATGCTTGCACTTTCTGAGGAGAAATGTTATGGGGTGCGGGACGTCTCACTGGATTCACAAATCGTGCCTGATGACAAAGCGCCTTTCATAGAGTATCACCCATTATATGCAGGGTACTGTTCCTTATTCAGTGTGCCATTGGTACTAGCAGGTGCCCTCTTAAGGAGCAGAGAAGGAGAAATATTCCTTCTCTGCTAGGATGCTCACCCATGCTGGGAACATGAACAACATGGTAGGGCTTGGGCATGAAGTTATAACAAAACAAGCTCTGATCCCTTCCCATCTTTCTCCTTATATCCCAGGCCTGCCCTCTACTCCCATTCCTGCCTCTCCCCTATCAGTGGCTGAGATCTGTGTGTAATCCCTCCCAGTAGTGAACACCAAGGAACTCATTTCTAAAGTGTCACATCTGTTTAGGAAGACAACTGTCCATCACACAACTTGGAAGGCAGAGTAGAGAAGCACCCCAAATTCTTCCTGGGCTGTACAGAAGGACTCATGGAACTGGTGCTGCATCTCCTTACAGATGGAGTCTCAGCACCTACGGAGCACCCATCCCCCTTCCCATCCTCTTGCTTCCTCCTGTGGTATGTGCTGGCTTGACCCTCCTTGACTTCATGCCCCCTTGGTCCTTCTGGCAAGCTTTGCTCTCACTTCTAGAGATTCTATTTTGACACAGACCCGAGCTTCCTTTTTTTTCCTCATCTTTCTGACTTTCTCAGCTGCCCTGTTGCCCTGGTGTATGGTTGAGAGCTTCTCTTTTTATCTCAGCTCCATGGCACACAACAAAAAGCTTGCCTACTAAAAGGAACATATTTATGGGTGAAGAGGTGTAGCTAGTCTTTTAGTATTTTGTGTGTTCTTCTTTCTTCCACCTTTCTCTATACATTTTCTCTGCACTTTCAAACTATTCCTATTAAGAGAGAGAAAAAGGATAGGGAGGAAAGGAAAAAGATCCCTGAATGAAGGCAGGGCCAGGAAAGGGGGTGACATTATCATTAGACTACTTTCTGCTGATTAGGGGTATCAAATTCCTTGGGGGCAAGTTTGATCTTTGCTGTCAGAATATCTAACGTCTTCTTTGTGCACAACTACTTAACAAACTGTGAGCAGCTTCCACGCCCTCTTCCTCCTGGGGTCCTAGCATTTATATACCCTAACAACATCACACAATCACAGAAACTATCTGCAGCTGGAATAATCACATCCCTACTAGAGCACAAGACAAATCATAGCTGCCATGGACAATCTGAAGCAGCCCAATATCCCACACCTGGGATTAAAACATCATCAACAACAATAAAAAACATATTCTTATGATTTTTCTGTTTCTTTTCAGAAACCAAAATTCAAAAATTCACACTACAAAGAGGTGGACTCATCCTTTGATATCTTTGCTTGCAGACTTCCTGCCCCTTTGAATTGTGCATTCCCACATCCTGTCTGCACTTGCTGACCCTTCCATATCTTTTTAATATACCAAGTATTTTTCTGCTATTTTAGATGCTTCCATTATATCTACAAAACTATCTAATCTTCTTGACAACCCTTGAGCTGGCAATAATATTTCCCCCATTTTCATGGAGGGAAAATTGAGGCTCAGGCTAATGCTACCCTGTTGGGAACTGGTTTTACCTAGATAGCCTTGGTTTTACCTAGATAGCCTTGGTTCATGGTCCCTATTCTGACTGCAGCATAAAGTGGTTTTCTTCACCTAAGGTCATAATATAAAGATAATGCTGTACTTTTGTTTTTGACGTGTTAGTACTTACTCATAACACTGAGACCCCACGTGACCACAGGGTCCATCTTTCTTCTCTGCACAATCCCTCCCTCCCCATCTCTCTTTGCAGTGCACCCCCACCACTCAGGATGCTTGCTTACCACTTCTGGCTGTCTCTGTCCCTCTTGTGCTTAGCCCCAGTCTTTCTCTTCAAGCTGGCTGCCTCTGTGTCTCTGCCCATTCCCCTTCTTCCATTACTAGGTCTGTAGTTCCCAGTTGTGTTCCTGGTCCTGCCAGGTTCTCTTCTCTGTCTCTGTCAGTTCCTCTGTCTTCCACACACCCATCTCCACAGCCTCCCACCATCTTGCTTCTCCCCCCTCCCACTTCCCTTTGGTTTCCCTCTTGTTTATTCAGTAGCCTCACTTATTGTGAGTGTAATCAAGAGCATGGCTGTGTGAATCCACATCTCTCTATCACCCTCTCTTCCTTCTCTGTGCTTCTCCACTGCAGATGGGAACCATGTTCAATCTAAGCCCTGTTCCTCACCAAAGAGTAACAATCAAGTCAGGAACCATAGAAGAGAAAGAAAGAACATCTCTGTATTTCTTGGCCACTTGGGACCAAAAAAAAAAAAAAAAAAAAAAAAAAAAAAGACTTCTCTTGGTTTATTTATAAACTCTGAGGCTGAAGAACACTATGCATACAGACGAGCCAGCTGGATGCTGGGCTTGGCGGATTGGTTAGAGGCTTGTACAGTTCTCAGTCAGTACACCCTCAAAGCTGAGGTTACACAGTCATGAGGTAGCCCTATTTCTCCTAAGGACACTCAACAGAGAGAAGCACATGCTCAGAGGCTCTGTGGATAGTGTAGTGGCCAATGACCATAGACAATATGCCATAGATAACTGTGTCACCATGCAGATTAAGTAATGAGCCCACATCAATATGGAGTCGAGATGGGTGCAAAATGGGGCCTCTACACTCTGCATGCTCCCCTGCTCTTCCACACAGCCTTCTGCCATGCACAGTGATTACTGAGAACCACATTCCCCATTGGGCATGGCCTGCAGCAGGACTCACTCACACTGAACTTTCTTGAGCCTGGCTTCTCCTGCTCTCTCCAACCCCCTCTTTCCATGAACATTGTTCACACAGTCTTTGGTCTGTAGTTTATACTTTGGGGTAGGGGTTGGTGACATGGACTTAACAAGATAGTGGCCATTCAGTAGACATTCTGACTATCCAACTGAATTGTGAGGATGTGGAAGGCATAGATCACATCTTCTATTGCTGTCTCTCTACTTGAGCAGAGAGTTTGCTAGTATCAAAGCACCGAGGAGATGTTAAGGCCCTGGACCCCTGAAGCTGCTGGAAATGTGAATTCCTCAGTACTTCTTGAACTGCTTGGTCCAGAAGCCTGCCTCCCAGCAAAAAGAGGAGAGGAGAGGAGAGAAGAGGAGAGGAGAGGAGAGGAGAGGAGAGGAAAGAGAGAGAGAGAGAGAGAGAGAGAGAGAGAGAGAGAGAGAGAGAGAGAGAGAGAGAAGCTTTAGTGGCACAGAACTTCATTCCCAACCCCCAGCCAAACTGAGGCTTTTATGAAATTCAGTCAACACTGCCCAAAACTCCCCCTTATCTCCCTCAGACCCTCCAGGCAAATTGGATCAGTAGCAGAAACATGCAGAATTAACTGGAGAATTCTCTTTCTTTAGTCCTTCTGAGAGCTGCTTTGGGGGGACTGTTTTACCTACGCCAGGTAATAGAGTGGAGCCCAGACAGACAAAGGTGGAGAAGAAGAAACCCAGTTAGGATCCAGAAGCAGGAAGGGGCCATAGATTCTCCCTCAAACCACCACAGTGTTTTACCTGTACTCTGATGGTGCATATGGTCTTCTGTGAATATCTTCCAATTCCTAGATCCTTCAAGGTCTAAACAATAGCCCCAATTTCTCTTTCACCTCTCCTCCTAAAACCTGCAATTCTTAACCTGAAGTCATAACCCTTTTGGGAGTCAAACAACCCTGTCAGAGGGGTTGGATAAGACCATTAGAAAACACAGATATTTATATTATTATTTATAACATTAGCAAAATTATAGTTATGGAGTAGCAACAAAAATAGTTTTACAGTTGGAGGACACCACAACAAGAGGAACTGTGTAACAAGGTTGCATAATTAGAAAGGTAGAGGACCTAAACCCTTGATCTTCCTATCTCCACCCGGGCCTTTGGCTTTAGGTCTGTTGGCTTGTTTCTTCATTTATTTGTAACTCCTAGCCCTGGGCTTGGTTGTTGAGTCTACCATATTCTGGGGCCTGGCAAGCAACCTCCTTCTCAATTATATCTCCCAGGACCGTTTCTGATTTAAGGGAAGCAAGTTAAGGATGAGTATCCAGGCAGGAGAGCTGGGCAGAGCATGGAGAGAAACTGTCTGAGGACTGTTCTCTGGCGGTTGTTATATTCTGTATACTGAGACCTGGTTGGAAGTTAGACATGTGTGCACACCATTTTATGTGCAGAGAAGTTTGCATGATGGGGGTACAGAGACATTTTTATGTGTAATCGCCCTGGGAACTGAAGCCTGCAAGAACCCAGGCTTCAGTCTTGAGGTTTGATTTTGGTAGGTTGGGGTGGAACCAGAGGAAATCTGTGTGTTTAATACGGATTGTCCCTCCCCTCTTCACCTTAAACCAGAATTTCTCCAGTCCATCCCAGCCTAACCCAATGGGGGCTCCATCCTTTTTACCTCCCTCAGTCCCAGCAGTGCCCGTTCCAGAATGGCAGAGGATAAGAAACAGAAGTGCTGTGTACCAAGCTGGGTAGGGAAATAATTGCAAGGATTGCCGTGATAGCTCCCTGTCACAGGTGCCACGAACTAACTCTTAAGTCTTATAATTGATGCCCATTAGGAATAGCTTTCTCTTTATGATCTTCTAGAAAAAGAAGGAACGTTCGAAAGTGCCTAATGCAGTTCTCGGTGGGAAAGCATTCATTTCCGCTGGCACTCACTCCTAGCCCTCTGGCTTCTCCCTCCTCTCTCGCCCCTGTCACTCTTGATCTTCCTTTTTCTACTTAATAAAAAATATACCTTTCACTTTGGAAGTCCTTTGCAGTCTCCACTTTCTTACATATGGTATCTTCCGAACAAGAAACTATAGGTTTTTAAATTTCAGTTAATAGATGCAATTCAAAAAAAATGTTTAATGACTTAGCCAAGGTCAGCATACTCAAAGTAGTAAACACAGGTGGGCTTTGTTCTAACTCCAGTCTTACCCATCACCCTGTTCTTTTCTCTAGCTAGTCTTCCCATCTCTGCCTGCTTCTTCTTTTCTCCTGGGATTAAGTTGTCAGACAAACCGTTGTTAAAGGTTTTCTGCTGTAGGGAAAGGCCTGTGATATTGTACTAAAAAGGGCCTCGACTGTGGTTGCTCAGTCAGGGGAGGGATGTGCCCTGACATTTGGTCCCCATGTGACAGCATGCTTCCCTACGCCCTGCAGCTGCTGCTAGAAAGAAACACCATAATAACAGACAGCTACTTTTCCTGGTTCCACCTCAGATTTGATGGTGCCAGGGAGCAGAAAGAGTAGGGTGAGGGCAAGGAATGTCAGAAGAAAGAGCAGGGGAGCCAAACAAGAGGCAGAAACACATTCTCAGGTAGCGTCCCCAAAGGTTCTCTGCCCACTGTGGAGCTGTGCAGTTCTCTCTAGCTTTTCAGTGATGCAGATACTAGAGGTAATTAAGGAATTGTAGAGCGAGTGGCTTATTTCTAACTGGGTCCTCCATGCCCCTCTTGGCCAACAAAGAGGAAGGAAGAGAAGAAGTATTCTGCTGGGACTCCTCACACCTGAGCACCATGAGTCCCAGCTCAGCTTTGAACTACACATGTGTCCTTTGATGTAACTGGTCCCCTCTCTTCAGTCTGCATTCTCTCATCTGTAAATGGGGACAAAGATCCCTTTCAGTGGTGATGGGTGGGGGAGGTTGGTGAGCTCCTGGGGTAGAAGAACCATCTCTGATGAGATTCAAGATGTTTGGTGGGGGGGGGGGGTGTGAAAGTTTCTTTTTTAGCAGTCTTAAGTTAGGCTCAGCTGCTTCTTCCCAAATGCCTTTTAGAGAGAGGAAGTGATGGTGGAGAATGAAGATTTACTCAGTGGGACCACACTGGAAAGAAGAACATATAAGAGTCTAGTGACCTCTACCATGCCTGTCTTTAGCTACTGAGGCTTTTGAGTTCAATGGCAAGTAAGGGGTATTCATAATTGAACAGTCCTGGTTACCTACAATTGGGTTGTTACTGTTTGGGGCCCAGGGTCTCTTGCAAGTTAATCTGATAAATTTCCCAAAGTGTGTGAAACCCATCACTGAAATTTGGATCAGGACACATTTCTCCTTTGTTGGGTGGTAGGCAATTGTAATTAGATATCAAGAAGAGACATGGAAAGAAGAAAGGTTGAAATGAGATCTTTTCACTTCCTGGCTTTTTTTTTTTTTTGGTGTCTTTGTTTGTTGTGATTGTGTTTGTTGGCTTCTCCAGCTATGGTTCTGTCTTTGTTAGGACTTCCATTGCTGTGATCAAAGCCCACGATGAGAAGGAAATTGAGGAGAAAAGGTTACAATTCCACATGACAGTCCATCACTGAAGGAAGGCAGGGCAGAAACTAAAGTCAGGGCAGAAACTTGGGGGCAGAAACTGAAGAAGAAGGAAGAGGAGGAGAAGGAAGAGGAAAAAGATGAGGAGAAAGAGGAGGAAGAGGAGGAGGAGAAGGAGCAGGAGGAGGAAAAAGAGGAGGAGGAGGAGAAGGAGGAGGAAGAGGAGGAGGAGAAGGAGCAGGAGGAGGAAAAAGAGGAGGAGGAGGAGAAGGAGGAGGAAGAGGAGGAAGAGGAGGAGGAGAAGGAGGAGAAGGAGAAGAAGAACAAGAACAAGAAGAACAAGAAGAACAAGAAGAACAAGAGGAAGAAGAGGAGGAGGAGGAGGAGGAGGAGGAAGAGGAAGAGGAAGAAGAAGAAGAAGAAGAAGAAGAAGAAGAAGAAGAAGAAGAAGAAGAAGAAGAAGAAGAAGAAGAAGCAGCAGCAGCAGCAGCAGCAGCAGCAGCAGCAGCAGCAGCAGCAGCAGCAGCAGCAGCAGCAGCCGCCGCCGCCGCCGCAGCAGTCATGGTTACTGGCTTTCCCCTCAAGGATACCTCAGCCTGATTTCTTGTAAACCCATGGATTTGGCCCTTCTACATCAATTACTAGGCAAGAAAATGCACCATGGGTTCACTCACAGGCTTGTCTGATAGGGTATTTCTTCAAATGAAGTTCCCTCTTCTCAAATGATTTTAGCTTGTGTCAGGTGGCAAAACAAAACAAAACAAAAACAAACAAAACCTAAACCAAAACCAAAACCAAACAAACAAAATAGAAACAAATAAAAAACACCTACCCAGGATGATGTTTCATTACTATCTCTCTTAGGTGCTACCAGGAGACCTCTTTTGCTTTAATTCCATAGAAAGCATCCTTGCCAAGGGTCCCAACCCTGACATATAACCAGGTCTGTATGGCCTTGCCAGTGTACTGGTTGGTCTCAATCCTCATCTGAGTAGCAATGAGAAGCCCTAATTATCCCTAGGGACCAGAGAGCAGGCTGTGAGATCCTGATTTGACTGATCTGAGCACGGAGGTGGGAAGGTTCTGCCCAAAGAGCATCTTGTTCTCCACAAGAGGATGCTCAAGAAACTCACCTTTCATTCCTCTGAGACAACAGGCAGCTGAACCCCAGGCACCTTCCTAGCAGACTTGTCTTGCACGGGGATTAGTGCAGACAATGGGTAGCTGAGCCCCTGTAAGATATCCAGGACCTGGGAATGCTAAATCACAGCTCTCTTGCCCTAATCTTATCACCTGCCATTAAAGATCAGGCTATAAAAAGCACAGGTTTGTAAAGCTCAGTGCCCGTTATGTCATTGTGCTAAAGCAGAGACTCAAAATAGTTCTCCCTCCCCAGCAGTTACTATGGTACCCTGTATATTAGGGACTAATATTCCCCCCACACCACCCTTGGAAAGCCAGCCTGACACTGAGCCCTCCTTTTGGCATTCTCCCCTTGGCAGGTGAGATGCTAACTCATTATGGACTTCCAGGATACTCTGCTTACCCATGGTCCCCACATGCTGGCCCAGTATCTCTCTACCCTCCCCATTCCTGGTGATAAAGGGTGAGGGGAGACACCTACCAGGATGAAAATCACACACTCAGAAGCCCCACCCAATGGCAAGCAGGCACTTAGACCTCAAGGCTGGTGGTAGGATGGAACCACTCAGATAACAGCAAGGTTGGACCAGAGTAATCCTCTAGATAGGGAAAGATACCTGAGGGGACTTCACACCAGAGTGGGGGTTCACTGATGTGTGAAATATGCATGTCTATGTCATTAATTCTATCCACGTGTCACTCATGTGTTTGGGAATGCATTTTTTTCAGTGGAACCACAGACAAGCCCTGGTAAGTACAGAGCAGACACAGGAGCATTTATGTGCTGCAAGCTCACATGACACGCTTATGTGTGAATGTGCTCTGTAGTAAAAGGAGTTACAAATAACATACTTGTGTTCACCGAGGGGCCATGAGGGGCTGAGAGGCCCATTTGCTCTGGGTTGGCAGTGCCAAGGAGTGCTACCCTCTGTGAGGCAGGTTCAGTAATGAGTATCGCGACACTCGGCAGTTTTCTCTACAGCTTTCTGAGATCCACAAAACCCTGTTCTCTCAGGCATTGCTAACAAGCCAGAGGCGACAAGCCAACATGCACAATGGGACTGAGAGAGAAGCTGGGAAAAGAGGCCCATGCTTGCCTGGCCACTCTGCAACGTGCCAGCATTTTGCTTCTGTCTTGCAAATTCAATGCAGCCTCTGTGCATTCTGTGTCCCCTGCTCCAAACAGCAACAAAAATAAGCCCAACAGTCATCTTGTAGCTCTAGCCACCCCTGTCTCCCCTCCCCCCCCCCCCGGAAAATCCTGCTCCCCTCTCTCCTGGCTCTCCCTTCTCTCCTTCTCAGCTCCCACTGAATTAGATTAGTCACATTCTTAATTAACTGTGCTGGTAAGAGCTCTATTAGGTATTAAATGTTTGTCACAATCCAATTAAAAAATCCATCACAGCAGGACAGGTTTTCTGAGGCCCAGCAGACCGATGTGCTGGGGGGTCCCCAATATTCTGCTACCCGAGGAATGGAGAAAAGGAATAAGACCCAAAAGATCCAGAGAGGGTTGCTCAAGGGAGGTCACCTGGCCCGTGCTGGGATGTCGCTGTCTGAGTACCCCTAGTACCTTGAGGAGTGGGACTACCTTAGGGACCAAGCAAGCATCCTTAATTGCCCGCTGCTATCTCTACTTAGCATAAGACATAGTTGCCACCCTAGTTAATAGCATCCCAATGTCCCTATGGAGTGAGGTGTACTACACTTACTATGGTGTGCATATGGACAAACCTGTGTGTACATGCATACATGGGGAGGACTGGAGTAATTGACATGGAGAAGGGCCAGGGACAGATGGGCAGCTTAAGCTGTGGAGGTTTGCTGTGTGTGCATGTGTGTGTACCCGTGTGTGTGCTTATGTATGGGCAAAGCATGGAATGTGGTAGCAACAGGTTGTTGTGTTCACAAGTCCAGCTCTAATTTGTCACTTACCACCCTTCAGAATTAACTGTTCCAGTCAGGGCTGTTTTTCTATATCATTGATATCATCATCATCATCATCATCATCACCATCAATTTATTTTATAAATACTTACTCCAGAAGGGAGCTAATGTCCCAGGCCCCTTTCCTGATGGGGTCCTATCCTCTCCACCTCCTTCCTGGCCTGGTTGACCACCTTTCAGCCTTATTTGGTTAGCTGTGAGTTTAATGAACACATCTCTAATTCTCCACATCATTGCCACAGTGCCTGGTGGTTCTGGCAGCCCTGAGGGAGAGGAGGAAGGGAGCTCCCCTCAGTGCTGGGCACACCATTACCACTGAAAACACTTCATCCCCTCCCTGGTTTGATTCTGCTCCAGCTTTGCCAGTTTGAAGCTCCCTGGACCCCTGTGGGGTTTTGGTTGTTGTCTGTTTGTTTGTTTCCTTTTTTCTTTTTTCTTTTTTCTTTTTTCTTTCTTTCTTTCTTTCTTTCTTTCTTTCTTTTTTTTTTTTTTTTTGAGTTTCTTGTTATTTGGATGCAGGTTCTGAGGCAACAAATATACAATGATTGTGTGTTACCATGATTGGTATGCTAAAAATGCCTTTCTCTTTACTTTTACTGTAGTCTACTGTCTGTATGGGTGCATAGAAAATTTCAGCCTTTTACTGAAAACTGCCTGGGTCGATCTGGCCAAGAGGAAGTTGTTTACTCATCGGGTTGTAAGGTCTGGAGGAGCAGGAAGCATGACTCATCCATTGGTCCATCCTCTGCACAGGATGCTGGGCAGAGTTCACAGGAGATGTTGCAAAGCATTTGTTGAGTGACTAAATGAATGAGCTCATATGCAAGACTTATATTTTTAATTCTCTCAGGGCTCTGAGCAAACATTTCATTGTGTGCCTGAGCCTGCTTATTGGGTGGAATGCTTCTGGATTCTCCATAGGAGTCACCTTGTCTGTCTTGACTTATGAGTCGCAGAAGGGCATGATCCCTGTCTGTTTAATTGCCTTCTCTAGGATTTGAAGCGATGCTAATTCTCTGGGCATATTACTGTCCTTGTTGGTGACCCTTCCATCACTTCTCAGCCCTCTAGTCTTCCAGTCCTGGGGGTCAGGAAGAAGGAACCCCAAATGGAGGATGCAGGAAAGAACCAGCAAATTCTATGTCCTTCCCACCCCACCTAAGTCTACAATCTGATAAGAAGACAGAACATTCAGAAGAAATTAAGTAGCAAAACCAAGGCAGAGGGACGGTGAGATGGCAAAGGTGCCTGTCACCTGGGACAACAACTTGAGTTTAGTCACTGGAACTCAAATGTTGAAAGGAGAGAGCTGATCCTGGCAAGCCCTCTGCGTGTGCACTATGGCACACACACACACACACACACACACACACACAAAATAACTAAATATAATTTAAAAAGCTTTGAATTGAAATCTTTGTAGATATATTTACAGGTTTCTAGTGAATGATGTCAAGGTGACATTCTTGGGAATTTAGAGATAAGAAAGGACCTGTGGGTCCGAGAGGCTGGAGATGCGTGGCAGGCCGAGCAGAAGTTAGGAAAAGGTCCTAGCGCAAAGCAGCGGTGGCATTTCCAGGCAGAGGAAAGAACATGAGCTATGCAGACTGGGAGTGAGCAGTAACTATGCTGATTGAGCAAAAGGGTGATGACTATAGCCTAGCAGGAAGCAGCGTTTCAGAAGACATTTCCGAATTGAATGGGGATTGTGAAAGCAGGCTGATGACAATGATAAATCAGACCAAAACCTGCAGGATGCAACTTTCTCCTCAGCAAGCTCAGAGCATGCTGGGAGCCCAGGGTTACTGGGCAAGGACAGCAACTTGGAAGTTTCTCAGTTACTGAGAAAAGGGGCTGTGCAGTGTCCTCTGGCCTCGTTAGAATTCACCTCTAGGACACATGGGCTTGTAACTTGTGCACTGGGGAATCTTTGCTGAGCTGGCTCGCAGAATCTGCCTCAGTCGGGACTGATGGCTGTCAGTGAGCAGATAGCAAGTGACAAAATCAGTTTGACAAAGGAGTGACATTTAGGATTGTCCCATCTTCTATTTGCTACATTTAGAAAATAAAGTTGATAACTGGGGTTTGGTGACACATGACTACAATCCTAGTACTTAACAGGCAGAGACAGGGGAATCAGGAGTTCAAGGCTAGCTGTGGCTACATGAGAAGTTCAAGGTCAGCCTGCACTACAGGAGACATTACCTGAAAAACAAAACAAAACAAAACAGCAACTACAAAGTCAAAAATAATAACTGTTAATATTATCACATTTCCTTTTGAGGATACGTTCATAAGTCTTATCTGTGACAGTCTCCCCTTGTCAATGTTGGTCGCAGGTGGACACATTAGGGACCAGAGCAGATAAGGCAGGCTAGGCACAAATGAGTGCATGTGTTTGGCCCCTTTACTCAAAGTATTTCATTTGGTCATCACAATATGTCTGTTAAAAGAAGGTTTTATTGTACCCACGAGGAGGAAGTAGGAACTAAATCTGTATCACTCCATCTGCTTCTTTATCCAAACATTTGTTGGCTGTCTACAATGAGCCAGCTCCTCAGCAAGAGCCAAACCTGTGCCCTTCATGGGAAGGTCAGCATCCCGTCCCATCCTACCCCCGACACCACTGCATACAGAGAGCCCTAAATCACAGGGCTTCTTTGGATAAGAAAGCCCACAGAGCTCTTAGATCCAGTTAGAGTTACTCAAGGAATTATTTTCTACTAGTAAATACAATATTCTGGGCTTAATATAACCAGGACCTAAGGTAGACCTTGCTCTATTCCCTCTGGGCTTAGCTTTTACATTTCCAGAAAAGTGTATCCTGTTCACTCCTTGGGACATAGTTATACTAAAACATATTGGTTATATGGTATGACAAGTTAACTGAATGTCCTCTATTTTATTTGTCAACCTTATCTCATTGGGTGTGATATAGTTGTGTATACCTATTCACTGTGATAGAAGTTCCAGGGATGTGAAGTGCATAAATGCATAAATGAGACTGGATGCCACACCTCACTCTGCTCTGAATGGCCAGCTTTCCACCAAGTAGCTGACCTGGGAGGGCTCTGTTCTTGCCCCTTCAAGGTTCCTAATGACTAGGTACAAAGGAAGAGTTCTGTGGATTCCCCTGCCTGAATGACCACAGGATCCTCAAAACTCAAAGCCAACATGTCCACAGTGAACCCCTCAGCTTCTCCTGAACCTTCACGGTCCCCAAGTATCTGTATCCTACCTACAAACCTGAGTCAGTCATCCTCTTTCTTGTTGCCAATAGGTGTTCAGTACCTACAACCTCCTCTTCTGTCTCAGCTCCCATCCTAGTCTCTTCTCCTCATCTCCATCCATGGCCGTAGTTACAGTCATTGTGTCCTTTCCCTCAATTACTTTAGCTGTCCTGAACTCACGTTCCTTCTAATCTAGCCCCAAATGGAGCACTATCAGGATGAAGATGGCTGATGTAAACTTGATTCTGAATCAGACCATATTCATATTTCCCTGTCTTCCCCCACCCCATAGGTTCCAGAATGGCATTAAAATCTTGAGATTTGCACACAGGTCTGTGATGAACTTTGACGCCAACCCTTATTCATGTGAAACCACATGCCTTCCTGAATATGTTACAGTCTTTCTTTACTAACTTAGCTTTTAAGCTTTAGCATAATTGTCCAGTCTATGTGCATGTTTTCAGAACCAAGGATTTCTAGCTATTACTCCATGTCTCTCCCCTTCACCCTGGCATGCTGGTCTCCATCCCTTCGCATGGTCACCTTGCATGTAACTTCTCGTTCCTGTGTAGCACTGAGTCTAACATGGTTACAATGCACAGTAAATGGTAGCTGAGAAGCAAATGCATTAAGAACTACTAGGCAAGGCTAAAAACTCATTTCCTTACCAAGTGCTAACTTGCACTAAAATGCTTCTCTTCCCTCAGTTCCCAGATGCTACCCATTTCTTTGATGTTCTTTCTTGTGCCCTAGTGCAGGTGGCAAGAACAGCCACATCTCAGCAGCTTTCTCTCACCTGGCTTTGTAGCCTGGATCTGAGCTCTTAGGTGTCACACCACTAGATCCATGCATTACTTCAATCCCCAGACAGGCTTTGACAGATCTCAGGGGTTAATGAAGCAACCAACCTCGTGCCCCAGAAGGCAAGAAATACTGCAGTGGCAGAGGCCACAGTGTGAGTGAAATGAATTTCATGACCCCAATCTGGTGCCTATGAGGACAATCTCTAGACTTTGCAAGCTCAGAGTAGACCATTAACTGTTGGCTAACCACAAAGGAGAGAAGATGGGGATATGGAATCCAGACAGAGAGGATGGTCATGCTGCAAGCTCTATAGAGAGAGGAATTCTGAAGAACTCCACGGAGGATGAGGGCCCTGTCCTGCTCTGACACATTCCTTCCACAAAGTGCAGGCTGCTGGTATCTGCTCTGGACTTGAAGATTCCCAGAAGCCAGAGAGGCTTCCGAGAATATGAAGAGGACACCTTGTATTGCTGTGCTTAAGAGAAGCACCCCCTCCTCCTCTCTCCTTGTTCATTACCAAGACTTCTCCTCACAACCAGTCCTACGACCTCAGATCTGATGGCTCTAGTATTTCCTTTAACATTACTGGTCATTTACCAGAAACCCCGGCCTGGTTGGTGGTTGCTAAAATTTGTACTTTTGTAGGGACTTTTTTTTTTTTTTTAAGAAAAAAAAAAACAAAACATTTAACTCAAGTTTCTCCTGGAAAACACCCACCTGGGTAATTATATGCTCTTGACTGAAGCATGTACAATTTTACTAAAATGTGATTTATCCATGAGCAGTGTATTGTGTAGAGAAGGAAAGAGGGAGCTCTAAAGTTACCTCACATTGTTGCTGATTGCACAGCTGACCTGCTTTATGTGGTCCATGGCATATGGTTCAGAGGAGACCCAGGCATGGAGCTGGATAGACATTATGGTCCCATTTATTGGCTTTCACTCACCCCATAGCTAGTCAGACTCTATGTTTGACTGTGGGCTTCTGGGGGAATTCTTTCTGTTCTCTATTACAGGGAAGGAGGGGTTCTCTGCAGAAGCTGTAATTATGGTGGTTACTCCACTTTATTTTTCATCTGCTTTACTCTCATTATCTCTTCATCACTCGCAGCCCCTAGTGAGATAATTCATTATCACTTACTGCTGCCTGCTGGGAGAATATGGGGAAACCAAGGCAGGAGCAGATGCTCTGGCTTCTGATGAGATGGGAATTTGATAACTCTGGGACAATCCTGGCCAGCAGTAATTCCCAGTGTAGACCTTACTCAGCTCTGAAGCCTTCTCTGCTGCAGAGGCCTGAAGCCTGGGACAAGCAAACTGCTATCCCTGAGCATCTGTGCTGCTAGGCAAGGAGACACAAGGCCACGGGAGACCACAAGATTAGAAGAAAGCAGGTCAGAGTGCAGCCTCACCTCTTATTTCAATGGACCTCACATAAGGCACTCGCTTCTTTCTCCTTGCTCATTCTTAAAGGGGAGGCCATGCTTTTGCCTTGTAGAACTGTTGATATCATTAGGGAGGATATATGTACTATTTGAATGGCGCTAGTCATTGAATGTGTTCAAAACAAAACAAGCAATTCTTACGCCTGTCAGAGTAACATCCACTGCTACCCTCTGGCTTCTTTTGAGATGCCAGGTGCCTGCCAGCATATTTTGTCTCTTCTACTTTCTACTCTCAAGTAGTTGAGGCATTCTACTCTTGCCAGAATGGATTGTATCATAGGACCTGGTAAGCTAGACTCAGATAGGCATGGTTAAAGAACATCAGCTCCTTGTTAAGGAGACACCATACTGCATATGTAAGTGGCATTGAAAGAACCATGACAGTTGTTAAAGAACAGCACTGGGCTGTCCACAACAGAAGACATTTCTCCTCAAACAAGTACCATCAAAATCATATGACCACTTAGAAGTCCATCAAAGGGCACAGGACTCCTTCTTCCTTACCCTGTGGCTCACATCCTGGATTCTTCTCTCAGATAAGATACTTTATAGGTATCTTAGGTAGGGAATTCCATTGCTGTGAAGAGACACCATGGCCAAGGCAACACTTACAAAGGAAAACATTTAACTGGGATTGGCTTACAGTTTCAGAGGTTCAGTCCATTATCATCATGGTGGGTGAGAAGCATGGCATCATGCAGGCTGACATGATTGTGGAGGAGCCGAGAATTCTACATCTTTGCTGGAAAACAACCAGGAAGAAACTCAATTCTGCAGGCATCCAGGAGGAGGGTACCTTCTGCACTGTGAGGAACCTAAGCATAGAACCTCAGTCCGTCCCCACAGTGACACAGTTCACCCAACAAGGCCATACCTCCTAATAGTGCCACTCCTCACGAGGCAAGCACAATAGGTAATGCCACTCATACAGATTTCTTTGGCTCATGATATATAGGATGCACCCAACCCACATCCCTACAGGTGAGTAATCAGGATCTGCTCCTATTAAAGCTGGTTGAAAATACATTGATTATCCCAGAGCTTCTCAAATGGGAAGAAAGGGAATAGATATCACTTGGAGATCCCATTAAGCATGCAACTTCAGATCCAATAGGTCTGGAGTTAGGATGAAGAGTCTCTATCACCTCCTACTCTTCCTCCACCTATTTGTCCCATTTCTCTTCCTACTCTTCTTTTTCTTCCCCTTCTTCCTGTTCTTCACCCTCCTCTCCTGTTATCCTTCCTTTTCTTCTGTTTCAATGAGACAGAACCTCATTATATAGCACTGGGCAGAGCCTGAGTCCCTCTGCTAAGTTTGACCTTGAACACATGATCAATGCTCTGGTGTCAGCTTCTCGAAGGCTTAGCTTACATACAGGACCCGTCATTCACAGCTTGAGCTTCTACATTTCTAACAAGTCTACTGGTGCCAATGCTGCTAATCCCTTGGCCATACTTTGAGTAGCAAAAGTATGTTTATAAGGAAGTTTCTAGAACATTTTTACATAAAAGGGAAGACCCACCTTGAGTCTAATCATTCTGCGCATTCTGGTCTTGGACTGAAAAAGAAGGAACAAGCAAGTTGAACAGCAGCATTTCTTTCTTTCTGTGTCTTGACTGTGGTCTGTGACCAGATACCTCACACCCCTAATATTGAGCTTTTTCCTGCTTGATGGACTGTACCCTCAAACTGAGCATAAATCAGTGGTTCTCAACCTTTGTAATACTACAGCTCTTTAATATAGTTCCTCATGTTGTGGTGACCCCCCCAACCACAAAGTTATTTTCATTAATATTTCATAATTGTGATTTTGCTACTGTTATGAATCATAATGTAAACAGCTGTGTTTTCTGATGGATTGTCTTACCCAATTCCTGGAAAAAAGTCATTGGATAGCCAAAGGGGTCATTACCCTCAAATTGAACTGCTGATCACTCTTATGTTTTCAAGTTGCTTTAGCAAATATTTTGTTACTGCATTTGGAAACAAAGTTATCCTGGGGACCTGTGTGTCTGACTCACACAGAGAGGAAACTAGTCATGGGACCCTCCAACATGGGAAGGCTGGCTGCCAAGAAGAAAAACAAGTCAAAGAAGTAACTGTTTATCAGCTAGCTACAGAAGCTTAGAAGTGACCTCTCAGGCCAGTCAAATTTCTTCCCCAGGGCAGGATTGGCCATGTCTTTGGCTTCCTTCAAAGAAGCTTTAACCTCTACCCACAAGGCACCCATATGAACCCACTGTCTTCTCCATACTCAGTTGGCAGAATGTTCTGAAAAACAGGTGACATGTATCCTTCCTGGATCCAGAGGACAGGCCAACGATTCCTTGCAACAGCACTGAATTCGGCATCAATGTATCAGAAAGAAGATACCTACCCCTGCTTCCATACTAGTTTGTATGAGATTCAAATCCATCCATCCATCCCACACTATTAGCCAGATGCTCACACCAAGCCTGACTCTGAATAGGTCCAAAAGGAGCCCTTCACCTGTCTTGATTCCTTTCTGGAAGACAAGAAGACAAGTCTAGAAGACAGGACAGCAAATTATCAGGATATGTCTTATGGGTTGGAGATACTCAGAGTAATGGGCATCCACCAGGCTTGATAAAGGTGATGAGTCATGGTAGTGTCTGGGGGTAAGAAGGTTATGTCTAGGTGGCTGGGGCAATTGAAAGAAATCATCAGGTAGAAAGAAATAAGATGCATAGGAAATAAGACACACACTCTGACAGAGCTATGTGGTGAGCACAAGACCATATTAAATATCATGAATTTTTGCCTTGGTCATTCTTGCCCAAACCTGGATATCTGACATTACTCTAAGTATTTAAGACCCAAATCTCAGGGTTGTTTTGATTTGCATTTCCCTAATGATTAATGATGTCGAACATTTCTTAAGGTGTTTCTCAGCCCTCTGAAGTTCTTCATGTGAAAAATCTTTGTTTAGTTCGGTACCCCACTTTTTAATGGGGTTATTTGGTTCTCTAGGTTCTACCTTCTTGAGTTCTCTGTATATATTAGATATTAGCCCTCTGTCAGATTTAGGTTTGGTGAAGATCCTTTCCCAATCTGTTGGTTGACATTTCATCCTTTTGACAGTGTCCTTTGCCTTACAGAAACTTTGTAGTTTTATGAGGTCCCATTTGTCAATTCTTGATCTTAGAGCATAAGCTATTGGTGTTCTATTCAGGAACTTTAGGAAATGCAAATCAAAACAACCCTGAGATTTCACCTCACACCAATCAGAATGGCTAAGGTCAAAAACTCAGGAGACAGCAGGTGCTGGCGAGGATGTGGAGAAAGAGGAACACTCCTCCACTGCTGGTGGGATTGTAAGATGGTGCAACCACTTTGGAAATCAGTCTGGCAGTTCCTCAGAAAACTGGGCATGGCACTTCTGGAGGACTCTGCTATACCACTCCTGGGCATATACCCAAAGGATTCCCCAGCATGTAATAAGGACACATGCTACACTATGTTCATAGCAGCCCTATTTGTAGTAGCCAGAAGCTGGAAACAACCCAGGTGTCCCTCAACAGAGGAATGGATACAAAAAAATGTGGTATATTCACACAATGGAGTACTATTCAGCCATTAGAAACAATGAATTCATGAAATTCTTAGACAAATGGATGGAGCTGGAGAACATCATACTAAGTAAGGTAACCCAGTCTCAAAAGATCAGTCATGGTATGCACTCATTGATAAGTGGATAATAACCTAGAAACTTGGAATACCCAAGAAATAATCCACATATTAAATGATGTCCAAAAAGAACAGAGGAGTGGCCCCTGGTTCTGGAAAGACTCAATGCAAGTATAGGGGAATACCAGAACAGGGAAGTGGGAAGGAGTTGATGGAGGAACAGGGGAAGGGAAGAGGGCTTATGGGACTTGCGGGGAGTAGGGACCCAGAAAATGGGAAATCATTTGAAATGTAAATTAAGAATACATCCAAAAAAAAAAAAAGACCCAACTCTCCATCCTCTCCTTGCTCATCTATGGATTTGGGTTATAATCTCTGCGCTAACCCTGATTTTTCTTCCCTCAAAACATAGGGACAGGCAAATGTCAGAACTCCGAATTCCTCTAAACATTCACCTTTGGGTTAAGTGGTATTGGGTCTGGGAATGGAAATTGTAATTCCCCCCCTGCAGATTGTGCATAGATTAGCTTTGCATGCTCCTAAGTTTAGGAACATTGAATTTATCATTGTCTCTGGGCCAGAGGATGGCTATGGAGGACACTGCATCTGCTCTGAGAGGATGCACAGCTGAGATGCTTAGAACCAGATGGTAGGAAGAGGTACAAAGGAGTGGGAATGAAATCCTAAGTCAGAAAAAAAAATGATTGGGATGAGCCAGGAAGGGGGGGGGGGAATAGGAAATAGAGGAAGGAAAGAGACAGTAAATATAGAAAGAGAATAGAAAGATCAAAGTCAAGAGAGAAGGGTTTTGAAAGGAGAGAAACGTGTATGCATGGATGCAGCCTTAATCGCCACAAATTTTCCTTCATTGATTGGGGGATTTGCATCCCAATCCTTTGCTAAGGAAAACTGTTTACTCCTACTGTGCTGTTAAAGACTATAGGGCTGTCCTTGGGTGGAGTTAGAAGCACAGTACAAAACCATGTAAGGAGGAATTCTAGAAACCTCCCTTAGTAGAGCTTTCCCCGAATGTCCCTGGAATAAAGTGTCACTTGGATGCCCCACTCCTGCTCTGACTTCCTATCTCACTATTTATTGCACCACCATAAAGCTGCTGAAAGCAACCTTTTACTTTGCCATTTCTCAAAAGCCTAAGGATTCAGACAGGGCCAGTGGGGCAGCCCTTTATCTCTTACTCCTTAAGTCAGTTGAGGCTGGTGTGGCCCAGGTTTTCTTTTCAGGATTGCAGATCTAGCACCTCTGCTCAGGTGGCTCTGGCACAGGTGATGGCTCTGAGGCCTCCACTCTCGATATTGATTGAGATCCTTGGGACTCTGTGAAGCTGGTGGAGAGCAGAGGCTCTGTGAGTGAGTGCTGGTGATGGTGGGATGAACAAGTCACTGGAGACACTGCCACAGAAAATGCTCACAGATGTTTTGACTTTCTGGACTAAGTGATGGGGTGATGAGCTGGTACAACCAACATCATGCCTTTCACCTTCAAAGACCCAAACTATCTGAGGCTTCCTCTCTTATCTTAGGGTCCCAATCCCGCTTCTACTTCTCTAGACTTTAGCCAAGTCTACAGAAGAGATAGAGCCTTCTTCCATCCCTCAGACACCTTAGCCAAGTCAGCAGAAGAAGTACAGTCTTCTTCCATCCCCGGGAAGGCATTGTTGGCTTAGCACTCAACTATGTTTTATCTGTTCGTTTTTTTTTTTTTTTTTCTGGTAGTCCTTTCACTTTCCTTTTACAGTTTTTTTTTTTTACAGTTTTCATATCTATCTATCTATCTATCATCTATCTATCATCTACCTATCATTTACCTATCATCTATCTATCATTTGTCTATCATCTATCTATCATCTATCTATTATCTATCTGTATCTTCTATTATCTATCATCTATTTTCTATGTGTTGTCTACCTATATTTATCTATCAATTATCTATCTATATATATCTTCTATTTATTGCCTATCATCTATCCATATCTATCTATCTATCATCTATCATTTTTCTGTATTGTCTATTATCTATCATCTATCTCTATCTGTTGTCTACCTATATTTATCTAATCTGCTATTATTAATCTATACCTGTCTGCTATTTATTATCTATCATCTACTCATCTCTACCTATTTATCTATCTATCTATCATCTATTTACTTTGTGTGTGTATGTGCACGTGTGTACATGTTCACTCATTACAGGGTGGATTTAGAGGTCACAGGACAATTTTCAGAAGTTAGATCTCTCCTCCCAATGTGGGTTCCTGGAATCAAATTCAGATCCCCAGGCTTGGTGGAAGTGCCTTTATCCACTGAGCCAGTCTAGCTCAGTTTTCTTTTCAAATTAATACCATCATGCCATCCTCAAAACATATGTGTTACATTTCATATTTGTTCTTATTTGCCACCACTGAATTTCTCCATCTCTTGCTCTAATCTTGTGGGTCCTCTCCTCTGCTTCCATGTCTCAAGTATCCCATTGCTTGCCTCTCTAATCTCCAAAGCCAATCCTGTCAGGTCCAATCTAACAGATGCTCCATAGTCAGAGGAACTGGGGCCTTCCCCTTCACTCCATCCCTTTCTCCCTCTCTCCCTCCTTCTCTCTCTTCCCCCTCTCTCCCACTGTCTATGATTATAACTGGGCGTGGTTTTTTTATGATTTCCATAAACACTCAATGAACAAACTTTGATGAAGGCCCAGGCTTCTTAAAGACCTTTGATGACCATCCTCACTTGTTACTCATGGAGATCCCAGGGGTATAAAAAGTCTGTTACTGATGGAGGTATGTGAAAATGGAAAAGATTTGACTAGTCACTGATAATAAGTCTCTTTCTGATGGCTGGATGGTCACATTTCCATGGGGACCGAGGGACTATATTGCTGGAGCTATGCTCAGTTCCTGTGCTGGCCTGGGCACTGTAGGAACCAAAGAAACAGCTCATTGGCAAGTCACGTCTCATGCAGGTTTCTTCAGAGCCTTGGGCTGGTTCAGTGCTCTCATTGTAATGCTGTGGAAACTGAGTTGGAAGGAATTGGTGTGAGTTTCTGGAAGTCATTCACTTTGTTATTGTTGGGAGAAACACATTTCTCTGGCAAACAGTGAGTGTCTGGGACAGGAATCCTTGCTTTTCTGTCACTCACCCAAGACCTACCTTTAAAATTAACTATAGAAAAATTACCATGACAAAAGCTAAAATTAGCGATGAAGGAAAGACAAAACCATCAAAATTACCCGATCACATGAACACCTGTGTTTTCCTAGCAACCCACTACTTCTCTCCACCCCTCCTTCCAGGATATTGCCAGCTGCCAGGTCCTGGAACCCTGTGCTCTTTTCTGCAGTTGCTGTCTCTGTGTGACATCCAGGTCTCTGGTCAAAGGGAAACCTTCTGTGGGAGCAGAGCTTGTGGGTCTGTTCTTCTCAGATCATCTGTCCCTCAAAATGTCTGTGGTAAGAGTAAAACAAAGCCCTTCTATCTGACTGCAACATACATGAAGGGAACAGTTTTCAATCATTTCTTTGCCTTCTTCACAAGTCCTGTCCCCTGAAGCTTTTGCCAAGAGGGTTGGTTCTATGCTGTCTCTCCTGGTTTCCTCTAAAAGTTTTTTCTTTCTTTCTAAGGGTTTTGAAGGGAGGTTTTTGATGAGTTAACATGCCCAATCAAGAGAGAAGTGGAGTCCAGGGGCATTTCTGTCCCTCCTCCCTGTCCTCACAGCACATGAGACCCAGGACCTCTGTGGCAGTTGGTTTCTGGCTAATTACTCTTCTTGACAGACTCCTTGGCCTTTTCGTCTGTCTCTGATAGACAGAAGAGGGTCTTTTCCAGTAAGTTTAGGTTTCATTCTTTCCTTAACCCATATGATTGGCCCTTTCCAATCTGGATTTCTGTAGCCCCAGGCCCCCTGGGAAGCTGATTTTTGGGGGGTGGCAACTTACTTTACCTTCTCAGCAAAGGCCTATAACACTGGTTAGGGCTTCTGATTGCCTGAACATCCCAGCACTCTGAAAATCGTGTAAAGGAAGGGTGGAGGCAGAAATTCTACACTGTCCCCTTTCTTCCCCCTCCGCCCTCCCCCCACCCCCATCCCAACCTGAGAAGTATTGATCTGTTTGAGAACCTCTTCCCACCTACCTTCCTGCAGTCTGGCTTGGTTCAGAGATTTTGAAAACGATCTATGCGAAAACCAGAAACTGGAGTCTACTCTACCCTTTGAATTTGTTGCAGTTCTTCTCTCTCCTCACCCTCCCTCTAGTTCAAGTCCTCAAAATGGGCTCCGGGGATTGGCAAGGGAGTGAAAGAGAAATTCTATCTTTTCCTATTGATTTTGGAGAGGAGAGAATTCCCCGTTCGTGAACCTCTGCTTTTAAGGAATCAATGAGAATGTGTTTATCACAAAGTGTGTGTGTGTGACCCAGTCAAAGTTTTGAATGCTGTAAACGACTGAAGAGAGCAGGGGGGAAGAGGGGCTGCCGACTCTTAGGCATCGTTGTCGAAGAAGTCCTAACCCCTGAGACCACTTGAGAATGGTATCTTCATTTGAAAGATGGTCTTCAAAGTTTCCAGCCAGGACTTTACTGTCCAGGACTGGGGGGCGGGGGGTGCACCATAGGTGGGGTGTCAGGGATAGGGTGTTACTTAGTCCTAAGGGCCGGTTACTCTGGACCCTCTGAGCAGTCTGTGGAGGGTGCATGGGTTGTGTGCCCACCCATAGGCCTGGCTTGTTTCCTGAGTTGTCATGTCCTGAGGACAATATGTGGAGTGGGAAGACCCTTCTTATCTGCTTCACTTCTCCGTTCTCGTACTCGTTAAAGCAGAAGGAAGTAGTACGGCCTCCCTCCCTGTCCTGTGCCTGATGGGGCAGGTGTGAGCACCCGTACAGCAGAGCCAGGCTGGAAGGAGCTGAGTCCTGATTGTGAGCGGTGCTGCTGACTTGACTGGGGCTGAAGTGGGGCTGGTCACCTGTCACAGCCAGTGCTTTCTGAATGCATTCTGCTGCAGGAGCAGCTGCTGCTTTCCCTCCCATTCATTAACCTGGGTCAGCAACGGGACCCGCAATGCATCCATCTACTGAAGTGTTCCAGTAGATGTCTGCTTCTAAGACCCATCACTCGTATAGAGTAATTTTTCCCCTTCATGTTATCATTGCATCCTTTATTAGTGTCCTTCCTTCCTCCTTCCGGTGCCTCCCTGTTTCTGGCCTTCACCACATGTCCTGCCGCTCTACCTCATTCTCTCGCCTAGCTCCCTAGAACAAACCCAACAAACACATCCACATACCCACATCGATAGGCATGCACAACCATGCACACATCCTGTTATAGATAACCACAACCACATACAATGTTAAGCACATGGACTGCACATAATACACAACATATACATGGCCACATACAGCTTCTCTTGAAAAATGTCCCACACCTTAGGAAATGCCATATACCTGCAGTGACTTCACCTTACCTTTGCCAGCTCCCAGGATAGGGCTGTCACACCATAAGCACTTGTTTCCTTTCATCTGGTGACATTCTTATTCACAGACCAGGCTAATGTGAATAGGAAAACAAAGACGGGGTAGAATGGATTGGTTGGGAGGTACAAGCCTATCCAGGTTTCTGTCTGAGTCCCAAGCACAAGTGGTTTCAGCATCGGGACTAACCAGCAACAGGAACAAGGCTGTGCTATGCTGGCTGCCTTAATGGGGTCAGGAGATTTGTACTGTGGGGTCACTGGTTTCAACCCAGCTCCAGTCAACAGGAACTGACAAATATTTTTGTCTGACAAGTGATGACTGCCCTATATTAGCTAGTAGAGGTTTTTCTGCCTGCCTTACCATACAGGCAAGGTCATTGTGGGTCTGTGCTCACCTCAAGGTTCATTCAGGGCTGACAAGAGAGCTTGGTGCGCTGATAAGGGTTGGAGGATGGGTGGGAAATTTGACTTTCTTCTTTCTCTCTCCCTGTAAGGACAGATTTTTAAAATCAGACTTGTCTGGGCAAATGAAATTGTAATTTGGTATAGTAGTGTGACTCTGCTTTTTCCTCTGAGAGGTACCCTCCTGTATAAAGCACAATGGATTAGCTCTAGAGCCCTAATGATTCCAGAACTTGACCCCGATGCCTAAACCTGTGCCTAGAACAGCTGGCATAATTATACAGGACTGCCAAGAACAGGAATCACCATTACTGTTCCATACCTAACCTTGATGAGATTTCTCATCAGAATGACCAACCTCCAAGGTCTCCCTGCCCTCTCCCCTTTTTTACAGGACAGAATATTGATCCCTACTTAAGGAATTGTAGAACAACTTATCAAGAAAGGTCATGCTAGGTCCATGCTAACAGTAATGGGAGATACAGTAGTAATTACAACCATTATAATAGTTACATGGATAATAGTCCTTCATAGTGTTCCAGGGGTTTATTGCACATGCCCCATCTTCTTGGAGGCAGACCAAGACTTTGATGATTCCTACAGCATTCATTGCATCAATTTCTTTTGTCTATTGTAGTAGTGATTGGAGACTGAGTGAAGAAACAGGCAGAGCTGGGTTCGAGTCTCAGTTCTTGCCAACCCAACAACTTTTTAAGTAAGAGCTTTTGGCATCTCTGAGCATTGGTTTACTTGCAAAACTGAGGACAATGCTAATGGTCTTCTTATAAAAATTAAATGTTTTGTGGTTATTGTTGGACATGCAATTGTTGTAGAGTTGGACATGCAATAAATGAATGAGAAAATATGGGACCCTAGTAAAGAATTAATGTTCCAGGGGAAGGGGCAGAGACTTGACAATTTAAAAGAGACAGAAGTTTGTTTTATTTATTTATTTATTTATTTATTTATTTATTTATTTATTTATTTATTTATACTTGGGTCATTTGTAGAATATTGTGTGTATAATGAGTTTCATGTACATGGGTGTATGGGCTGGGACAGTGAGTCTGCAACCCGTCTTTGACTTGCAAGGAAGTGCGCTCATGCAATACCAATGTACTGCGACCCTAAACCAATCATCAGGGTCAAACAGTCAGAGGACTAAAAGAAGGAAGTCCCACATTCTCAATGGAATGAGGAATGCTTTTGTGGAGATGGCTGAAGAAATTCCTGGAGATAAAAAAGTTAAAGACTGTTTGACAGATAGAGGCTAGATAGGGAGGAGGAGGTCTTATTCCCAGGGAGGGATGAATGTGGAAATGGTTCGCCTTCATAGGCCCTTGGGATCTGTGTAGCATCTGATGGTCCTCATTGCAACAACATGGAAACTGAGTGCTCCCACAATGTCAGGAGACTCAATGGAAGACAGCAGTATTCTTCCATGAATGACTGAAACAAGGTAATATCCTATAGTGGTTTAGACAGGCTCCACAGCACCCATTCCCCAGGCAGATCACACAATAAAATTCCTTCATTTCTTCTGCATGTATTCATTCTCTGCTGTCCGCTGCTAAGCTACTTTTAGATGCTTTTTTTTTAAATATCCCCAAGCTTCTGCATCTTGCCTTTGAATAATTCCATTTGAATCCAAAAACAAAAACAAGACTGTACATGTTTTTACATGTACAAACCAAATTGGGTGTTCAAGAGCTATGCAAAGCAATATGCAAGAAGGATTTGGGAGAATTTGAAGAAATATTCCCTAGCATGGAAGGAACAAAAGGCATATCTGCGCATTTGGGGCATCAAAACCAGCTTGCCTGAAGATATCGCCTCAGGTCCCCAGGGGCACCGAAATTCAGTTTCTGAAGCAGCATTTGACACAGGTAATAACAAAAAGAAGTCCTCATGGAAAAATATTCTAAGTGACTCAGCATTTAGAGAACTCTTGTGATCAAGGAAGCTTATGTTCTTATGAACAGAAAATCAGGTACACATCTCCAGTGCTTGGAAATCTTGTGTAATTATAAAACAAGAGCAAATTTATCAATTAAATCAAGACAGGAAAAAAAAAGCCTACCTTGGAGTTAATCACGTCACTTTAATTTGGTATTTCCTTGTCTTCTGCAGAATAAATGTCTGCGTGCAGTCAATGGCAAGCTGGCTATGGAGTAACACAGTGCCAATTCTTTTCCCTCCCAGAAAGTCGTATCTGTTATGGAGTAGCCCAGTGTATTCCAGCACATGTGTATTCTTCTGCAAACTCAAGCTATAAAAATTGAATTAATTACATTTCTCAAATCATGGCAAACTATCTTCATTCACCCATAGCAAATGACTCTCCTGTGCTAGTCTATTTCAATTTTCTCTTCTGCTCCCTGGTCTCCTCCTCCCCAGCACTCTCCCATGCCCACATGCTCTAGCCTGACTGCAGTTTCTTGGACATCTTTTATAAATATATTGCAAAAATAAATATATGCTATTTCGTGGTTTGGTTTTAGTTGCTCTATACATTGAGAGATGGATAGAGTTTATCCAGTCTCTCACTTTTTCCATGGACTGCCATGTTTTCCAGAATTACCCATACTACTGAGTATTACTTACCTATGCTACTGAGCATTACTAGTCCAGGCAGCATGAGAGTTACAGAATTGAAGGGGACATGGCGTGCTGCTGAGGGTTGACCTTGTGAGAGGCCAAGAGGCCACTGGTGAAGGAACATCTAATAAGACACCTGGGTTACTTCCAGTTTCGGGCTGTCACAAATAGAGTTCTGTAAGTGCCCTTGGAGATGTAGGTGAGTGTTTCCCTTAAGGGTGTCTCCAGAATGGGCCATATGGTCCTAAAACCCCTGTATGTAGAGCCTTCAATGCACCTGTGCTCCGGAGTGATGGTGTACACTTATGCTCTCAACAGCAGGAAGCTTAGCATTACGTTTGTTCCCCTCTCCCTGCTTCCCAACCAAAGAGGGTCCAGTGTCTGACTTTAAAATGTTCACCAACTTGATAGGTGTACAGTATTACCTTGCTGTTTTAATTGGCATTTAAAAAAATCCACAATGGGGTTCATTATCTTTGAAGCACATGCTAGCCTGTTTGTTTTCTCCTGCAGTGGATTCTCTACCCATAGGTTTGGCTACTTTTCTGTTAGGTTTCCTTTCTGCTAATTAGCAGGGATTATTTAATAATGCAGATGTTCACTTCTTGCTGCTTTTATAAATTGAAAAATTCATTGCCAAGCCCATGACCTCTTTGTGAATTTCACTCATCGTGGCCACCCTTGAGTAGTGATTTTTAATTTTGATGTAATTAAATCTATTAATTTTTCATCTTGCTCCTTGTCTCACTCAAATCTTGTTCAAAAATTCTTTTCTCTGACTCAGATAAATATGCTCTCATTCAGAAATATAAAGTAATCTATTTACTTAAGAGCACCAAATGCATCTAGCCTTTTAGTATTCAGCTCTAGCAGTCTGAGAAAGTTCGGTTCTTATATTTTTAAATCATTTAAAAATAAGGAGATGTATGCTTCAGCAAATACTTTGACTGTATTAAAGTATTAGTACAATTATTCTTTCATCCATCATCAGAGGCTTGAATCACATCCTCTGATGTTTAAATATGTTTTTCATGTGCTAACTCTTACTTGGTGGTGATCTTTCAATTAACCATTATATTCCAATAATCACTATTTATTCTAGAAGTTTTGTTTCTATACATGTCAAATGTAATAAGTCTGTTTGGTTTTGTCCCTGCCATTCTCCTTATTCTAGTTGAGGCCTACAATAATATCAGCTTTCTGAAATAAATTAATTATCTCTCCTTTTCTGCTTTCCCAGAACAACTTTTACAATATAGGCATTACCTTTAACATGAGCATTTAACTTTGCAAGTGATCTTGTCTAGGACTGAAATGCCCCAATTATCTTTCCAGTAACTGGAACACACACACACACACAGAGAGAGAGAGAGAGAGAAAGAGAGAGAGAGAGAGAGAGAGAGAGAGAGAGAGAGAGAGTTTTTCAGTTCCATCTAGTGTTTTCAATTTTATGGAAACATCTTAATTTTCTTACACAAATAGTATGCATATATATTTGCTTGGATTTTTCTTCTTAAGGAAAATTATTCTCTAGTTTCCTCTCTGGATCTGATCCAATTTATCTGCCATTCATTCTTCTCTTCGTGGATGATAGCCCTTTTCCAAGGACTGGGGCTTTTGATACTAAGGGTCTCAACTTCCTCTTTTGATTGTAGAGGGGGACTTCGAAATGTGATTGGGAAAAGATGGGGTAGAGGTCTTATTGAGAGAGGAGGGGTAATAATGAGATGGGGGAAGGGTAGTACTGGGATAAGGGTGGAGTAATGCTGGGGAAGGGTATAGAGGAATGAGGGGAGATATCCTTGCTTTCTGGTGTCAGGTTTCTTACAGCTTTCTTAGCTTATCACATAAGCTTAGCTTCCTTTGTGGCTAAAGTTGTGAAGCAATAATACAGTGAAGGTATTACAGTCACTGCAGAACACTTAGTTGTGGTGTGTCCAACTTGATAAACTAGGTACACTTTTTTTTTTTAAGTACGTTTACAATTGTACTTTTAAAAGATTGATATCAAAATGAAAGCATAAAGTTTAAAAACTCCCCAGGGTTCTGTTGACTGCAGTTTGAGAGGCTCTACTTGACTTCGCGCATTGCTCTGTTTGTTTTTAATATTAATCCCTAATCATCGTAACACATATTAACAGGGGAAAGTCATAATATTTTACCAGTTTATGAAAAATGAAGAGCCCCATCTTCCAGGCGAGGGTGGGGTGAGTGTGACAGCGCTCACAGAATCTAGAAGTGAGTGTTAGGAAACACATGTAGAGACACTTCTCCGCCGGTACACGCAGAACGATCAAGGTGGATAGACAGACAGCTGTGTGGTGGATGTGTGCAATGCTATGGAGATGAGAGGAGCCACCTGCCACATGCGTGGGAGAGGGAGCAGCCCCGATGCATGGCTCAGTCCTCGGTTCTGACGTAAAGGAGGTATTGTCTGCCCTGGTGAAATTCATGGCAGAATGGTGAGGAATGGGCTTCAGACAAAGAAATAGCACAGTGACATCATAGTGTCCGAAAACTCCAAAATAGTGTTGAATACTCAGAAGCAATCAGCAGACTGTGTGATTGGGAGAGATGCCAGGTAATGGTTGGGGTGTCCTTTAAACAGGAAGAGAAGGAAAGTGCTCTCTGGAGAGTGTTATTGAGCCTGACTATGGAGGAGACTAGTCTGGAAGGAGATTGTGGCCAGGAGATACTGCAAATCAGCAGCCACAAGAAGAGAGATGCAGTGCACCAGAGCAAAAATCAGGAGGCCCAAGCAACTGGAAAGATGCGAGTCTGGAAGAGAGGTTAGCTGGTAGCCTGACCAGCCAGGCCTTGCGTTCAGTCTGGAACAAAGTGAACCTGGAGAGGGCTTCTGGCATGGAGTAGCGTGGCTTTGCCTGTAGTGCAATCCCTCTTGCCCTTGGGCATTAGTAGGGGCCCCCAGAGTCACGGGCTAGCAGGAGTGGTGCTTGGATGCTGTTGAGGAAGCATAGGTCTGAGCTACTGGGTATCTTCTGTGTGTGCAGAGAGTAACTGTAGGCGAGAGAGAAGGAGGAAATTTGGAACTGCTTTCTAAAAGCAGAGCCAAGCAGGGCGATGGTCCCCAAAGGGAAGGGTCAAGGTCCTGAAGTCTTAGGCTGAGCAGCAGTGAAGAGGATGGCTCATTTTCTGGGATGAGAAGAGCAGCTGTGACAGAGGCAGAGGACATGGGTGGGCACGGGAGCTTGCTGGGAGCCTGGAGCGGAAGGGAGCCTTGAAGGAAGGCCATTTCTGCTTCACCACTATAGAAGATAAAGTCTGCTTTTCTAGAAGGAGACCAGACAAGTATGAGAAAGGGCAGCTGACAGCATGGTCTGAGAGGAGGTCAGTCAGCACAGCTGGATACTGAGGCCTCAGAGGGCACTCCCTTCTCTAAGATGAGAAAAGATACTGAAATGGTGAAGACTAAAGCTGGTCCATTTGCATCTCTCACACAGGGTGCCAGAACATAGGCTGCCATTTTGGGGCAGCTATGGGGGAGGGGGAGGGCAGCCCACTTAGGTTGTATGAAGCTGACTGACTGACCTGGGGTATATTTCACCATGAAGTACTATTCTCCCTCCTTGGCCTCACACAGCTCGTCCTTCTCATTCCAGCCATACAGCACAATTTTGAAAAAGAAAGTAGAATCCTATTTCCATTAAACATTTATCAAATGCTTATAGACAAAAAAGCAAAACAACAACAAAACCTTAGAGACTCAGGGGGCATAAACAGCTGAGCCATTGTTCCCATCTTGGGAAACTCAGAATCTAGTTAGGAATTGTGACAGCTGAACCAGAGCTGTGCAGCGAAGCAGAGTACAATGCGGGCCACGAAGGAGTTACAACAGCTCAGCAGTGAGGAGAAGGAAAATAGAATTCTGATTGGTGGGAGTGCCATGGCCCAAGCTTTGTGAAGGAGATAACTGAAGAGAAGGCTGGAGTCTTGCCTGCAGGTTGAAGATGATGGGGGGGGGGGGTGAGAGAGCGAAGGTTCCAGCTATGTGCAGTGAACATAGTGGGGAGGGCGCATCAGAAGACTGCCCTGGGAAAGGCGGGGAACCAGGGGTGTGCTCCAAGAGAAGAAGCCAAGTAATTAGCATGGCAGAAGGGGACTGGCGGGTGTCCTTTCTGGGGAGCTGCTTTAGGGCTCCCTACCTGACTGGGATCCTGCAACCTCAGGGCTCCCAGGTAAAGAAAGCCCCAATGTCAAAAGCACCTGCGCAGGAGGGTTCCGTCTGCCAGGCACTTGAGGCTTTCCAAAGCGCAGTGTGGACTGCTGTTAGGACTGTTTCCATTATAGTTCCCATCATAATTGGCATTTCACACACTGCCTGTTATCTCCTTCTGGTGTTTAGCAGCTTGGAAACGTTCTGCCTGTGATTTCTTCATCTAGGCAGAGTCATTTCTCCCAGCTTCCCCTCCTCCCGTCATATTGCTCTGCTTCTAAATGAGAGCCCAGGATCATGAGCTTTTCTTTCTTTCTTTTTCCCCTCCTACTCCTCCCTCCCCCTTTTAAAAGCACAAAATAGTGACAAACGTACTTTCAAGTGTTATAACAAAGACATTGTGTGCTGGGAGAAATGCTCTCAGAGAACCAAATTCTCAGATACTTCCTATTTAAATGTCCTTCCTCCCAGAAAACATACTTCAACTATTTGGTTATGTATGCGTATATGGTAAATAATCCCACTCATTCATAGGTTAGAAAGGGTTTCCTTCTTTGCATATGCCAAACATTTTCACCCAGGGTGAAATCGGTTGCTGTTTTAAACAAATTGATTTTTCTAGAGGATGCTGTCAAATATTATTTCAGGCAAAGCCAGCCTGGGGCAAATTTGTGTGAAGGGTGCAGACCTTGTCTCGGGTGTGCTCCTGAGTCCTTTCCTCATCAGGGGCTGGCATGGATCCATCAGCCAGTTCAGGGCTTCAATCTGTGGAGCAGAGATCAGGGAGGCCTGAGGAGGCAGTGTCAACTCTTGGCTTGGTCAGGCATTTGATATACGACCTTGATCAAGGTCTCTTTCCCTATTTGAGGCAAGAATGAATGTACTGGCTCGAGGATTAAAACTCAAATGCCCATAGAATGTTGCATCTCCTGCAGATAGATAAAATAAGTCTTGCAGAAGACTCTGGAGAATATTGAGACTAGAACAAAATAAAAGAACCCTGCTGTGACGAATGGGCTGAGGTCATCCTGCTCCATCTGATTGACTCGTAAGCTAGTACCAGGCTAGGGATGCAGTTTCCTTGGTAAAGTGCTTGCCCAGCAAGCATGAAACCCTGGGATGATCCTTAGCACAGCATGAACTGGGCGTGCTAGCATCGATATACCTGTAATCCCAGCACCCAGGACATGGAGGCAAGAAGATAAGAATTTTAAGGTTATCCCTAGCTACTGAGAGGATTCCAGGCCAGCCTAGGCTATAACCCTTTCTAAAACCCCAAACCAAACCAAACAAACAAAACCCATACACGAACACAGGAACATTGATGCCAGACTTGCAGTTTTAAAAGATGTCTGGAAGTTTTGAGTTTTATGTGAAAAAAACATGTATTGAAAATTCTGTCTTTATGTCTATAGACCTAATTTAGTTTGTGGGCAATGAATAGAAGTAGGTCCTTTGGTCAGTCTGTTTTCTGAAATTTTGTTTTTACAGTAAATGCTTAAAGACAGGAAGCTTGAAGAGTGGTCCTTCAGTGGGAGAGCTGGCAGGTTTACCACAGGCCACCTCAAAGGCTCTTGGCAGGAAGGATCCTAGGTGGCTTTGCCCTGCTGCCCATCAGAATCAGACAGTGCAGTCCTAGCAGCTTAGTGTTCTGCTGTCTCAAAGACCACTATTGCTGGGGCTTTGTTTTGAATAAAAAGTGATCTAATCGAGTCAACCAAAATCCACGCTGACACTTTTAACATTTCACTAACTCAGTCAGATGAGAGACCCTTGATGGGGAGTTCACAGAGACCTAAATTGTGTGTGAAGAAGGAATCCTTGCAAGAAGTGTTGGACTATGCAGCTGGAATGTCAAGAAGGGTTTTTTCCACCCTTCTTGTCCTAAAGACACAACTCTAATTTAGGTGTTGACATGCAAAAGGCCCATGTTAAAGGCTTGGTCTCCAGGCTGGTGCTCCAGAAAGTTCTGAAACTTTTAAAATCTAGTTCATATGGGAGGATCTTAGGTTATTGGGTCTGTGCCCAGAGGAGTTTTGAGACCTTGAGCCCTTACTATTTCTCTCTTTGCTTCTGGCTAAGGACAAGCAGTTTCCTGAACCCTATGTTCTCACCTCTGTATGCTGCTGTCTCCTCAGGCCCTAAGCAGTAGACACTGGTCATAGACTGAAACCACCAAAGCCTCAACCTTTTTCTCTTTATAAGTTTATGACCTCAGGTATTTTGTTAAAACCTACATAGATACCCTTTAATGCATTAACCCAAATCTCATCTTTCTGTCTTGGAATGTGGGCACTAGGAAAAATAGACATCCCTATCTTAAACCTTCCTTAGGGTCTCTAGTAAAATAGCTGTCAGTGTCCCAGGTTTCATAACAAAGTATCTGTTGGCCTTGTGTTCAGAACTGATCTCTAAAACACAGTACTCTTCCTTTATTATTGTTGTCTTTGTCAGTGTTCAATGGTAAAGCAACTGCCCTTTTAGCTCCAGATAGGAGGGTGGGTGTGGTAACTGGTAAGCGTTAAGTTGGATCAAAATATATGACAATCATGTATTGTTTAATGCTTATTAAATTCTTGCTGTCTGCTTAGAAAGCTAATACCAGCACATTAACTTTATTCCTTACAGAAATATCTTTATTGAGTCCTGTTGGCTATCATACCTGTGACTTTTATACAATCACCTTAAGAAGTAGCCAAACGAATACCATTTCTGCATTTTCTCTAAAAATTGTTGTGGAAGATATTGTTCATTATGTTAGTCTGCCTTGCTGCTAGGATGATCCACATTATGAATCCCCATAGAATTTAGTAGCAGGAAAGTGTTTGCTTCTCCTGGCAAAACAGAATACTCCCTCTTAGGCACACATGAAAATTGAAGACCTCAGTATGCTCTCTTCCTTGACTGCTAGGGAACTTGATTTATTCCTACTTTTGGCTCACAGTTATATCTCTGCTTCATTTTCTTTGTCTTTTCCAGTCTTCTGCTTTTCAGTTCATTTTCTGAATGCTTGTGCTTTGCTGTGTTTGTTAAAATAGCGTTGGAAGTAAACCACTGTCTTAGTTAGGGTTTTACCACTGTGCACAGATACCATGACCAAGGCAACTCTTATAAGGACAATATTTAATTGGGGCTGGCTTACAGGTTCAGAGTTTCAGTTCAGTATCATCAAGGCAGAAACATGGCAGCATCCAGGCAGACATGGTGCAGGCAGAGCTGAGAGTTCTACATCTTCATCTGCTGGCCTCTAAGAGAAGACTGACTTCCAGGCAGCTAGGAAGAGGGTCTTTAAGCCCAAGCCCACAGTGACATACCTACTCCAACAAGGCCACAGCTCCAAAAAAGTGCCACTCCCTGGCCCTAGCAGACAAACCATCACAACCTAGTGTCATGGTGATTTGAAACATTCTTTATTATTGTTTTCAAATTACTTCATTTGTCACCCTTTAATCTTCTCAGCTGGAATTGTAATTTAAAAAAAAAAAACTTTCAATTGTACTTAACATGAGTTGGCGATTAATAAGTACTTGTTAATTTGCTCATTTACCATTGACTAATAGCTCACTCCCAAGACACTGAAATGGTAGTAAGAGTTTAAATATGCAGAAAATGAAAGTTTATTCATAAATAAGAAGTAAGACAAAGGGGAGTCTTCCCATTCTCTCCCTCCTCAGAAATGGATTACCAACCAGAAATAGGCATCTGATATGGAAAGCAGAGGTGTGACTTATACAGGGGTGCTTCAAGAACAGAGAAGAGATCACACTTCTTTTTAAGATTTTCTATAAATATCAAACTGCACTTCAGATTTGCCAAGTGTCATGGAAATGCAATGATGATGGGGGTTAGTCTGGTCTTCAGGGCTGCAGAGAAATAAAAGCAGATCTTAGGACCATAATGCATAAACCATTCCCAGGGTGTTAGCAATAAGGACCCCTCCCTTGTAGTTGCCCAGCTTTGTGAAACTGGGCTAGGTTTTGTGAAGAATAGAAGCAATGAAGTCAACTGTAGGCCTTCATTACATCACAAGCTCAGTCCATCTTCATTTCTACCATGTCCTCTACCACTGCCCTTGCCTACAGCCATAGACATAAGGATGCCAGGCTAAGGCATAACCCAGCTCACATAAGGACCACATAAATCCACATTTTCCAGTTGAGGATTATAGTGTGGTGTGGCACTGATTGGATCTGCAATAAACTGAGCCATCCCCTCAGAGCTAAGCAGTCTGTACTGCCAAGGGAGTAATGGCATGCTGGATGGCATGTCTGTCGATGCACAATTAAATTGTCTACTGACCCTTTGGGGTAATATGAATGTTTAGTAGCTTATGCACCTCCTAATTTATCATGCACACTAATGTATTAAGCAATCATTACCTGTGTACTTTGTCTGTTTTAGTAATAATATTCTTGGGTAAATATCAAATCATGGTCACAATGTATTTCCAAGGGTGTTTAGTATTTTAACACACATCTATGAAATGTGACTTAATCCTGGATGGTCTGTGTGCATAATTATATTTTAATTTGTTCATGATTGCTGACTCTCATATCACGTCAACAATTAGGATGCACCAAATGACTGGCTGTTGTATTATAACACTCTGTTTTTCCCTTTGGATATGTTGGAAGGAGACCATCACATCCCATAACTATCTGCAATACCACATGTGTATTGCTGAATATTGAATAGATATTACGAGTATTAAACTTGGCATTATGCCGTAGTCATATTTCTATATATTTGTCATTGCCTACTGAAAAGAAGGAAAGGAATGGATAAAAATTTCTCTGGGTTATGCAGAATGGCCCATTTCTAGATCCTTTTCTTGATGGCTTTAGTTTTGCTCTGCTCTCCTATAATGACAACACCAGAACCTTACCTCTGTGTGACACAGACATTTCAAAAGCATTGTCTGGGAAAAAGCTATGGTTGTTCTCATATTGACACTGTGTGAGACAGAGGGCAGATCTCATCAAATGTCCATTGTATACACTAGAAAATTGAGGCACAGAGAGTTGGCAGTTGGTAGAGACACGAATGTTAGTGGTTGCTTAGAAAAAGCAAAAAATAAATCATGATTCTTATTTCCAAATTCTTCCTGCCCAATGAGTGCCTTCTAATAACAGGTTGATGGACCTTTAGTCCTTCCTGTCACTACATAGAGGAACAGGAGGCTTAAAAGCAGAAAGTCAGCATGGTTAGGAAATTGAGTAGGAGAGGCAAGCATCTATCTAAGAGAAGTCCCTTTGCATGTGAAGACCAGGAACATGGATGTTCTTCTTTTGGGTTGCTTTGATATCCTATCACAAAATGACAGACATATCTTGGACCCCTGTGCTCCTACCACTCAACTAATAGGTGGCAAAAGTCCTGTTACTATTTCTAGGATTCTTTAAACTATCCCTTGTTCCTCCTTTCAACAGCCATTGTACTATTACAGAATCTGTCTTGTTTATTTGTTTATTTTTAAGATACAGTCTTGTTACAAAGCCCACATTCATTATATCCTCATGATACTTCTGCATTTTTCTCTAGTGTGCTGGGATTACAAACAAAAGCCTGTGACTCCTGGCTCAGCTCCAACCTTCTAGCCAGTCTCCAACTCTTCAATTTCCTCTGTCACATCTGACTACCAACCTTGATTCTTCCTCTGCAAGACTATAGTGCTGCAGATCAGCATGGAGGAAAAAACATATCACTTCTTCATTTAAAACCACTTCAGTGACTTGACTGCTTACAGAATGTCCAAATCTCTCTTATGACCTAGCCTCTGGCTATTTCTCCAGACTAACCCTCTATGAATTTCTACCTCTAATATTATATTTCAGTAGTAAACAAAAGTTCTTGCAGTATTATGGTTTTATGCTTTTGCATATACAGATTATAAACTTGCAACACTATCCCCCCTACTCCCAACTACAAACAAAAATACCCATGTATGCATGTGAGTACAATACCCCTATACCTTTCATATAACTTATTTATCTTTTATGGGCTGGCCACAAAACAGTAGTGGGAATGTTCTCAAATATTTAACTCATAGGTCTTCTCATTAGGGTTGCCATTTCTGACACCTCAGGTATGGGATAGATGATCCTTTCTTTACCAAGTACCTTTTAGGTTTGACATAACCCAAGATTGCTATTATTTGACCTAGCTCTCTGTTTCCTCATTATGACCTACTTGGTAGCAGGGACAAGGTTTAATTCATCTCCAGCGTGTCAGCTAAACAGTACCTAATACATATTAGTTCCCAATAAGTGTCTGGAGCTGAAGTGAATTGAGCATGAAAATTCCATTTCCCTTTTGTTGTGATGGACGTCAGCACCTTGGATAGCTCATTTCTTTAACCTGAGCTCTGAGGCTTTCCCAGTCAATAACTGAGTTGCACATCTCCCTTCTGGGTTTAATAGAAAGGGTTCTCAGCACAACCCCAGTGCCTGAAGCAAACCATTTGTAACCAAGCTTCATGAACGAAGGGCTACATTAGTGGAAAGTTGTTTTTTATTTCAGTGTCAGACTTAGGAAAGATTTTTTTTTTATCTTTTAAACTGTAGCTGAAAGACAAAAGCATATAAGAAGTCTCAGCACAGCTGATCAGCCCCGCCCCCGCCCCCGCCCCCACCCCCGCCCCGGGAAGCTTCTTGCCCTTTATGACATTCTATAGCATGGTGAGTGATGGAAGATGCTGGTGAGCACATTAATCCCTACATTACAGTGTCTTGCCTATGACGACACTTAGAGGCATTGTATGGTACTCTTGTGGACAACTTATTTATTTTTATTTTATATACAATGCAAGCTACAAAACAGATATTCTCTTCCCTCTTTTCCTATCTCTCATTGGATTCTATGAAGACTGAAATTAAATATATGCTTTGCAGCATATTATATGTGAGATTCCAAAGCATGAATTCTGTTTATTAACTTTACCTCCAGAAACATTTTGACCAATTTTCAAAATTTTTGCTGGGTTCTATTTTGCTTCATGAGACACTCCTCACCAGCTTCGCTGAGTTCTTTACTGTCGGGATGAGATGATAATTCATGAATATATGCTACAAAGCATGTATTTTAAGTTAGAAAACAAAACAAAACAACGCAATGCGGACATTGTATACCAAACTACATATTCCCATTTTCACCTGGAGCTACCAAATTATATGAACTCACATAGTTCATATGTACCTGGTTAGTCACTGAAGAACTTTTATTTGGAGAAGACTAAACTATCGTATGCATTGTTTCTTGGACTTTTTTTGGTAATTTTTACCCTTACCATTTGCACGTTTCTTGGACTTTTTTTGGTAATTTTTACCCTTACCATTTGCACGCACGCGCATACACAAACACACACACACACACATCTATAATATAGTATTAATCAGGTGAGACTTGAAATTATGAATGTCTGTTTTTGAGCCCTCAAAAGGTGACCATATTGTTATCATGCAAAGAGGAGAACATGTATTTTATTGTAAATCCCCTGCAAACACAACTGGAATCAAAGTAGGCTACAAAAACATGAGTTCTTCAACATAGTGAAGAACCATTAAGCTAGAGCTCTTAATTAGTATCTTCTGAAGTAGGCAAGAGAAAGCAAGCTTTCATAATAAGAGTTCTCAATTAGATGGATGAGCAAGCTTTAGATCAGTCATAAACCAAGGCTCTCTGGTTGATACTGGTGCTGGGAATAATGGTGCCAGTTCTTGCCTTAACAATGAAGTACCCCTAAATTCTCACTCCGAGGAAGATGTTCAAACATTTTAGTGTGCCACTTCCTTACACTGATGATTTTTACTTTGGTATATCCAGAGCTTTGTGGCACACACAAGCCTTGTGTAGTAAAGGGAAGCATGAACCTTAAGGACTATGAAGCCATTATTCCACGACCCCAGTTTTACTGAGGTAATTTGACACACAGATCTAAAAATTTTTTGAACTCTCGCTTAAAGAAAATCTCTTTGAAATGATCTACTGATTCACACACCTTACACTTATGCAAGAAACTTTACCTCACTGACTTTACTTATGTAGTCAATGAGTATTTGCTGAGTAAATGCTACCCTCCAGGGACTATTCTGGCAACAAGGGACACACGGCAGTAACTTAAACTGAAAATACCATTGTGGAAATTTCTGTACAAGACTCTAAATAGTCCAAGAAATAATTGCAAGAATTGACTAATGTGACTGAATTAAGGTAAAAAGACTCTTAATAGGAAACAATCACCAGAGTTAAGAGGCAAATCATAGAATGTAAGATCTTTCCCACATTTGGGAGAAGTTTAGCATTTAGAATATGTAAAAAAATACTAATAAAATTAATCAACAAAATTGGCCTAATTAAATAAATAAATGACCAGTTGATTAAACTCACACTTCTCAAAAGAAGAAATACAAATGCCAAAAATATTTGAAAAGATGTTCAACATTCTTATCTATCAGGGAAATATATATTAAAATTCTATTGACATACCCTTCTGTCTCTATCAGAAGAGGGTAGATTACAATGAATACTGGTGAGATGTAGGAGGGAAGCAATACTCAGTCACTTTTGATAGGAATGTAAACTTGTGCAGCCTCTCTGGAAACCAGTATGGGTATTCCCCAGAAAATTAAAAATAGAACTACCATATACTCTAGCTTTACCTAAGTTATGATATTACAGAGATACTAAGACAGCCATGATCACTACAGTACTATTTACAAGTCAGTATACAGAATCAGTATAGATCCCCACCAACAGTAGAACTAATAAAAAGAATGTGGTATCCACACACAATGAAATTGCATTTGGCTATGAAGATGGATGAAATTATTTAATTTTTAGACAGTTGGTAAAACAGGAGATCACTGCTTTAATTAGAATGAGCTAACTCTCTGAAACATACCATGTCCTTTCTACCATAATACTATCCCTATGTATCTATCTCTATTTCCATATCATCTATATCTATATCTGTTTGTATATGTAGACATATACATATACACATTTGTATATGATAGATGGATATAGATGTAAGGATATAGAAGGAAGATTATGGTGAGGTAGTATGGGATACCCTACAGGCTTAAAGTACAATCAATGCTATATACACAGAAAAAAGGTTAAAATAAAAATCACTGTTTTGTTTGCTAGCCAGAAAACAAAAGGTGAAAGTAGTCCTTGTACTCAGTGAACTACATTTTTATTAAACTCTATAGAGAAAATTGAGCAAGATAAGGGACCAGAGATTCAAGTTAAATGGTATGAAGAAAGCCTTTAAAAGACATTTGAGGAGAGACCAAAATAAAGTGGAAAAGGAACAATATGAGTGTTTGAAACATTATTTTAATCAGAAGGAAGAGCAAGTTCAAAATTCCCAAGTGAACCTGGAAATCTATGGAGATAAAGCGGCGATCTTGAGGGAGGTTGTAATGTTAGCTGAGACAAGGCCATGGAAGGTCATGAGGTTCTTGCCTAATACATTGTGGGAACTAGAAAGCCATTGAAAGAGGAGTTACTTAATCTTACTTGGAATATAAAGGAACCACTCTGGTTGGATGCGTTGGCTCATACTCTAATTTCAGCACCTAGGAGACAGAGATAGGAGGATCACTGTGGGATTAAGGGCACCCTTGTCTATACAATGAATTCCAGGCTGAACAGGGGCATGTAGTGTTTAATAAAAACAAAACAAAGAAATAAATAAAAGAATCTCTCTGGCTGTTATATAGAAAATAGATTACAGTGGAACAAAGTTTTTATGAAAGATGCTTGTGGCCCAGAGCAGGACATGTGCAATAGTGGAGAAACCACATTTTGGATATATTTGAAGATAACATTGTAAAATTGGCTAAATGTATGTGGTTATTATTGAAGGAAAAAAGTCAAGAATGCTTTCATAATTTTTTGTCTGAACAACATGAATAAATTTCTGTGCCTTGCTAAGCATGAATGAGAGATTAAAGGCAAATGAAATAAGGGGATTGTTTTATACTTTCAACACTTCCTTTTGGAACAAAGAGGTATTCTAGACAAAAACAGATTATTTGCCTTAATTGTGCCGTAGAGTATAACTGGTTGGCTGATACACTGGGATTTGGACTTGATGACTGTCTTTCTTACAGTCGCTCAGCCAATTCACAGAGACATTCTACCAAAATGGCAAAAATGATTGGTGACTTTCTAATATGGGCTTTGGTGACCCGTCCAGCAGGTCCAGTTATTCCCAGGTCCCGAAGGGACATTACCTGAGGGTCAAAAATGGTGGGGGGAGAGAAAAGGGAAGCCAAGCACGCTAACAAAATCAGAGTCAGTCTGGGTTGTGTCAAGGCTTCATTTAATGTCGGGGAGGTAAGTGGGTTTTAAGGCTTACAGAGAAGGAAATAACCTTCACACCAGACAAAGGAGGGAAGGGCAGAGACACCCCTAGGGGTTGAAGCAGGAAGCAAGCGAGGAGGTCATCTGGTCATCTGGAGAGGACACCCGGAGTTAACGCCAGCAGGTACATTCCGCGGTTAGGGCAGGAACATCTTGTGGTATTCTCGGGAATCTTCTTGTACCGATAGCTCATGGGGAAGGCTCTAGTTAATTGTTCTCATATTTTAGCAGCCACCACCTTAGGGCCATGAGTAAGCATAAGTCCGAATAGCTCAGGACGGCTTCCCACACTTTGGGCCCAGCTTTTTGTTTCTCTAGCATATGTGGCCTTGTGTCCAGCAACCTCAGATTCCATATCAATTTTTACTTCTCTCCCACCTCCACCACTGAAGTGTAAATCAGCATTCAACTGTATATTTGATGCTTCTCTTTGAGTAGAAGCCGTATGTCCAAGACCCAGTCACCAGGTAGCCATCTAAATGAGAATTGTTCCAAGTGGGTTTGGGGTATTAATGTATGAAAGAGAAAGAAAGCTTAATACTTTCCATTGGAGGAGGGAAAGTATTAAGCTTTCTTTGATTTAGATTACATTGATTTAAAAAGGACATCTGGTACTCTGTCCAACAGTGCTGTAATGACTATTGTTAATGACTGAGAAACCTGGTCTACTAAATTCCTGGGCCAGAGCAGATTTGCAAAGCATTTCTTCCAAAAGGATTCTGCATAAAAGAAATTGTTCTCACTGTTTTTTACCTTGTCTAGAGACTATCTCAGAATCAGAGACCAGAGACTTGACCCTACTCCTCAAGAGCCTGGCTTACATGGTCCAACTTTGTGCATTATCCTTGTGTAGAGACGACCAATTAGATGCCCACATACTGCCTGACATGTCATGGAGAAACCTGTAAAAGCTATGCATCATTTCTAAGTTTCAGTAGAGGTGGGTGTGAGGAGGGGTGCATATAACTTCTGGGACTGACACTCACTTCCTCTTCATTATACTCAGCCCTACTTCTCTGCAGAGCAGAGTCTGATGGTGATCATGAGGGCACATGTACAGATAAGAAACCTGAGCAAGGAGATTTAATCCAAAGTCACAGGCAAGACAAGCCTTCGACAAGGAAAAGGAGCCCAGGTGACATTAGATTTGACATTTCCCCCTTAATGGAAGATTTCTTCTTGGAGCTGCAGAGAAGTTCACCCAACGCTTAATTATTCAGACACTGATGAGCTGATACCTGGATTATTTTGGTCTCCAAAGACAAGCCTACCATGAAAATAGAAATGTACTACGCCTCCCTCATTGTCATCCAGGCATGATCCATTAGGCTCTGGATTACCCACCACTCAATTTCTTTTCTCTTTTTCTACTTTCCGATTTTGAATGATTTTGTAAATCACTCTTCTCTATTTCTGTGGTAGGAAGAAGCAGAAAGAAGTGCTAAAATTTGTGAGCTAAAAAATTAAGCCTAAGTGTGGGCAAAACTAGAGGCTTAAAATAATGATGAATCTCTTTACATTTTAATTATCCATGTTATCACTACCTTCATCATTATGGATCCCTGAGCGTCGGCAGTAATGGCTTCCCAGTTGACAACCGCACTGTGTAATAACAAGTCACATCTGCTCTATTATCACACTCTATCATGCTATTTATCAGGGAGCATTAGAACTCAGAGAACTATAGGGCAACACAAATAAGCTCAGAGTGCTTTTATAATTTCCCAGCCACCTCCCATTATCCCATACTTTCTTAAATATCGGACTCACATGAACTAACTCTATTGTGTCTTATGAATTTTTACAATCACATCTATAAGATTCACAATGGAACTGCATAATGGAACATTCTTCAATAATGATATAAAATGAGTAGATCTAAAATCATACACAAATGCGCATTAGTCCACTGTGGAGAAGCACAAGGAATTCTGTATTGGACAGCCTGAGATCATGCAATTTTTTGAAAAGACTTTAGCCTAAGGCATCAGGGAATGGAGAGGCATGAGACCTAGAATGGCATGCTTGGGGCTCAGGGTCAAGAGGGACCACTTGAAACTTCCACAGAGCACAGAGCACAGAGCACTAGCATTCTAAAACCAAGGAGTTGGGCTCAGCAAGGAGTCCATGTAGGAGGATTTTGGAGATGAAGCAGAAGAGGGTACAGTTATTATTTGGAAGTTCTGCTCCTTTCTGTCTCTCAAAATGTAGTTCGGAGGCAGCTCTTTGGTTCTAGAAGAACAAGAAAGAACAAGAGAATCAGGTATCTAGCAAATAATCAGAAGGGGAGTCCTGAGACCTGGGAAAGTGGCGGGGCTCTGGGGGAAAATACAAGATTACATATAGAACTCTTGATATACTTGAAACAAAGTTAACTGCCTATAAGTCTTAGCTGTAATTATCACCACTCTTACTACTATGTCAATATCCTGACAATACAGGTCTTGGATCTGTGACAGGAATGTTAGAGGCTACTAGTGGACACTGGATCTTAGCTCTGAAAGGAGTTCTACAATAGCTCCAAATGTCATGGGCACTTTTCTTATCTCCAGAGTAATCTAAGATTTGGAATAATGATCCACAAAGCAGAAGAAACAACAGGTTCTATTTGGGAACTAGGAACAGGGGTGGTACTACCATGTGGCCTGGGAGTAACTTGAGCAGGTAACTCTGGAGTGGTAATAATTCTACTGAACTAGGCATGCATAATTCCTTTGTGAGGACACATAAATTCTCTTGGATTGGAATTGATTTTTTTTTGTATTTCTAAAATAAACATTCAGGAATTCAAAAATGGATAATGCTAAGTCTCTTTTCAGTAATCTATGAGCCTCTGTGGACTATAGGAGTTGAAAATGAATTTGATCTATAATTTGATTGAGTGTCTCTGTGGTAAGATGAAGCACAATACTACACGGAGCAAGGAAGCTGGCACGATTGCCTAGGACTCCTGTAATTAAATCCAGATACTATAGGGTTAATGCAGTCCGAAGCACACATTTCCAATTCCATCTATATTGGTGGAACTGGATTTGGGGAGTTTTTATTAAAAATTCTGAAATCAGTGCAATACAAGAGAATTACCTCCTCGCCACTCCATATCTCCTGCCAAGTACTCGATAAAATGTGTTCTACAAATGTAGATGTGGAGTCAAGATAAGAAAACTCACTCTGACTGAATATTGGGATTATGTAGCTGACATTGCAGGCAAATGTTAAAAACCAGGACACATTCTGAAGCAAGACTTTCCAAACTACCAGAGACCATTCCGTTGCCCTGGAGAGTAACTTTGAAAAGAGAAATCAGAGACCCTTCCATTTCTCTACAAGTTGGTGAACATATGGGACTTCTTTGGTTGCTCAGAACTTCTTGGAACGGTTTCCTTTTTATGTCCAGGTCCACTCAAGGCTTCCAAGTCAGGGATAGCTTATGAGTCAGACCCACATGTTGAATTAACTTCTTGTAGCATGACCCTCCATGGGCCATGGATTTGTGTAGTGGATGTGTGTAAACATGACATATACCTCTTTTTATCTATGGTATATCCAAACACCTAGACTCCTGTGCTTGATGTACATGACCAGCATTGCCAGCTCCTACAAAAGGTAGAAGGGCCTGGTAGCAAGTATGATATTATTTGGGGGCCATTTTTTGTGGGGGCAGGCACAGGAAATTGAGGCAAGCCATGGCAACATCTTTGAAGTTTTTGTTTGTTCTATGGGGGTCTGGCAATAAGTAGCACCATAGAAATTTATCAAGTACAAAAAGAACAGTTTATGATAAAAAGAATTATCATCTGGGAACAGGAAACTTGGGACTGATTTCTGATACTGTAGGTGAGAAAGTCATTTTTCATTTCTGTGACTTAGGATGGTGGTGATTGGAAGAAGACTAGGGGATATGCTGTGGGGTTTTTTTTCCTACTTGAATATTTCAAGTCTATATGTTTTGTCCCATACCCCATAAAACAAGTCCGAACTGATATCCACATTTCATGCCACAGACCGACTGGCATCCTTTCTCCATGCATTCCATTTCAGACACATTCTCAGTTTATTGAGATAAACCACCTACCTAGGACAGTCAGATAATCATTTAGCCAAAACAAAATGTGAAGGAAAGTGAAGGCCTATCAGCAGAATAAATGACTTTCTACTGGAGACACAGGGACTCACAGGTGAGACAGAGGCCAGCTGATGGGGAGACAGGATAAGGGTTATTGTGTAGCTGGATGGATGGGATGCAGGGAAGGAGGTAGAACTGGCGACAAGTGGAGCTGCTGTCTCATCAGCATCAGCATTATCTTGTACATACCAGCCATCATTCAAAGGAACTGAAATGCAGAGACTTGTAAGCTCTGTCCCCAGTATAAACAGTAAGCAATGTCCAAAATCAAAGCATGGAATTGACAGTCACCAAGTGTGCCAGGGGCCTTTCATGGGGTCAAGTGGTTTACATATATTAGCTTCTTTCATCTGCATAGGGGCCTCCAGGGATTGGCCTTATTGTTTTTTTTATCACCATTATTGTGATCTAGCTGTATGAATGAGAAAAACAAAGTCAGGAAGGTGCACTTAGTTAACATTCAGTGCTGAGGTGAGCTTGGGTTTGTCTGACTGCTGTGCCCACAGCTCCCATCAGGGCCAGTCCTATGCTCTGGAATATTAACATGGTAAATTTCCCAGTGCTTTTCACCCTCTTCCCCTCTCCCCTCACTTTGAGACAAAACTCCCAGCTGACTGGAGAAGAAAGCATTGCTTCACTCTTCCTGCTTCCCCCTCTCCCCCTCCTCCTTTCGTCCCCCTGTCTCCCTCCTCCCTCTCTTTGGCTGAGGGTTCCATTTATAATACAGAATGTTCTCAAAGGCCATCCATCCACCACATCTCTAATTTTTATGGCATTTTTTGATTAAATCAACTCACAGGCTGTGAGAAGTTTAGTAATTAAATAATTTAGGTAACAGAATATTTAATTAATTGTAATTACATATGCCATATTGAAAACTACTTCTATTTTCATTCCAGCACTAGCTAGATTGTCTAAAACACACTTTGTCATTGCCATTAAAACTGTTCTCACCCTTTTTTTCTTCATCCTTCTGCTTCTTTTTAAGTCTTTCCTTTCTTTTTGTTTTCTTGTAATTTGAAGCACAGGCTATTAGTGCTATGTGCTTGGAGTAGTGGGAACAGAATGTCAGAAAGTCTTGGCCTATTTGATGCCAATAGTCTAACTGAGGATACTATCAACTGCACATTAAAATGGGAACAATACAAAATGCCCCACAGACAATAACTATGGATGCAATGGACTGTAGAGAATGGATCTGGGTTTGGACAAGGTCTGGAGATATGTCTCGCAATTAAATTGGCAAAGCAAATTAAGAGCAATTTCCCAGGAAGAACAGATTTAAATCTATCAAAGATGATCTACATGTATTTTTCCCCCTTTGTGTGTTCAATTATTCTCTCAAGAGAATTTCAAAACACTATTGGGAGCCATTAAGGACCACTAAAACATCTCATTCAGATCCAAGAAAATCACCCTCTCTCCCCAAATAACCCTTCCTCCCCAAATGTTATAGGCAGAGCCAGCTGTTGTCATTGTTATATGGTTTAACCTGGAATGGCCCCTACCAGCTCACATTTGTACAACTAATCTTTAGCTCTTAGTACAGAGCTAATTTAAAGGTTGTGGAGCCTTAAGAAATAGTAAATAGTAAATAACTAGTAAAAGTAGGTTTCCATAGGTGGGTCTTTGAAGGTGACAAGTGCCCCTGGTCCTGGTCTGGTGCTTGGTTTCCCACTTGGCCTTTCAGTGGGATAAGCCGAAAGGGTCATCATAGGAATTATATTGGAAGCCAGCATAGTACATCTAGAAGTCCTGCCACAGCATTAGGATCTGTGAGGTAGATTTCATATCCTCTGCCATGTTCCATGGCCTTGCACAGGTCATAAATCCCCCACTTCTCTTTCATTATCTGTAAAATAGGTACAATATGGCCTCCAGAGCCATTCTTGATACTAAATGAGCTCAGAAATTCACTATTAAACAGGTATTTAATAGATTTAGTATTAATATTAGTTTTATTTCTAATATCTAAAGTTCTTATAAACTATTAAATATTTTAGAGATATGAAGAATTATCAAATTCCTTATATCTCAGTTTTGTTGAGGCTTGTCTAACCATATTTTTTTCAAGGAAAATAAAATAATCTGACATTGAAATAAAAGCATAAGTCATCTCAGCAGTCATATGGACATCCTGCCTCATCACACACCACTGCCTGCGTGCCCTCTGTTCCTGGCAGCAGTACCCTGGTGAGCCTTGGAAACCAGAGAAGGCAGCTCTATTCACACCATCCACAATTAGCCAATTCACTAAGTATATTTGCCAAAGCAGCTTTTTCCTTTCAACAAAAGCAATTTTGTTTGTAAAGTTTCTGAGAAGTGAAGTGCCTGTTGACAATGAAGTTCACAGTGTGTACATTAAACAGAACACTCTAGCTATGCCCCTAGGCCCAAGGTGAAACACTCCAGGGACCTAAGAACCCTTCTACAAAGTCTCCTGTGGTACCCTGTGGTGTTGACTTCATCTCATCCTGTCTCCTCTAATGTAAATTGAATTAATAAGATAGCATAGTTCCAGCATTATCATTGAATTTTGCAAAGTACACTTGCCTCCAAGATGATTTCTAAATAGATTTAAACATAGTTTTCACTATATGCAAAAGCATTATATTTTTAATAATATATAACCAATAGATGGATATATACAGAAAGAGCTAATAAACCTGTAATACATGTAGTCTCATTTGAGTGCCTTAAGATTGTTCAGTATGATATACACATCCATCCATTGCTTTTCCACATTTCCTTACATACAATGCTTACATATACTCATTCGTATGCACAAGCATTCACATATCATATATATGCTTCCTCATTTTGATTAGCTAGATTATGTTATTTACTGCATATTGCCCTATATTTTTGTCCCACACCCTACCCCATCACAGCCTGCAGATCTGTAGGCAGAAGTAGTTCAATCTGAAATAAGCACACAACAATCAGTTGTAAAGATAGTCAAAATTAGCTGGCTGTTTTCAGAATGCTAAAGATCCCCATTGTTTTAGCTTTTACCCAAATATTTATATATCTATATCTATATCTATATCTATATCTATATCTATATCTATATCTATATCTACATCCACATCCACATCCACATCCACATCCACATCCACATCCACATCCACATCCACATCCACATCTACATCTATATCTATATGTGTGTGTCTATGTGTGTGTGTCTATGTGTGTATATATATACACACACACATATATATCAGTAGATCTGTGTACACACATATGCCTGCATTTCTATATTAAATTATCATAATAAGGGTTCCTTAGCACATTCATGCATTTTAATTATTGATAATAGTACACCCCACAACCAATGTTCTACATTCTTCCTGCACAGTGTTGGTTTTTTCAACTTGAAGAATCATATGGACCTGAAGTCCACTAAGTGTGTATATTTACTTTCCCTCCTCTCTCCATTGTAGGCAGATGGCGTTGGTGGAGGTACCAATGGGCCTTGCAGAGGACTGGGCCTGCCTGCTCCCTTTACTTTGTGAGCTTTCTCCCTGGTGTTTGCACACTGTTTAGCCTTGCTTTGCCACAAGAGCTCAGCTGAGTTCTTGGGTCATTTAAGGAGCACAGGTAAATTTAGTGTGAAATAGCCCGACAACTCTAAAGGGCTGTGTTTTATTCATTAAAATCAAGGCTGACAGTGAAGTTAAGCACTGTGGTAGAAAAGGATTCCCCTAAACACCTGCACAAGTACATTTGAAACAGAGGCCAAAGCCTTTCTAATCTTCCAAACTCTTCTGTTTGCTACACATCAAAGAGAGAGGGAGGGAGGGAGGAAATGGGAGAAGAGTAGGTCTGAACCATTACAGGGTTAGTTATGAAGGCCATGGGACTTATTTATAAGGATGGTTATGGAGTTTGCCAATGGTGACCTCGCAAATTCTCCATGAGACTGTTTAGTAATTGCTGTGTCTATCGACAAGTCGCAAGCAATATAATCGTTTTCACCTTCTCATCGGCACTTTCTCTGCTCTCCACAGTTTCAGAGAGTTTGCCATCAAAAGGTTTTATGGGGACGCAGTTTCTAGGGACAGAGCCAGAGTCCCTCTTTTCTATAGGTCAGAAGAAAAGACTGTGCTCTTTACAGCAGAATGGGAACTTCCTACTCCTTAGATCTATCCTCAGACTCCAGGGCATCAAAGCAACCTTTCACACCAGATATGTTCTGAGCTATAAAGTCCTGAGAGACTACCAAGGAGGGCGAAAACCCCTCTCCCAGGTTTAGAGGCTCATAGTACACCTCCAGATATTGGATATACATATAGTAACCTGGGAAGAGGCCATGCCAGAAAGCTCCCCACCCCTGGGGGCTTCAGTCAGAGTCTGAGGTTGACCTAGTTATGCCTTCACACTGCTGGCAGCCATGCCTCAACCATTCCACCTTGTCTGCCTGTGGTATGTATGGGTGTCTCTCTTTCTTCACGGTGCACATGACCACATCTGCCTCACACTGGGTCTTTAAAGACCACCCAAGTATAAATGCAAGCTTCAGATATTCCAAGGCATTTCCTCCTCAATCATTTTGCCTCCTGCCTTTACTTCTAGCTTATAAGGTTTCTTGGTCTTAAATCTCAGTTGTGACCTTTTGACGGAGATTTTGCTCTCTTCATGCCTTAAAGGGATAAGATCTTGGAGTCACTCTGAGGTCTTTAAGGCACTTTGGTTCTTGAGGCCCCTTGCAGTGGTTGACCCCTGCCTATTGAAGGTAGGGCCTTAGCTATGCCAGATCCTGCTGTCCTACCTACCCTTTCTCACCCACAGCTCTCTGCAGTAGGAAAATCTTCACTGACCATTTAAGAAGCTTCACTTCACCAGTCTCTGCCACTGTACTCTGTCTCCATACCCCTTGAGTTACAGAATATTTATCAGGTGTTCTTTACAATGCACCACCTTGGCCCGCCTGCTCCTAGAAGCTTGCTTCATGAACTGTGAGCCTGGTATCTTTCCAGTGGCTAGGAGATTTGAAAGCAACCAAGTTTCCCCTGGAAACGTGTAATAGAAACATCTTAGGCTGGACTGGTAAGACATTTCCCATGCCTTGGTGCTGCTGACCATCTGCTAAAGCAAAGAACTGACAAGACATGTGGGTGGGGATGGGGATAAGGCAACTTTCAGAAACCTTGTGGTTAAACAGACAGCGGAGGCACATGTGCCTGCCATTTGAGAGCTCACAGGCACTTTCAAAAATCCTATCTGATCCACTCCAACTGGGCTATTACACTCTGAGTTTGATAGGATCACACTCTCAGAACACAGGATAAAATTAAATTTGAGAGAAAATGAGATTTCTTTTGTTTTCTATCAAGTCCCATAGATAAGTGTTCTTCACAACTTGACCTTGATGGCCATAAGAAGCCCCTCTGCAGACCCAGAGGGAACTTATAGACTAATTGAATGAATCATGTGGTTCCTTTCCTCTCCTGCTGGTGCCACCATGGGGATAACAGGCTCCTCTTTCCATTCCCCTTCAAGTTGACACCTGATGAATTACAAAGTACTGGAGAAGAAGATTGTCCCTAGCATCGCACTATCCTGAAGCAACTCCTCTGTTGTTTGATTTCCAAGTGGCAGCCACCAGTTCCATACCCAGTGTCCCTGAGTGTCTATGACTTCGAACTCGAACCCACTTTATTGGTGCTGAAAGGTTAATAATGGCGCAAAACAGGATAAGACTACTTTACACTTACATCCTTCTACATGGCCTTCCAGCAAAACAATTGTTGGATTAGATCAGGCTAGCCCCACTGGTGGGAGGATTGAGTCTTTGCTGACTTAAAACAGCATGTCTTTTGAGTGTGAGTACAAACATAATGTGTCAAAATTATTTGGGATCCTGGTGACATGTTCAGTTTCCTACCCAAAGTATGGAGCCCAGTCTCTGGTATGGCTTCCAAAGATGTAGTCCTTACTCTTGCCTGTCAGGAGATGTTAAAACATACTTTGATAGACAGTGTTGTAGACATGGAGGTGTTTCTATCCAGTAGTTCTGCTTCCTTTTACCCACCATGTATTAATGGACATTTCTGGATTAACAGCAATGAAGAGCTTCTTTATAAACTTTTCTCTACTAATGTGGCTTCTATTATAAGGGAGAAGGACATTGAAAAACAATTTTAAAGTGGTGCTTGTGTGTGTGTGTCCTATATATGTATGAAAGTCAGAGGACAGCTCTGGAGAGAGTCCTTACCTGCCAACATGTTGAGAGTTTATTTTATTTACCTTCGTTCTGAGTACTCTAGCCTAGCTGGATCACGAGTTTCTGAGTGAGTCGAGCTATGTCTCATATGTTCCTGTAGAAGTGCCATGATTACAGATGCATGCACTACATCTAGTTTTGTACTTATTTGGATTGTTAGGCAAGTATGACCAGTGTTTTTACCAGCTAGGCCATCTCCCCAGCTCTGAAGAACTTCATAGCTCTCTCTCTCTCTCCCTCTCTCTGTGTATGTGTGTGTGTCTATCTCTATGTCTCTATTCCTCTATCTCTCCTCTCTCCTATATCTCTATGTTTATGTCTATGTCTATGTCTATCTCTATCTATCTATCTATTATCTATCTATCTACCGATCGATCGATCGATCCATCTATCTATCTCTGACCATTCTTTTAGACTCTGTCTAGCAGGAAAATTTGGATCTCTCCAAAGAACACTTGTGGCATGTGCACACATGCAGAAGACCAAAAGTTAACCACAGCACAAAGCTGTTCCTGCTCTTGAAAGTGAGGTGGCAATGACAACTCAAAGCACAACTACTGCTTATCCAAAGTCGGCCAAGTCTGAGACCAGCTGTAGAGTGTTTCTATGTTATAACCGCCTCACCTCCAGGTTAGTCTTGCATGCTGGACTCAACATGACCTTTTACAGATGAGAACATCATGGTTCAAGATTCACAGTACTACCTGCTGCAGTTGTAAGGGCAGTGAGATAGCTCAGAAGCTTGAAGTACTGCTCATAAGCCTGACCACTAGAGTTTCATCTCTAGAGTCCACATGGTAGAAGGAGAGAAGTGACTTCTTCAGTTTGTCCTCTAACCTCCACAGTACACACACATACATGCACATGCAAACGCATGCACACACACACATACATACATACAATAAATAAATAAAATGTAATAAGATTTTGAAAATAGACTTGCAGAATCTAGGAACCCTTTTCCAGGTAGATGCATATTTGTTAGCCGAACCCCATCCAATATTCTGTCTGATTCCATTTTCATGCCAAATTCACAAGACAAACACAACAAATTTTGTGAAAGAGAAAGCTGGAGATTGGAACTGTTAGGCATTTCAGGCAGGACACTACTAGAAAGAAAGTCGGTGTAATTTGAACTCAGAGTATTTACTTTTGACTCAGGGGTCTTCTTCTGTGATATTCTTCTCTGTCCTGAAAATCATTCTCAAGTTATACTCAAGCGGCAGCAAGGTCATTACTTTAGACTAACAAGCATATGGCTTGTTGCCTAAGTCACCCTTGAGTTGCCACACCAAATTACCACAAACATTGTGGCTTAAAACATCACACTGTTTTGTTGTTGTATTATTTTGTTTCATTTGTTTGTTTTTGGATTTTAAATTTTCTTATACTTTTGAAGGCCAGAAGTCTAAAGTCAAAATGTTAGCAGGGCTTGGCTGAGGTTCCCATAAGGGCTCAAGGGGAGAATCTTCTCTTCCAGCTGCTGATGGCTCTGGGTATCCCTAGGCCTGTGGCTGCATTCCCTGGAGCTGCAGTTAAAGGCAACAGAATCCAGCACCTACCTGACCTGGGTGCTGAAGACAGAATCCCAGAGACATCTGAGAACTGAGATACCTCTTTGGCCTGGATTGTATCTGCTGCAATACCTCTGCCATCTTTACATGGCTTCAACTCTCCTGCCAATGACTCTCATTTTTCCCCCTTTCATCACTTGCCATAGGGCTTAAGGTTGACCTGAATAACACTTGTGGATTTTATCTTGGGATCCTTCCTGTGAATCACATTAGTAGTGACCCTGTTTTGAAATAAGCTCACCACATGTTCATGGGGTCAGAACACAATTACATCCTTCAGGGGGTGCCATTCATCCCTATTTTAAGAGATCCCTAGTGTTTTAATATGTCCCCAGAGGCCCTAGTGCCAGGCTGGCTCAGCCAGACCAGCATACCCTTCTGTTGCTGTTGAAGTGGGTGCAACTCTTGAGCATAGCCTCCTCCTCATGGGATTCACACCAGGCCCTTTCCCACGTACAGACTGTTGCTGTGGAAGGAAATATGAACAGACTATGATCATTAATGAAATAATGAATAGGCATTTGGAAGAATAGGCATTTGGAAGAAGGGGTTCTGAAGAAGTGGGAGGGAGACTATATAAGGATGTATATGCTTAAAACATAGTTTATACATGTATGAAACTGTCAAAGAACAAACTTTACAAGTGGGATGTTTAATCTTGATTGCCAGCTTGGTATGGCACCATCTAGGAGATGCATTTCTGGGCATGGCCTTGAGAGCATTTGTAGAGATGATGAACAGAGGAGGACTGAGGGCTGCTGTGGGGATGCTCATGAGTGAGCATCAAGGGTTCCTTTGGAGCATACATGATCAGCCCTGCGCAGTATGAGTAGGTGGATTGGAGTGCAATGGAAGACCCCATCTGAAGGGAGAATGAGGAAGCAAACTTAACATGGAGGGAGTGTCAGAAAGCAATTTGGAGGTGCTGAGATGCCCTAGAAGCTGCAACTCCACAGGCACAGCCTGCCATCACCCATGCCTGTTTGGTTTCATACAGTTCCCATTCTTTCAGAAATATTCCCAGGCTGCACTGAAGTCATGGTTGTAGGTAACAGGATGCCTTCCGAAGCAACAGAAACAGTCTCTGGGTGAAAGAGAGCGCATGGTGTGAATCCCTTGGGGAGGCTGTGCTCAGAGTTGTATCCACTTGTGCAGCAATAGTGGCATATGTGGAGCTGGTTGAATCAATCTGGCACTGGAGCCATTGGGGAATCCCACTCTACTAGTTCCCTAAGTACCAGAGGCAGCCTGAAAGCCAAGAAAACCCTCTTCCCAGAGTCCTAAGAGACAGTATAAGGGAGTGCCCTGCACCTCCTCCTCAGAGCTGGACTCTCCCAGCCCTACCAATGTAGCCCAGCTTCCGTCCTGCTGTATTCTGGTATCCATGTCATTGGCTTCCTCTGGCACCTTGGAGGTGTGGCTTTACAGTCTGAGTGGGCAGAGAAGTCACACGGTTGGCTTCAACAGCTGTGTGTTATTAGAAAAGAAACAACAACGAACATCACAGCATATATCTCATAACTTGAGAATTATAAAGCTGAATGTATGGATATTGAGGTGAGTGTGTAGGTGAGTGTGTGTGTGTGTGTGTGTGTGTGTGTGTGTGTGTGTGTGTGTTTATAGCTTTTCCAGGTAAACAAGGGTCTCTTCCTCCTCATGGTCTTTATGCTGCAAAGAGCAGTAAACACTTCTTCATCAGAGCATCAGTACTACTGAGCTTTTTCCATCCAATAACAACCCAGAAGGCTGGGCCAAAAGGAAATGCAGATGTGGGAGGTGCCAAAGACAGTCTCCCCTCAGGACTTCGCAAGGGGTACTGTCCTGCAGTGACTCCGTTCCTAAGCAGAGCATGATTACCTCCCAAAAGCTGACTTTCTTTGTGGTCTGTCCATCTGTGACACTTGATTGCCTCAGCATTAGGGGACTAACACAGCATTTAAAGAAGTCTAGAGGTTTCCAGGAAGGCCTTCTAGCAGGAAAGGTACCCAAACTGAAGCCTCTAGTTGGGTTTGGACTTGATAAGAGAGAGTATGGTAGTGGTTGTCTATCATTGTAACAAGTTCCTGAGAAAAGCAGCTTGTAAAGAGAAAAGAGTGGGGAGCCGGAAAGATGGCTGAGTGGACAGAGTTGCTTGACACCTAATCTGGCCAGTTCACAAACTCCCCCATGTCCTCTGACTTCCACATGTATAGGATGGCTCACACGTGCTGAATGAATGAATGAATGAATGAATGAATGAATGTGTCCACATAGGCTCCATTCCATGACCTCCCAATAGCACAAATCTGGGTTTTCCTGGATATTCATGAGCCCAACTGCAGCACAGGATATGATCGGCATTGTCAGTGTTACTGACAATGGGAACTGAGGGGTGGAGTGTTCAGGGAAGGGAAGGGAATATACAAAATTCTGAGGAAGAGAAGAAGAGAAGGGAGAGGTGGATCCTCATGGGTTCCTGTGAGGTATGAAGAGGATGAAAGCAGAGCATCTAGGCCAGGAAGAGGGGCCAGATCACTTGTTTCTGTTTGGGTGGTTTTCCTAAAGATGAATGAGAGTGAAGGCCCCAAGACAGCCCTGCCATGCTCCTGAAAACATCTGACCCAGTGCAGCAGTGGTGCACAGTCATGGATTCAACAATGGGACGAGCACAGGGCTGGCTTCTCCACACATAATGCCCCTTCCATATCAGTCATCAGACTTAGGCATTCCCCGAGTTGAGTTATACTCAAAGCTAAAACACCATATAACAGTTAATGCCTAATATTTGCCCCGAGCATGTACTGAGCACCAACCTTAGTACTCTCCATGGACTGACTCACTCACTGCACTGCTCCTGACCTTCAGAAGGTACATGTTATTATTACTTCGCAGAGAAGATCAGCTTAAAGAGGCTGAGTTACTTGACCAAAGTGTTTTATCTTTGGAGATGGGATTCAAACCAGGGTAGACTTGGTATAAGATCAAATCCCCAGACACTGTGAAATATAAATCATTGTTTCTAATGCTCCTATAATTTGGTAGGAGACATGGGACAACCCCCATTCAATGTGTGCTGAATGTTCAGGATTGCTAAGTGCTTGGAACAGGAATAAGAAATGCTGGATACAAGGGGGAGCAGGGGAGGAGCAAAAAGATGCTAAATGGGATGGGAGAGCTGGACATGGGAGGTTGGAATTGAGTTATGATAACAAGCAGTTTACCTTGCAGATGTTTTATATCAGATCACATGCTGATGTTTTTGTACGACCCTGTGAGATAGTTGCCCTTTCTAATATATTCTGTAGGTTAGGAAAGTGAGTATAATTTGAACATCTCAGGGAAAGGACAACAGCCAGAGGAGAAAGCCCAACTGAAGGCACCCCACGGGTATATCTTGGGCACTGCAAAGCTGAGTTTGGCAGGGAGCACAGATACAGGGAAGTAGCAAAGTTTAGATGAGTTTAGATTATGATAAATGGGAATTCAAGCTAAGTGCTTGGAATTAATACCAATGGGGAGAAATTAGAAGGTTTTAATCAGGAAGATGAATCTGGCAGCAGAATGCGGGCTGGAGTGGGGACAGATGCAGAGAGATGAACAAGGGACCTGCTCTGTGTCTTGTGTTCATCCACACTGCTAGCTACACATACACACCCACATCTCTGAGCTGCATAGATCCTTTCTCTGCACTGATTACCACTGTCTTACAAACCAGAGGGAGATATTCTATGTCACAATTTACCCCTGAGCCTCTAAAGTCCTTCGTTCCTTTGCCCATACTGCTAAATGGAGCTCATAGCAGACAGGACTCTGATTCTTCACATATGCACAGTACACAGCACACTGTCTCCCTGCTTTGTGCTTTTTCCATTTAATTGGTGAGGGGGCTTCTATTATTCCCATTTTCTGGATAGGTTTATATTCATTTCCTTCTACAAGAGCCCTGGTTACTTAGGGTGGAAAGGAGTTGGAGTGAATGTTTTCTTATTCTGAAGCCAATGTTTCCATTCTAACACACAAGCTCTCTGTGTGTACTGTTCTTAGTGGTGATCGCTCTTATTACATTTGTTCTCTAGAGGAAGAACAAGACATGGGTCTGATTATACCAATTCTCACAGTATTACAACATGGATACTTTAGGCTCAGCCTTCACTAGTGTTAAAGTTGGGAACAGATTCTGCAACACCCCTGGGCTCTATTTCCTCATATGTAAGATGGTGAGTTTAGATCAAACGATGTCCAAAGAAGCAAGTGATAAAGTCTATGCTTCTGTGACTTTTAGTTCACTTTCTTTTCTGAGAGACCGATATCTCTGAAGATATTGGTTCTTCCACAATTAAGCCCACATCTAGTGAAATGAGGAGCCTGCTCAGCTTTGTCCTATGCAATACATCAGTTGGATTATTTGTCTGACTTTTCTGGTCTCTTAAAGCAGAAATGAAAGGTGAAATAGCTCAATGCCAGGCATGGTCCTCTGGGCCAAAGTCCTGAGGCCATTCTGCTAGATTCTGTGTAAAGTTTTATGTATCACAGGTGGTAAGAGCTTCTGTAAATTTTGGATGTTCTCTGTGGCCCTTTGGATAGAAATGGATAGTGTTCTCCCGTTCAAGACTGTGTCTATACTCAGTAATAAAGCTGGTTGAGTTGAGATGGTCAATGGAGGATACAGAGGCATAAGCTGAGATAGAAGATGGAGCAGCAGTATTTTTATTTCTTTAGAGACTACTAACTCCCTAGTTATAGAAGTTATCCTGTCAGCCCTTAGGCCAGCTGAACAACGAGCCATCGAGGCACAGATGCACAGCCATGAAGAACCAGATGGAAAACAAAATAGGCAAACTGAGTTCATGGCCAACCAAATCCTTAACTTTCTGCAAAGAACTACAATATGTGTTCTGAGTGCTCCTGGGTAGGAGGTGAGGGCAGCGTTAGCTCAATGGCATTGCTCCAAATAGTCCTTGCACCTGTGTCAGCCTTTCTTCAGGGCTGTGTGTCCCTTGAGGGCACAGGCAAGGTTCGGGTTCCTCAGCAGATAAGAAAGCAAGTGTTTTCAGGTCAACTACACTGACATTCCTACTTCCTGCGGCCAGCAATGATGCTATGGCTTTCTGAGAGTTTCCTAAGCAAATCAGTGCTACAAACCCGTGGGTAACAGAAGGTGTCTGTGAACTGGGCAGACAGCAGCAAACAAATGCTTTCCTCTTAGACAGTGGGGACAGAGATCCTCTGTGTGAAACAGAATTGCAGTTTAATGGCCTGGAACAGAAAAGGCTAAATGACTGCCAGTGTGCGAGCAAGTCAAGGCCAGGAACCTTAGAAACTCAAGGGGTGAGGGGCAAAAATGGCCATCTATGACGAGTTGATTAATAATGTCTGTGTTGATATCACATCCATATTCCTGGCTTCTGTGAGTAGGAGGTGGGCTCTAATGATATCATTTTAAATCTCCAGGCCAGAGATATAATCGCATGCTATTTCTTCTTAATTATGTGGGAACTACTATGCCATTACTGTCTAACTCTGGTCTAATTGCAACTCACTTCTGATTAGCAGGCAATAAACATTCACAAACAGGGTCCAGATCTATTTCCATAAAATTTACTCAGATTAAGCGAAGGAATGTAAACATACAAATTGAGTGACTACAGAAGTCAACCCCAATAATTTCATCATAAGGAATGTTAGTTGAGCCTCAATAATCCTCCAGATTAAATAACCAAAAGGATTTCAGGGGAAATGTCAGTACATTGTTACAAAGTCAAGATTTTCAGCCTGGAACCTTGAATTCAGGTTTACTCTTATTTACTGGCTATATGATCTTGGTCAAGCACTAAGTCTTTCTGGGTCTCAATTTCCTAACCTAAAATGGACAAAACAGGGAAGAGTCAGTGGCAGAGTAATTGCTTAGCATTTACAAGTCCCTGGTTAGGTTCCAAGGGTCAGGAAATATGTCAATAATAACCATAAATCATAAAGAAGTGAGTAAAATAATTTAAAAAGTTACTTGGTAAAATCAAAGACTAGAAATTCATATATGTAAAAATTTCTGTGAAATGTAAGTAGTTGTGTCATTACCATTGCAATTATTCCAAGAATGGAAAATGTCCCTTGTTTGGGAAAGAAAGTTGAACTCTGATTATTTTTTTATGTTTAACTAGTGGTTTCTGGGTCTTTACAACTCATCCAGGGTCTCAGATTTGGCTTTAGCATGTCTGTGGTAGAGCCTTAGCTTCTGCTTTGCCAACATGCTCCCAGGTAATGCTAGTCCACTAAGCATGTTCTGAGTAGGAGGCTGTAGGTTAGTAACTCACACAGCCAGCTGTAGAGCATGACAGGACACATGATGTAATAGCCACATAGTTACCAAATCACCTCAACAAATCTGGCAGGGTTAGGGTCTCATTTCCCTCTTCCTCCCTTCTCTAATTTCTGTAGCGATGACTGACGTGTAAGCATTATCTGGCAGATGCGAGGCACCTGCTGACTTCAGGCTCTGGGTTTCTGGGACCGACACAAAATGAGTCAATTTCCGTGAGACGTTACCTAGGTGAGAAGACTCCTGGAAAATGAACCAGCATGGTGGGCCTGGACATGGGCTTCACTCAGACTTCTGTAGCCTTAGAATTTGCAGGTTCCTAGGCCATGGAAGTGGTCCCAGCCCTTCAGAGAAGAAGGCAGGGAGGAGAGAAGAAATTAATTTATTTGTGAGGTGGTAGGAAGAGCGCACATTGCTTTCTTTACACTTTAATTGGTGGCTGGCAATCAAACAAAACAAAACAAAACAAAACACCAGAAAGATAGGATGGCATGTTTGACGGTGCCCTTTCCAGCCTTTTGTAGACCCAGAAACTGAGACGAGTCACCTTGTCTGTGGTCACAGAGAAAAATGAGGATGACTAGACTTCTTTTTCCAATGTTCAGCACTGTCTTGTTCCCCATGCTCCTCACACTGAAGGGACTTGCTTCCTGAAGTGTCCTTGCACACAGGGCACGTGCACACATCAGATGCCTGACTGATGGAGCCACCCTGGGCCACCAGAGAGCTCACCTCTCCTTGATGCTGCCAAGCTTCTGGTTCTTTCAGCTCTCAAAACCACAGATTTGATTTCCAAGAGAAGTAATTTTATTTCTTCTGCTCCCTCTTATACTACAAAGAAATCTACATAGAACCCCAAGTCCTCAAAGTTCACATTCAGAGAGGTGACTCTGTCCCATGGCTCGACACCCAGCACATTTAACATTTCTTGCCAGCATATGGCAGGTATAGATACTTACTTGGAGATGGCTAAGGAATGGTGACACTTTTCCAAGGAGATTTAAAGTGATTCAGACTTGCAAAGACAGGTGGTGACCTCATGGGCCGGAGCAGACTGTAAGAGAGATGCTTTGGCAGCAAACACAGGGCAGGTTAGGGTGAAGGACAGAGTGACTTAAGAAATCTGCCTCTCTCGGATGGACTCCCTTGGGAATCCCAAAATACTTCTTGGGGTTCTGAATGGTGAGATAGCTCACTTGGAAGCCAATCAGGCCTGTGTCACAAGTCTGGCAGGCTCTTAGTCACGCATTGAAAAGCAGGGACTATCCACTACCATTCTTCAAATACTTCTAAAAGTGACCGTAGTCTACCTCAGGTGAAGACATGGATATGTATCTATACCTCAGCAAGGCTTTTGAAAATTCAAGCATTGAGAATGGAAATTGGTTAACTATCCTTTAAGCAAAGACTTCAGGGAAAGAGATAACTTCTGTGTAAGATAAAAATCTAAATTTACACGAACAAGGATATTTTAGAAACCCAACTGAGGGGTGCATACTATGTTTGTAATATAGGCTGTAAATCAGAGGGCTTAAGCTTCCAGCTTTGTTTTATGTCTCCATTTAGGACCATATGCTGTTGCAGGGAGGGCCTCTCCTCCTCCTTCTATTGTTCATTGCCAGCTCCTATATGCATTGGGAGATGCTCAAGTCCAGAATGGTCAGGAGACTTAATAACTCAGTGATGAGGCTGCCCTAGACTGCCTTTCAGGTTTCTTATGTTTTGCTGCTCAGCATTAAAGCTAGGACCTTGTAAAGCTAGGAGAGGTTAAGCCCATGCTATGCTACTGAGCTATAACTCAAGTCCTGCCCTGAGCATGGCGTTCACACATCTGGGGTTAAGCCATGTTGAGACATGTGACTCTGCACTTTAGTTACACCCTTGAAATGAAACACTCCAACCTCTCCAGGTATGGGACTCCTGCCTCTGCTTAGGGTGGTATCTGGAATTCTATATGTCACTGAATCATCTCTAGGTCTGCCTCTCCTGTCTCAGCTCAAAATGTATAATCTGATGAAAATTTACAGCTCAAAAAAATTACAGCTAGTGTGCCATCATCATCTACCAAGGCATGAAATCCAGACTTAGTGTTCAGTATCTGTTTTTGGGGAAGCTCATAGAACAAACTCATGGCAGGAAGAAGGTCCCCAGGGTTTATTCTCTTCACTTGGGAAACATGAACCAGCTGAAAGCAGAATTTGGTTGCAGTCTATCTAGACTCTTATCAGATCATACCAAACACTTCCAAAGATGAGAAGTTCACAATTCTGTTAACAGTCTTAGCTCCTATAAAACAAAACAAATGCCAAAACCTTTACAAATATAATTAAGACAGTTCTCATTTTTCTTCTTCCTACTTCAGGAAGGAAACTGGGTTGTGTTTGTTTGTTTTAGGTAATAGGTCACTTTGATGAGTTTAGATGATCCCACAGCTGCAACCCTCCAGGCTTAGGCAAACAGATGGAGATCTGTGGCTCCATCTTTAGTATTGCTGTGCATTGTCTTGTGGACATAACAATATTTCTACCAGCCACCTCCCCTGACCCTCATCAGCATGTTACCACTGTGAAGGAGGATCCATACGGTGAGTGGTCTTGCATATTCATGAAAGGGAGGGAAAAACAAAGCCAGAGCTGTCCTAAGGGGTCCTATGACAAGATCTCCCTTTGTTGGGGGCAGTAGATACAAAGGAGGAGTATTTGGGTAAGAGATTTGCAGAAGGAGGGCTTGTAAAAGCATGACCACCAAAGGAGATGCCTAGGTCTATGCCCTAAGTGAGAGTCCTGGTGAACACCAGAATAATCAGGATTTGGGACTTTGGGAAGGGACACTAGAAAAGAGTCTTCAAGTGCTGTGATGGTTTAAACCAACCTGAGGTGGTGATGAGGTCTGGAAAGGGTGAAAGGAGTGAACAAGGAATGAAGTCGTGAGGCAGGTGCCTAGGAGGTGACAGACTTCTGCCAAGAAGCTTTAAGAGAGGGCAGTGTAGCAGAAGTAAAAGAAGGAACCTTCTCTATCCTGGCTAGAGTGGCCAGCTTCCTGCAGCCAGCATGGCATCCTTCTAGTCTCTCTCCTTACTCTCCACACGGACCACATTTTCTATTCGACATTTCTCCTCTCTTTCTGCCACATTCCAGTTTGACAACAATAGGAGTTTGATGGCGTATGCTCAGTTGTTTAAGAAGGCGAATTACAAATAAGTGATATTCCAAAGCTAAAGTGGGTTGTACATTATCCACAAAAGTCTCATATTCAGACAAGGGAAACAAGGCTTACTAGGGTGCCGGAAACCACAGGGCTAGTAAACACCAGGGCAAGAACGTGACTGTCTTCAATATTCTATATGGAAGGAGAAGGCCCGTGCACACAACTTGTACTTCCTCAGCAATCCAGACGAGTCCCTATAACAGTCACCAATAGTGCCAGAGAGGGGCTATGAAGAAAACTGCAGATCTGAGCAAAGCCATGTGGGTCACCCAGAGCCTCAGGGGCCATCTTTTGATACTATGTCTACAAAACCAAGGAGTGGGACACAAAGATCAAGTGTGCCTACTTAGATCTCTGTAACCTGGAAGGAAGGGCTTAGAAGGCAGGAGAAGATTGAGCGGGAGTCCAGGCCAATGCTCCATTCCAAATCTGCCTGTTTACTGGCTGCTTTTCCAAAATCAAGATTGTGTTTGTCAAACCTCTTTCTAGGCAGATTCAGAAGCAGGTGACTAAAGATTAAGAACCATATTATCCAGTTTGTGACCTTGAAAGACTATCTCATTTAAGGGCAACCTGAGGGAGATTAAGTATTTGATATAAAACATGACACATTTTCAATTGTGGCTTGTGCATACTCTGCTCCTCTCCTCTTTTGATTTAAATTCAATCCACAGCACGGCATTTTCCCTTTCATATCTCTATTACCAGATTGATCAGGTTGTGCTATGTTACTCTGTCTGTCTCCTCTGTTTTCTGTGAGCTTCTCCATGGCAGAGACATTGCATCTGTGGGTTCCCAGGGTATGGGAGAATCCCTGGCATTCAGATACTGGTCTCTGCATGCTTGTGTAGTCAGTGAACCAATTAATTAACTTCTCAAAGGGTCAGGATGAGGGAAAGGGGAGAAAAGTGGGTCTAGAAAACCAGCAAGGTAAAATATGGACATCAGGACAAGCGTCTGGAAGGGGGAAAAAAGGCACATGTCATAGAGTATCTCCGGGGACACCACTCCACTCTGAATAACAAAATTAAACAAACAAACAAACAAACCATCCTCTCTAGCCCAGACAGCCACAAGCCTCAGCCATCAAAGCAAGAGTGTTTTTCTTCCCAGAGGAAGGAATAGACTAAGTCAGTCAACAGGATAGGGTGAGGGAAAGTAAGAGTTCTGAGTTCTTCCCTAAACATCAAGGGGGGTTGTTCAAGACCAGGCAAGAGAATTCAGAAAGTCAGGGTCCAAGCCAACAGAGGTCCCCCTTCCCAGGATGATCAAGTCACAGCCCCCATCACGTGACACCCCACAGAGGGGAATAAAAAGACTACACTGTAGCTTCCAACCTTAGAGGGAGGGGAAAGGAAGAGCAGAAGGAGAGGGAGCCTGGTGAGAAGCTGCAAGGAATACACTGAAGGTCTGAGAGTGTTGACCCCCTGCAGCGCTCTTATACTCTGGAGGCGCAGATAAAGGAAAGGTGGCCTCCTGCCACAGCTCAGAACCTGGGGGAAGAGATGCTTAACCCAAGTTTAGTCAATAGTGTTTTGTTTTGTTTGGATGGATCAGAGAGGACCAGCAGCTCAGATGATCTCTTCAGAGACAAGAGATATGACCTCGGAGGGTCCCCTTGGCCTTGGGTAGGCAAACAAAGGATTCGTGTGTGAATTAGAAGCCACAGGAGGACCACTATTCTTTGTAAGTCAGCCATTTTCTGAAACACAAAAGGTCGAGGGGATTTCTTAACCTTGGCTGCTTTCCAGGCTCACAGGGCTCTGGTTAAAATTCAACCCTGCCAGGTGTGAGAAGCTTTTCTTACATTTACCCATTTCTTTCTGACAGTCTGCAGGGACCTAGGCAGGTTTGTTCTGAAATCTGTTTTTCCAGAAGTGACTGGTTATATTATTTGTTGGGAATCAGGCTTACACTTGTGTTTAGAATTGTGCAGGTCCCAGTCTTCAGCCTATTTTTCTTCCTACCCAATTGAATTTAATTTGGTGTTATATATGTGTCCACATTACAACAGGTATATAATCCTACTATTATGTTCCCATTGGCAAGACCATCCCTGTCCTGGGACAATCCATCAATCACTTCTGGTTAAGTGACTTCTTTGAAGATCATTTACATTCCTTTTGCTTTATCTCAGTCCCCATCAAAGGAGCCTTCTGATTATGATTTGGCTTCCTGTGTAGTTTGACCATGGAGAGGGAATGCACTAATCAGACAGCTTTTAGTGTTCTGATTGTGTGACAATTCCTTTTTATTGTATCCTGATCAGATGGTCATCTGACAGCCACCTGTTTGACATGCATCTCAGTTAACTCAGTTTAGTCCCTAGGGCCTTTGTCACCTGCCCTATGACAGAAACTTGTCTACAGGCCTGCAAAGAACAAGTCAAACCCAATAGCTTGGGGACACCCGAAAGGTACTTCCTCCTGGAAATGATATCCTGGGTTATAGCACTACTCTGTCCTGCTACCATTTTGTGCAATCTTTGTTCCCTTCTACAAAAGACTGCCACAAAAGTGTATCTCCCAAGTCCCTTTCACCTCAGCAAACTGATAAAACATGAATTCTACTCCTAATGCTTACATTTTACTTTTTATTCTTTTTTATTTATATATTATCCTTTTTTGTTGATGCTTATCCTCACACACCTCTTCTTGCCTACATAGACAAAGGTACTGGTGTGTTTTATATACATCAAAATAAATATATACATATGTTACCAAATTGTGTTTTCTAGTGATGTGAGTCTCATCCTTCAAGTTCTTCCTTTTTCTCCTGAGCATGCTTTGGAAGTTCTGTCCCTGCTACTTTAGATATATCTGGCATATACTACTTACTGTTTTGAGGTGTCTGGGCTTCCTTAGACCTACACATTTCCCGGAGACATTCAGAGTCTTCACTGTACTTCCCAGCAGATAGTGCTTTGAGGAGCAGCCCCCAATGGGCTCTTTCAGACTATGGGAGGGTTTTTGGGGTTCAGGGATAGGGTTGTTAGGACTGATAGTACACTGTTCTCTAGAATGGCTATACTTCGGACAGTAGTGGCACACGCCTATAATCTCAGCACTTGGGAGGCAGAGGCAGGCAGATTTCTGAGCTCGAGGCCAGCCTGGTCTACAGAGTGAGTTCCAGGACAGCCAGGGCTACACAGAGAAACCCTGTCTAGAATGGCTATACTGCACAGGAGGATGCCCCTGACTGCAGGCCTGCAGGTTCTGATAACTCACATTCCTGCTAACATGTGTCATCTTCCATTTTTTGATTTTTTATTGTTGCTACTCCCCGAAGCTTTAATTGGTGCCCTAAGTTTTTCTGCTCTCCACATTTGTGGCTGCTAAGGAGTTTCATTTTCTTGGGCTTGTAAGGCTCTGGGTTCGAATCTTCTCTTTACCTCCTATTCTTGTCCTCTACTCAATGCTTCTTTGGTTGCTGGCTTCCAGAAACTTCTGGTCCTATTTATTAGTCTTTTGCCAGTCTTTAGGATTAAAAGGAATATTTTCTGCTGGAGTCGCCAGTCAACATTACCTATAAAGCTTTAATCTCCAATTAGTCAAGTTTAGACTTTTGCCTTATCTACTATGATTTGGAGGTTTTAAAAAGAACTCATCCTTGATCCCAAGGTCAAAACTTTATTATCATATTTTCTTCTATTAGCCTTCTACTGGACAGTGCATTCACTCCTTTGATCTGTCCATGATCATGACTTCATTTAAAGGAATCCAGTTCTGTCCTTCTTCATTTATTCTTCTAAGCTAGCTTCAGCAAATGTAGAAGGCAGGCAGGCACATGCAGTCTGCTGTTTTCTCAATGCCATCTTCTAGGCAATTTATCTTACCCGGTTGGTTCACAGCTGCCTTCATTGTATGCTATATTTCCAATGCAAAGTGTATTGTCAGGAAACTAATGATTGGATTCCTTTCTTAGAGAATAGAAATTGGGTCAGCAAACACCTCTAAAACCCTGCAGGCTGTCCAGGGTAAACTGCTATCTAATGAAACGTTTGTGCAGATAGTGAAGCCCCTTGGGCCTTCCCAGTGAAACACTGTAGATTTGCATCCCAGAGCCTCTTCTGTCCTGTCTGACCACAGAACTGACCAAGCGCAATAGCAATTGATGTATCAGTTAAGGGGCTGTGTTGAGAATTGGTTCTAATGCTTTGTCTTATTTCAGCTCCCAAAAGTCACGCTTCCATACCTGAGGGTCCCTGACCCCAGCTGCCTTTGATTGATAATAAAAAAAATTACCATATAGCCAATAGATGAGCAAAGAGATGGGATGGGACTTTTAAATTGTGTGGGCAAGGGATGGAGAGAGAGGAAAGGAAGGGGGGAATCACCATGACTAGGAGGGAGAAGGATCAGATATAAGAGCTGCAGGAGAGAAAGCATCCACCATGTAGATGGAAAGGGAATGTGGCCCTATGGGGGCATAGGCTGCCCAGAAGGTAACAGGACAGGAAAGATAAAAATATGGATTTAGAAGATGTTAAGCCAGGAATACTGAAGGAAAATGTATGCTAGCCTCAGGGAAGATTACAAATGCCCAGCCATTGAGCTAGTCAAGGCATATCAAAGTTAGTGTGTGTGTGTGTGTGTGTGTGTGTGTTTCATTTGCAAATCCATCTATATCTCTCAGGCAGATACAGAGCATGTGTACAACCCAGCAGGAGCCAAAGTAGATTAAATAATTCACCTCTACAGGGCTGTGATGGAAATGTTCATGAGTCCTTTAAGAACCTGACCCCATTAACCTTTAGGGAAAGTTTCTTTAGCAATCAGTGCCATGTCAGTTTCACGGATGAAGACTGGGGGAATGAATGGCCTACTTGATTAAGTTCTTACTCTGAAAATATGAGAACCTGAGATCAAATCTCGGACACATATAAAAAGCTGAGGCATGCAAGTACACATCTGAAATCTAGGCACAGGAGAAGCAGAGACAAGCAAATCCCTGACTGGCCAGCCAGCCTAACTGAATCAGTGAGCTCCAGGTTCAGTGAGGGACATGATGATGAAGGTGATGATGATGATGATGATGACGGTGATGATGATGATGATGATGAAAGAGACTGAAGATATTACCCAAAAACGATGACTGATCTGCACATATCTGTACAATACACATGCATGCATATGAACACAAACATACAAATGTACACATATGCATTACAGATACATATCAAATAGATGGAAAAAAAATCAATTTTAGAAACAAAGAAGTTGAGGTTTATGGAGTTGAGATACATTCTTCTGGTCTGCCCTACAGATCAGGCAGACTCTGGCTGAAAGCCAGTGTGTGCAACTCTATGGCTGAAGGACTTTTCCTGTGATACACCCTTCAGTACATTATTATATAACACCTATCTTAACTCTCAAGCGTGGTCTTGCTGAGTCTGACTTCGTACAGGAAGAGGCATCAGATGAATGGAGTCTGCTTAGGACCACACTGTGTTGTTTAGAGGACAACAAACAGAGAGAGGAGTAGGCAAAGAGAGCTGCCTTAGGGCAGGGCCGAGTTCTGCCCTTTGGTCAGAATTGGAGTAAATTTTACAGTCTTTACCTTCTCTCAAAAGTTGCTCATTGCCTGGCGGTGGTGGCGCACGCCTGTAATCCCAGCACTCGGGGAGGCAGAGGCAGGCAGATTTCTGAGTTCGAGGCCAGCCTGGTCTACAGAGTGAGTTCCAGGACAGCCAGGGCTATACAGAGAAACCCTGTCTCAAACAAAAACAAAAACAAAAGCAAAAACAAAAACAAAAGCAAAAGTTGCTCGTTCTATTACTCTTCCAAGTACACTGCAATTACAAGTTTGGACCACTGAATTGCACAGGCCTCCTTTATGCCAGGAATTTCTTTTAGGCTTATAGAAACTGAATGATGGAGCTACCATCTGGCATGACACATCTTGTCCCTTGAACCAGTTACAAGTTTGGCATATGACCTGTGATCTCAGGCTACTCAACTTCAATAACGCTCCACTATCTACAAGAGTACAAGATAGAAACATGTAAATCCTCGAGATGCAGAAAGAAAGGGGCTAGATGGGTCTTTTATTAACAGGTAGACAAGGCTAACTTGTTGGGTTTACAATGTGGCACAGGTTGGTCCCTCCGGAGCAGACCCCAGATAAAGACACCTGGCAGAGTGTCTCAGTAGAAGCTACTTGGGGAGGGACTGAGGCAGGGCAGGGATGGGGACGAAAACAAGCAAATGTGACATGTTAGGGAAAGTCTGGGTCTCAACCTGACTCAGAGCAGCACATCACAGAGTGTGTTCAGGCTCCAGGCAGTGTTACTGGGGCTGTTATATGCTGCTCTCCATGGCACATTTTCTCAAGCAAGAGAGAAATGAAGCAGTAAGGTGCATACACCTAACAACTCTAGTAGTCCAGGGTCATCTTCAGAAGAGACAGGGCTGAGCCAAGACTTATGGCATCTAGGGAGAACTGAAACCTAGGTGCAGCATCTACTGAACTGCTGCAGACAAGAGTCTTCAACTCACCATAAATCCAGTTCAGGAAGCTTCCCAGCTTCCTATGCATTCAGTGCGCAGGTAAGAATGTAGAGGCAAGGAAAAGTAAAATACTTTCAAGTTCTGTGTCTCCTACAACTGTTTCTCGTTACCTCCCTCTCCTGCCATGTGCATGCCTACCCTTCAGGGCCTGAAGGACCATCATGCTAGCTTTTGGAGTTTATGCTATATGCAAATATTGTTTTCATGCCTCACATTCTATGAGTACGCTTCTCCATTCAGTTCGGGGCTTCTCTGAAGCCGAGCACCACTCTTGCATGCCACAGCCATCCACGGAGCCTTGCTAACAGAAAGCAGGCTACTTCCCTTGACAGAGGGCCCGGCAGTCATCTGGAAGACTTATCTGGGCAGTTAAGGAAACCTTGGCGCCTGAAGACGGCACTCAGAAGATGACAGGTCTGAATACTCTGACAAATCTTTATTGCCCCCAAATTTCCAATCCTGTAAGTCATGAAATAAATCTCAGTCCACATCAAATAAATTATTGTCTGTTTAAGAACAAAGAAGTAGATAGAACAAAGAATGTACAATCTGCCTCTGTCTCTTGCAATTCCTCAGCTCAAAAGCAGGATTTTTTTGATCCACAGCTTTGCCTAAATCATTCCCAACACTAAATCTCTGCTGCCAGCTCCGTGATGGATAGTTGGTGAGATGACATAGAGTCATGAAGGGGTTAAGCTTGTTTTTGAAGAATTAAGAGGACACCCACACAGGGAATAAAAAAGCACCTGAAAGATAAGACTTTCTCACTGGCCAGGAGGATGGGAAGATGGGTAATTCCTTAGGCCAATGAAGATTTATCCACAATAAGAAAAATAATCAATTCCCAGATCATCTTAAAAAGAAGAGAGAAAAACAAATGCCAGGGAAAGAATTTAAGAATAAAATGCAAAATCTTCAGTCTCCCATAGCTCAGGCTATCCTTCCCTCATTCTTTGGCTGTGAGAGAACAAATCAGAATGACCAATTCATGTATCTATCCCCCTGGCCACAGAGGAATGTTCATGCAGAAGAAGATTCTGCTTTTCATTCACACTTGGTGTATGTGAGGCCTCATACAGTGTGTAGTACGCAGTAGATGCTTGCTATGAGTTTGTCAAATGAACAGGTAACTGCAAGAATTACCTGGCAGTTTGAAAGTGCTGATATTGACCCAAACACAGTGCTAGATGCTTGACCTCCTTCGGGCAAACAAATCTCTCAATAGGTACATAGATAGTATCAGAGCCATTTTACAGAAGAGAAAATTGACAATCAGAAAGGTTAAATAATTTTCCAGAAGTCAGACATCAAATAAACGTAGGAGCTGGAATTCAAAGTCTCTCTGGTTCCAGCATCTACAACTTTTCTTGGGTTGACTACCAGACTACCTATTTTTAGAAATTTCTTTATGATATGAGGTCTAACTACCAGCTGCCATGTCACCATCCCACTGTTTGCCCACACTCCCCGCCCCTCTTTCTCCCCCCCCCACCCCCCCGTTTGGTACCCTGGAGGTATCCAAGCCAATCTATTCATGAGAGCTTTGCAGGCTCTTCTCTCTGGGCTCTCCATTTATGCTTTCTCCTCCCCACTACCTTCAACTCCTTAGGGGCCAAAAGCCACATTTGGTGTGGTTCTGGAAGCACCTCCCCTAGGTACTTGCACACATGATTTGGGTCATCAGCAGTGATGACATCCTCTGTTGCTTTGAGAGTGACAGAAAGCTAGTGCCAGAAAATCCAGGGTCTAAGGCACACAGATAGAAGGAAGGTGCACAGGGGCTGCTCTTGAAAGTCTTCCTGAGACCAGAATCAATCCATCAGTGGTGCACAAAGCTCACTAGCTCCTGGACGACAAATGAGACTGCAACAAAGGAAGCAGGGGGCCCAGGCAAGCATAAGTTCTGGAAAAACTGGAGCAAAGTGGAGTCAGCCTGTCTGTCTCTAATCCCCTTTCCTCTCTCTCAGCAGCCAGATAGCATCAGGCACAAAGTGAGCTTTTATTCACTACTCTTCAGCCATACCGCTGTGACCTAGGGGGACCTTTGTTTTTCCAACCCAGACTCCCCCAGGAACCCACCTGGTGCCTTTGGAGGCCTTTGATGTAAATGCTGCTCTGGGGGCCAGTCTTCACTGCAAAAGGGGAGAACTTGTGTGTGTGTGTGTGTGTTGAGAAGTGCTGAATTAAGCTTATTATTAGAAGGCACCTGAGTACTGGCCATCCATCTTGGTGGGGCAGACGGGATACAGTGTGATTAATGCAGCTGGTTGGAGGGTGGGCCTGCCTTAGCCCATTTCCTGCTCCTGGTGCTGCTTGAAGAATTCACTAGGAGAAAGCATCATGGAGACGAGAGCTGCCACTGCCCTCGGCTCCCCGCCTCTAACCTGCCTCCTGTTTGCTTCTTCTAACCCCACAAAGTCAGGGTTGATGGAGGCCAGTGGGTCCTCACATAGGACTCAGAGATAATTAGCATTGGACCTGTCCAGGAAGGGTTAAGAGCTTTAGAATGTATTCTATTGGAAGTATATTAATGAGAATAATTCTCCTCCCTGCTGACAGAGCTGCAATCTTCTCTGCAGATCTGTCCCTGAAAGAGCACTGCACGCAGCCACTTTAACCAGGGACAGGTAATTTCAATTGGGGATGCTAAGTGGACACAGAATGAAGTGGACGGCCAGAGCAAGGACATCCTAGGTCCTCCTAGAAGGAGTGAAGTTCTGGGTTAGTCAGAGGACTCCCCAAACCCTTCTGCTTTCCCCAGAGGCCCAGAATGGTCCACATAGTCTACTGCATAGCCAGCCCCCCTCCCCTCCCCTGCCCTCCCCTCCCCTGCAGATTTAGGCTCTGAAACATGGCTACATAAGGTCTCCTGCTTTACTATCCCCCGAGGCCCTATGGCTTTCACTCTGAATTCACTAAGGCATCACTTTTTTGTATTCTATAAAAATCTCCCAGTGCTCTCCCTGCTGGTGTCCATTTAATTAAAGCCGGGGTGTCCACTGAGAAGGAGGAATTTTCCTCCCTCCCGACTTGAAAACATTCTTTATTAATGACTCAGGCCACCTCGCCACATTCTTTCCCACATCCTTGCTGAACCCCTGCCCTTTCCTTTGGGAGCAGGAGTAACTAGGCTGGAAGCAAACTTGTTTTATTGATTCCTCAAGTTACACAACCTGATACCTCACACCAAGGCAGGAACCCAGTTATCTCTACATTTTACTCATGGGAAGCAGGAAAGATAGCCAAAAGGGCTCTGTCCCTGGAGCAAACAGATGGGTGCTGTAATGCTAACATGTAGCTTCTGGATCCTGGGTAAATTACTTTTGTCACCCACCACACTAAAATAGACAGAAACACATGTTTACCGACACCAACGTCTGTTTCTCCATTATTTCTTGCCTCGCCGGAACTGGTGCACGCAGTCTTCTCCATTACTTATTTTATTATTTATGTGTTTGTTTATTCCCCTCCCTCCATTCTAGGAAGGATTTGAGAAAAATTTCAGAAGAAAATGACTGAATAAAAATAAATGACAGGACACATTAGTATCCTGAACTGTCATGGGGTTGTGCTATTTATTAAAAACAGGCTGCTTGCTGGTCTTAGAATTCTACTTGCCAAATGAAGTCATATAACCCAAAAGAAGGAAATATCCACACTGTTCTGGGGGAAAAAAAACTGAGCTATTTTTCCTGCTCTAAGAACTGACAAAGATTTTTCTCAGTATTCTAATAAAAGGACATCGGGAGATGTTGGAGCTGACACTCTTAACAATTTCAAAGCGTCAAGATGCCAGAAATGTCTTAAGGCCGTTACTTCTGTTATTGCTCAATGCCAGAGAAGGACATAGTGTCAGAAAGGAATTCAATGGAAGATCCTTCAAGATTGGGGATCAAAACTCTGTGCTCTAAGGATACAAGTCTTTGTTTTAGGCTTGACTTGATAATATACACTTGATGTTTTTAGCCCAGTTCTTCTTGCACATAACCCTAAACTTGTAACATCAGTAGCTCTTGGGAACTTATTAGAAATGCAAACACCCCCACCCCCCCGTTGAACAGGGTGACTGAATAGGAAATGCCACAGGTGGGGCAGAAATCTATGTTTTAACAAGACCAGATATAATTTGAGGAGTAGCGATATGGAGAGGAATAAGTAGACTGCACGTCCTTCCGACGACTGCTGGAATCCTATTTCTTTCCCTTGAGTCTTTAATTAGACTTGGGCAGCAGGCAGTTTGAGGATATATTCTCTTGGCAAAAGCCTGGGACGCAAAAACTTATCTTCCTAATTTAAAGTACAACCATAAACCTTCAAAGCCCAGTAGGCAGAAGAATGGTTGTCATTTTCCCTTTGCTGCCGAGTCTCTTCCTAGGATCCCCCAAGCTCCCTGCTTTGTGCAGAGAGGTGCTGGGGTGGGCCATCAGTGAGACCAAGGATTTCTCCTAAGATGCTTCTCCTGTGATAGGCATGCCTGTTGGTGGCTTCTTTTCTGTCTATATGTGGTTTGCATGCATATCTTGTCTTCCCCCAGTTCCTCCCTCTAAAATTCTATTATTCCCTTAGATATGGATAGAATAAAAAAGAACCCTAAAGCATAAGAAGACCATAGTGATAATAGAACACAACCTCCTCATCTTACACATCACCAGCAAGTCCCACACAGAAACAATTTCCTTCTATGAATAGCAGATCTTAGTGCCTAGTACATAAAAAGGTATTTGGTGAATTTTAGTTGAATTGTTTGCTTTCTGCACATGACATGACTTCCTATAGCATGTCGTATGGTATTTAACACACACACCCATTAGCAAATACTGTTATTTCTATCTTTTCTTTTTTATTGAGGCAAGGTATCACTGATCCAGAACTTACTATGTATACAGGACGGCCTTGAACCCACAGCAGTCTTTCTGCTTTAGGATTCTAGGGACTCAGCCTTAGTTTCATTTTTAGAACTAGAAATTCAAGCTTGCTTAGCCCAATAGTTACAAAATCTTTCAGTTTCTAACCCTATAAAGCTAGAGCTAGAACCCAATGCTCTAAGCTTTGGGCCCATTTACTTTTCTCTTCTGTTGAAGAGGTTAATGCCATGCTAGCCATAAATAGGGACTCAAAGCGAATGCATATGCAGCAGTTTTAACGAACAGCTTCTGTGTAAATATTAGCTATAGTCGACTGAGGAAATGAAGGCTACATGTCAATCTTCCCCCCCCCCCCCCCCGTATCATTCACTCCTTCCTGGTCCTTCGTGTAAGCACTAGTATAGAGCTTTATCATCGTGCCCTTCTCTGTGGTGCCAATAGGAAGATGGTGGTTTCACCAAACGCCTCTGACAACTGTTGCTGCTTCGGCTGTCAGAAATCAGCTTGACATAAACGAGGACAAGGTAAAAGCATTTCTGCATGTTCTACTTTCTGCATTAGCAAGCATATTTCTGCACACAGAAAAATAATATGGGTAAATAAGCTGAAACCATGTGCCCTTTCGGTTATAAGCCCAGTGACTTGATCTCCTAGTAAAATTAACCTAATCAGAGGCTGCATACTTTCTGTTAATCCAAAGCACACCTGCATCATACTGGCATTTGCTGAGACTATGCTTACAGATCCTTAAAATATACCACAATGAAGACACACTTCTTTAACTGGAAATGGAGGATGCCCACCTAGATAGCAATGTAGTCAAAGTTATAACCAAGGCATGACTTTGGCCCACCCTCTTCCCCCAAGCCACTGAGTTGCCCACTGCCTGAGGTGTTGCATCCTTTTGCCATGAAAAAGCCCTCTTGTTATCTAGGAAACATGATTTTGTTTATTTAAGTAGGAGAAAAATAGTTGTGCGGACTGTGTTTGGTGTCAAGGAAACTGGGTTGCCAGGGTGTGTGTTAGATCTCCAGATCTTGCCTCAACTTGTATGTCCCCCTCTGGTCCTTGATGGAGCTGCCAACCTTGGGACTTTGCCAATTTGGCCTATACTTGCTAGGATGCTGCTGCTTTTGCCAGCACACAGGTAACCCTGCTCAGAGACCATGAATGCACAGTACTTAGAGGGCCTCATTGGTGGAAGCCCATTAATCTTTCTGTGGAAATGGGAATTACTTCCCACACTGGGCTGCAGAGACCCTTAAGACCTCAAAGCTTTCCTGTGTCTTCTTTAAGGCTCTAATGGTCTGCTTCTATCACCATGGCAACACAAACACAACTCTACCAAGTACTTTAAGTAATTGAGGTTGAAAGAGAGGCATATTTGCCTCCAAGGGCTGTTGTGCAGTTGGCAGGTTGTGTTATCTGGCAGTGTGTTTGCTGCCACTGTTCTGAATGGGGTGACCCCCCCCCTCTTCCCTGAGCATCTGAAGGGAGTAGCAATGGCCTGCAAAGAGCTCTGGTTTGGCAGGCCAAGACTCTTCTGCCAGTCATTGTCCCACAAGCTGACAAACAATTCAACTTCCCCTGCCTCTGATATTCCTTCCTCCACCTCATTGCATTCTCAAACCTTCCTCATACAAGTGTCTCCTGGGTCTGCAGGTACTCAGTTCATCATGGCCCCCTTCGTGTGGTAAACTGGACAGGCGAGGGTCTGGAAGCACCCCTCCATCCTGCCTCTCCAGTGCTGAGCATGGGACCTTCTGGAGGCTTTCAGGGCACATCAACCCCAAAAGACCTGAAAATACAGCCAGCTTCATGTCTGCTGTCCTCCTGTAGCCTGCTTTTCACTAGAGCATTCCAGGAAGCATGAGGACTTAAGAGTCTCAAGCTATTTCATAGAGTGACTCAGGGAGTCACATTCATGATAACTGGGTGTCTGAATTAATGAAGACTGGCTGACTTGGGGATTTTTGTAAAATATTTTCTCTCTCTCCACCCACCCCTCTATCTTCACCAAAATCTCTGAGGCCATAATGAGATCCATATGCCCTTGTGATAACTGTAGAGTCATACTTGCATACACACACACACCCTAATGTATGTGTATTGATCTAATCCTATATGTTAGAGTCTCATAATCTTTTCTGATTGTGATTTTAATCATCATCTCCTATATGCCTCTCATTTATTTAGTATCTGTATATTCCACACACATACACTCTGGGCTCATTTCTAGGACCTAGAAAATATGGTTTCTCAAACTATAATTGTATTATATCAGCACAAATAACACAGTATTTAATTCATACTCTATGTCCTGTGGAAACTAGCATCATCTGTTTCGTAGGAATTTGTGGGAAAGAGAAGGATAGGTTCAAAACAGAGGTGGAGACAGACCAATTGTCCCTCATAAATAATACCAGCTTCAAACACATGGAGGGCCTGAGGTAGACCACCAAAAATGTCTCCACTCATAAAGGTTTCTGAGTCAGGGATAGCCCCTGCAATTCAAGGAAGCAGGCTCAGTTTATAAGTGACCTGTTATGGTGCATATATGGCATATTTGGCATACATGTCTTAGGTGTGATATGCACCATAGGGGTGCTGGATAGAGAGTAGGATTGCTTAGATTTTATTTCTTTCCCAACACAACCCCATCCCAACTTCATGTCTTTCATTTTTAATAACCTACTAAATCAAGTTAGAGCTGCTCATATGTTCATGAGTGTGGAACCATTGACTAGAACACTAGAATTCTACCAATTGCCATATCCTATCAAAAATGAATGATTATTCCACTCCAGAAACTATCAACTGCAAATAGCTCCTCAGGATGTGGTGAGAACTAGAGATAATATGCCCCATCTATGCCAGAATTTTGGCAGGTTTGATCTTGTGCACGTTTTATGAAAGGAATCTCAGTTACTGTTGAGCTCAGGAATGTGATAGTTACAACCTGCCTGGATGACAGCATTTCAGAGCACTCCTCTGCATCCTTCAGCTCTTGCATTCTTTCTGCCTCTCCCCCTCCTGTGATGCTCATGTCTCATGATGTCTCATGGGCTGAGCACTGAGTCTCTTATTCTCAGCATATTGTCTAGTTCTGCAATTCTTCTTTGACTGCATCCCACTGCAAAAAGAAGCTTCTCTGACCAAGGATAATCCTTCCTTGTTCTATATCAATGACACACACAGTAGAACTTAAAATAATTTGACTCTCTACAAGAGTCAATGGTTGACATTTCTATTGAAATCTATTTATTCTTTTCCTAATGCTATCTACTGATCTTTCTAGCTCAGCCCTTTGTCCTGGAGGTCAGTGTATCAATGCTAATTTACATGACTGGTCCAGCTGATTGCCCTCCTCTACCTTCATGTACACACTCCTGGAATACTACAACAAGAGCTTTGCCTCAATATCCCAAAGAAATAGGCCTCTTTCCTTACTTGAAATCATCAGGTATAGAAATGTATGAACAAACTCTAGTGTCTCCAAAGCAAAGGGTAACATGGAGAAATTCATCTCCTGGGCACAATTTGAGCTTTCAGAATAAACAAGTGCAGCTGGACATCTAAGACTAAACTAGCATTCATGCATTCAGCAAGAGTCAGTGAATGCCCCTTCTATCCACAGGATCTGAAAACAGTTTCAAATGGGAAGACCCAGACGTGGTTTCCCCATTGCACAGGCCTCTGGGAGCTGCATATGGACACATGGGGAACAAAGTCGAGTCTTACATCAGCTAGGAGACACTGATCCTTACACAAGGCCCCACCTGGCATTGTACGGACCCAGGCTCTGTCTCTTGTCACACGGCTACATGGACTAGGATCCTCACCTAGCTCATCTCACCTGTGCTCTGCTGGAGGGCCAGGGATAATCTCTCTTGAGGTCATTTGCCTTCCTGGGACATCTGAGAGGATGTAATGAGATAATGTTTGTAAATCATTTTGAGGATCTCTGAAGAGTGAATGGCGCTATATAAATCAGAGCATCATTATTGCAGTGATCACAAAGGCATTCAGTTAGTTAAAGCAAGGAGGGGGAACCTTGCCTCCATTATAATCTCCTCTTCCCTAGAGCTGATAAGGCTCCTGAAATATGCGCCTGTTTTCCAAATGAAATTCTCCAGTTTTATAATCGTCTCAGAGGTGAAATGTTTTTGGAGAAATTTTAGAAATTTCTCTTTAGGGTCTTCAGAGAGCAGAAGAACATTAAGTAAGCACACTTTGCAGCTGACAAAGGAGCTGTTTTGACCAAAATCATTCAAAGAGGCTCAGTTTTATGACTTCAAATTCTGCTGGTTTTTAGTCCCCACTGAGATAAATGAAGCAGCGTTGAATCTGAAAGGGGAAAATTGGCTTGGCATGGTTCAAATGTTTGAAGCCGCCACTCAAGGGTTGCAGAACACAGACTGATTTTTTTTTTCCATATCACCAAATAGTTTCTTTCTTGAGAAAATTTTCAGATGATCCTCCCCTCCCCCACACAACACACACTGGGAGAAAAAAGGAGTTGATATTTTTGACAATTTCCATCCTTTCAACTTAGAAAGATCTTTGATTTTTCAGAAGACTCCTGGAGCTCCTGTTTCATTTATAGTTCATTCCCCAAGCAGCACAAATGTCCCTGGTGAGGTGTCTCAAACTGAAATGGTTCTGGGCACCAGGCACAGTGACAGATGAGCTTGGCTTCTATATTAGAAGTGGCAGGAAGTGAGGGTTATGGGGAACCCCAGAGTCTGCCAAGAATCTGCCACCCTCAGCTCCAATTTGCTCTTGCTACGCAAAAGCTCAGGTCCAGGATTTCTTCCAGTCTTCCAAGGGAAACCCCAAAATCAATAACTCATGCCATTATTCAACTATAAATATTATTCATAAATTTATATCTTTTTTCTTTCTGTTTTTCAACACTTCATGCTCACACCAAATATTTACCCCCTGGGCTACTGTTTTCCACTGTGGTTCTAAGCTCATGTGAATTTTACAAAGAAACTAGAGTCTCAGAATAGCACAAGAATCACGGAAATCTGACAGCTCCTTTTTCTCAGTTATTACATTCCTCCTTCTTCCATTACAAGTTGCTTAATCTCTCTGCCTCAGCCTCCTCCTCCATAAAATTAACATAATGAGCACGCCCACCGCATACCCTCATATGGAGGGTGTGAGGAGTGAATGGGAAGATGTGTAAAATGCTAGAATGCTGGCATCTGGTGAGTACTCAATGAACCCCATCTATCATTAGTTAGCTGGATCATGAACTGAGGGGGGAAGCCCACTGCTAGTTTTGCTATATAGCCTGTCTCTCTTGCCTTATTCACTTCAATCCAATCCTTCCTGATAATTTTGAAGGATTATTAAACACTAGTAGGAAGCATGCATACCAAGATAGTATTAAAACCATAGATAGTATGCCTAAAACCATAGATAGTATTAAATGCTCTATGTATTGTATGCTGCTCCAACTGTAGAGTATAACAATCTTGATATATATATATATATACACATACATATAAAATCTTCTTTGGATCATGGTTATGAACAGTTTGAGTTTTGAGAAGGAAAGAGGTTACCCTCTTCCATGTGAAGAGGGTCTACTGGTACACCACTATCATCCTTGTTCAGGTCTTGATGAGACCACCATGTTGATAAGACTTCATAGGTGTAGCTTCTATGACATTATAGGAGACAAAATTCTCACAGTAAATGGCCTTTCCTCTGACTCTTCTCATCAGGCCTCAACCATAGACAAGAACTACAGGCTACTTAAAATGCTAAGAGTAGGAAAAAAAATAGTGTCCTTGGGAAAGAGGCCCCAAATTGGCTATCTAATACCAAGGGGTCAGCACTGAAATCATATGCATGCAAGTAACAAGTAACATTATGCAGACTGAGTGGGTTGTGTTTGTACACACATTCACACATACAAAAATGTAGCAACAATTAAAGAAATGGAGCCCATGAATTTGAGAGCAAGCAAGAGGGGTTGCATGATGAAGGTTGGAGGGAGGAAAGGGAAGTGGCTAACCATTATAATTTTTTTTAATTTCAAAAAAAATTTATAAATTGCAAAGGCAAGAATTCAAGATTTCATCATGCTATTCAAAATAGTGTAAACTTCTACTCATAAACTATTATTTTGTTTTGAAAGTTTTCATGTGATGTGAAACCCTGAATAAGCAAAGGATGCTGAAGCGGAAAGGAAGCCAAAAGAGGCCAATCAGAGGCCAAGCTTCTAAGGGGCTGAGAGGGGAAATAGCTGCTAAGGCCTCTAAGTTCATGCAACACCTGAATCTGAGAACTCAATCTTCTCCATTCACCTCATTTTAGGAAGAGATCTGTGATGCTGAGCTCCTGTAGAGGCCAAACATGGGATGCAGAAAAAAGCTCTTACACGGGGCTCACTGCCGATTTCATTTTCATCATCGGCTTGGTTGTACACATGTGAAAGACTCTCATGTCGGCTCGTACATCTCATTTGTAAAATGAATTATCCTAGACAACATTAAAGTTTCTTCTAGCTTTAATCTTCTATGATTCTGTGGCGTTTCTTTGTTATCTTCTCTAAGTGACTTATTCCCTACCACTCCCAGATAATCACAGAATATCTATTCTCAGTAATGATTCTTTGTCCTAAGAGAGTTTTTATCTCCACCTGGACAACTAATACTGTAAATTTGAAACAGATAACAATACAATGTAACATAAGATTAAATACAAAGAAAAGGGATTCAAAGAGGCCCAAGGGCTAGAAGTCGAATTGTAAAGGAGACTTTTAGTAGTAAGGGGAAGGGTGAATTGAAAGGACTGACCAGAAAAGCAGAGGCATAGAGCAGAGCTCACCTGATGGACAGCAAGAGTGAATGCTAAGGGTGGGAAGCATCCAGGAAGCCCCTTGCCTTCCTGTAGATGGGTAGGCAGACTTACAGAAGTGGGGGAAAATGGTCAAAGAGGCAGAATTCTCCAAGGCTCCAGGATAACATCTCTACTAGGAAAACTCCAGACAATTACCTTATCTAGTAATGATAAAAGTTGGTATGATCAACTTTTCAGTCTCTTTAGAAAGTCTGCACAGGGCTTAAGGAACTGAGGGAAGATAACAGAATTCACACCAGGAATTGGGAATCTTGCAAAAGATATAAAGTAGAATCCCAGAGGGTATCTGAGAAGAGGATGACCCCTCTCTTGCTGGCCCTCCTGAGATCTCCCAGGTAGCTGTATAGATGAACGATTACTACAAAATTAAAGTGTCATAAAAAGAATTCAGTACCACTGCCATCTCCAGGCTCTGAACCATCAGTGTGAAATATTCTGCCCATGCCTCATCTGTCTGGGAGGACATTGGCGCTGTGGATAGGAGCTAGGAATGTTTTCCTATCATTGAGAAAACAAATGATCCAGGGCCCTACTTGTCATGCAGAAGACACCCATGTGCATCTCCTCTGCTCAGACAAATGGAGGACACAAGCTGGAGAGGACTCTGGGTTGACCTGTGAGGAATGGGCTGTTTGGGATGTAACTTTATTGCTTTTTAAGAGGTGCTTATATGATGAGAGAATTGAAAACCTATCAAATTGTATGAGTTCTTAAATTCTCTCAGCTAAAATGGATTGACAAAGGTGCTGTGTTTCTGCTCTTAAACTGGTGTGTGTGTGTATGTGTTCTCTACATGTTTGTGCTTATGTGTATATTCATTGCATATATGTGCATGTGTACATGTATGCATGCATATTTAAGCCAGAGGTGAGCATCAGGCTAGTTCATAGATTTGTCTCCACCCTTCTGTTTAAGGCAATTTTCTCATCATACCTGGAAGTGGTTGATTTGACCAGCCTTCCTGGCCAGAGGGCTTCAGGGATCCTCTTGTCTCCACTGCCTCAGCACTGGGGGTTATTGATATATGCCACAAGTAGTCAGCTTTTTATGTGGGTGCTGGGTCTTCAAATTCAGGTCCTCATTGCTTGTATGATGAGAGTGCTCAGCTGATTGAAATGTCTCCCAGAAACCCCTCTAGACATTTTTTTTTTGTAGATATTACTTGCCAAAGCTACTTGGTTACTCTTAAAAAAATACATACAAGAGAAGCCTCTACTTTGTTGCTGCCGGTGATGGTGTAAACTGTTGGCTTGCATTGGCTTGGATTAGCCTACACCCTCATTGGCTTTTCTGTTCTTCCACTAACTGATTCAGTGTGGGTCTTGCTTTAGATAGTATTGTGAATTGGTTTTAGCTGTCACATAGACTCTAGCAGCACTTTGTCCCATGGCCATACTTATTCACAGTGGTATTTAGACACTAGACAAAACTGGAAAATATTTACTTTCTTCAATGTCAGCTCCAATAAAACTCTGCAAGACTCCTGCCTTCCATCCAGATGGCTACCTCAAGTCTCTTTCTACATACATATATATTTAAATGGGAGATTCAACATGTGGTAGAAAGGAGATCTCTCACTTGGAGAGACACAAGACATAGATGTTTCTTTCTTCATTATAAAGGACAAATGGGTATATCTTCTGGCAACTGTAATTACTCAATAAACAACATACACTCAGGAGATCCTCGAGACTGGGCATGGAGGCATAGACCCTAACTATAGATCTCTGGAGCTGAGGCGGGAAGATTAAGCTTCATGCATACCTGTGTCCAAAAACAAAATAAAACAAAAAAACACAAAAAGAATCATTATCCAGCTTAAAACTTAGCAGGGAACAATTCTCCTATGGAGGAGACTAGATACTAGGAGAGAGTGCTGAGATCCAGCTCTGGCCTGGATGAGCTTGAATAGTCAGTCTCTGTAGCTACACTTATTTCATCCATAACTAACATGAAACTCTCTACTGGATGATGTTTAAAAGCAAAATAATCAAATGATATTAAAGGCTAAGTGACCAACACTCAGAAAAGTGCTGCCCAGATGCATGATGGGGAGATGCAGTCAAGGCAAAGACTCCCACGCTCAGCACTAACAGAAAGAGTAGGAGGGTCGTAGACTCCTCCAGCCAGAGTCATGGATTGCTTAGAAGAGCCTAAAGCATGTTATTAATAATGCCTAGCCCAGGCTATGAGAGTATCTCTTGTACCTATCACTGTGAACCTATGGAGAAATATACTGGCTGCTATTAAAAGGGAGGTAGACCAGCCTCAAGACAAGAATGCAGCTAGTGAAACAGATGTGGCCAGGAGCATCTCTGAAGGTTGATGAAGAGGGAAACCTTGTTAAGCCCAGCATCAGAAGGGCCTGAGCTGTGCTGACTCTCCACAGCCCCCTCCCCAGCTCAGAAGTACCAACGTTCTCTAGGAAAGACTGAAGCAGACATAATCTCCTCTCAACTGCTCTTCTCTTCCTTGAAGAAAATCCAAGAAGACAGAGTGTTTCTGTGTTCAGCTCCTCTTAGTCATTCTACTGCCTGGTGTACAAAGAGACATGAGGAGACATGTTAGCTGGCCACTTCCATATAACAGTAGCAAACAACTTGGGATAAGATGGGGACCCAGACAGAGTTGAGGCTTAGAGACAGCAATGCCTTAGAACATGGGAAACACCTGTATGTTTATCTGAAAACTCTACCATTAGGTCCATCCATGTTCATGCCTATAGACTGTGCATAGATATCAGAGGATGTAGCCTTTATGAGCCCAAGCAGTAGTTATTGGATGCAGGGGAGAAAGCAAGAAGATATTTATAGCGTCTGGTTATATGGGAAGGACATGGGAAACTGGTGCCAGAAAAAGGGAAACCCCTTCATACTCCAGCAAAGCAAGGAAGAGCTGTGAACCCATGGAGGGACTTACTGGCTACTCAAGGAAGAGATGTGGAGTAAACTCGGGAGAGGAATGCAGCTAATGAAGCATCTGGAACAGATGTGGCCAGGAGCATCTCTCTGCAGGCTGATGAAGACAGACGCCTTGGTAAGCCCAGCACCAGGTGACTCTCTACAGATCCAGCCTGGCTCTCCTTGTCCCATGTACCTCTTAGGGAAAAGAAGAAAATTGGGGTGCATTGTCTTCTTTACCTACTGTTGGGTTTACCCAAGAGTATTTCCCCTTGCATAATTTAATACATTGATATAATCAAGATTAAACAAGAGAAAATTATTTCCTCCTTTGTCATACTGCCTTCTTTTCAATTTATGATTTTGCTTTTTAAAAGGGAAAAAACTTTATGCAGAATCTTCTCAGTGGATTACCTTAGGATGATCTTTTGTTACTCTGGCATGAAAGTGGATTTTCTCTTTGTCTTCTTTGAGCTGGGCTAGGCTAGAAGTTCACAGCCAGTCAGTACCATGATTATTGGCTCTAAATTTAAGGAGATTATGTGACTTGAGACTTCAGGGTTTTTCCCCTCCCTTCCAAAAAAGACAGGACTTAATATCATTTTTGACACTAAGGGCCAATGAGTCTATGACCTCATTCATGATCTAACCAGTGTTTTCTAAGCATCTATTGCATGCTAAGCGATGCAAGCATGAACATGTCTTAGTTCTTTCACATACTCTAGAAAAGATACCAGGTGAAAGACTGCCTGGGCTTCTAATGAAAGGTGCTAGAGGAGACAAGACAGAGATCCACAGGCCCACAATGTCCAGAGCATGACAGTAGACCTCTATAGACTGGCACTTTCCACCAGGGAAACAAGAACAAAAGTAAGGGCCCAGCACAATTCAGGGACAGAGGTCTAAACCTCAGATATGTGACAACCAGTTGGAAACTTGAGTTACTATCAAGGTTATCACTGGAAACATTGGAAATGGCATGAGAATACAGTTCCCATTTCTGGGGCGTGACAGGGGGAGGTGTAGGACTCCAGGTAGTTGTCAGAGACCAACAGCTAGAACTGAAGCATAGAAAAGGCTATCTCTGTGTCCTGAAACCACTGGATGAGAGTAACTTCCAAGCTTCCAATGTTGACTGGAAGCAGCCTTAGAGCCTGGCATTATAGAGATAAGATATAAGATGGGACAGTGCATAAATATAATAACAATAATCATTGCCAGAGCTAGCAATCACTGAGTAGTTCTGAACTGAATACATGCTAATTAGTTAGCGGGAGTTGGTACATGAGGAAACAGAGAGATCACATCTCTTAACTTGCCCCATTCAGGATCACAGAACAAAGCAATGCAAGTTTCTCATCATGTTGGAAACAGTCTAACAGAGGCCTCTGCTTAATCCTTGTAACTTTACATCTCAGGCTAAGTCACAATGTATAGATGCTTGCCCCACTACTTCTGAAGCAGGGAATGAAGGAGGTGAGTATTGCACTCATTTTTAAAGCCCTTATTTCAAAAATCTCTTCTCTTCGTATTACGTGGCCAAAGTAAGTCGCATGGTCACACTGACTCCAAAACACAGCAGATAAGCACATTTTATCATATGCCCAGCTGGAGAATGGGAGTCTTTATCAATCGTCCTTTCTCAAGCCACCTGGATTCTCAGAATCAGTAGGTGGAGAAACCAAGGTTCAAATCCACATTGCTTGACTCTATCTCCTAGTTTCCCTCTACTCTACAGGAGGAACTCAGCCATCTGGCAGTCTTTTGCCCCCTTCACATCCTACCCCATACTGTTCTTGTAGCTTCCTCTCTACAATCCATCTCAGGCTGTGGGGTAGGAGACAGGCACTAGGTGATTGATGCCTCCCAGCAATAGTTGGGGAAAGATTATCTAGCAGCATGTGCTGAAGGAGCTGTAGCTGGGAGCCTGCTCATAATAGCAATTGAAGTGCCGGTTTCTGCGGGGTTTGAAGTGCCAGGTCTCTAGGGCTTATTAATCCCACAGCAGTCCTGGGAGGGGCTCGTTGCTGCTTTTATTTATAACTCTTTGCTGTGCTCATCCAGCAAGGCAAGTCAGCTGCGATTATGTTCCAGGGACGCAGAGGCCTGGCTGCGATCCAGGCGAGGCCCGCGAGGAAGTTTCCTCCTCAGCTGGTTCCTCGGCTGCATTCATAAGGAGAAGTGAATAGAGGCTTTTCAGTCACGGTGGCGTGTGTGGGGATGCATGCATCAGGTCAGGAGGGACCGGAAGATACAGTCTTGGATCTTTACTAACTTCCTTAGTGCCAGCCATACAGGATGCTTTCTCCGTGATGTTCCCTCAGTAGTTCACAATGATTGTTTTCATCTTCCCAGAACTTACTGTCCTCTGACGCTTTGTCCCCGTGTCAGATTTTACGGCTTTTTTGTATGAAATGTTCTGTCTTCTGTAGATACAGAGAGTTCCTGCAAGCATAGGTTAGAACTAGTGCTTGGTGGGGGTCCTTTAGAGCGGGACACACAGTAAAATGTGAATGAAGTATCTGCATCTGCAGCCCCTGGAGCCTAGCCGCTTCTCTGAGCTCATCACCGGCCATCACTTGCTGGGCTTTCACTATGGAGAACCCAAGGTCCGAGCGACAGCTCATGCTCCTGACGGCTTCTCCTATATCCAGCCCATGATGTCCTTTAGCCTTGAACATCCTTGGCTTTAGCCTAGAGCACCCTTGCTTTCTGCCCTGTCAACAGTCTATCTCAACCCCCCTCTTTGTGCCAACACTGTCCCTTGCATAGTTTTATTACAGAAATAATTGATTTCAATGAGTTGTTTGCCTGTTTCCCACTGTACTGAGAACTCTCTGAGAAATATATATACATATATATACATATATATTCTCTGAGAAATATATATACATATATGTGTATATATATACATATGTATATATGTATATATAATTTATATAGTATTAAATACAATGTTTTCCTTAAAATAATATAAATTATTATAAAACCCATTTTGACCAAAATATCAACATTTTATTTCCCTTTTCAGACTTAAGCTACACAACTGAACTGGATATTTGATATAAATGCAAAAATAGAGTGATTACTGTAGATAAGTAAATTAACACAATGTTCACTCCTTCTGGTTACCTCATCTGTGTGTGTGTGTGTGTGTGTGTGTGTGTATGTGTGTGTGTATCCAGTAAGAGCACCTCAAATCTAGTCTTTACAAAACTGTAACATGCAATACAAATACTATTCATCAACGTCTTCAAATTTTAAATATAGAATCAGTGACATATTGAGTCATACTGATGTTCAAAGCAATAAAAAGAAAAACATAAAACATAGGTTCTGGCTTGAGGATGTAGCTGTGTTGGTAGAAGGCTTGTCTTACATGCACGAGGCCCTTTGTTTAAATCTGAATACCACCAAAAATATGGATATCTCATTATTTCATTTTTTGAAATTTTATTCATCTATAGTATTTTATGCATATTTTTAAAATATTTTTTGTTTTATCAAAGAGTGAATAGGACCAAGGAGACTGCTCAGTCAGTAAAATGCTTGTTGTACATGTATGAAGACCAGAGTTTGAATCCCTAGTGTCTGAATAAAAATCAAGCTCTCCTATCTCTGGGGAGTCACGAAGCATGGGGAATCCTGGGAGCTTGCTAGCCAGTTAATTTTATGGAATCAAAGGTTCATTGACAGACTCTGTATCACAAATAAAGTGCAGCCTGAGAAAAACTTGAGGTCAACCACTAGCCTCCACAGGCATGCATGTGTACCCATAGCTGTCATGCACACTCAGCTGTCTACATAGATCTGCACATATGACCATGTATGTATACTTTCATACATCAGATACAAAAATAAATATAGAAACAGTGCCGCAGAGTTGGGTAGGATCCAGGTAAGCACCAGATGAATGGGCGAGTCAGGAAGTGCGTGGGTGAGAGAGAGCTTTGGTGAACGGTTGGGAAGCTTTTCCAGCTCCATTTCCCAGAGTTCCCATGTATAGCTTTATAACTTCTCATGTATCCTTCCCCACTCCTTTTCCTTCTCTGCCCAAACTCTTTCTTAAGTTCAGAGAGATGGAACAAAAGTAAAGCAATGTCCCAAATTGGGACAGGCTAGGATGTTTTGCTCAGTGAACCGGAACTGGAAGTCAGGGATCTATGATTCAGGACAAATTTGGCGTGTATGGAACAGTTGTTTAGTGGCAGAGTGCCACCCTTCCTTGATCCAACTCTACTTGGTAGCTGTTTTCTTATTGGCTTTGGCCACTGGTGTCACTGAATAAGAAAGTAGCACTTGGAGCAGAACTATCCCACCCCCAGAATCACAGAACAGCCACTTCTAGGCAGAGGTCATTAGCCTTCGTTGAAATGTGTTCTTGGACTTTTTACATATCTGTATCACTGTAGGTGAATGGCAAGAACTGACCTGGCACTATGCTGAGAGCTATTCTTTTCTTCAGGAAAGCCTTACTGAAGGCTGGTGGGAAAGGCACCAGGCCCAGAAAGAGAGGACTTGGATTTGGGCCCATTTCTGTTTACATAGGTGGTGTGACCTGATAAAATTATTTTACTACTCTGAGCGCCAGTCCATTCATTTGTAGAAAGATGTTGTCTATAAAATTATGCTTTTCAGAGTCTATGTGAGGGAGCCTTTATGTTATTAGCAGTTATCTCAGGGGCCAATAGTAGGTGTGTGAAGAAGAGGGAAAGCTGTTCTCTCCCATGAAGAGCTGCTACCCTCTGACCAGTTAGTATAGTCCTTGGTGGGTGGTATTTATGTTAATGAAAACAGGCTTTTCCATTTTTTTAATGCTTTAATTTTTTTAATTTATTGATATATTTATTTACATTTCAAGTGATTTCCCCTTTTCTGGACCCCCACTCCCCGAAAGTCCCATCAGTCCCCTTCCCTCCCCCTGTTTTCCCACCCAATCCTTCCCACTTCCCTGTTCTGATTTTGTTCTATACTGCTTCACTGAGTCTTTCCAGAATAAGGGGCCACTCCTCCATTCTTCTTGTACCTCATTTGATGTGTGGATTATGTTTTGGGTATTCCAGTTTGCTAGGTTAATATCCACTTATTAGTGAGTGTATACCATGATTGATCTTTTGAGTCTGGGTTACCTCACTTAGTATGCTGTTCTCCAGCTCCATCCATTTCCATTTTACAAAGGAGTAAGCGCTGCCTAAGAGGATGTTGGACGTTCCTCCAGGTCACTCAGCTAGCCAGGTGAGCACATCTAGCTGGAGGTGTGGCAGTGGCAGAGTCTCTACAAAGCCCGCATTACGGTGACTTAGCGTGCAGGAGACTTCCATTTCAGCCTCCTCTCTATTCTGCCTTTCTGAATCCAATGACTATCCAGAGTCAGAATCCACCTTCTGTCATTCATTCTAAGCCTGCGATTGGGGGAGCTGAGGGTTTGTGGTAATCTTCTGAGCTGAATTGGGGACACAGAACATTTTCTGTTTTCATTCAATGATTTGTTTATAGGTACATTTTCTTGAAGGAAAAATCATGTGGATGTAATGCGGGCTTTGTAAAGAAATAAGTCTTTGATATTTGGTTGTAAAATAAATGTCAGGATAAAATGTTTGAGAAAATAAAGAGCTGTATATGAAATTACTTCCCACAGAGCTGTAGAATACTGAGGGACGATGCAGCATGTGCTTCATTACTTAGAGTAAATTTGCTACGTAAGGAAGGGGCTGCCATACACCGGGCACCTCAATCCAGAGGACTGCAATCTCCTTGCCAGGTGTGATAGCAGAGGAGTTTCACATTGTGCCAGCCACAAGATTTATCTCATTATTTAAAGACCATCCCAAGTAGGTGACCATCAGCCCTTAACTGACGTGACCAGCATCCAGTGGCTCTGTGAGTCTCACTATACTACTAGAGTACTCTAGTCAAAACAATCACTTTTTCCACATTAGATTCACTAAGCAGCGTTATCCACAGGGCTGTCCTGTATGCAGAAGGCACCAGGCAGGAACAAGTGATGAAGTAATATGTCAGGGCAAAAGAAAGGGGCAGAAGAATCAAAAGCAAAACAGAGAGTGAAAGGGCAGCGCCCATAGAGCACTCGGTGTCTCTAAATGGGATCGCCATGACTGTAAATAGACTCCCACACAATATTCAACTCTCCTCTAGGTTGGCATGAGTTGTCCTTCAGAGGCCATTTTAAAAAGCCCTTCTTCCTTGGGGAAGCTGGTCACCTAAGACTCGGTGGCTGTCCCTTTCATATTCTTCCAATGCTATGTTTACCACATGATTAGACACACAGGGCTGGGTGGGCATTGCTTCATTACTGATCACCTTTTCTAGAACAGTTATGCAGGATTGTAACATCCATGTAACTTACTGTTTTGCAGAACTGTGCACTTAGGTCACATAAATGCTGGACTTCTGAGCAACATCAGTTGTCTGTCCCTGTGTGATGCCAAATATCTCTTTATTTTAAAACACAGAAAAGACCAGGAAACCGTTCTAAACCTGTCTCAATTAGTGATAGAAAAGGGGGATGATAGGGAAGGGAGGGGGAAGATAAGGAAAAGGAGGGAAGAAGAGAGAGGGGGGGAGAGAGAAACAGGTTGCCAAAGCAGAAACAAGAATACTGAGTTTTGTTTTATTTCATTTTTTTGTTTTGTTTTTTTATGTGGTTGTTCTGAGGGCAGCTCCTGTCTTGTCCGATGGCTTAGTGCACTGCACCATTGGTAAGCCCCACTCCCACCATCATGGAATCAGAAAGATGTGCCTTTAAAATCCCCAGTCAGAAAATGGCTGAGAGCCCTTTCTCAAACTATTTCATTGCTCCTCAGCCTTCTCATTCATAAGATGGGAATGAATTTGTTTGGCTGTTATGAAAATTAACAAGATGTCACTATCTCAATATTCTTGACACATAGCAAACACATTTTCCCTACCCTGTGAGTTTGCTCCAGAACCTCTACACGAGCCACTTTTACAGAAAACGGCAATTGACAGGCTTAGCGCTTAAGTCTGAGAACTTAAGTTCAAATCCCAGTTCCATATTTATGACTGATGGGACTTTGGGACAATTATCTTACCCTCCTTCTATCCCTGGGCCTCTGTCTGTGATATTTGTTCGAGCCTTTTATTTTCCTGCAAGGAGTAACTGTGCCCATTTATCAGGTTTTGTGAAGAGGGATGAAGAATTTGATATGAATAAAGATCTCAGAGCACACATTCCGGTCTTAGGAGCTCACTTTTGTTAATATCAGTGTCACTGAGTAGGAAGCAGTGAATGGGAGGCTGTGAAATGGCGACCTGCAGGCACATTCCAGCCCAGGCTGCTTCCATGTGTCCATGCTTCCAGACAGGAAGTACCAAGGCAGCCTTCTCAGAGCCGTGAGGAGATGGAGCGATGTTCATTTGCAGTTAATATATATTCAGCAGTACTAATTAGTTATAAGCCCCAAAGGCTAAACATAAATTAAGCCAGTCCATTTAAAAAAATGGAGCTGTGGACTAGTAATAATGTTGACAACTTTTTTCATTGTTGTTCTCATTATTGTGAGACTGAAAATATTGACAGTGGCCAAGGTTGTCTGTGAACAGAAGATCCTCAGACCTTGTATCTAGAGTCACAATGTGATATAAGCATAAAATAACAAGTACTTCCTGGTGTAAATCTCAGGTTTTCAGAACCTTCGATGTGACTGACATTTTTCAAACACCATGCAGTCAGAGTTAGCAGGAATTTTCTAAGCCTGCCATAATGCGTTGGTTTAAAACAATAGCTGTTTTATTGTCTCACAGGTCTAGAGTCTGAGGATGCAAAGCGAGCCTGTGAACAGGGTCATGCTCTCCAGCCTTGCCAAGGGAGAATCCTTCCTGGCCTTAGCAAACATCTGTGTTTGCCACGATTTCTGGCACAGTTGAGATTTTAAATATATCACTTCACAATATATCATTTTACATATATCACATATATAGATATAGATATATATGATCATATATATCACCGACTGTCTTCTCCCTGGCTTCCTGTGTTCCTCCCTCTGTGCCTGCATATCTGTATCCCTTCTTATATGGATGACAGTCGCATAGGATGAAGGTGCCTATACCCTTGCTTATTTCACTTTATGGTACCCATGGAACTCTAAGTAAGGTCATAGTCTCAAGAGCTGGGGTTAGGGCTTCTCTGCACCTTTATGGGGAGATACACTTTAATTCATGGCACCAATAGAGATTCAAGATCTATATTGTGATTTGCTTTTCAGACAAGGAATCTAAACCTCTGCTCATTCAGGCTCCATGGCTGTCACTTGGAGAAATCCCTTCTTTCCTCAAAACAGGTTGGGTGTTGTCACTTCTTGTCCTTCATTGTGTGGACCCCAAAGACAGAGCTCAGGCTGTCAGGCTTGGCTCAATGACCCCCAGTCTTTAGGTTGTGGAGTTACGGTTGTCTAGCCACTTTTCTTTTTGCTTTCTTTTATGTTTTTTGCTTGTTTGTCTGTCTGCTTTTAAGTTAAGACCTTGTTATACAGTCTAGGTTGGCCTTACATCATTGGTCTGCTGGTCCCTTGGCTCTGAGTGCTACAGTGACAGGCACACTTTCAAGTTGGGGTTTTTTGGTGACGTTGGTGGATCGTCTACTTCGCTGGAGATGTTCCTTTCCTTTTCTGGATTTGTCCCCTCTAAACTTCATGTAGAAGTGTAATTGCCACTGTAATGCCATTGAAAAGTGGTTAATTGTTGAGAGGTGATTGCTCCCCAGTTTTCTGCCATTTTGAATATACAAATCAATGCTGTTATGGTACTGAGCTCATTGGAGCAGAAGCGAGTTTGTCATTTTTTAAAAATGGCAGGTTTATCTCTATCTTCTGTTTCTGCTCCTCCCTTTGTTTGTCAATCTCTGTGGCTAATCATCACTTTACTGTCCCCCGGTATGCCCCTGCCTCAGCTCTCACAGGGATTTGACTTTGAGACTCTAAAACGAGTTCAATTCCAACCTGCCTCTGACTGGTCTAGCCGGCCTCCATGCTGGTAAACTGTAGACTTTTTCTGGGCTGTGTAGTCAGGTTTGTGGGATCTCCTTCTGTTCCCTTGGTAAGCCCCAAGGAGCATGGGGAGTGACAGGAAGAGACGGTATTGTCCCAGGCCCTCAGTCTATCTACACCTGTCCTGCTGATTTGGATTGTTTCTGCTCCTATAACAGAAAACTTGAGGCTAGTCAATTTATAAGGAGTAAAAACTATTTTCTCACTATTCTGAAGTCTGAGGTGGCCTAGAATAAGACACCAGCAACTGGTGGCAGCCTTCTTTCTCTACCATAGGAGGGCAGAGAGCATCATTTAGCTAACCTCAAAGGTATCTGATACCACATCAAAAGCAGGGTCAAAAGGAACTGTATATAAAGGAAAACTCATGACAAAATATTCAGAATATTGTTCTGCCTTTGCTTTTGAAACCAGAAAGAGGGTCCTTCTGATAGCTCCCAGAGTCTGTGAATTTAGTTGGTTGATGAGCCCTTTGAACCCCTGTAGGGTTGCCTGGTTTTACTATAGTCTAGGACCAGAAAAGATCTCTAATTCTGACCCAGGCGTGATATTAACCCCCCCAAGGATGAATGTGGATGTATGGATAGGAGTTTGCTTGTGACTATAACACAAGTTCCTCATCTTGGTACCCAGGAACTACACTGCTCAGCACCACTAGCTATACATAGGATCATTTTATCCATTCTTTTACATTTTTAAATCTGCAAAATGACAACCCAAGTGAATTAAGAAACTTTGCCTTAAAGATGCCAAAACGTCACTGTCGTGGAGACACCGGAAGACCTTGTTCTGTGTAAGCATCGGAACACCCCCATGGATTCTCTCTTTACCCCCTCCTGAGGAGAGGATTCCTTACACTTCCCGATCAACAGATTGTTTTTCAACTATAAATATCCATTTTGGAGGAGGAGCTGGACATGTGCAAATGCTTGACCCCAGGAAACCCCAATCCATCTGCTCATGGCTGCCGAAGATAGAATTTCTGACGAGCTAGGACCTGCCTCTTTGCCAAGAGACTTCAGCAATATGCCAAGGGAGGATCAGCTTCCTGTTCTGATGGGTCTGAGCTTCTTTTTTTTTTCTTCCCGAGACAGGGTTTCTCTGTGTAGCCCTGGCTGTCCTGGAACTCACTCTGTAGACCAGGCTGTCCTGGAACTCAGAAATTTGCCTGCCTCTGCCTCCCAAGTGCTGGGATTAAAGGCCTGTGCCACCACTGCCCGGCAGGGGTCTAAGTTTCTGAGGCTTACTCAAGAGACTCCTTCTCATGTAGCTATAGCACACACTTGCCCTGAAAGAAGACCCTGGCCATACAGAAAGCTAGGCCTGAGGTCCCTGGCTGTGTTCTAGGGGATGTCACTGCTGCACTGACTACCTAAGCTATACCTGGTCCAGCCTCACACCATGCAGGAGTTTCTTTGAGTTTTAAAAGGCAGCTGTCATGCTTGCACCGCTGAGCTTTCAGGTTTGATGACTGGCCTGGCAGGGTTCCCATTTGGAAACCTGAAAGGACTTACTGTCAATCAGATCCAGGCACCTTTCAGATAAATGTTTGTTTTCAAAGAAGACTTCCTGAGGATGTTGAAACCCTTTGTTCTTCCTATAAAATCTACCCAGATTCTCCCCGTCCTCACAATGGAAAAACAGCACTGTGAATTTAAATAAATCCATATGCCATAGGATGATGGGGGATCAGAAAAATATGAGCGCTCCTTGTTTTGACCCTCAAATACAAAATCCACCCAGCCTGTCCTCTCCCTCTCCGATTGAAAATAAGAGTAGGTAAAATGTTATGGACATTTAGAGCCTACAAAATGAAATTTACCAAGAGGATTCTTTGAAAGTGGGTAAAGAGTCCCACAAGCTTCCTTAGGCTGAGCGTTGCAGAAGGAAGAGCGCATACTCCACGAGTCTGCCATGATCATAACGTAGTAAGACTGCTTGCTGTTCTTGTGTGGCTCATTAAATAGCCTTAAAGATAATTCCACGAGAAGTTCAAAGGATATGTTGAGCAGTGGGAGAATCGGCTAAGGCATTACTTTGAATGACAGCTTTCCCTGGGTTTCCTGTAAAAAGTTAATCACATCTCATATGCAAATAGATACCCCCAGGTATACTTGTCTGGCTTCATTCATTTATTGAAATGGTATTTCTGAGACCTTACCCAGCGTGCCCCACCAAGTCAAGTGCTGTGGGGCATATAGCAAACATGGTCCTGTTCTTCTGACTCTGCGATCTTCTCAGAGGGGTTAGGTTGGTAAAGCACAAAACAGTTGACTGACGTGGCAAGACTGAATTTGTCAAAATAATTCACCATGTCTCAAGAAAGGAATGTCAAACTGCCTTGCATCAGCTACCCAGAACCTCCTCCCCATTTTTCTACCCCCCCCCCCCCCCAGTATTATCTGTCTGTCCAAATCAGTTTCTTGGTGTGAGAGAGTTCTGGCTCCACTCTATGAGAGAATGCCTGGACAGTGGAGTCCTCTTCTTTGGCTTTGTCTTCTCTTTCTTATGCTTTTTGGATTTTAGCATCTTGCAAAGGGTTCTCTGGTGTGTCTAGGTTGCCATGGGGACCAATAACATCCTTAAAAACAGAAGCTGACCGTGGAAGGAAAAGTGGGAGGGGGAAAGAAAATGAATGGAAGGATAAAAGGCAGAACCTACCAGAGATACGGATCAGAGTTTCCCCAAGGAGGAAAGACAGTAGAAAATAAGGAGTTGGGGGGGCGGGGGTTAGGTCTGGAAATCCACCCTGGCCTCTCAGTTTCCTGCCCTGTGTCCTCCTGGTCATTTTACAAACTACCATACAGAATTCTAACTTTATCCTGCATCCCAGGACGCTCTGTGGGTTACCACAGATGCAAGCAAAATTCAAGCTCCCAACTTTGACCATTCATTATCCATACAACTTCCCTGTACCGTCTGCCCATTGCTGGAGCTCACAACTTGTAGTTACCTAAATGCATTGTTTTCTTGGTCAAGCCTTCCCTTTTTTCTAGACTGCATTCACCTCAGGAACTCACCCACTCACCAGCTCCCTATAGAATTTGTCTCCTTCCCTTGACTCTTCCTCATCCCTACTGCATATAGCACTCCCTAGTCCTTATAAAATGCCTTGTATTGTATGATAACTCCACAATTATTGAATCTTAATTGCAATAGAATAAGAAGGAAAGGTGGGAGAGAGAGAGGGAGAGAGAGAGAGAGAGAGAGAGAGAGAGAGAGAGAGAGAGAGAGAGAGAAGGGGAGAGAATGGGGAAGGGGAAGGAGGTGAAACAGGAAACAAATATGGTGAATCCCTTTATCTTCTGGTCTAGAATAAACAAGTGTTTATAACGAGTTATCATTAATGAATTTTAGTTATATTGCTCACTTGAGACAATTATCTGGATAAAACGCTGAGTGGTGGTGGAGAGGCACATTTTTTTATTTAATTTTTGAGATTATAATGTAACTACATTTCTCTCCCCTTTCCTCTCTCCAAGCACTCCCATATGAGAGGCACTTCTTGACACTTGGTGGCATTGCTGTGGGCAAGGGACTGGGGTGATAGCTTCAGTTCTTGGCAGGAAAGAAGAGAATTTTCTGCCCAGAAAGAGTTTAACTCCACTAAAGCTGTCGACCACCCTACCCCTGGCTCCAGCATCAGAGACTGCAGAAGCTGTTCTCCCTGCCTGCCAGCCACGGGGTTGGCATCTCCAGACTGGCTCTCATTCAAATGCCTCTCAGTGACAAGTGCAATAAAAGTGGCAAAGTTCAGACTGGATTGCCATGTGTTCTCATTCTAGCTTGGCTCTGGGGTCTCCTCATTAAGTCACATCCTGACCCACTTTGGAGTCCAGGGCCAGAGGCAGCAGGGAACTGGAGGCATGGCTAATACTAGAGCCTCCCTCTCATGCATTGGTGGTCCTGCTGTGATGCATTCATGTCCTTTCTCCCTGCTGTTGCAGGGCATCTATCTGGGTAATGTGCCCATCTTTCTGCCCCTGTCATTTTCACCTTCTTTCCATTGGGCTATTTGCACTGTTTATATTTTCTGTCTTTTCTGTTTTATGGGCCCTTTCCATCCAGAGCATCTATCCTGTTGAGACTGCGGTCTATTTATATTCCTTGCAGTGGCTAGCCTCCCTTTCCTTTTAAATCTCCTTTATCAATCTTGTTTACCTTCTCTATCAGCCCTTTCATCTTGCAATTATCTAGTTATCCATACAGCTAAATTGCCCTCCCCCTCCATCTCTCTCCTTAGCTTGCACATGGATCTACTTGGAGCCTTCCTGCTTTATGCTTAGCCCCTATGTCCTGCGTTTGACCAGTGACCCCTGTTCAACTCCCTTGGGCAAAGCCTGGTCAGCCAGACACCTGCTGCTGTAGACCATTTACTACTAATACCAGGAGCTGACATGCACTGGGCATTCTGCTCATACAAGACCCCAAGCTGGGTCTTCATTTCCTGTGTGCTGCAACTTCTCTAGGCAATTTCCTCCCACATTGCCGAGGAGGGCTGGAGGCTCAGGGAGGTGAAGTAAGTAGCTGAAGGTCACACAGTTAATAAGTGCAATATTGACAGCCCACTCCTAGTTATCTACATGAGCAATGGCATTGATAATCTTTGCCTGCGGGGGGGAAAAATGTAAAACTCGGGCCTAATAGGCTTGGGAATTCAGCATCTGGGGCAGCACATTTCCCTCTTGGTGCAGCTCTGCTGTAGCTGATAATTAAATACGGGGCAGGAAAAGCTAATGTGTGGGATATCGGTGCTGCAGATTCTGAAACCATGAAATCCTAACATGGCCTTCCATGAATGTGTCATGGAGGCAGTGTGGCTTCCTGCAGGAGAAAGGCCTGTGTCATGGCTACCAGCCTCTGTCCCAGCTCTGCTGTCCCAAGCTCCCATCTATGACACTTTCCATTTCACACAGCCACGCTGACCAAGCTTTTATATGGTGCTAAAAAAGCACCTAGTAAATGCTGAAGGATGGCGCCCCAAGATTTCATGGCCTGGAATAAGCCTTGGAGAGATCACTGAGTAGCATCCAGTGATGATTAGTGTTAATTGCCAACTTGACAGAATCTAGACTCATCTGGGAGGTGGGCCCTGGACATACAGCTGGAGGAGGGGAGGATTATCTTGCTTGTGTTAACTGATATGGAACTATCTGATATTTTTATTATGGTCAGGAGTATTTACTGACAAGGGATCCAGGCTTACAGGAAATAGAGAAAGCAAGTGGTGTGCATCCATCGCTCTGTGTTCATGATTGTGGATTTGATATGACTGGCTTCTTCAGGCTCCTGGAGCCTTGGCTACCTCACCATGATGGCTGTACCACTCACCTGTGAGCCTGCCCAAACCCTTTCTCCCTTATATTGCTTTTGTCGGGTATTTCATCTCAGCACCAGGGCAAGAAACTAAGACAAGCCTCCCTTTCCATGTGCTAGATAGCAAAGAGATTCCAGAGAGGAAATGGGATGACAGGGAGGCGAGTGAATCATCAGGCCATTTGGACAGTCAAGCAAGCAAGCAAGCAGGCAAGCAAGCAAGCAAGCAAGCAGTCAGGCAGGCAAGCAAGCAAGCTTGGTGAGCTAAACAGGGATCGGAAGGACAGAGAAAAGCAATAAAGAAAGGAAGGCTAGCGCGATATGGGGGAAGCTAGTGAGCTCTCCGAAGGCAGTATTCTGAGTTTTCCCCTATCATGAAGAGTTGGGTATGACCTCCCTTGCCAGGGTGCATGCTCCTCCCCCATGGCCACCTGCTGTATAGAATCCATGTTTAACTCTGAGCATGGACTTTCTTCCCTAACAGATTATAGCAATGGAAGACCCCCTAATCATAATCCATATAGCCTCCAGGAATGAATTGAAACCCCCAGGGGACCTTGCTTTCTTCCCTAATCACTACAGTTTTATGCTAAGCCTTAAGGGGTTTGTATAGTCGAGAGGTAGAAAGCTCAGTCACTTACATAGAGCAGGGCAGTGAAGAGTTAGCAACACATCGTAGGTGAGATCAGCATTGACTGGGGGCACGGAAAGGGGTGGTGGAGGGGTCTTATCTTGGTATGAGAGATGAAGAAGGCTCCGTGGAATAGGCAGCATTTATGCTGGGTCTTTTAAAATACAGAAGATTCATGCAGACGCTCTAAGTGAATGGGCTGTAACGAGGTGCAGGGATGCTCGTGAACTATTTCCTAGCTTGGGGTGATGAACTGGGGATGTTAATAGAAGAAGGGGAGAGAAGTTGTTTTGTGTGAAGAGCTGACTTTGGGAAGGATACATTATGCCACGGCTGTGTCTTTGTAGCCACTGCATTTGGCACAGCCATGGTTGGTCCTCAGAGAACACATCCAGTTGTGTGTGATGCACTTACAGAAGTAATCATGACAGAAATGCTGCTTTCGAGACCCAGCATGGTCACCATGAGGCTGAGTGTCAAGAACCAGAGCCCTGAAGCTGAGTACATTTCTCACTATATGCCCCCCACCCCCATCTTTCCAAACGCTCACCACCTGACTCTGTACCTCTTTCAAATGAAACAAGATGCACATTGCCAGGCTGATGGAGGCTCCCTACCCAGACTGATGGAACCCGCCGCACAGAAGTAATTTCTTGTTAAACTTCTATCCAGTGAAATCCAGCCACTGCACACAGCAGGCCCGGCTGTGCCGGTACTGCCATCCTGCCACCGAAGCACTAGGGAATAAAGGAAAATGCTTAGCATTAAATTTCATGTAAATCAGACTTTATTTGCTCTGGTGACAGGTTATTACCTTCTGCAGGGAATGAGGGGAGAAACGGCTGCCGCTGGAGACACAGTTCCCCAAATGAGCTTCCGTAGCTGCCTGTGGCGGGCAGGGCATGTCTAGCTCACCTGCTTTGCCGCACCTTCCTCTCCCCTAGCTTCTCTGTAAATGGCCAATGTCTACAGGCTCCAGATTTTCTTAGCATGGTAGCCCTGCCTACTCAGCCTTCCTGATGCTTCAGGGATGGTCACTATTTATGTGGCCTTGCACACTAAGTACATCGGGCAGGGTTCACCTTGCTTTGTGGTTCAGTCTGTCTTCCCCCAAGAACATTCTATATAGCAATGCCTACCTCACTAAACTCATTTAGGCTCAGCTCAACTCCAGAACTTCCAGTCTTTCCTCGCCACCCAGCCTTTGCCACTCCTCCCTTTGAGTTTTGTTCATCTTTTTCCCCTGGTCCACCTCTCTTGACTGATACACTTCTATAAGCAACCAGCATGTTTATTGAGAAGCTGTGTACTTAAAATGATGGTTTGCTTCTTCCCATGTATATTACTTATTTCTTCAGCCAGGCTGTGACAGATTCAAGGGAGAGGTCAGTACCCAATGTGTTAATATCCACCCAGAATAGACATTCTGCCTTCTATGAGACAAGGCCTTCTTCCACAGCACAGATTCTAAAATTGGCTATCAGGATGAGCTAAGATATGCTTTAAAAACAAATGCCATCAAACTCTCATGGCTTAAAATAATAAATTATTTTTTCTTAAAATAATAAATTTCTTTTTCTTTTCAGTGCATATTTATTTCACAAACTAGTAGTCTTTGCTTATTTTAATCAGTTGTAGACTCAACTTGAATCCCTTGGGAAGGTCTCACTTTGGTTGTGTCCTGAAAATGGCAAAGATCACCTCCACTTAAAGCCACATAGCTCCACCAAGCAACAATTGACCAGAAAGTATAGTTCTACCATGTTTTCCCAAAGGCTCAAAATACTCAGGAGCACCAATAGCCTCTCCAAAGTGTTTTATTACTAAATTAATTAATTAATTAATTATTAATATGTGGTAAATGTGCTACATCCATTTATTTCTGCGATTGTATCACTACTTTGATACATGATAGATAGATATTCAATATATACCAGTGCTGGTGCTAAGTCTCATTCTGAGCCTTCATCCTTACATGGAGTTCAGCGCATGTGTTTGCTCGTCTTTCATCTGTTTCCTTGTTATAGATCGCATCATCTGTGCAGGAAACCAGCTTGCCTTACTGCTCTGCATAGACTCAGGATTAATATTACTTGGGTGTATCCTTTCAACACCATCGGAGAGGCAAAGAGGCTTCCACCATCTATAAAACCTGTTTACTGATAGTACATAGACACTTTGAAAAGTATGTGTACAGAAGGTGTGTGTGTGTGTGTGTGTGTCCAGGAAACAAGGGAAGATAGGAAAACAGAAGGCAGTTCTGTACTTGATGGGTGCCTGTCCCCCACTGCTAGTTAATCAGCATCCTCACATTGGATATAGCGTCTGGTCATGGGAATTGGGAGTGAGAGAGTCTGGGAAACTGAGGTGCGGTTCCTCGTCTGACCCCCTGTGATCCATCTCTACTCAGCTCTTTCTGTTTGGTTCTCTTTTATCTCTCTTTTCTTATTTCTCTACTTTCATTGTCCCAACCTTTTTCTATAAACTGTAGTAGCAGATAAGAAATGCAGACAGGAAGAGTTGGGGAGAATGGAGAAGGTTTGGAGACTTTGAGGCCAGGCCTAGGTCATTAATAGCGAGGGGCCTGTTTTGAGGTTTTGTTTTGTTTGTTTGTTTCTGTTTTCCCTTGATCACATTTCAATATATTGGATTGAATTTGGGCCCTCTGAAAACAGAAGTTTGCTCTTGAGACTCACATCTAGGGAAGGTCCCTTTGGCTAGATGCCCCACAGCTAAAGAAAAGGGGAAAATACTATAAACTCTGCCACCAGTTATGTGCAAGGCCTAGTTTGGGCTTTCCTAGCAATTCTGATTGAGGATGCACTTCAGAGAAGGCAAAGCCTCCCCAGCAGCATTGTTGCCTCTGAAACTGGATGCCTGCCAAGTTCACCATCTGTGCCCTAAGGCCAGAGCTATGCACCGCCAGCCCCTGCATCAAACCCCGCCCTTATTCCACAGCCCCTAGCTGGCTCTGGGAATTTGCCAGGGCCTCAGACTGAATCATGCAATCGGATAAGCTTTGCCAGGTTTATGGCTGGTAATTTATGGCTTTCTTTAGCAACATCTATCACACTGTACAGCCGTTAATCCCCGAGTCTTTGCCCACTTTGCAGAAAATAGCTTGCAATTCCTTACAGTGTAGCATTTGCTAACTTACCTGTCGTGCTGTCAGGGTGGGTGGGCGTGACGGGCCACTCTCCATTTACTTCTTTCCATCTTACTTTGCTTGGTGAGGCTTTCGCCCTCTGGAAAACAGCAGCAAGGATCTCTATTATCTACCTCTAGTTTGCTCTCCCACGAGGCTGCCTCAGTGGCCTCTCCATGCCTAACCACCAAGAAAATGATAGGATGCTGAAGGAGAGGTGGGCTCTGACCTTGGCAAGGGCTGAGTGTTCTCCTGGCACCAAGGAGGGAGTCGATTCCAGAGGACACGTACCTCTTAGCCCTTGTGTAAAGCCATGGAGGAAGTGGGTGGAAAACCACCAGGAGTTGGAAGTGTACACAGTATGCACTTCCAGGCAGTGGGAAACAATAGCTAAGTTTGTCTAGGTGTGTTACCCAGAGGGTCAGTTAAGACTACTGAATGTTATGAACCAGAGCATCCAAAATGATATACAAATACATTTGACTCCAGGAGGAACTTTGGAGTATTTTTACAGTCAACAGTTAAACTTAAGCTATTAAAATTAAGATTTTTCTTATCTTAAGGTATGTTTCCCTGGGCAAAAGAAAAGGTCACTTGGGAAACTATAAATTATAGAGAGTGAGGTTAGGTAAGGCAAAATCATTTAGATTGAAATCATATGGGGGTAGAGTGGGATATATAGATATAGCTATAAATGTATGTATTCTAGAGTGCATAAGAATTTACATAATAACATAACATAAAGGAAGATATGGAACAAATATGCTAGAAGGGAATACACCAAAGCAATAAAATAATTAAATGCAAGTATTGAGATACACATATAAATATTTCATGCATATTTTATGTATTATATAGACTATAAGCACATATAATATATGTAACTTCTAATTTATTAGTTTCTGTGCTTTTTAAGTTTTCTACAATAAACACATTTTTGCACTTGAAAATAAATGCAAAGCCATAAATAAATGATGGTATTTATTATTGACTGATTGGAGTTACACTGAGGGCAGATATTCTCTGGTATACCTTCCTAACAGTACCAGGAAAATATCAAAATGTATATTATGTGGCCATTTTAGCTAGTCCATTCCCGGTAGAGACCTTGTTTTCACATGAAAGCTTATGACCTCAGCTTTCACTGTCCATATTTCTATCAGCATTGTTATCCTCTGCGTCCTTACTAGAATGGCCCAGCCATCTCTGCACATGGCACTCCATATCTCCTCTAGCAACAAACCAGTTTCAAAGGCCTATGGGCTGGGTGATCGGGTTTATTATAATAAACCTCCCGTCCCCTGCTTGGTACCAGTTTTCTGTATTGGTTACTTTTACCAGACAGAATACCCTATCGGAGCAAACGAGAGGAAGAAGAGTCTATTTTAGCTCATGTGTTGAGGGAATACACATCAGGTAGGGAAAGCATATATTAGCTGTTGATACCACAGTGTGGGAATATGCAGCTAGAATTTCAACCTCCTTGTATCTTGGCAGAACAGAAAGCATAGAGATGTTTGGAAGTAGAGCTGAGCTGTACACCTCGAGGACTATCTCCTGGTGAGCCACTCCCTCTAACTAGTCTTCCCCTTGCAAAGATTTCACAATCTCTCTTAACAGTACTGCCAACTTGGGACCAAGTGTTCAGATGCATGAGCCTATGCGGGACAGATATTTTTAGAATCAGAATCAGTATTCAAATTCTTTAGAGTGTGGTAGGCGATGGTGCAGAGTAATAAAATCCATCCCTACACTACACTCTATACATCTCTCCTCTTTTCATGAGGAAACTACTCCTCCCCTACAAACCCCAGCCCCTGCCTTTATGCTTACCCCTCTTGCCCCCAATCACAATTTTAATTAGGATTTTAGGGAGTGACAAGAATAGAAAAGCAGTGCAAATGTCTACAACTCTCAGTCTGGAATTTTGTAAGTTTGTAAAGTTCATCCCGGCCCTCTGGAGATGTTCACAAAGATCACAAAGCAGGAGTTTGTTCTTCCTCACACAAACGGATCAAAAATGAAAAAAAAAAAAAAGCAGAGTATAGTGGGGTAGGAAAGTAGGTGTGAAAATCTGGATAAAAACCATAGATTTCCCTTTGTATCTGTAACTATGTACGGCAGGGGGTTCGTAAGATGCATAAGGCCAGAATTACAAGGCATGCCGCAGGCTCAACACAGTGACTTCAAGTTTTATGTATAAACCTCCCTTCTTCCGCTAAGTGTAGTGGGCATATGAGTGACTACCAGAAGGTGTAGCCTTCTGTCCTGGACATTGTTAGCAACCCCAAAGCAGGAAAGTCACCTAATCTTTATCTGACCCTCTTTTTCATCTATTCAATAAGAATCAAGTAGTCAGTGTTTGTAGAGTATTTTGCAAACTGTAAAAATCTTTGTAAGGGCAAACTATCCTTGGAGTGAGTGTTTGATAAGTACTTGTTGGATGAATGAATAAATGGAGTTCTGCTGAGGTATACCATTGATTATGATGACATACTGATATCACTCACAAGCTTTTTATCTTTTGCTGACAATTCTATGAGAACTGGTCAAAACAAAAGTGCACAAGCCTCAATTTTCTGCAAGTGACATATAGCTTTCTATGATTTTTCTGGGTTACTTCTGTCTATATCTTGTTTCTATAATCACCTTATAGGGTGCTTGAAAGCAAAGATCAGGTCAGACAGCCTGTCTGGTGTTGGGTAGGCATAGCAGCAGGTGAGAGTGAATATCTAGGAATTGATTATTCAGACCCTTCATGGACAGAGTCTGTGCTTGGGACAGCCATCTGCTGGGTGGGCTGGAACATGGGGAAGCAAGAGGCATAGTTGGGAGGAACTCTTGCCTACATGTCTATAAAACCTTCAGTTCATGTGCTCAACACACTTTGCTCCTAATTAAGTAAGAGAGCAAAAGAAATGTCCACACAGCTGGCCTTGGGAATGTTATCTGCTTTCATCTGAAGAGAGTTTAAGTGGCGGTGAGCTTCATCAGCCCTCTATTATCCTGGAGTTTATTACTATGTTTCCTTTTCTTTCTGGCCAGAAAAGGAGGTTTTTTTTTCTTAGCAGTCTATGGCCAGGAAGTAGAAAAGAACTGAGGGAAAATCCTATACAAAAATAAGGAGAAAGAAAGAAAATACAAAACAGAAGATGTAAGCTAGTGGAATGAGGAAGGCATTAACGGTGAACTTTTGCTGAATCTCAGATTGAAAACAAAGGCACACCCCTTCTTCTCAGTGAGTCCTGCACAATAAAATGAACTTATTCTCCTTCCATGGAGAATACATGGAAGGAAAAACCCCCTCGCTTCCTTCCCAAGTCTCAAGTCACTAAGAAGAGCGTTTCTGTGAACCCCAGCGCCCAGTGCTGCTCTCTGCTCTCTGCAGCACAGTAGGATTTGTCAAAGGACCCATAGTGACTCACCAGGCTCCCAACAATAATCCAGGCCTGCATGGAGGCAGAGGGCTGGGCTTAGATAGAGGAGCAATGAAAGCTGAGGGGCGATGGGAAGCACGAGGATTTTCAATGGCACAAACAGGCAGAGATAAAGGATACCACTGAGCCTGATGGATGGAGAGAGAGAGAGAGCCAGGGACCATTTCAAACCTAAATGTGAACGCTTGAGATGCGAAGGATTGTCTCTGTGGGGAGGGCTGAAGCTATTAAGAGACGATATTGATTACTGAGCATGCTCACCAAGCCTGTTCCGTGGACCCAAAGCTCTTTAAACAATTACATGAAACAGGTAGGATCTAGCTATTAGCAGGGAAGAGAAAGCCCAGAGGTCAGGTTAGTTTGTTTAAAGAGAAAACTGCTGTGATTCATCATCATCATATTTCAGACAGCTAAATAAATATTTACTAAAGGGGGGGGGCAGTAGCACATGAAGAGGGAGGAGCCTGCCAAGCAGTCCCCATGGGGATGTCTGTCCACAGCTGCACTCGAGGGGACACATTGCTCTGAGACCCCAGGATCCTGGCCATGAGAAGGTATGTGAACTGTAGGTGCTGCTTCACCTTAAGTAAAGTCACACAAGAAACTGGAGAAGGTTTCGTGTTTGGTTGATTGGCTGGTTTTTGTTTTTATTTTTGGCAAGCAAGCTTACATCATTGTAAATATGTATGCTAATTTTTATAACCTTCTGTTTGTGAATCATAGGGGCAAAGGGAATAATTGAAATAAGAAATGCCCAAGTTGCATCTTAATCATTATTTTCTTGAGCTACTACTCATTCCCAGGACTTTCTGTTTGCACACTAGAAGAATTGTGAGACTAGAACAAACCCAGAGAGACTACATATATGCATGCCTCTTCATTTACAAGAAACAACAGAGATTTTCTAGAGTGATCAACCGTGAAAGGCCTTAGGAAATTCCAGTCTTGTTATAAAGTCGAGGTTGATGAATCTCAGGGAAGGCAGGGGCTTCTCTGAAACACACAGTGGCTCAGATTGAGAGCCTGGATTCTCTCTCGCTCCTCATCTTTCACTGGACCACCTTTCATTCCCTCCACATAGAAGTTCTTTAGTTATTATTTTATGTACATAGGTGTTTTGTCTGCATATGTCTACACACCCTGTATGTGCCTGGTGTCACAGAAGGCCAGAAGAGGCCACTATATACCCTGGCACTGGAGTTACTGATGGTTGTGACCTGCCACGTGGATTCTAGGAATTGAATCCAGAGCCTCTGGAAGAGCAGCTGGTGCTCTTAACCGCTGAGTTTTGTTTCCAACCCCCAACATACGAATACCTAATTTATCCAAATTTTATCTCTAGTTGTCCTTGAGAAGCTAAACCAATTCAATGGATATTTCAGTCAATGTGGTTTACTGTGGCTCTGAGGCTTTCTCTAACTGGCCACATGTCCCAGTTTCTCAGCAAAGTGGCCCTAGACCCTCCTTAAAAGCAGTGATGGGGAAGTTCCTGAAGGGGATTCTCTGTGAGAGAAGGATCTCTAAAGACTGTTTATATCCAGGGCAAGACCTCTTTGTAAGCATTCTATGACACCCATCTGCAACATCATCAATACTGGTTACACACTGGTAGATAGCTCAGTGGAAATGTGTGATGTAGGACACCCTCTTGGAGGGAGAAAAAAATGTGCTTTGGCTCAAAGTTTGAGGGAATACAGCCCATCATGGCAGGAAAGGCATGATGGCTGGTGGCCCCATGAGGACAGGGATGGGATGCTGCTTCCTCCTACCTCAGTGGAGCTGGAGAAAGAGAAACGCCAAAATTAGATTGGCTTTTTCTTTCCCTTTTTCCTTCTTTTATTCAGTCTGGGAGTATAGGCAAGAAGCTGCCCACGCTCAGTTAATCCTCTCTGGAAAGACACTGGCAGGCCTCCCTCAGGTGTGCTTCATCACTAACTAGCTTAGGTATTTATTAATCTAATCAAACTGACAAGCAAAAATTAACCAGCACAATTTGTAGTCCACACATTCAACTCATTTGCCCCCTCCCTCTCTCTCTTTTAAAGGGAATTTACATTTAAATATTGTTCCAAACATAATTAAACATAATTACATACACAGATGATTCTGAGAGCTCTGAGATCTTAAATTGCTCGTGCTATTGCTTGACCGTGAAGAGTAATAAGGGACTAATGTCTGCAGGCATCTTAAAGATCGTGAGAGATTGTAAAACAATGTGAGCTTGGCTGTGGGAAACAGGACAGAAAATACAAACTTAAGCAATGATTTTTTGTAGAAAAGAATATCAGACCATTGGGACTGATGGCAAACAGATGCTGCATTTCAGTAGGGCAGTAGCTGAAAGCAGGATTCGATGCATTCTCTTTGTAGCCCCGGAAGAATACTTTGAAAAATAACAGTTTGGGGACCAAGGTTATCAGAGCTGATTTCTCCTTGAGAACAAAAACACGTAGATATATGATATTCTGGAATGTAAAGAGATGGCGGGAGGAAAGGCATGAGCCACAGCTGTGCTGTAGCTGAGGGTGGGGTCTGGAAGCACTAGCACATCCCACTCACCTGCTGCCTAACCCAGACCACTCCTGCGGGCCCTTATCTTCACTTCAGGTTTCTGAAGGGACCTTGGAAGTAGAAAGAAAGAGGAGGAAAATCTTTATAATAGTTCATTTTCTATTGTTATAATAAAAATATCTGAAGGATTACTACTTATCAAAGGTGTATATACTATTCTGGAAGCTGGAGTCAAAGATGGGCTGACCTCATCAGTTTTGGTTTCGTTAACTATGTCACAGCACGACAGAGATACAGAAAAGAAAGCCATGTGTAGGAGTAGACTGGCTCAACACTTGCACAAAGCTAGCCTGAGCTCCTGGGTCCTGCCATCCAAAAGGTCCTAGCACAGCTACACTAGAGCCCATACTCCACCACACTGACTTATGAGGAAGATACTCAGACCACACCTAAACAATAACAACCTCTTTCTTACCGAATCCTTAGTGACTGGAAATTCCAGGAAATCTGGGGAAGGGATAGGATGACCTGGAGACTTCTGCCTCCAAGGGTAGAAGGAGGTTGAGTCACTGGACATCTATGCAGTGGCTGCCATTGTTAGGCTAGTTGTATGTTAGGTGTGCTCTCCTATGTGTGAGATGTGTGTAAGCCCAGGGTTCTAGGAAACACAGACACACGATTCCTGGTCTTCACCACCGCTCCACTCCATCGTTGTTAACAAGTAGCAAAAAAAAAAAAAAAAAAAAAAAAAAAAAAAAAAAATCAATTCATTTGAATTTTATCTCCTTTTTATCTCCCCTGCTCATCCCATATTGGGGTTGCTAATAAAGCACATCATAGGGGAAAGGCTGGCAGCCAGGGGGGAAAGAACGAGAATGCAAGTGCACAGCTAATGAATTAATTGGATTTTGATGTACTAAGAGTCCATAATGAACTCTTGATTATTCAGGGATATGTTCCTAACCTAATGTAGTCCTCTTTATTTTCTTCCTGCTCTGCTTGAGGCTGAGTAATTTGGAACTTGTATAAAACAACAAGGATTTTTGTGGAAACAAAACAAAATAACTGATCATGGTCTAATTGTCTTCTCTTCTTTAAAAGCCTTTTCAAGATTCTATCTGTTGTCTGCCTTCTATGAAAAGACAAGCTTTTGAGGGCCAGGTGTGAGTCCAATTTACATTCACATCCCTCCTGCCTTCCACCCCCCCATCCCACAAAAATCTCATGAATAATATATTGTGAGTAGGTCAACAAACAGTTCACTTTGCAGTAGCTTCTCATTGACTCATATGCCAAAGTTATGTAACCATACTCTTAGTATTTAGCACTTGAGTGACTTTCATTTTCAGCATCTCTAACAGTGCTTTCCTGGGCATCTGATACATTTTCTGAGAGTCCTAAACAGAAACACTGGGTCAAAGTAGATCTATGTTTGAGGGGTTTGACAAATGTCCTTATACTACAGTCCAAAAAATACTATTGCAGCAGCATATGAGAGTTCTTTATTCCTGATACTCTTTTTACTCACTCTCTCTGTGGTTCCTGGGAGGGAACTTCCCAGAGTTGGACGACAGAGAGAAACAGACTCTGGGGTAGTGTATTGTGCTCACAGTGGTGTCCTTATTACTCAGCTCTGGCTTCCAAAAGCCCTTTCATTAATAGTGTACTCTCTTAAAGGTCAGTCTGTTGTTTTCATTCTTAACTGGCTTGCCTGAAATCATTTGTGGACTTACTGTACCCACTCAACAATATCACTCCCAGGGGTTATGGGGTGGAGAGCTTGGGAGGGGACTGGAAAGTCAAGAGCTCCAGAAAGAACCAATTTCATCTGTACTGTTCATTTATAGATGGGACCTTCAGAAACAAAATAGCAGTTTGGTGGGGCTGTCCTGCTTGTTCTGACTTGTTAAAAAGAAGGGGAAAATTTAAAAGCTCATGATTCTCTTAAGATCTAGAACTCCTCGTGGCAAAATCCTCGAAAAGAATTGTTCTCAAACTAGAAAAGGACCCTCAGCTTGGAGCCTTGGATGACACATCATAATTCTGGTTTTATGGAAATCCACTGGATCCTCCTGCCTTCCAGCAAGTCTCTACTAGCTTGAGATCAATAGAAGCCAAATATGGAGACAAAGTTAGTGTCTGAGGAAAGAGCAAGCAGGAGTGCAGATGGAGAGCTGAGGGGGGAAACAGACATAAGGGTGGCAACTAGCCAGGGAATGGATAAGAACTGGGCAGAGGGAAGAGAGATTAGAGGATGAGTTATCAAAGTCATCTGGCCTTACATGATCTCATTTAGGAGAGTAGAAATTCACTAGGGATCATAATGTAGTGGCTGAGAGCATTCCAATAAAATTCAATCTTTACCCAGCCTTCTGTGCCCCAAAACTACCTCCCATGAACATTTGACCACAGTTTGTTCCTAAGTCCCTCTTGTAGATTACATTCCTAAGCATTCCTATGTGGAAAATTGAGAGTTATTGTCAAGAATACCTAAAGTGAGTATCAGATATGTAACCAAAACAAGAGTCTTTCTACGTATTCTATGTATTCTGGGCCTCAGAATACCATTTGATTTATTAACTATGTAATTTACTGATTAAGTAGATTAATAAAGAACTACTAATCATGAGAGTTTTCTACAGCTCTTGATGAGAAGTTTCTCTCCTATCGTGAACCACCACAAGCACCAAGAAAGTATCACAGCTGAATGCTAACACAGGAACTTCTGATGTCCATATGGGTCTCAACTCCTCTGCTCACTTCTTCGTCATCCTCTCCTATAGGTAAGAAAGGTGTGGACAGGAAGCCAGGGAAGGTACAGGAACCTTGAGAAGAAATTGGTCCTTTTCACATTTCATAAGGTACCAGGTGCCATGGAAGGAGGAGCAATGAGGATGTGCTGCCTCATTGATGTTTCTGGGTCTAATTGAGATCACTTTCAATGGTGACAGTGGTACTTTTGCTAATCACAATTGAATTTGACAACTGATTCACTGATTAGAAATGCTTACTCTGAGTGTTGTCTAAAGAGGGAGGATACAGCTTGTACCCACTACTGAAGTGACAGCAGAAAGCAAAGAAAGCCACTCCTTCTCCAATGTTTTGTGAACTTTGGAAATGATTGACACATACTGCAGGCAGAGGACCTTGCTAAAGCACGGGGTTACAGGGAAAAACCTTTATCATCTGGCCAAGGTGTCAGGGAAAACTCCTGGCACCTATTTGGTCAGAAAATAACAGAGCTCTCATAGACAGTACCAGTGCTTGCAGGTCTTCTTCCTTATGAATTCCAATAGCAATGCCTTCTCCCAGCCACAGCTTCCATGGTGTTTCCGGCCAAAGCACAGCAGTGAGCTCAGATGTGGGCCGAAAGAGCTTAGTATGTCTGTAGACACTGTAGAGAGCTTTGCAAGGCCGTCCTCTTTTAATTGATGAATAATATCTCGTCACTGAGGGCCAGGGGATTTGAGAGGAATCCCGGAGCCTCATAACCAGTGTGTACTTTAATGCCCCTTGGTAGGATATTGAGCAGCAATAAATAGAAAAACTGGCTTTCCAGTATATTCAGGAGGCACCACCAGCTCGCTAAGCATGAAAAAAGATTTGTCCAGAAAATAACGCAAGTCCATTTTGGGGACTCAAGAAATAATTTGACCACTGAAACCCTTGTTTAACCACATTGTAAAGTCATCCCCTTGCCCTTTACTGGTTTTAACCACATTTCTCTCTTTCCTCTCTTTCTCCAGCCCCCCATTTCTCCCTCACCCTTTCTTTCAGTGTGTGTGTGTGTGTGTGTGTGTGTGTGTGTGTGTGTGTGGTCAGTCACAGAGAAGGCAAGTCCCTACCGATCATCAGTTCTATGAAAGTAGAAGTTACACCTTAAAGTCAAGAAAGGGAAAGCCCTGTGGGTGTAACTGAGGCCAGCTGCCGGTGTTGTGGATGCTGCAGATTCCCAGAGATCCTTTGGCTCCCTACCATCCTGCCTTGCTTGGCTGGTTCTGTGCCAGACAATGGAATCGATCATGTCTTCTGGTTAGGCCTGTCCATTTGGTCAGGCAGCTGATTGAATCAATCTCTTCATGGAATGAGGCCAGTCATTTGGCTGAATTAACCAACCTGAGTTTCTGTTGTGTTTTACTTCTGTCTTTTTTCCTAGGAGACCTGGCAACTGCCTCAGGTTATATCATTAGATGTTTTTACTTTTGATGTTATGGGCCTGGCAGAGAAAAAAAGCAAAATTGACTCCTCGTGACAACAGCTAAAAGCAGGCAGCTCTTCATCGCCATCCAAATCCCCATGCCTATCCGACAGGCCTCCTAGCAGCCTGCTAGTGCTGAATTCCGATGGCTTTCCTTGGGCCACGCCCGCCACTGCAGCATCCTGGCTCCCGCTCTCTGCTGGGTCCACCCAGAATTTGAATTTCTGCACCAATTCCTTGGGTGTGTTGTGTGTTCTCCTCTGCTTGGTCATTCAGCCATAACCTTTTCATTTTGAGTCCTGGCCTGCTGATGGCTCAGCTCTCTAGTTCAATATTTTACATTTATCTCTATTGAATTCCAGTTGCCTTCTGTTAGAAGAGGCACTTAAATTATCCGAGCCTCGCTCCACAGGCTCAGACTCCAAGTCCAAGACAAATCTGTTGAGCACTTAGCATCATTGGCTGTATGAGGAGCTTGGAAGTGTAAATGTATCTGAATTGGGCTTTTCTTAATGATAGTGGAGGCCACAGACTTGGGCAGAGAACATGGGAGACACTGGGTTTATAAAATCTCAATCAGACTTTTTCAGTATGAGAGGAAAATGGACCAGAAAAAATTAGTTAGAGACTAAGAAAATAAATATACCTATATAGTCTCTGTGGGAGGAGCAGTCAGCACAGTGTGAAGCCCTATTGGATATGACTAATATTAGATACATCAAAATATAATATGGCCCTTTGTTCTCCTTTGTCAAGGAAACTTGTAGTTATCAGGTCATTAGCCTTCTTGTTACTAATCTGCTGATGATGACCAAAAAAAAAAAAAATCATGATTTTTCTTGTTTTTCTGGAAGGGATCTCCAGCTTGGCTATTCTATTCTATTCTATTATCTTCACCAATGGATTATATCCATTGAAAAATAGGAAACATATCAAGGGACCAACACCTTAGAAATCTCCTAACAAGGAATTCAGTACCGCAGCACTATGCAGAGGAAGCCATGATAGAGAAGATTCAGTTTTAGTGTGGGAAGAAATGAATAATGGATTGTTCCAATTAGTTTCTTTCCCTAGATAAATCCTCAACAGTTTGCAGCCCAGGTTTTATTGACTTTTGGGTCTAAATGCAGCATGTCAATGGCTTCTACAGCTCACTCCTCTGAACAACAGGTTCCAATTCAAACTTAAGCTAAAGAGAATGGGATTCAGTGAGCATTTTTGAATACGACAAGACCCCACCTACCAATCAGGGAGTCATATGCTTATGGAGGCTGGAAATCCCCTTACATCCATGAATCAGTATCACTTCTGATTGTGATGTCTTTTGCTTCTGTACATGTGAGAGCAGGAGAATAGAAGACAGGAGGTGGGGCTGGCATGGCGACAGCTGTGTGGCTTCCCAACAGGCTTCTGCCTGTTGAGAGAACTCCTCGTCCTTTCATAAGTAAACAAGATATTGTTTTGAGGAGGTAGGGAGGGAAGGAGATGGTACCCTGAAATAACACAAAGGACATGACAATGATTTCACACATTTCAGAGCCAAGCACAGAAGATAGAAGGAGAAGCAGATAAGCCAAGGACAGGAAGAAAAGAGTATCCTCAGCTTATAAGACGGTGCCAGGATGAAGAAGCCCCAACAAGCTGAGGCTTCAGGGAAATGCCAGAGACAACACAAATGTTTTCAATAACTATGTTCAGAATTAGAAGAAGTAGGAAGGGGCAGGCATGCTCTTTGGTGCAAGGTTAAAGATGAAATGAAAAAAGAACCACTCAAATATTTTCATTTCTTTACAAACAATCAGAGTCTTTCAGCAGAAAACAATGGAATCAGTGTTCTTAAAAAGGAGTTTGATATTCTAGATGGATAAACAAAATGTAAATGAATACCTGGAATAGTGAAAAATTTCCAAACCTGACAATCTTGGGGTTGAGTAGTTAAAGAAACACAAATGCTTGTTTTAAAAAAAATCACAAATTAGAAATGATTATAGGAAAGGAACCAGAAGACTAGAGGTAAGAAACCCTGTTTGTGATTTTTTTTGTGTGGGGAAAAAAGGAGATTGTAAAGTGTACAGCCTAGTGAATTTGGTGCTGATCATTATAGAATGTGTGAAATGAGTTATTTTTCAGCAGGCTGTGGGGTTTTAAAGAGGAAAAGGATCACTATAGGCTGGCATGGGTTCAGAGAAGATGTGGGGAGCATACAGTAAAATCCCATTTTGACCAGATATCTAGACATAAATCAGTCAAGCACTATAGATAAGGCAACCTCCTTCACAAAGAGTGACTTGATACTTTTGTGGATGGAGTGGAAAATTGGCTGCCGCGGAACACTATTAGACAGCATGATGGTTAACTGGCCAGGAATGGCCAGATAGTTGGGCATGCCAATGATGTGAGGATATTCTGTACTATGTTGGAGGGGCTCATGCTTTGCTTTATCATCCATATTTTATCATCAATGATTTAGGTGAAGTTTCAGAAGGCAGACTTCGAAAACTTATGGGTGGGATAGCAGGGCCAGAACTCAAAGCATCTACAGTTTATAGGAATGGTTAAAACAGACAGGGTAATATTTAATACAGGTAAAATTATGGCCTTGCACTTATACTTAAAAAGAATAATCAATTCATGTAAAGTACATTTGTGTGTTATTGTTTTATTAGACCAGCAGTAGAAAATAGTAGTGTGTATGGCCACTAAATCATTGGAGGAAGTATTCTGTCCAGGAAAAAAAGTTAAACATACTAGTTGTTTTTCTGCAGAACTGTCCTTGAGAGGTACAAATTTTTACAGGGAATTAATACACAGGCAGGGTATCCTGGAGCCTCATTATGAGAGCACCTGGACAATAGCTGGTGAAACTAAAGATACCTAGGTGTGTATAACCTAGGAAAGTTCTCACAGCCGTGAACAAGAAGATACATAATGAATGCTCCTAGGAGCACTCATTGTCATAACTATGAAAAGAAATAACCCAAATGCCCATCAACAAGAATGAGTGGCCGAAGAAAATGGAATATATTCATGATTCTCACCATTATTGTTGTAGAAAAGGGAAGTTAAATGGGAATGTTTCCAGTATAAGACCATTTATGTACATTAAAAAAATCCACATACAAGAATACCATGTATTGTTAAGTGATGCATATGTATTAAATACAACAATAAAGAAATTGATGAGAGTGGGAAATATCGAGTCCATGGTGGTGGCTGCTTCTCAGCTGAAAGAGAGGATAAGTAAGACACCCAAGACAATTTGCTTCTACTTACCAGTACCTGGGATACCTAATACCTGGGATATTAGGTATATGAATTAATTCATTCTGTACACCAATATCATGCATTTAAAATAACTAAAGCACATTACAATAGTTTGGGGAATATTTTAAATATATGTTTAATTGGCATTCTGATGTCATAGAATTAACTGTTTTAAAGTGATTCATTCAGTAGGATTTAGCTCATAATGTATTATAGCCACCATCTTTACCTAATTCCAAAACATTTCTATCACTGCATAAAAGTCACCTAAACACTGCTCAGTTACTACCCATGCTTCTGTTTGTTTATACAAAGATAACTATTTATAAATACATTTTATTTATTGACAAAGTTTTAGAAATACTGAAGAACTAAGGGGAAGACATAACAATTTCCCATATACTCCTCAGCTCCACTCACACACAGTTACCCCACTAGTCACACCCACAATGGCCCAATGGTTACAGCTGATGAACTTATATCTATACATCTGGATGGCGAACACTTTTAGACAATTTATGATGTATAGTTTAGACAAATGTATGAGTATTTGTCTAAATACTCATTGTAGTATCACACAGAATAACTTCATTACCCTAAAATTCTTGCTTTGCCTATCAATGCACTTCTATAATGCATTTTTAAGGAAGGTGCTTTTAAAAAGTCATAAGAACAGAAGATACATATAATAACCATCTTTAAACATTTAAAAACCTTTCCTGTAGAAGAGAATTTCAATTTCCATCCTGCAAAGCTCCAAAGGGATCAATGAATGGATATGAAGAGAAAGAGGCAGGGGCTTCTAACAAGATTTGGTGCAGTATATCAAGTAGCTCACAGTGTGACTTTGAGTTAGACAGAGTTGGGGTTAAGTCTGATGTGTATTCTTTTTGGAAAGTTCCCTAACTCCTCTGAGCTTTCATTGTCTCATATTTATTAAATAGATTATAATAATACAAAGCTAATAGCATCATTTAAGAAGCCGCTACAAAGAATAATAGAAAAGCAAAAATGTTTATATGTGTGGAAAATATATGAAAATTATTGATATATAAAAATATTTATGAAAATTATATATGCATATAAACACACACACACACACACACACACACACACACACACGATCTATATAGAGGATAGATGCTCAGTAAGTTATCTGAGGTCCTATTAAGGCTGGATGAGCTGTCCAAGGTTCTGAAGCAGAACGTGCTGTATCAAAGGGAGACTTGGGTCTGTATTCTTTACTGGTCTTTTCACACACAGATGCATTTGTTTGTTTGAAAGATAGGAGAGTCATATTTGGGGGTGACTTTTCAGTCTATCTTCTATGTGCTAAAGAAATAACAGTGCAGCCACTTCCCTATGTACTATGGAAGAGATGGCAAAGCAAGATATACTTTAGTAAACATACCAAGAGTACAAGTTAGACCACGAAGAAACAAGAGCAGATGCATTAAGGAGGCTGGCGGACTAAATAACCAGCAAGTTAGGGTTCAGAGAAGGTGAGGATCAGGGGGCATCCAGCCTGACTGCACAGCCTCTACAGATAATGGGTTTTGTTTGCTCAATGTGTTAACAGGCTAAGCCTCAAAGTCTGGTGAAAAAAAAAATGGTCCTGTTTCCACAGAGTGTAGAGAAGGAGGTTTTGCCATTATGTGTTTAAAGAATAAAGTACATTTAGAAAAAAAGAAAGGATATTTGCCAAAATCAAGCTTACTCTGCACTGGGCAATGGACCAGTCATTGGTCTGCTCAAACGTGACTTATTTTTTATGGGAATTATTTATAGTTGTATTATAGTTGTACTGCATAGGACCAGGGTCATCTGCCCACTGTAGTAGTGTGTTTATCTTGGTGTTTAGATCATTGGCCCTCTTTTAAGGAGGAAAAAATAAGCACAAGAATATGTGATGAAGGAGATAAGACTAAAGACATCGAATGGTATCCTAGTGACCAGTAATCCTACCTGCAGAATGGTTCTATTTTGGTTTATAAAGCCAGTAAATACAGTTTCTTAAAATTATTTGGAGAGGTAGTTATTAAGGAGCCCAGAAACAGTAGCTTTAGCTCTGGCTATTGAAGACAGAAATCAACAACTGCCTGAGATTATTCATGGTTTTTGTGCATCTGGTTTTTGTCAAAATAAAGCTAGGGGGGCTTTAAGTCTATGGGAAATGAAAGTTCAGAAAGGAGGAAGAATAGCATAAACTTAAAACCCACTGATCTTGACAGTGTTTTCTTCAGGTAACCAGCTGAAAGTATGTTTCAATGACCCTGCCCTCAGCTAAATTTGGCATATTGTAAGTATTTCTATCCCCAGCCAAACTCTCTCTACACTCCAATTATGGACATCAGACAGTGTGGCTGCATGAGCCATGTGAACAGTCAGTACACTTGACGAGAGGGGAGTCACACTGCCAACGCTTTCCACAACTGCCAAGTGAGTTCTTATAGATATGTGCCTGGCCTACCTGGCATTTTATCATACAAAGTGAAAATATGCCTACAACAGAGTAACGTGAGCTGTCCATCAGTGCTCTTACAGATAGCTGTAAGAACTTGACTGATTCATATCTGAGATTGTTCTAGTCTGGGTATCCATGGATGGATACACGTGGATGTATCCATGTGACCAAAGTCAGCTGCTGTGTAATAATCTCACCATATCTGGTCTCAGTTGCTGTGTATACTGATCCCTCTCCATTGTGATCTTATTGAATTTTCTGATCCTATCTTTATTCTTAATCCATGCTAGAAATTCCAAAATAGTTGCTTAACTAAAGACAATTGATTCAATATGTACAGAATGAAAGTGTACTTATTCTTCTCTTTCTAGCTGCTGGATGGGCTTGTCATTTGACAGCTACACTGATGCTTATATTCTTTACCTATAATCTATCTATCTATCTATCTATCTATCTATCTATCTATCTATCGTCTATCTATCTATCCATCCATCCATCCATCTGTGGTGCTGGGGACCTACTACAGATGAGACAATCCTTCTCTCAGAGCTACATCCTGACCATTCTTCTGTTCCTTCTCCTCCCTCTTAGTTTTTTTGTTTTGAGGGTTTGGAGTTGTTGTTGTTGTTGTTGTTGTTATGGTGTGGTTTGGTTTGGTTTGGTTTTGGGGTGTTGTTGTTGTTATTTTGGATACATGGTCTCACTAAATGATCCATGCCAGCATTGACATTCCTGTGTAGCCCAGGAGGGCCTTTGCACTGATGATCCTCCAGCCTGGGTCTCCTGTGTAGCTAGGGTTACAATCCTGCTTCATCAGTAATTTGAGAGAAACCTGTAATTACAGAAACCTGTAAGATCAATTAAATCTTCATAGTGACAACATAACTAATATAGAGAAAAGCACGTTACTCAGCATATAGCCCAGAAATGAGGGCTGGAGGGACAATGTAGCAAGTAGTCCATCTTTGTCAGGGCCAGTAGACCATGTGGTCATACCTCTTCTTCACCACCAAGGAAGACACAGCTCAGTTCTTGGTAAGTAACTCTGCGGGAGGAATTACAAAGTAACTAGTTACAGGGGAAATAACCACCAAAATTGCCTGAAATAATAATGCTTTCCAAACAAATAAACCCATATGAATACCCGTCAATCTACTAAAAAACTCACATACCTGAAATGACAAGCAAGGATTTTTTCTGGAACCTTTAATGAGCACCAGCATTAGAATATAAGAGGCTTCCAAGCAGCCAAGATGCAACGAGGTTATTTGTTTTGTTTGGCATAGAGTAGACCCTCTGTTGCCCCCTCAGGGGTTCACATAAGCACGTATTTGTGGCTCGTTCACTCATATGGTTCAAGAGCATCCTCTCTCAAATGGAAACTATAGTGCCATTGACCCTTGACTCAGCATTCAGTGTTAGATTTTTGTCTGGCAGTGCAGCTCCCAAAGTCCTCCTTTCTGCTAAGCAAGAGCAAAAGCCATCGTAGGGTGAACATACACAGCAAGCCTGTAAAGTGTCTTGAAAATGTCAAGTCCCTGGGTGTCTAACCAGCAAGGAAATTTGCCCAATTTTAGCATCGAGAGAAGGGAGACGGCTGCTCTCTGGCCATGTTTCATTAGCACACGGCTCACTGAGACTGTTCATTTATGGGATGCCTGAGGATGCAGATGATCCATTTGTTCAGACCACAGGATGGTGGTACTTCCACTAGTGCATTTCAAACCCTATTCTCTAAGAAATGGGTAACTATTCTGTTTCTGTGTGCATGAGCATATGCACACACAGTACATGTTCATGCATTTGTGTGAAGGGCATGCATAAACAAGCATGTGTGTACAGTGTATATGGGCATGCATGTATGTGCACAAGAGTGGGTGTTGTTTTAAAGATATGTTGGGATTAATTTAAATATAGGCGAGTCAGGCAGCAAAGTCATTCTCAGTTCCGCTTCCTGCTATTGTATTTTTCTTTCTATCCAAATCAAATATGCTGCAAAACAGAGCTGTTCTCGTCTTAATTACCACAGAAATATTGCTAATTAGAAACAAGGGAAGAAGTGTTAGGGATTTGCCTCAGAATCAAAGGCAGCATTATTTTCCAATGGATATTAAAAGACTTGCAAAAGAGGCTAAGATGATGTGCTAGATAGAGTTGTGAAGTGTGTTTAGGGCCCCAGCGGTAGGACGATGTAAGGGGAAATTAAATATCTGGGAGGAAAATGTTCTCAGATGTTGGAATTATGCCTGCAGCCATAACACTGGATGCTGTGATCCTGTCTAGCTCACACAGGAAGTGGGAGCAAGAGCTTTCCAAGAAAGTGGAGGCTGGAAAAAGTGCTGGTGTCTCAAACTTCAACCCTCTAACCACAATGTCCCTCTGCTGTGTTTGCAATGGATGCAACCTAAATACCTGGGAATGGAGGGTGTTCTTCCATCTCTTCATGTCACTGTGTCAATCTGGTTCCTTTCATCATCCCTTTTTCAGCCTCAAATAAATCAAAAGAGTAAGTGGGCACGAGGAATCTGTCTTTGGCCTCTATTCTGTGTGACTAGGTCCCTGGGTTTGTGGAAAATATATCTGCATAATGGTATCGGACGTCAGGTCTCAGACAGGTCTCCCAGGTCCAATCTGAAGTCCAAGGCTATGTGTCAGCTATCTCTAACTAGAGTACCATGTTGCAATAATGATTTGTGTGACCACTTACAGCATCTTAAGCATTCCTTCCTCAAGTCAAGAAGTAAAGCTAGAGGCATCAACATGAAAGCCCAGTGAAGGTACAGGGCTGAGACTCAGAAAGCCAGAGTAGGAGTAACCCAGGGATGGGAAAGAAAAGGAAGGAATTTATGTGGTATAAAAATGGTGAAGACGAAGGAATTAATGTCTCAATATCTCAAATAAGTCGTATAGCAGAGGAGATACAATCTATGGTAGATTCCCTTGCCTAAGATACATGGCTTCAGTAGGTCCATAAAATAGCAACCAAGAGTCTAGGCTGTGTGGCAAAGAAAAGGTAGTGCAAACCCTCTGATTCCAATTTCCTTGTTCATATACAATGTCTTGCCCCAATTCTTGCACATGGGTGCTCTGAATATCAAATATGGTAATGCACAAGCTAGTGTTGACTGACAGAAGGTGTGAGGTTAGATGTATCTCAGCACCACACAGATACTATATCACTTACAACCCCACAGGGTTAATCGAAAGAATCAGGGGCATACATACATGTATATGAGCTTGGCCTACAGCTAGGCTATATTCATGAGATTTTTTTCTTTTCTTTTCCTCTTTTTTTTTTCTTTTTCTTTTTTTTTTGTTTTTTTCTTTTTTTTATTCGATATAATTTATTTACATTTCAAATGATTTCCCTTTTCTAGCCCCCATCCACTCCCCGAAAGTCCCGTAAGCCCCCTTCTCTTCCCCTGTCCTCCCACCCACCCCTTCCCACTTCCCCGTTCTGGTTTTGCCGAATACTGTTTCACTGAGTCTTTCCAGAACCAGGGGCCACTCCTCCTTTCTTCTTGTACCTCATTTGATGTGTGGATTATGTTTTGGGTATTCCAGTTTTCTAGGTTAATATCCACTTATTAGTGAGTGCATACCATGATTCACCTTTTGAGTCTGGGTTACCTCACTTAGTATGATATTCTCTAGCTCCATCCATTTGCCTAAGAATTTCATGAATTCATTGTTTCTAATGGCTGGATAGTACTCCATTGTGTAGATATACCACATTTTTTGCATCCACTCTTCTGTTGAGGGATACCTGGGTTCTTTCCAGCATCTGGCAATTATAAATAGGGCTGCTATGAACATAGTAGAACATGTATCCTTATTACATGGTGGGGAGTCTTCTGGGTATATGCCCAGGAGTGGTATAGCAGGATCTTCTGGAAGTGAGGTGCCCAGTTTTCGGAGGAACCGCCAGACTGCTTTCCAGAGTGGTTGTACCAATTTGCAACCCCACCAGCAGTGGAGGAGTGTTCCTCTTTCTCCACACCCTCTCCAACACCTGCTGTCTCCTGAATTTTTAATCTTAGCCATTCTGACTGGTGTAAGATGAAATCTTAGGGTTGTTTTGATTTGCATTTCCCTAATGACTAATGAAGTTGAGCATTTTTTAAGATGCTTCTCCGCCATCCGAAGTTCTTCAGGTGAGAATTCTTTGTTTAACTCTGTACCCCATTTTTAATAGGGTTGTTTGGTTTTCTGGAGTCTAACTTCTTGAGTTCTTTATATATATTGGATATTAGCCCTCTATCTGATGTAGGATTGGTGAAGATCTTTTCCCAATTTGTTGGTTGCCGATTTGTCCTCTTGATGGTGTCCTTTGCCTTACAGAAACTTTGTAACTTTATGAGGTCCCATTTGTCAATTCTTGCTCTTAGAGCATACGCTATTGGTGTTCTGTTCAGAAACTTTCTCCCTGTACCGATGTCCTCAAGGGTCTTCCCCAGTTTCTTTTCTATTAACTTCAGAGTGTCTGGCTTTATGTGGAGGTCCTTGATCCATTTGGATTTGAGCTTAGTACAAGGAGACAAGGATGGATCAATTCGCATTCTTCTGCATGCTGACCTCCAGTTGAACCAGCACCATTTGTTGAAAAGGCTATCTTTTTTCCATTGGATGTTTTCAGCCTCTTTGTCGAGGATCAAGTGGCCATAGGTGTGTGGGTTCATTTCTGGATCTTCAATCCTGTTCCATTGATCCTCCTGCCTGTCACTGTACCAATACCATGCAGTTTTTAACACTATTGCTCTGTAGTATTGCTTGAGGTCAGGGATACTGATTCCCCCAGATTTTCTTTTGTTGCTGAGAATAGTTTTAGCTATCCTGGGTTTTTTGTTGTTCCAGATGAATTTGATAATTGCTCTTTCTAACTCTGTGAAGAATTGAGTTGGGATTTTGATGGGTATTGCATTGAATCTGTATAGTGCTTTAGGCAAAATGGCCATTTTAACTATATTGATTCTACCGATCCATGAGCATGGGAGGTTTTCCCATTTTTTGAGGTCTTCTTCCATTTCCTTCTTCAGAGTCTTGAAGTTCTTGTCATACAGATCTTTCACATGTTTGGTAAGAGTCACCCCAAGATACTTTATACTGTTTGTGGCTATTGTGAAGGGGGTCATTTCCCTAATTTCTTTCTCAGCCTGCTTATCCTTTGAGTATAGGAAGGCCACTGATTTGCTTGAGTTGATTGTATAACCTGCCACTTTGCTGAAGTTGTTTATCAGCTGTAGGAGCTCTCTAGTGGAGTTCTTTGGGTCACTTAGGTAGACTATCATGTCGTCTGCAAATAATGATAGTTTGACTTCTTCCTTTCCAATTTGTATCCCTTTGACCTCCTTATGTTGTCGAATTGCCCGAGCTAGTACCTCAAGTACAATATTGAAAAGATAAGGAGAAAGGGGGCAGCCTTGTCTGGTCCCTGATTTCAGTGGGATTGCTTCAAGTTTCTCTCCATTTAGTTTGATGCTGGCTACCGGTTTGCTGTATATTGCTTTTACTATGTTTAGGTATGGGCCTTGAATTCCTGTTCTCTCCAAGACTTTAAGCATGAAAGGATGCTGAATTTTGTCAAATGCTTTTTCAGCATCCAATGAAATGACCATGTGGTTTTGTTCTTTGAGTTTGTTTATGTAGTGGATTGTATTGATGGATTTCCGTGTATTGAACCAACCCTGCATTCCCGGGATAAAGCCTACTTGATCATGGTGGATGATCGTTTTGATGTGCTCTTGGATTCGGTTGGCAAGAATTTTATTGAGTATTTTTGCATCGATGTTCATAAGGGAAATTGGTCTGAAGTTCTCTTTCTTTGTTGGATCTTTTTGTGGCTTTGGTATCAGCGTAATTGTGGCTTCGTAGAAGGAATTGGGTAGTGTTCCTTCTGTTTCTATTTTGTGGAATAGTTTGAAGAGTTTCTAAATTCTCAGGGATGGGAAAGAAAAGGAAGGAATTTATGTGGTATAAAAATGGTGAAGACGAAGGAATTAATGTCTCAATATCTCAAATAAGTCATATAGCAGAGGAGATACAATCTATGGTAGATTCCCTTGCCTAAGATACATGGCTTCAGTAGGTCCATAAAATAGCAACCAAGAGTCTAGGCTGCGTGGCAAAGAAAAGATAGTGCAAACCCTCTGATTCCAATTTTTTTTTTTTTTTTTTTTTTTTTTTTTTTGGTTTTTCGAGACAGTGTTTCTCTGTATAGTCCTAGCTGTCCTGGAACTTTGTAGACCAGGCTGGCCTCGAACTCAGAAATCCGCCTGCCTCTGCCTCCCAAGTGCTGGGATTAAAGGAGTGCGCCACCACTGCCCGGCTTAATGCTTTTCCACCTTCCACCCGATAATGGAATAAAAGAGATGCGTTCTTATTGCCGAGGTGCTAAGTCAGTCTGTGTTCTGTTGTTTCCTAATGCTGACCAAGAATTTAGAAAGCCACACAGAGTTACAGGGCTCCTCACAAAAAAAGGAATTCCCCAGTCTTGAAAACTGGGCTTCATGTGCAAACAAACACCGTTGCCATTTGTTTTACCATTTATCCAAATCAAATTTTATAACGTATTTATACTGCTGTTATATTTGAATTATAATATTACAATATTTTGATTTACAACAGTGGAAGGTAAGGCTTTATCTCTGACAACCACTGTTCTACCACCTATGTAGAGCACAATGCACACACACTAACATTCTTCTCCACCCTTCCAATACAGTTTATCAAAAGTATCACAAATTTATATTTCTCATTTTCACTATCGTGCCTTTATAACTATTATTTACAACAAAGCTGTGTATAATGCTGTGAACATTTTTCTTCTTCTATACAGCTTTTCAAATCTCCCTTGTGTTCAATTTCTCCTCTGCTTATTTTCTTGATTACTTACAATATTAACAGACTCTTTGACATATCCATAGAACATGAAAACTGCCAAACACCTTAAGTCATATATCACTTTTGAATTTTTTATGAGAGATGGTCTTCTGAAAGTTAACCTTTCTGCCCTATCAGTTAGTTGATGGAGATATCTCTAGCACCCCAATATTTCTGGAATTTCTTTCATCGCTATCTCATTAAATTATTTCCTTCTCTGTACAATCCCGTTTCCTAGACCTAATGTCCCACCCTCTCTTCTGGAGTACTTCCTCTGTCTTGTGGTGTACATCCTCCACTAGCATCCTGGGAAGTGTCACATCAAAGGTAAATTGTTTGAATATAAGATTTTAAACATTTGAAAGTTCAATGATGTAAAAGTTCATCTTAGAAATTATTATCTCCCAAACTTTGAAAAAAATATTTCATCATCTTTTAGAATCCAATGTTCTGTTGAAAGTCTGAGGTCATCCTGACTTCTGGGTTGTTGTTGTTGTGGTTGTTGTTGTTGTTGTTGTTACTCTTGTTGTTTGGCAGTACTGAGGGCTGACCTAAGACCTCATATATAAGAGATAAGTGTTCTACCACTGAGCTATAGACTTGGACTGATTTCTCATATCTTGTGTATTTCCTGCCTTTCAAAAGAGATCTCTAGGTGTCTTTTATCTGTGATCTGAAATTTCATGACAATGTACCTTGATCTGATCCTCAGTTTTATTTATTGTACTGGGCACTAAGAAAGCTCATTTAAAATGTGAGATCATCTTCTTCAATATAAATATTATCTTACATATTTGTTTATTTTATTTGTGTGTGAGAGAGAAAAGAGAGAGAGAGAGAGAGAGAGAGAGAGAGAGAGAGAGAGAGAGAGAGAGAGAGAGAGAGAGAGAGACTATGAAGTCCTAGCTAGCCCAGAACTCACAGGGCTCTGCCTTCATCTGCCTCCCCATTACTGGGTAAAATCATTCATGCACAACCACATTCTGCTGTATATTTTATTAATAATGATCATCCCTCTGTTTTTCTTGTAGCTCTTTTCTATCCCTTCTCCTTTTCCCTCTCTCCTAAGTCAGAAGCTGGGTCTCCAAGATGGGTCGCCTAATTGTCTCTTCTTTTTCTGTTTTCCATCTTTTGCATATTTCTTAATGGACGATTGTCTAACTCTTATGTTTTATACATCCTGTTAATTTTCAAATTTTTCTTCATATTTCAACCTTTAGTACCCAAGAGTATTTTTTTCTTTGAATATTCCCTTTACAAATAATATCCTATTTAATGTTATTTCTTTGCGTAAGGTTTTTGCTCCTATTCCCCAAATCTCCTGTTTCAACTCTTCTTTGTTTGTATCTTTTCTCTACAAAAGACCTCGAAAGTCTGATTATTTTCTGTTTCACATCGACTATGAATAATATAAAGGAGCCAATTAATGCTGTGTGTGCACATGCTCACATGAGTGTGTGGACATAGTGAGTGGAGAGGAGGTGGGCAGATGAAGGGCCGGCTCCATTTTTCCCAGAAAACAATCTGAGTCTTCTTCCTAGGGTGACGTCCTGTGCTGAGGGTCATAGTTCAGCATATGAATTGTACTTGGCCCTCTTGTTTTCATTACTCTCCCCATATCTGATGCAGGCTGAAGTAAGCATCCTCAAGTCCAGAGGGCAGCTGGTGTAGTATGTCTAGAGAACAAACCTCTGCTGTTTCCTGGATATGAAGTTGGGAAGAAGGGAAGATTTCTACACCGTCTTCCTGTTGGCAGTGATATTTGCCCTCCATGCTTTAAAGGCACCCAGGGTTTTCCCCAAGTCTCAAACAGGCTGCTGCTCTGGGGGCTCTCTTTTCTGTGGGTCTGTAGTTCTTCTAAACAGGCAACCTACGCACCTGCTTCCCTTCTTGAAAAAATTCCCCTTTGCAATTATCTCTGTATACCTTTAAGTTTTCTTTCCTATAAAGAATTCCTAAGTTTTCTATTGTGGCATAGTAAGTAACCAGAAGCCTAGCAAGATAAAACAATACAGATTTGACATCTCATTTTGAGCCAGGAGTATAGTGTGCTTTAACTGTGTCCTTAGCTCAAGAACTCAGCAGGCTGAAACTGTACGATTGACCACCCATGTCCTTGTCTGAAGACTTAACTTGGAAAAATCCACTTCTAAGCTATTTCAAGTTGCAGCAGGATTCTTTATGCTGCAGTTATAAGACCAAGGTCCCCAGTGCCATTCATTCAAGATATTGAAAAGTCTCTTCATATTGACCACTTACACTCATCCACGAAGACCCTCTCATATCAAGTTGCTCTTGTGCTTCATAGCTCTACAACCAGCCAAAGAAACCTCTCTGCTATCAAAAGGACTCTTGTGAGCCAAAGATGCCCATCCAGGCAACCTCCCTATGCTAATTACAAGCACATCATATAACATGGCTTCATCCCAGGAACAAAGTCACAAGTCTACAGCCTCAGAGACTACACATAGCATGCACATCTGGAAAGAGAAAACTTCAGGAAGTCTTAGGACTGTGTTATTGCCATAGAGCGATCTTCAGAAGGGAGCAAAGATAACCATGGCTGTTTGATCCAGTCTGTTTAATTACATGTCTCTCCTAACTAATGGTTCTGTATTGTTACTGTTGTTGCATTTCAGCTGTTGAAATGAGTGTCCTGGACATTCTAACAAACTTGGTTTACAATGAGAGTGGTACTCCATTTATTTAAAAGCTCAAGAAAAATGAGATTTCTTTTTTTTTTTAACTTGCACATAAATGAGTAAGTCTTAGGTGCCCATGAGACTAATGTATGCCCTAAGCAGGGTCTCATGTGTTTCCTTCTAAAGCCGTGGCTTGCAGTAAGTCTAGAAGCCAGATTTGGATAGCATGGCTTTAAATGCCTTCAGTGGTCCTGACACATAGCTCAGATGCATTTGCTGCTCCTCCTATACACAGCTGTCATATACTAACATACCCCTGCATGAAGCTATTACCAATGAGAGACAACACCTTGGCACAGGGACATGGTGATTTATCCTGACTTGGCAGGTCCCAGTGGTAGTTGTTGTGTTTGGTGATGAATCACTAATTTCTAGAAACCTTGACTAGAACCTGAAGGCAGGAGATAAATGTGAGTGGGGGTATTGCTTAGAGCATTCCAGCAGACAAATGGCCAATCATGACGAAAAGATGGCTTTACATTTTCTGAGTGTAATCAAGTGAGATGTAACCAATATTCTTTAGTTCATTAGCTCCATGTCTCTTAACCTTCACTGTTGAGTGCTCCCTTACAGACTGCCTCCTTGTTCATTCTAGTGTTTAAAAAAAATTATTTTTTAGCTTGGAGTAAAAATGATGGGCGAGCCCCTGGCAAATAGCCAGGAGAAGGGCAGAAAAAGTGGTCCTAAGTGGAGGAAAAGCCATACACAATTTCATCTTAAAAGGCAGAAAAGAGAGAGAGGGGGAAGCAGTCATGGAGGCAAGATTGGCATGGGGAAAATAGTCTGATTTCAGTGTCATTCTCATGCTAGTGTCTTTCTAATTATAGACAAGTGGGCATCAGTAAATCAATAACACATGCAATCTCTGGACGGGATTTGGGGAGACGCCTCGTCCTGCTGCTGCTAGACAGAGCAGATAGGTAGAACTAGATAGAGCAACAGGGCACACCCTATTCTAGACCATATTTAGCTTTCATTCGTAGGGGAAGTCTCTGGACTTCCTCATCAGAAAAAAATAATCTGCTTTATTCATTTATTCTTCTGTGAAAAACACAGGTGGGAGGATGAGATTCAATCCTGGGAAAATGCCAATGTCTCTAGGGCAGAGCTTCCATATGGTATAACTGTTGTACAGCCCACTTGGTCTGCCATGGTACTGATTCATGTACCTGGCTGGGATCCTTCTTGTGTGGGAGTTCCCCTTTAACCTCCCAGCTAAGTCTTAACCTCACTGGCCTGGCTTCTCATTACAGTCATTCTGTACACTCACACTCTGGTATCTTTGTGCACACCATCCTTCCACTCAAATTGTTTCTCATTTCTTTATGTAAATGTCACAGAGCATCTACTCATCCTGAACAGACCACCCCCACTCTCATTTCTCCTGAAGATCTTTCCTTCCACAGATTCCCAGTTGGACTTTTCCCTTGCTCCCCTGGGCATGTAGAAATTTGGAGTGATCTAGCAATTAATTAAGAAAAAAAAAATAAAGATAGGGTAGGCTCTAGATTTTTCAGGAGGAGCGACAGACCTGTGGACTCCTCTAAGGAGGGCAAGTATGGCCTGCATAAAATGGATAGAGGCATGAGACTTGCACAATAGTTGTGGGAATGTCAGCGGAGTGCACAGGGCAAGAGATGCTAGTGTTAGAGCTGCATGAGGGGGCTATAGCTGGTACCCCTGGGCCAACACCCTGCTGAGCACTTTTAGGGAATCCAGCAACTCCCTGAGAGGCCAAGCATCCTGCTCTCCATAAGACAGCTAGTGTTTTCCATGGGTCTGTTTGGACAGTGGTATCTCTTAAATGGAGAAGTGGGGTGAGCTTGGAATTCAAAGTATAAAGTATAAAAGAAAGGAAAGAAAACAGCAGGCCCTCTGTACAGTGCTGCTGATTGTTTAGTCAAGTCCAGGACTGCAAAAGAAAATGATTTGGAAATAAAATAGACTCTGGCTGGAGCTGCGCCTCCACCTACTTGCTGGAGTGTATGACCCTATCTCTACTCTAGTCAACATCATCTATGGAGACTGACTCATTTCCCTGAGCCTACACATGTGTACCCACAGTAGAGGGATGTCTTTAGACTTCTAAAGAGGCTGGAGGGATCCTCTCCAGTTCAGTGCCTCCTCTGAATGCTCAGGTGACACTAGGTGACCTGATAGCTCACAACATGTGCCACAGACTCTATAGGGATAAAAGACCACTCATTGCTTTGCAATGCCTCCCTAAAGGCAAGCTGAATTTAGGCATTTGTTTGTGTGAATAGTCTTAGATTTCTCCAACTTTAAATTCTTTAAAGCTACTCTGGCCCCCATAGTCTCTCTACTTTTAGTCAATGTTGGAAGGAAGTTCCATATTCCATGAGCCATGTCTGACATAAAATGGTAGGGAAAAGATTAATAATCTTTGGGATAGCAATTGTGGACATTTTTGCTTCTTCCTCAATGGATAGCAAGTTCTGACTTTCTGTGTCCTGATTCCCCTTAGCCAGTTATACAGACTATACAACCTCACCCTGATGTCAAGCATTTTTTTTTCTCAGTATAAAGGAACTCCCCTGGGAAAAGACAGAATCAATATCTCTCTCTCTCTCTCTTTCTCTCTCTCTCTCTCTCTCTCTCTCTCTCTCTCTCTCTCTCTCTCTCTCTCTCTCTCTCTGTGTGTGTGTGTGTGTATGTGTGTGTTTCTGTGTCTCTGTCTCTGCCTCTCTCTCTCTCTCTCTCTCTCTCTCTCTCTCTCACACACACACACACACACACACACACACACACACATCTGTCTGTCTGTCCTAAGCTCCTGAAGAGTGCTTGGCACACATAAGTACAGAGAGTATGACAAATGTAAATGTGGCTTCCTTCTCTCCTCCAACACTTTGATTCTTTGGTTCTTGCATCCTTTTTGTATTTTATTTCTCTCTTCATCATTTCTCACATCTCAGTAAAGCTGAGGACAGACTGTCAGCAAATCAAACTGGCACTTCAATCGGAAGGCTCCTTGCTCAATTCCAATTCCACTGTCCCCCAAACACATACCTTTCTCCTTCCATATTCCTGAATATTTCCCCGCCATGTCTTCCATGCATGATATATCCAACCCATTACTGCTCCAACATCTTTCCAGGCAGGCTTAGAACCTGGGCAGATTCAGAATTTCTTAGTATATGTGTGGTTGTGGGGGCTATGATATATCAAAGACCTGCTGTCTGAGGTTGGATGACTTCTATTTGAATCCTAGCTCTATGAAAATCAGGACTCTGTTACTTATTAGCCTTGTGGGCACAGGTGAGTTCATCAAATACCTTTTGGCTTCAGTATACTCATCTATAAAATGGAAATCCTAATGCCAATACTTCAGAGTTGCTTTGAAGGTTAAATTAGTACACAAAATGGAATCAGAGCAGTGCTGAGCATACAGAAATATATAAACTGCATATTCTTTTTAATGTTGTGAGGGAATCTGATATAAGTATTTTCAGGCAAATGACCTCAATATTTACAACATTGCTCTTTCTATCTTCATATCTTTCTCATCAGTCTACAGTTTCAAATGCCTCCTGCCCTGAATAAAACAGTCCTTCTTGGCTATCTATACTTCAACCTGTTTCTTGATATTTTCTTCTCTCCAGCATCAGCATCATTATGTAAACAATCTCTACAACAATCTCCACCTCATCACTTCTCATTCATGCCTCAATCCCTGGTAATCTGGCTTTAGCTTCCAACACAATGCTAAAATTGTTCTCCCTGAGATCACCAATGACCTCCTTATTGCTAAAGCTAATTGCTTCTCTTGTCACTTTTGACCCCACTGACCATTTGCTTTTTCTGGAAATGTTTCTTTCATTGATCAGACACTATTTTTCTCTGGTTGTAGCATTCAGTGTTTATTATGTTAAGCATTAATCCTCAAATCTCAGTGGCTTATGACAATGAAAGTTTTTCTTTAGGCTCAGCTCCCACATCAGCTGAAGGTGAGATATAGCTCTGTTCCTCTTCATTCTCTCTCTCTCTCTCTCTCTCTCTCTCTCTCTCTCTCTCTCTCTCTCTCTCTCTGTCCCCCCCCTCTCTCTCTTTGGTAATCATAGATTAAAAAAACAGAACCCGGGATAAATCTACTTGACTATAGTAGACATTCCATTTGCTTACATAGCATAGGTCACACCAGGTTATGTGACCCAGGCCTGACATCAAGTCATCAAAGAAATACATTCCTCCACTTTCATGGAACAGAGGCATGCAATAATCATCCAGGAAGGACAGGGAATGACAGGAACAAATAATGCCACCTCCGTTTGTTTCTACCTCTCTAATCTTCTGCTCTTAGCTTCCATCACTGGGTCATCAAGTTCCATCTATTTAGTACTTTCTAAATGATGTGCCCTCCAAAGATTCTTTCCTTTTAAATATGTTTTTAGGCAATCCTAAATATGACTTAAATGTTTATAAGATCTTATAATCCTATGAGTTCAATTCTTTATAGGAGACTACCACTATACACATTTATCAAGTCCCCTGAAATTCATATGTTCAAAATTTAATCTATATTCTGGCCTTCCTATTCATTTATTTTCCTTCATGGTTGATGAAAACATTGTCAACCCAAATGGCTATATCAGAGATTTGAGAATTGTTCTTCCCCTCATCTCTTTCAATGTGTCAACTCAGTTCACACTACTTTTAGTGCAAACCTCTAGCCTCTTCCCTACTCATACTATTTGTCTTATTATGGTTTCATTTTGGTGAAGAGACACCATGACCACAGCAACTCTTATAAAGAAAAGCCTTTAATTGGGGGCTGGCTTAGTTTCAGAGGTTGAGTCCACTGTTGTCATGGCAGGAAACTTAGTAGCCTGCAGGCAGACATGGTGCTAGAGAAAGAGCTGAGAGATCTCCATTATGGTCCATAGGCAGCAGAAAGAGACTGTGTGTCACCCTGGGCATAGCCTGAGCATAGGAGACCTTAAAGCTGATCCCCATAGAGACACACTTCCTCCAACAAGGCCACACCTCCTAATAGTGCCACTCATCATGGGCCAAGCATTCAAACACATGAGTTTATGGAAGCCATAGCTATTGAAACCACCACATTCTACTCCCTGAATTCCATAGGCTTTTAGCTGTTTAGGCTAACTTCAAAAGTCACCACAGTCTATTTTAGGGGTGTGGGGGGGTATTCAACTTCTACTTCCACACTGCTGTTCAGCACCAAAGGAAGTCAGCACAGGAACTCAAACAGGGCAGGATCCTGAAGGCAGGAGCTGATACAGAAGCCGTGGAGGGGTGCTACTTATTGACTTGCTCAGGCTGCTTTCTTATAGAACCCAGGACCGCACACTCTGGCATGGCACCACCCACAATGAGGGGGGTGTGTGCATAGATCACTAATTGAGAAAATGTATTACAGCTCGATCTCATAGAGGCATTTCCTCAACCGAGGCTCTTTCGTTCTGATGATTCTAGCTTGTGTCAAGTTGATACATAAAACCTGCCAGTACACTTTTGGTTAGTTGATTTCCTGTCACTATAAAACATATCTAAGACAATCACCTTTTGAATACAAAAGGGTTATTTTGGCTTACAGTCTTGAAGGTTGTAGTTTGTAACAAGTTGGTTCTATATAGCATCATGGTCTAAGTAGACATGGGGAAACAAAACCAGTCACCTTAGGGGAATGAAAAATAGTAAGGAAGAGACAGGGACCCCACAATATCCTTGGTAGGTATGTTCCCCGAAACCTAAAGACTTCCACCAAGCTCTACCTCTAAGGTTTCTATGACCTTCCAGTAGCAATAAGCTGGGATCTAAGCCTGAACCAATACATGCATACACCTTTGGAGAACATTTTTGGTCCAAATTATAGCACTAACCCTTGCTTGAATTTTAGTAATTAGTTATTTTCCAACTGGCCAGCATGTTTTAGTTGTTCATCACTAAAGCCCACCTTTGTTGCCGCAAAAGATTAGTACCCCCATCTGATCTTGTCTCCTCTTTATCATGGAAACCACAAAGGCTCTCCTGTTTGCCTGCGGTGAGACTCAGGCTCCACGCAGTGACACTCCAGGTTCTTCACATCTGGATCCCATGTATCTTTGTACCACTTTTCCTGCTAGTCATCTGCATGGACTTTGCATTGCTTTTAAAATAAGCCGTGATGTTTCTCATCCCTACGCACTTGCTTACACTAGTCTTTTTATTGCCTTTACTTGGTGAATGAATCCCAGTCTCCTTTCTTCACTTGGTGAACTCCTCCTGTTCATTCAAGAGCCAGTGGAGGCGTCTTTTCTAAAACCTTCTCCAATCTTATCCCCATTCCACAATGTATGACAGCAACCATATTACATTATTACTAATGTTCCTTTCACTCAGATAGATTATGAGTTCCCCAGAGCAAAGACTGATAATTCATTAGGCTCCTTGAAATTGCCCAGGATTTAACACAGAATGTACACATTAGATATTCAAAGTTTGCTGAGGGAAGGAATAAACAAACGAATGACATAATGCAATCTATCTCATTAGCATAATGGTCAGATTTACTAGTTGTTGCTTTTCTTGCCTGGCTACTGGCTGGCTCTGACCTTATATTAGAAGAAAACCCTGCTTTCATATCCAAAGCCCTGTGCAGCTCTAGTGTGCTGACCCTGACAGGTCTAGCCTCTATGGATTCCTTAGCAAGCCTCCCTTTCCTAGAACCTGTCTCTTATCTTAAGGGCTCCTCAGAGGCCACATTCTCTGGCCTCTCACTTTCCTGAATGGCCCCCCACTGGTCAGCTCAAGCCTTTTTTCTTTTTTTTTTATTGCTTTATTTTTTATTTACATTTCAAATGATTTCCCCTTTTCTGGGTCCCCACTCCCCGCAAGTCCCATAAGCCCTCTTCCGTCCCCCTGTTCTTCCATCCACCCCTTCCCATTTCCCTGTTCTGGAATTCCCCTATACTCTTGCACTGAGTCTTTCCAGAACCAGGGGCCACTTCTCCATTCTTTTTGGACATCATTTAATTTGTGGATTATGTCCTGGGTATTCAAAGTTTCTAGGCTAATATCCACTTATCAGTGAGTGCATACCATGATTGATCTTTTGAGACTGGGTTACCTCACTTAGTATGATGTTCTCCAGCTCCATCCATTTGTCTAAGAATTTCATGAATTCATTGTTTCTAATGGCTCAATAGTACTCCATTGTGTATATATACCACATTTTTTGTATCCATTCCTCCGTTGAAGGACACCTAGGTTCTTTCCAGTTTCTGGCTACTACAAATAGTGCTGCACTCCTCCACTGTTGGTGGGATTGCAAGATAGTGCAACCACTTTGGAAATCAGTCTGGCGGTTCCTCAGAAAACTGGGCATGACACTTCCTGAGGACCCTGTTATACCACTCCTGGGCATATACCCAGAGGATTCTTCAGCATGCAATAAGGACACATGCTCCACTATGTTCATAGCAGCTCTATTTGTAGTAATCAAGCCTTTTCCTGACTCTTTCCCAGAGTTTGCTCCATCTGCCATTTTAGTGTTTCTCCATTTCTTGTCCTCTCTATATTTACTCGGACCAGTAGTTAACTTTGCAAGGCTAGGTGCAAAATAAAATTATGGAGAGCCCAAGTATACATTAGTGAAAAGTTCAAAACAAGCAAAACCAAAATAACAACCCAAGCAAGGCCTTTTTCTGAGTCCAGGACCCTTAGTACTGCATATGATTATTTAATAAGTGAAGGGTTTGAATCAATGCCATGTAGATGTGTTTAATGCAAATAAGCTATCTTATCAAAGGCATTTGTAATGATGAAGAAATTGCTCAGCATTGCTTTTATCTAATCAGGAAATGGAAAATAATTGTGTCGATTCCATGGCTGGGAGGGCTAGGTGCAGAGGAGACTGGGTACAGGATGCCTCCATCCTCTATAATGGCTCCGCCGAGTGGCTAAAAGACAGAGGGGTTTGAAACCTCAGTACCTTATTCATCCATTTACTAAAACAGGAAGGATGCATTTCCTACGAGCCACTCAGACTAGAGAGTTTCCTCAGACAGCTAAGGGATCAGGTGTAGGGGGGCTGGCCTCAGGAGTCCGGCTGGATTTGTTGTACCCACCCATGCATGGCCACCTCTATATCTACAGTCGGTGCACAGGAATACTGCCAGCAAAGTGAGGCTGAGGCATCTGTGGAGAGAAGGGCTGGAAAAGAGACGGCCTACATTGGAAGTGAAGACATTCTCTCTCTCTCTCTCTCTCTCTCTCTCTCTCTCTCTCTCTCTCTCTCTCTCTCTCTCTCTCTCACACACACACACACACACACATTTTTCTTTTTCTTTAACCTAACAATTGGTGCCAATGATCAACCACCCTCTTAGCTCCTAGGACTCCTCCTAACTATGGCGGCCTGCTGGCCTGCCAAGCTGAGCCCTGAGCCGCCCTCGGTTGTCACCCTTACTCCAGTGCTACGGGGAGCGAGCTTTCTTGTGTTCTTCATAGTAGTTTGTAAATCGCCTTCAGAAGTCTTCACTTTTCAGGGATCATTTCTGTAGTTCTTAAAGCATCTTCAGGTTTCTGTCAGCTCCATCACAGTCCAATTTATTTTGATAAGTTTAAACTCAAACTTACCATTTCTGTAGGCCAGTAGAGGTCAAAGGTCAGCAGTTGTTGTCCCTGTCCTCTCAGGAAAATGCAGAGGCACGGAGAGACGATGTCCATCTCACTGAACCAGGCATGGTCTCAGGACCCCAAGCAGAGTTTGAACCTGATTCGTGCTCTGTCTTCACATTTAGGTGTCAGTAAATGGGCCTCTTGCAATACACGCAGGTTAAAGAGGCTCAAGTTAATGTGCTTCAACTGCCCTTAAAAAAAAAAAAAGCCCTACATTCAGTAATGGTTCTCTGCACAAACTCATTCATTTTTAATCAGTTGACTGTAATGATTTGTTACAAATGATCTTTAATTCTCAGCTGTGGTTAATCAGTACTGAAAGGCACTTTTCCTGTTATTTTATTTGGATAGGATTCTTAGTGAAATACTTGCCTGCCTTCACATAATCACTTATTTGCTTTTCCTTGGCCTGCACTCTCCAGCAGCACGCAGCAGTATTTAATGTGGGCGTTTTTCTTTCCTTGGCGCCATGAATTGAGTTCTCAAAGCTGTAGGGGGTGGAGGCCTCATGGGAACCCCAAGGGTTCATCTTCTAGTTTAATATTTACTGACCCTCTTCTGCCTGGCAAGCCCAGAGCCGGGAGCTAGACTATGCTGGCTTACATCGGGGAACGGTAGCACACCTTGGAAAGGGTGTTCCGTGAGAACTTATGGGGTAAGGAAGGAAGGTAGAAAGGATGGCATCTAACCCATCACTGGACTGGCAGACTCTTCCACAAGGAGGGGAAGCGCCCACTAGGCTGGTATTTCTAGGCAGATGGGACAACGGATGCAGAGGTCCAGGGAGAGTAATCATGAGCTTGGGCATACGCATGTGATGAGGTGGATGGGCCGGATGATGGGGAGGAGCGCAACGGGCACAGATGTAACAGGCCGTGGGCACACCTTACACATTGAGAGGTTTAAGGAGAGAAGTAACCTGAGACGCTTTGCCTGAGGAAAGCCCTTGTTGCATCAGGGACAATGAGCTAGAAGAGGGTTCAGAGTGGTGACAGGACTCAGGAGAAAAGGAAGCAGTGTCTGTCACGGAACCTTAGTGGACTAGTTCTAAAGCAGGGACTGCGGACTACGTGAAGGGAAAGATAGGCAGGTGTCCTCCGTTCGTTCTCTCTCTCTCTCTCTCTCTCTCTCTCTCTCTCTCTCTCTCTCTCTCTCTCATCTGTGGCTTGTTTGCTTTCAAAGACATTTAAGTACCCAGTTGTAGGCCAGTGTCTGTAGGTGGGACGGGGCTGTAACCCTGATGGTGTGCAGATCTAAGCCCTTTCCACAGCTGGCTGTCAGCTTCCTGGAGTCAACTGAGAACCTTTCTTAACAGGATCTTGATTATTGAAGGTAGCTGAAAATTTTTCTTCCCTCCCACAATCTCCAGCTTCGGGTACATCTGCTTTCCACGGAGGAACTGTGCCAACTGAGTCTAGCAGGTTCTGTTGGTGATTGATTTTGTGTCTGGGGGGAATATGCCTGTAGAGGGCGACCTGAGCTTCAGGGATGGGGCAGCCCACCTGAGATTCTTGGCTGCCGGACTCCACTAATTGAATGCAATAAGTTAGGGAAGGCCTCTCTTATCAGAGAAGCATTGTCAGACTCAACAGGGAAGAGCTAGCGAATGAGGGGATCACCCCGGCAGTAAGTGCTCTGACCACAAAAGCAAATCCCAAAAAATCCCAACACAGTGTCAACCCTCTCTCCACTCCACACCAGGGTCAGATGTGCCAGCTGGAGCCTCTTTTCGAGAACAGCAAAGTGTGAGCAGGACTTAGCGTGCTGTTTTTCTCTGTGTTGGTGGCCTTACCATGCTCCTTCTAGTCCCTTGCTGCCTGTGTCAGTCAGTCCTTAAATCGCTCTCCTGTCTTGGTGTGCCATAAGGTAATCGATAAGACAATTGACAAAATGACAAGATTTTGTTTAAAAGACACAAAAATACCCTGAAATGACGACAACACAAAAATATAAATGCTAGAAAATGAGTTTGAAAAACAGGGACTCTATTGGCTTTGCAAAGACTCCAATATTGCTTTGGAAGTAATCAGTTGGCTTAATAATATTCTTTCTTGGTTCAGAAACACTCTCAGAAGGCTCTGTGGAGTTTCTTTAGAACTTCTAAAAAGATGAATCCCAAGGAAATGCAAAGTTACTATCAGTGGTTAGTCTAACTGCTTTCCAAGGGCATTTTCAGGAACTTGAGGGTCTCAGTCCCTAGGTCCGAATGGATCTTGCCCGTTTCTGAGTTCAGCATTGCCCAACAGCCTCCTCAGATTCCATGCTTAGATTTCAGGGAAATTCTGTTTGCATCTCTGTTAAATCCTTGGTGCAGAAGCCATGTGGAAATATCCCTATGTTCACAGGACCGTGTCTTCTTCAATGCCCTATGACATTCTCCATCTAGAGCAGGAGTGTCTTGTCATTCATCTCTGTCTTCCCAGCAATTTAGTTCTTACAGGTATTAAGTGATCGATGCAGAGGTATTCTTGTTGTTTGCTTGTGTGTTTTTGCTTTGCTTTGTTTTCATCTTCTATTTCCTGGAGTAGAGTGGGAATAAAGGCTTGCAATGTCAGTGCCAAGTAGATGCTCTCAGAACGTATCCCAGGTCTTTCTCAACTTTCTGCAGTTCTCAATATCAGGCCCTCACTAAAAAAGATGAAGGTACAAAATCTCTTGATGCCATCAAGGATCTAAACCTGAAATGTCAATTTAAGCATCAGTGCCAGAGTGTGAAAGTGTTCCAAGTACAAAAAGTCTTGTCCTAAAAACCCACTGCTGAGCAACTGCCCCATATCTGAAACCTCAGGCTTGGTGAGGTTCCCAAGCCTTCGTTTCATGTCTTTGCACATAAAACAGCATCTGGGAGATAACTTACCATGCTGTGGGATACAAGAGGTGCTAGATTAACCAGAGGTGGTCTTACCTCTCAGAGTGAGCGTATCCACTGGGGATGTGTGTATAGGGATGCTCTGTTGTCAAATGTTTGGCAAGGAGAATGATGCAAAGCTGAATGGAGACCAGGGAAGATCAATAGAAACTTCACCTAAAATGGCAGTAGTGCACACTCTAAAACACAGGGCCAGTTGATAGCTAGGATCATACCAGAACCCAAGAAGTCACATTTATTTGTTTGTTTGTTTGTTGGTAGAACCAGATGCTGACTCAAGCAAACAAAGTCTTATTTCTGGTAGCCTCCTCCTGCTAACCCACCATCCACTCCCCTCATACTAAATCAAAGTACTCCACGTCCACCTTTGCAGGTTACAGAGAAACATCTTCAACCTCCTCACGTACATAGGAGACTTTCTGACCTGACCAAGTCCTGTCAAGACTGAGGTTCTACTTAAGCTTTTGTAGTCTAAAGTGTAGTGGCTTGTGAATCATACCAAAATTGGCTGCACTCTGTTCTAATCCTGTATCTCTTCTTACAATTTCCAGTAAGAACAGTATCTGGACAGATGCCTCAGAGCTGGTCCCAGTCCAGTAGTCTCTCTTCTCATTGTTCCTGTCTTGAATTTACCTTCCAGGGATGCTCGTGCATACTACACTCCATACTTCCTTCCCCAAATTTGCCTTAGTTCATATTTCTTAAATTTTTTCTTTTTTATGTTTTTAAATAATTTGCCTGTGTGCCTGCATGTGCCTGGAGCCTGTGGAGGCCAGAATAAGTTGTTGGGAGTCCCTGGAACTAGAGTTACAGGCAGGTTTGATCTGCTGTATGGGTACTTTACTGGTACCTAAACTTGGGTCCTCTGGAAGATCAGCAAGACCTTTTAAAGCACTGAGCCATCTGTCTAGCCTCCTGGCTCAAATTTCTTAGCTCTGCAACCTCCCCAAACTTTGACCTTTCATGAGTCTCACACATGAGAGAATTATCCTACTTAAAAGGTCAATAGTGCCCCCAGGGGGCTAACCTTGGTTGAATTCCCTTTATGCTTGACTGGGCTATTCTGCCTGTTCTCTTCTAGCTCATAGTCCAGAGAAACAGGTTGTCTGATCCTTGGTAGACTCTGATAAGGGAGAGGAAGCCAGTGCTATTTGTGCTTTCTTCACATTTTTTTGCCTTCACACCTTCTGTTGATCAATAAAGGAGCAACAAGGGGGTTTTGGCTCATTATCCTATAGAACTCTATGGAGAGTTCAAATGTCTCAAATGTTTGAGACTTTTATTGTATATCATTCTAGAAGTTGAAGCCCCTACCCCCGAAATTGCAGATCTAAAGGAGATGAAAGTATTCAGAAAATTAAAATTAGATTTGTTTTGAGAAGTCAGGAATCTTGGACCCACCATCCAGTTTCTCCTTTAGTTGGGTCCCTCAAGAAAAAAAAATGCTATCTTTGAGGTGGGTCAGATAGCCACCATCAGAAACAATATACTCTGTCTCCCATCTGAGGTCACATATTTGGCAGCCAACAGTGGTAAGCCAGATATACTCCTAGAGCCTGAAGGAAAAAAAAAAAAACTCACCCCCCTGGGTCTACATATGACAAGACAGGACCCATACTGGGGTAAATTCCCCTCTGAGCTTCCTTTTATGGACTTTCTCATAGAGAAGCACGTGTCTTCAGACAGGAAATTACCATGGAGATTGATGGCTAGCCAATGCAATTAGGCTCCAGTTAAATACTCTCCAAGGGGTACTCTTCCAGTACAGTAATCCAGATTTGGTGATCACTTTAACAACTGTGCACTGGAAACTTCTGGTAATGAAAGATTTGTCTCTGTCAGGTTTCAGCCCCTGGAACATTCTGTACCCTTCAGATACAGAGAAGCTGTAAGCAGAGAGGAGAACAGAAAGGAAAATGGGGAATTCTGCATAGGAAGGCTTGCCCTTTATACGTACAGCCTAGTTGGCCAACACACAAGATGACTGAGATTCTCAATGTGAGTTAAAGGACAGAGGCGCTTTGAGAGATCACAGGTCAATGGTGTTTGCTACTCACTTTAAAGCTCGGAGCATATTATTTAATTCCACTATTTTGGATCTTTGGAGTGATAAGCTAAGAAAGAAAGAAAAATCCGCCCTCGGACCCCACACTTGAAGTATTCATACAGTCTCTGCCAAGCTCAAGCACACCCCGTCGGATTTCCAGGCAACAGGAGATAGCTTGGCTACATAAAATCGAATGAATTAGTACATTAAATATTGACTCATCTGCAGGAAGGACAAAGGCGTCATCTGAACTTCTTCCTGCCTGAGCTCTTAGCCCAGTTCTGCACCGTCACAGTTAAATAGCCTTGAGAAACTTACTTTAATCCTTCATTTCTCAATTTTTTTGTTTAGAAAAATGGGGCTATCTTCACTAATTCTCTGTTGCTATAATAACATGCCAGAGTCTGGGTAATTGCTTTAGCTCATGGTCCTAGTGGCAGGGCATTCCACCATGGTGCTGACATCTGGTTGGCCTTCATCATTATGTGGTTGAAGGTATCATGGAGACAAAGAGCATGTGCAATTGAGTCTTTCTTCCTCTTCTTATGAAGCCATCAGTTACTGTCACAAGAATCCCACATTTGTGATCTCATATGATCCCAATTACATTCCCCCAAACCCAATATTACTAACATGAATTTGGGGACCAGGTTTCTAGGACCAGAGCTTTTGGAAGACAGACTCAGTATAACAGTGGCTAATAACGGTAGCTTCCTTACAGTCTCTTTATGGAAATTCAGCAGGAAAATGCGCAGAAAGCCACAGGCTTGACCATGGCAGCATCAACAAATCTAGTTCCCTCTCCCCTCCTAAGCTAGAAGTTCTTAACCTTTTTCATATTGTGAACTCAGTTAATACCTGGTGAATCTGTGTGTGTGTGTGTGTGTGTCTGTGTGTGTGTCTGTGTACACACACACATATATATACATATATACATACATATATACATATATACATACATACATATATACTACATATATATATACATATATACTATATATGTGTGTGTGTGTGTATATATATATATATATATACATATAGCATTGCAGAGGAAATTGCATTTTTATTGAAATATAGTTCTCAAACTGCTGAAAAACCAAATTTGTGGTATTGTAATATATGTGTTTCTTTATTAACATAGTAAATAACAAGATCTACTGGCAAGCCTAATAACTGCTATAATTTTGAAGTAGTAATAAGCTTAAACAATATTTCAATGTATCTACAACTGTAATGAGATATAAAAAAATCTTCAATTTCTATGGATGACAACATTATAGCTATTGTTAATAACACTGTGACTTGTCGCCTAATTCAAAATTAGAGATATTACTAAATTTCCTCCCAGAAATTGGTAAAAATAAAGTTGTAACTTTCTCTCAGCTAAGTTCTTAGACTCTGAGCCAAGGCCTATTGCTGTCTGGTTGATTAAAAAAAAAAAAAAAACAGGACATAACCATGATTTCTAAACATTTTAAGCAATATTTATTTCATTCTTACTAAAGCAAAAAATATATAAACATAGAAAGCTTAAGAAATGTGGCTTAAGGAGGAAACAAACAAACAAACAAAAAAACATTAAAACATCACCCAAGAGCTACAGCTAACAATGGCTTAGTTAGGATCATGGACTCATTGCTATCCCATTTTTCCATACACTGAAACTGCTCCACTGAGGCCCATTGTGTGGCAACTGTACACAGAGGGATGTCAGATCATAAGAGATGCTGATCCAACTCCACCCACCATGGTGAGAGTCACTGAAAGTCACAAAGGAGAAGTGGTTCTGCCCTTGACAGCTCAGCACTGTGGCCGTGGGCGCTCAGATGGCTCACTGAATTCCAGCTCTACTAGTACAATCTACACCATCCTATTGATCTCAAGTCTCTCATTAGATCTGATAAATTCCCTCAAGTCCAAACTGTGAATTGTGAATAATGGAAACTGCCCACTTGATGAAGAAAAGAAAACAATGGACTCTACTTCAAACCTGCCAGATATTCAGATCAGGTTCCTGATGCCTGTAGCACAGTGAAGACTCATCCAAACAACCCACTTAGAATAATGATAACAAGGCAATTTATACCAATGCAGTCATGTATAGCTAGGGACAGTCTTTTATTCCATCCAATGAGATTTTTCTATGACAAGCCTCAGCAAGCCTTCCTCTCGCAGGAAGGTAGTTTTGCATATGTTTAGTGATCCCAGGTCAACTTGCTTCCTTTGGTTTGACTAGTCACTGTTAACATCTGCAAAGACCCCACTGTATATGCTCAGAACACAGAGGAGGTTAGAACCCCAGCCTTCCACAACTGCCATCCTCCTAGGGGAGGCATAAGGGTATCTAGTCACTGCTTTCAACTGAAGGTCCCCTACTCCTCCCAGATGGGACCACAGAGAACCACAGACATCACTATAGCAAAGCACCTCTCTGCTTTTTGGAGCTCAGCTCTTAAAGAAATGCCCTCTTCTAGGATGTGTTAATGAAACACTGTCAGCAGATTCATCAAAATCTAACTGTGTACTTTCCTAGAGGGACCCTGTGACTCTGAGGTAGTGTATCTCCGTCCTCTAAGCCTAGACAAAGGTCACAGCTAGAGATGACTGGCTAGCCAAGCTGCTAAGTGCAAGACAACGTATTTCAAAATATTTTCAATAAAACGATGCGGAACAGGCAACCTGTTCTCTTTTTTTTCTACCAAGGCACTCATTTGAACATGAGTTTCTGGGAAAATCCGAACCCTCCACCATATTTTCCATTAGAAGTAATAAGAAATGATAATTACTAAGTCTGCCTATCAGATAGTTCAGACAACAGTAGCTCCACTTAATTAATTGCTAATTAAGATATGAAAGAACTGGAGAGTCTTTCATACTTACTCACTTTATTAAGTCACAGAATATCTTCATCAGATTGAGTCCCTCCTTGAGCTAACTAGCCTGGTGAAGGGTGGGAGGGGAGGGCGGCCCACTAAGGGTGAGGTTACTTTAACTGTATCATTCAGCTGTAATCACATAAGCAGAGAGAAAAAACACATGAAAAGGGACCAGAACTGACAAGGTTTGAGACTCTGTCTTCTGCTCTACACTGGCTAAGTCTTTCACAGACATCGTAAATCTTGACTGAAGTCCTACAAGGGACTATTGCTATGCCCATTTCACAGATTAAGAAAGGGAGTAAGTAAAGGCTACATTCATCCTTTTTTTTCTTTCCTGTATCAAAATACCTGTCAAAAGCAACTCAAGGAAGGAGTCTATTTTGTCCCCCAGTTTTGAAGCATAGTCCCTCATGTCTGCGTAGGTGTGTGGTCGGGCTGTGAAGTTCTGCTGGCATTAAATCTGCAATCAGGAAGCAGAGTAAGAGGACTTCTGGTGCTAGGCTTGATTTCTTCATTTATTCCAGTCCAAGACCTTAACCCATGGGATGGTGCCATCCATGTTTAGGGTGGGTCTTCCCTGTTCAGTTAAACCATTTTGGAACCCTCTTCATAGACAACCCCAGCAGTGCATTTGCATTGTTATTTTAAACTCATAAATTAACCGCTGAGATTAACCGTCACACAGGCCCTAAGGACCTTCCTTTTTTATAAGCATGTGTCTGGCAGGGATAAGATTTAAGCCGGTTTCTTGTTCCAGGGCCATTCAAGAAACAAAAAATGGCTTATTCCATACCCTCATGATCGTGGACAAAGCCAAAAGCATTTGTAGTGGTTGGCCCTCAGGTATCCAGTAGTTGATCTTTGCAGTCTTGTCTTTATATCCTTGTTCTGGCTTTTTCTACATTAAATCTGATCTAGCATGTACATTAGAATATGGCAGAAGTGACAGCAGGGGCAGTTACAAAAGGCATCATGACTCCCAACTTCTTCTCCCTTAGACTGCTCACTCTGGAGTAAACCATCATCATTTTGTAAAGAAAGTCAACTAACTCATGGAGGGAAACTGAGAATCAATGACTACTAATGTTACAAAAATATCTAGTGGATCTTTGGGTAATTTTGGACTCACCAAAATATCATTAGGACCCTGAGGCAGACCACACCTAAGTGACATTATTTGAAGTCTCAATGGTCCCACAGGGACTATTAGACAACAAATGCTGGTTGCTTTAATCACATGCTTAATTTTTGCATGTAAGTAGGTAAAAAGTGGAGAATTCATAAACTTCTACATCCTGTACGCTGAATCACAGTTTTGCCAATACCAGTTGGTCAGAGAATTCCTCCTAGGAAATATTCACATCTCTGTGACTCAAAGTAGGTATCTAAAGTAGTAGGCATTCAAGATCCCTCCAGGTAGGAAACTTTGGCAGACAGAGAGACTATGAGTCAGATCACCAATAGCAGCCTAAGGTTCCTATTTTGTTGTGTTGATGATTAAGCACAATATGTTGATCAGTCACAATCTGGCCCATTGTTTCAGCAACCACCTGCTGGGAAAATTGAGAGAGAGAGAAAAAAGAATTGATTAAGCTTTCAGTTACCGAGTGATTTTGGTCTAGAGCTGGTCAGCTTCCTTAGAATCAATGGCCATTACTAGAATGTCAACAGCAGTTAGCAGTACATAAGTCCATGCCAGTCAATTTCAAAGTTTATATGGAATACCAACGAGAACCATTGGTATAAAATCTGAAGCTTGAGCAGTGTTTAATTGCTGTGCCTGGCCTGGCTGGTGCCTTTCTTCTGCCCATGTTTCACCTAAGCCACAGGGGAGACATGCTCCAGGCTTTGAGACAGTCTATGATTGAAGTCAATGTGGCCTCTTGAGCAGTGCTCCCTCCACTGTACAGATGCTTAGATCCTGCCTGGTCAGTCAGGAAAAGGGAGCCTATGTTACAAAGTCTGATCCAAGCCCCGCGGGTAGCTGAATTCATTTTTAGTACAAGAAGGTCAGCATTTGATGAGGAAGGGATATACACTGAACATTTTCTGGAAATATTTCTTAGATATGTTTTTCCTCAAAGATGAACTGTTACAAGTTGACCTTAGGAAATGCTGGGCATCAGAGAGTGTACAGGTGAGCAATGGGAGTGAACAGGTGCAAACAAAATAAAACAAAACCAAAGAAACAAACACAAACAAGTAAAACCAAACCATGCACACTGGTTCACTGAAGTTGCCCAGTGAGGTGCCCTTCCCTTTGACCTTTGAATATGCCTCTGTTGCCCCTCGCCCCTGGGCCCTCTAGAACTAGAAAGGTTGAGAGAATTTGACATGAACCCAGATGTGATATGTACTTCAACTAAGCCTCTGGGACTTACCACAGTCTACGTGCCTCTGTTATAATGTTCCCTCTTCACTTCCAGTCACAACAATCCTCCTTCTTCTCTCCAGCTATATGAAAAATTTCTCTAAGATAAGGCCGTTGTGTGATAACACAGAGCTGTACAACTGCTTAATTAGTTAATTGGACTGATTCATGAGCTAATATGTGTTAACTCACAGGGCTGGTATGTTGGGTCTATGATGAGCTGCATTCTGACAGAGCAAATGTGGTTATGGCTGCAGGAAAACTGGCACATTCTAGCTGAATGCAAATTGAAACTTTCTCAGCCCACAGTTTAAAGCATGCTTGAAAAACCTGGTTAAATGGAGAAGAGCACCGTGCTAGACTCCCGGTGCCTGATGCATTGGTTCTAAGCTTCTGGATGAACTTGCCCTGTATTTGGTGCATGACTCCAAAAGGAAATTGCTAACAGTGCTGCAACTGCCTGTGCCACAGATGAGACCTCCTTGACAGCAGAGTCTGTGTCTTATTCTTCGCAGATTCCACCAGTGTCTCACAGGCTCCACCAGTGACCACAACAGTAAATTGTCTTACATACTTACATGTGACTTATGTAGGCATACCCTGAATGAAAGTCTATAAGGATGTGAAGCTGATATGGAGATTAAAGATATATTGCTCAGGAATGAGGAAGTAGGAGAGTCAAGTCATAGAGAAGGAAGGAGACTGCTCTGAAAATTCCTTGACATATATTCTGTTACAAGCTGTATATGGATGCACAAACAAACTAGGTATGGGAGGGACGAGGATGGTGGTTGTATGCTTAGTCAAACCAAGCTGAATAGGAGTTTAGAATAGCTACAAAGTTACTCTGTATACCTGTGGTATCCACATAATTAGATTTGAATGAACAAGAAGAATGGAGGGTGCATGTTGCTGGTACTAGGAGATACCACCCAGCTAGGCACTGGCCCCAACTGATACTGGGAAAGGTGGCCCAGGAATTTCCCTTCAGCCATAAGGAACTTTTTTACCCAAAATTGTGCCCACCCATTCCCTGGTGGCAACTCACGTGCAAAGACTAATCCACATGAGGTCCAAAGGTCTGCGTTTCTTCCCAAAGTAAGGTAGTACCAGAGGACCCTCTGGTCATTTCTGCATCCTTCTGTCCCACCTCAATCTGAAAACAGAGTGGGAGAAAAGAGTCCACTCTATTAAAGAACCAAGTGGGGGAAATGACTGGATCTCCCATGTGTATCTTTATAATTTCCTTATACATGCATGTTACCTTCATAATTTACAAATATCGAGTAGAGAAATCTTGAAACATGATACAAGTGTTAGTTAAGTGAACCAATGACTGTTCCTATATTTTGTAATAACAGCACATTGCAGGTATTTGGAGTTAAGAGGAAGAGGATTTCACCAACACATTCATTGACATTAACATAGTTGGTTCAGAAAGATTAGACCAGCTCTCTGAGAGTGAAGTTAGCCACCACATACCTACAGGGCAACGAGTGGGCAAAATAGGAGAGGGATTTTAATTCCATGGAAAGAGAGATTGCTTAATATTAGAGCTATCTGCTCCTTGAGTAAAGGGAAAATTCTGGATGGATTCAGTTTTATTCTCAAATCACCTGCAGTTTTTCCTTTTGGTGAGCAGCTAGATTCTAATTGGAAGAGGAAAATATCCACCAGGTACATGATCTGTAACCAGCAAATCTACTTCTAATGATGTAGCCCCATAGTACCTACAGCCCCACTCTCCAACTGATCCTTCTTGGACCAGATGATCTTTATACTCCCTACCCTTCTGGGGTCCCAGGAGGGCCTCCTGGGAAGGAGTATTTGTCCAGGGACAATTTAAATAAGAAGCCTAGGCCTTAGCAGAAGCTTGCTTCTTCCTTCTTTAGATTGCAACCAATTTTTGCAAATGCATCCTCTTTAGGCATCTATAAATGAGATCCCTAAGGCTTGGTGTCCCTTTTGGAGAAGGCTTAGTTGCATTTGTGAACAGGAAGTCCTTGAAGGCATAATTATCTATGGAGCCACCAACTGTACTGACTGATTCTTAGAAGCTGTGTAAGGGGAGCCCCGTCCAAGTTCTGCATAATGCCCCTGATTAAAAAGGGTGACAATACCCTTATACAGAAGCCTCTGCTTGCAACAGAGAGCCATGCTTCAGGGTGATGGTGTTTCTAGCCAGACAGGATTATTCTGTATCCATGTATTCATTATTTATTGAGTTTTCTTGTATTAGTATCGTGCTTGGACAAGATCCAAATAAAGCAGGAGAGGACAATCTGACCTTGAGGACCGCCCAGGAGGTCCTTGAAAATCTGCATCGAAAAGTAGAACAAAGAGACTCTGATAAATGGTACTGTCATCATGAGGGAGTGTTCAACATGCTAAAGGCATTTGTGAAAGGTGTTGGATGGGTGGCTTCTTGGAGGAAGTGGCAAACATTTGCTGCAATCAGATCAAGTATTTGCACCACCACTTTTAAAGTTGTTGAACTTCTGATATAAAATAAATTTCTGGATTTATAATGATTCAGCAGCTTTACCTCACATATTTTTTTTCAAAAGGTTGAGAAGCATAAGCAAAAGAATTAATAAAGTATATAAATGAAACTCTGGAGAGAAACCAATCACTTAATAAGCAACAATTTCCTTTTTTGCAGAGAGCTACATGGTCTGCCTCTAAATTCACTTAAAGGGAAAGAACAGGGAAACTGAGGTTCTCATCTTAAAACTACATGTTCCTTCCTGTTTGCAGGTATCTGCATCAACTCATTGCTCAGAGGTCGGATCTCACCTGGAGTTAGACTCACAGAGCACGTGGTCAAGAGAAACCATCAGAGAGGACAACATCACGAGGTACTGTGTGCTGTGGACCTTTTCCTAGTCATCATGCCAATGGCCAGTTTAAGACTTTCAGTAGGAATTGCTTATTCCCTGGGACCCGAGACCTTTTGTCACTGAAACAACAGCCTTGGGGATACTCTCCATGAAATGAGTTGGCCAACAGCGTCAGCTCCTCTGGGCTTCACAGTCCCTGAAATCACTCGAGAAACCAGGTACTAAGATTTTTGGCTACTCATAAAATTGTCCTGAAATGCATTTCATGATGTAGTTGGTAATAAAAATGTCTTAGTGAGCTCAGTCCCTCTAAAAGGCTAGACTTGATTCTCAGCCCAGCGTGCCTGTACCAGGCCTGCATGAATCAATGCTAAATTATTCACCAGCCTGACTCTAAAAATTCCAGAGTTCCAAAACCCCTAATAAAGTATTATGAAAAAATATCCATCTCTTTATCTCTATCCATAACTATTTATACGGCTGGAGGAAAACCTGTCGTTTTATTTCTTTTAATTTAAAAGCTTTCCTAATTCCTTTTTCCTACCACATATATATGTCTGAAAAAATTTCGGTTTGAAATAATAACCTCTTAAAAAATGGTTCACAGGAAAGGCTTTGAGGATTCTGAGTTGACAGGCACAATGAATATTTTGCTCCCTCAATAACTTGCACTGGTACTCAAACCTTATTCACTGAATGGAGAAGTTTTCAAACAGGTGTGCCTGTTTTGTTTTTTGTTTGGTTTGGTATTTTTTTTATTGTGAAAAGCAATGATGATATTATATCTACCAGCCTTCTCTCGCTATTTGTTTACACAGTTCTAAAGTTCATTCAGGAAAACCTCATTTTCTTCCTGCGCCCCATTGTGTGCTTGCAAAGTGCCCAATGCTCCCCCTCCCATCACTCTATAGACTCAATACGAGTCCCCTCTGAAGCTCCACACTGGAATCCACCCAGAATATCCTCAGCGGCATCCTGCCTCAGTTGAGGACACTTAACCACAAAGTATCCCTTGGCCATTTCCTTTCTTAACCCTTTGAACATTCCAAGTCTCAAGAGATTTTACCATATTAAGTGGGGTGCCGGCCATTTATATTTCAGGGTGGGTTGGTAAGTTTGATGGTTTAAGGCTACCAGCTGAGTGAGACAGGTACGTCTGCAACCACTAAGATCGGGAACATGTTGGACTAGCTAGGCAGTAGTGGGGGCTACCTGACACAAAATTATCTTGTACTTAGATGGACTTACTTAAGTTTCTCTACTCAGAGAAAACACTTCTATATATGGAAATATGGCGGTCAAACCACCTGCACTGGGGAAAGACTAAAACTCACATCCAAAAGACTCCTCAAAGAAAAGCACTTGATTTGTGAACCAATATCTAAGGGTTCAATGCCAGCTGAAGATCTGGAGTCTCTTCTCTACACAGATGCTGAATAAAATATTGCTTTAGATATGAGGAAACCCTTAATGTGGTAAGAGTACCCCATATCTCCAGCCAGCCCTACTGTCTGAGACTTTTGCTCAAGGGATTGAAAGGGTTAATCCAGGTTAATGAATGAGAGGCTCCAGGTTCATGTATGAGACCCTAAGTGGTTAAAAAAAAAGTATACATTACCTAAGATGAGCATCAGGAAAAGACAATACTGAAGACAAGTGTCACTATCACATTTGGAAACAGCAGCATCATTCCAGTGTCTAGCCCCCTTGGCCTCTCAGTCTTACCCTTGGAAATGATGCACAGACTGAAGCAAAGGACTTTCATGGCCTCTAGATGAGTCTGCTATTTAAAGAGGACCTAAAGGATGAAGCCAGATTTCATGAGCACAATATCCACACCAGGGTTATGATCCATCTCAGTCTAGAGCTGGTTGAAGCTCCCAGTCCTAAGGAAAGCCAAATCAAGTTGGAATGTAGGAGATCCAGAAAGGCAGATAACAGGGGCCCAGGACGGAGATGGGGAATTCTGCTGGGTCCCCTGAGGGTAAAATGTCTCAGAAGTCTGCGGAAATTGATTCAGAGGCAATCCTCAGAATCACCATTTTCTGCCAGTTATATCTGAAAGCCACCCCCAGGCATAGAATCCAGCTCATCTTTCCCTGCCAAGCCTTGTCACATGTGCATGGTGGACCTCTCCAGAGAACATGGCTTATGTAGATTAACACTCTCTCCCACACACTTATAAATCTCTTTTGCAAATGCTGCTTGGCATAGACTTGCAGAAGTTACCAAACAGAAAGGAAGCCAGGTGACCCCACGGCTCTTTGGCAATTTAGACCAAGGTAAGCTCACCAGGCTGGGTCAAACTGCCTGGATCAGCTGCTGGTCTCTACCCTCAGTCCCCATGCATTTGTGAGAAGCTTATTTTAAGAGCTGATTAGACGAGCCCTTAATAACATTAGGACTTAAATGGCCCCAGATAGGCTTTCAGCTTCTTGCCAAATTGAGACAAATGTGATATTTGGGGCACTGAGCTCCCAGCTTTGTGGCTGCTCTGGACTACAGACAGGTTCTGAAGCATTTTACCTTCTCCCGTGATGCCCTGCAGCCTACAAGTGGGCGTGTTTGCATCTTTCAGGGCCCTTTGATCTCTAAGGGGCTAGGACTCTATGTCAATGGTCTTGATAATCCTACATTTTCAAGGAAAGTTAGGTTGGTGATGAGGAGTCCAGAGAGTTCTATATTTTAATTTTGATAGTCTACAGGAAATCCTCTCAACACCCTCCATCCCTTCTAAGAACTTTAAGTTCAGGAAACAACCTTTGTTGAGCAACTACTATTTTAAGTCATATGTAAGTCATGGTTGATTCATTTTCAGGACTATCAGATGCATCGATAAAATAAATACATTTCCAATTTAATACTCTTCTGTAATTTGGGTCGGGGAGTAAAAACAGAATGGGAAAAGAGAAGAAAGTCAAAAGTGAACATAAAACAAACACCTTGGTGTTGAGATAAATGTATTACAAACAAAACAGGTGGGCATGTCTTCCCTTTTGTCTATTCTCATACTAGATTTGGTGTCCCCAGAACCTAGTGAAACTCCTAACTCAAGCTTTCTTCTGTTGGATGTGGATGGTCATTCAACTGTCCCTAAGCTCAAGCTTCCTTGGAAATCCACAAGTGCAGCCTATAGCACAGCTTTTATGTTTTCTGAGGGAAGGGAACTTTGGGTTCACCCTTGCACTGGGCTAAGGAGCCTCCTGCTGAGGTGTTTCCCTGAGCAGAACCACAGAGCCCTGGAGACAGCAAGGAAGAAGCTGAGGCCTGGGCAATATGATGGACAAACCTGTCCTTCCATTGTGGCCCCATAAGTTCCGAGTTTACCCCAGCCTTCACTCACAGATCATTGGGTGGTTTCTGGTGCTTTAAGCTGTGGCCAGAACCAGACATCAACTGAGTAGACATGGCTTGCTTTATCTGTGGGGACTACAGAAGCTCAGTAGAGGTCAGCCCCAGGATCATGTTTGATTCTATCTCAAACTCCAGTCAGTTTGGGCTCAAAGGCTGTTTGATGTGCAGGATGACAAAAGAAATGTCAGGGGTCTCAGGCCCTGTGCTTCTGAGAAGTTAATCACCCATCCAATTGTGATGCACCTTCATGGAGAGCACATGGCCTTAAAGGTCACTTCTCATTACAGGGCTTTGCTAGAGTTGGATTTGTGGCTTTATCTCAACAACTATGGCTGAGAAAACTCAGTGCTGTTAGGTACATGAGTTTGCCGGCCAGCCCTCTTCCCCCACCAAACCTTAGGCTGTATACAAAGGCTTCGTTTCACCCCATCCTCTCCTTTATCACTTGCTTTATCCTATGTCTCTGTATACAAAGAAAGCAGCCTTCCTCCTCCTCCTCATCAAGGCTCATTCTCCCCCCCACTCCCAGTCCCTGCCTTATTCCTTTTCCCCAAAGCCTGATCCATCCACTATTCCAATGTCTCTTTTCTTATTTGTATTTTATTCCCTGTAAGCTTTTCCCACTCTGTTTAGAGAAAACGTGTTTCCATTTAAACAAATAAAAGCTTTCTCTTGTTCCACTGAACTTCTCTTGCCTCCTCTTATTCTAAAGCACTGTGGAAGAAGGATCTACATTTACATATCACATTACTCGGTCTTTAATTCTGTGGACAAAAAGAGGTGGCCTACTCACCCACACAGGGAAGCCATTGTGACCTGGCAGAAATACATTTAGTAAATAGCATGTGCCGTGACGAGTGTGTATTCTGATCACATGCAGGGTAGACTAATAAGGAAATCAAGGATGCCAAGCCTCTGCCCCAAATGATCAAGTACTGGGATTAATGGGGAGGTGGTGCTGAATACAATGGGAAGGTGCACTGAGAATCACCAGCAGTGTCTTCTGGACAGGAGCCAAGCAAGTTGGACAGGAGGTGTTTAGACACATGAGGGGAAAAAGGCAAAAGAAAGGGTGGGTCCATCTCGGTGGAAGTAACGGCCTGCCAAAAGGAAGTGAGGTCACTGAGGTCCAGGAAACATGAATATAGTGGACACTGTGCCCACTGGGGAAGCAAGGCATACTGAGGGCGCACACCCTATGTGACACACAAGGAACTTTAACTCCTTGTTGAGAGTAGGGGAAATCGGGTGTTTAGAGCTAAGGCATAGCACAATCATATTGCTTTTTTAGAAAGATCACTGCGGAGCAGCCACGTGAGGGGACATGAAATAGGAAGCTGATCTAACAGTTCAGACAGGACGGGTGGGACCTGAACCCCAGCACAGCGCTGTACCTGGATGAGGGCACCAGGCTCACCTCCTCCATCCTGCACAAATACACCGGGCTAGGTGATGTCTCTTCTTCTCTAAGCCCCAGAGCATGCGCTGTGCTATTCTTACCGTGCTCACTCCACGTGGACTGCACTTATTGTTCATTTCTGTAATGTTCCTGATCAAATTGTATCGTTCTTCCCCCCCCCTTTGCAAATTACAGTACCTTGCTCACCGTGAGCACTGAAAGAAAGGTTATTTAGTTGAATTGAATTTTCAAGAGCTTCAAACCATGAATAATTGAGGAATCAGCCATGTATAAGTGCTCATCATTTACATAATTGTGTAAACAAGCTGATAAAAAATTTTTATTTTCCCCACTACTTTTATTATCCCAGAATGCCTAACTTCGCAGCTCTCCAGGTTTCAGGGAAATAATTTTTAAAAATATGTTCTGTAAGACACACAGTTTGCATCTCTCTGAGAAATGGAAGTGGCTGAAGGGAGGAAACACATGATTACATTGGCTAAACATAAAGCCATGTACAAACATGGGGATGACATCGCCTGAACAGACAGAATCACAGCATGCACTGAATGCTGGGAGCCGTGAGCAGAGTCCCAAAGGTCAATGTGCAGATACAAATTGATTAAGCTAAATACTTACTGAAATTGCCTTGCAACATACAGATGAGAATTGATCAAAAGCAGGAGTGATGTCTATGTTGGAAAAGCTCATGTAAAATTATCCTTTGGCATGTATCTCATCAAAGCAAGTTTAAATTATCCATGCTTTGCCCCAGATGAAAACATCTACGCTGTAGTTTCAAAGATAGGTTGTAAGGAGTTAACTGTTACTTACAGTTTTATGATTGAATTCCTTTATGTTTAAACTCTGTTGCCCTTCTGTCTACCCTGCCATGTTCTCTCTCTCTCTCTCTCTCTCTCTCTCTCTCTCTCTCTCTCTCTCTCTCTCACACACACACACACACACACACACACACACATACACACACACACACACACACACACACACACACACACACACACATCTCTCTATCTCATCTCTCATCTCTCCATCTCTATATGCCAAGCCAAAGCTAGCTTTGTATGGTGCCCACATTGTCACTCAAATGCAAGCTATAGCTTCTTCCAGGAATCAGAAATCAGAACTATCCCAAGCCTGAGCCTGGCCCACCTCTAGCAGGTGTATGTACTCAGTGGCTGAATATGAATGGCCTGTGGCCTGTGGGCAGCAGAGAAGAGAAGAAGGACATGAAGGAGTGAAGTAGATGAAGTAAAAGGCAAGATCAGTCAAAGAAGTTTGGAGACAATGGTAAAAGACAAGCTTAGCAAGTCTTTGGAGTAATTTTGAATGGAATATAAAGTTTTGTACTTTGGGCCACAGACTGGAGTACAAATCATGCTTCCTGTTTTTTGGAGAGATTAGAATTTCATCAAGAGAGCAATTATAAAACCATAAAGCATTCAGACCATCACAGTGTTTGGCAGACTATTCAGTACTGTCTATACTTCTATACCAGAAGCCCAAGCAGGACAAATATCAGAAGATCCTTGGAGCTAATGAAAACTTCAGAACAGAGTTGTACCATCAAGCTGAATCTTGAATGCATAGGGGATACATACTCAGAAAGGACAAGTGAGGCTAGTACCTGGGGCTTCAGAGGAGTTGGTTGGGGGATACTAAATAGGAAGAGGGAAAGGGAACAGGGAGATAAAATGTGGGCTGTGGTGATGGTGTGGGGATTTCAGAGTAACTGGCATAGCTACTTTTTGTCTCCATGGGCACCTGTGATAACCCTGGGCCAAAGACTGATGCGGAAAGGGGAGAGAATGCCTCTGTGAGCCTCGTCATCTCTGAAACATTAGCCTAGAACTGGCCTGCTCTGTCTCTGTGATGGCATAGTGAGGCAGTCTCTCCTCAATCTGCTTAAGAAGGATGTTTCTTGCCCTGGTAACCTTGCATCTTAAAGACTGAATAAAAGGGATCATTTCTGACACATAGTAATTGCACATATTTATGAAATGCAGAGTAACATTTCACCTCATATACACTAGGTAGTGATCAGGGTAATTGGTATACCCATCACTTCAGTCATTTATCATTTCTTTGTCTTGAGAGTTTTCAAAATCCTTCTTCTGGCAGTTTTGAGACATCTAATTAATGTATGTCAACCGTAGTCACCCTACTTTGCTCCAGACCGTTAGGAATTATCCTTCTCATTTAACTGTACCCTGTACTTGTCAGCATCCTCTCGAAATCTGCCTCCCACACACCATCCCTGGATGCCAGAATGCACTATTCTATGCCCTTCAGTGACATCAACCTTTCAGTCTCTTCACATAAATGAGATGTGCTCCTTGTCCTTCTGTGCTTGACTTATTACACTTAACATCACCACACTGATTCTGACTCCTGACTTCTCTAGCAATTAGATATAAAGACCCTATAGAAGATCCTCAGCAAGTTTTTTTGGTTGATGGATCTAGAATCTTTTGCAATTAATGAAGAGGTGAGTAAATTGAGGACAATATACTAAATAGATTTCAAGATAATTCTATGGCCTCCTGAAATGTATTATAATTGACGTTGTGAAACATCCCTGCCCTGAAAATTAACCATCATGTCCCCATCAACCCCACCCAAATTTTTAGAAAACAAATAATACTGGTTTCACAACATTTCCTGAAAGTCTGCCATACATCTTTGTCAAGGTGGACCCTGCCAAGCTCTTCTTTCAAAGCAATTATACCCCAAGATACTTGTTTATCAACACTGAAATGTTAATGATTTTAGAAGATATTTTTCTATTGTCTAAAAGCCACTGGAAGAAGATTATACACAGAGGAGATGGAGAAATGATGATGAAAGAGGGGGAAGTGGATTTAGGACATGGTATTCTCCCAGAAAAGGCAGAGCTAAGGGTAAGCAATATACCGGATAGGCTTTGTGGATGGTCTGGATAGTTACCAGGGAGAAAATATAGTCAGTGGGGGGGCAGAGTAAAGGGTTATGGTAAGAAGTGGGGAGCAAAGCTACTTGATCAGCAAAGATTGATTCTAACATTATTGCTGACCATGTTCAAGGGCAGCCTGAGAAGGCTCAGCATCACATCAGCCAGCAGCCAGAAGGAGGAGCAGTGCAGATCAGGGCTCTTCGTGAGCCTTTGTCAGAGAGTGGGCAGCGAAGTCAGATCCAGCTACAGAAACACCACAGAAAATGTCCATCAGACCTAGGCAGGCAAGATCCCAGAGATCTCTGCCACAGCTGTGGCCACCGGCCAAGGAACGGCGGCAGTTTCCTGCCAAGTCAGCAGAGAGCCCTAAAGACAGAAAATGATTTAAGAACTGTAATGATGAGAACTCTGATAATCTGCTACCAGAATTCAGACACATTGACTGTTCAGTCTAGAACTTTAAAAATCATTTCAGTTCAGGGGGAATTTAGGGCACCTAGGAGTTACAGTTTGTTAATATTTTCCCTATGCTAAGTGCTGTTTGGGTTACTTTATATTTTATACTTTATGCTTATTCACTCATTTTTACCTCCCAGTAACCAAAAAGTATCGGGCACTGTTATTATTTCCATTTTACAGTTTAGAAAACCAAGGTCTAGAAAAGTCTTAATAATTCGTTTAAACTAAGGAGTGACAGATCAGAGAATTAGACTCAGGAAGTTTCAGTTTAGCGCTCTTTCATATAAGCACTGGATAATCATGTAGGCAGGCACCAACACCGTGAGTAGATTGTTCTATGTCATTTGAGTCTTGTCACAGTCAGATTAGTGTGCACATATCACTTCTGCAATAAGAATTTCTGTTAGGAGAATAGTCATGACATAACTGGTGGGAAAGAGGCCCTGGTTCATCATGGGAGCAGAAATCTGTTCTGGAAGAGAAGCAGGACATTGTAACAGAGTACCCTAGCCCCTTAATCAAGGATTAGCACTGGATATAATGGAGCTACCATAAATGAAGAATGGTAAATATTGAGATAATAACCTGAGGATGGAAGAGTAGATGTAGACATCCTTAGGAGGTAACAGAATGATAGAGTGTGCTGATGAGAGTTTCATGTGACCAGTGCAACAAAAATTGATGGTGAGTGTGAGGATACAGGAAGAGTAGTGATATATGTGCTCATTCAGTAAGCTGTGCTCACTGAATGCTAACTCCGGCCACATGCTAAGTGCTTCTAGAAGGAAATAAGAGCTAGTCCAGCAGCAGCTCACAACTAAATGAGCAAAACACAGCACACCATACAGAACACAAGAAAAAGGATGGCGCTGACTGCTTTGGGGAGGACACTGGAGGTCCATCAAAGTAGCTCATAGGTAAAGGTATTTGTTAGCAAGTCTGACAGTCTGAGTTCTGTCCCTCCAATCTGTACAATGGAAGGAAAGAACTGACTCCACCCTAGTTAACATTATTCATCCCTTATCCTCTACCTACATGCTTTTGAACAGTGAAAGAAGACATTGGCAGTTAGGTATCCTTGAGTCAGGCCGCTGCAGAAGAGGCCTGCCTGTTCAGATGTGTGGTCTTGAAGGTGAGCATCATTGCTGTTTGGTGTGGAAGGAGAACTAAGAGTGGAGGAGTGATCTGTAAATCAGAGTAACAGTGGAGATGGTGGAATTACTGTGGAAAGTGGCCGATCTTCTGCAGTTAACATTATCCTGGGTCATTTGATGAAGGAAAAGAAAGGACTTCTAACACTAATGGAGATGTTGAGGGACATGTCTAGTGTATAATGGGAATGCCTGGAGCTTTATCAAAGGTGGCCAAGGTCTTACATTGGAGAGGGGGTGGATAAAGATGTTAAAATTGTTATGGGAGCAATTATGATTGTAACTGAGGTAATAATACAGATAATGGACCTGTAATTGAAAAGCTGGTGGCTGTAAAGGAGATGGTGAGGGCAACTGAAATACAGAGGGGGTGAGAGGAGAGGTAATGGCGGCCGTGTGAAAGGTAATGGAGTTCTAATGTAGATGGCGCTAAAAGGTAATGGAGTTGTAATGATGACTTTGGAGGTGAGGGGGGGGGGGCGATGATCATCTTAATGGAAATAAGGGGGATGTGTGATGCAGGTGAGAATGGTGTGCAGAGCATCCATCACCACGGCTGAAGCTGTGGGTGACTAGGGAAATAATGACCAGCTACACCCCAAATCCTCATTAGACCAGGAGTTCTAATGGACCCTGGACAAAGATAATAATCTTAATGGAAACACGGATGGCTACAGGGACATCAAGAGTTTGTGATGGCATTTGCAGCCAGAGTGGGAGAGACCCACAGGGAGTGGGGCTTGAGGGGGAATGCGCATGAACCCTCAGGTAGGTCTCATGCGTGAGGTGAGGTGTCTGAGAGACTTTACCAGGCACAGCCTCGTGGGTCCAGCTTCACAGAGCTGCTCTTGCTTAGACCAGCCAGTCCCGGATGTACAGACCCAGCTGAAGCATCAACTTGAGTTTACAATCTAAAATTTGCTATTAACATAGGAATGATAACACACTTGCTCACATAGAGTACTTCGGTGAACAGGAGTCTGGAAATTGTGTGAGTTTTCTGGCAAAGTGAATGAATGAAGCAACTATCTGTATCTACTCTCTCTCTCTCTCCATATATATATATTTTATCTATTATTTATTATTCATTTATCTATCATGTATCTGTCTGTTAATCTATCATCTATCCACTCATAGGCACACATGCAAGTACATGTACACATGCACACCACGAACACTATTTTCTAAATAGGAAAGCAGCTGCCCATTTCTCCGGGGCTCAGCACTTCACTCTACGTCCTTTGATGAGGAAGAGCATCTGTGCCAGCTTGTGCTGTTCTGTCTTGAGCTCTGGGAAGGAACTAGGGAACTACCAATACTGCCTGTACTGCTGCGGAGAGAAGCCTGGGGCAGTGACCAAAGGTCAACTGCGTATGCATACATGAGCCCAGAGCAACCCAGGCATCCAGAAGACAGGACCAAGATACAGGCTTACTAAGGAATCAGAGGCACTTAAATAGCTTCATCACTTACCCAAAGAGATGTGCAAGGAATCCAGATGTTCTCTGCCTCTGGCACCAACAGCATCAAAACCAGTGAGAAAGATACTACAAACATTTAGCCTCCTAGGTCCAGTCTCATGGAAGGACAGATTCTGTATGTTTAAAACTTGCTATGAAATGTTACTGTTTTTTCTACAAAGGGTCAGCCTATAGTCCTTATATGGTTAGAAATGTGGCGAGGAAAGCATATTTCACGGCAATACATCAAATCCCACTCTTGAGGGACTCTCCCCAAACAGCAGGATGTGATTATCCTTGCCTGCCTGCCCCTCCCCCTAGGCCTGCCTGCAGGGTCCTCTGCCCAGTGAGGAATCACACAGCTGGCTTAAGCAGTCTTCCAGCAGCAGATGATTTTAAGAATGCCAAATGGTAAATGTTAGCACAGGAATTCTACATTTTCCAGAATGGAAGTATGAAGCAGTACACGAACTGAACTGTGTCAGGGGCGTAGGAAGGAAAATGTCCAAATAGAGATTCAAATTACCTCTAATTATGGGAATGGATGTGGATTACGGAAGGGAGGAGTTGGCACCTTCAGGCTATATTTGAAAATCTCTCCTTACCAGCCTTCAGATATACTGGTTAGCTCTTCCAGATACTTAGAGATTAAAACGTGCCAAAACCATAGCAATATTCAATTTATGTTTCAAGGAGTGCAGATCATTTCTGCCCTTAGTTGACACAGAGGTTGTACACATGTCTCAATCAAAGCTATTTAAAGGAGGGAATAATTGCTTAACAACGTATTAAAAAGAAAACTATGCTTTCCACTCCTGAATGTAACAATAAAATAGTTTTCAACAGCCGGTGTACTCATCCTTCCTCACCCTTCTAACCTCTCCACTCTTCACCACATCAGCAACAAGGAGAAAATTTCAGGTCCTGTTGATGCTACTTTGCCTTCTAGAGAGCCAGAAGTGTATCCTACTCCTCCACTGAGGATTAAACAGTTCAATTCTACCTGATCTACTTGGGAATCTCTCAAGAGAATGAGGTCACATGTAGGGTCCCTCTCCCCTTCTTTGCCTATGACCCCTTTTATGGGATGCAGACCACACAGTCCTTCTTAAAACTTATTATTTTCTCAGTGATACTGACCTATTGCTTAAGAATCAGAACCTTTCCCCTGAGCTGTGTTGTCATTTGTTAGCCGCTAATTGCTCGTTAACCTCCCAGGTACCTCCTGGGAGCCAGGACCTCGGCTCTGTTTGTCAGGGTGGTTCACTGAGTCCCCCTTTAATAAAATTACAACGTCAGGAAACAAATCATTTATATCAAATACAACCCCATGGCTTCCGCTCATGTTAATCATTTCAGGCAGGTGCTATTAGGTAATTCAATCACTGGGCTACGCAAAGCTGCCACTGAATTAATGAAGAATGAACTCAAATTCTAAGAAGAGATTTTCTGAATAAAAAATGTGGTTCCAGGCCTGTAATCACAATTCATGGCAATAATATAAAATGCATGTTAAATATAGTCTGGTCCGTCTTGGTGAATAAAACTCTTTAGGAGTCATAAGAACATATTGTGGCCACCACCAACAATGTTCAGCATTCCACACCTTTTCTGTCACTTCCTAAAGAGCAACATAAGCTGAGGAAATCTTGAAAAGCTCACTTCACCTTGGAATGTTGACTTATCCCCATGGTAAGCCTTTCCTTTAAAATAGCGTTTGGATATACAGCCCCATTCAGACTCTGGAATTCTCTTCCCTCTGTCTAGTCCGCCTGTGCACACCCCTGCCCCTGAGATACTCTGCTCATAGCCACCAAGGAAGCTTTCTGAACCTTACATATGACCACACTACATTGCTTAGCTCTCTCCAATCTCCTTCATATTCAATATCCTTGCTGTTCTAACAAGTCACACAGAACAATTTGGGATCGGGCTTTCGCTTAACTTTCCAGCCCGATTTCATAACAGTCACTTAGTGGAGTGCTTGTATTGGCTCTGCTAATTCTGAGCAGCTGCCTTCTCTCACAGAACCATGCTCTGTCCCCTGCAGGAACACCTGCTTGAGCTAGTTCTAATCTGTAAAGGTTATCTCAAACATTCTCTACCCTATTCTTGGATTGAATTAGGACTTTTCTCCATGATTCCTGAGCACCTGGGAGCAAAACTCCAGGATTGATCTAAGCACTTGGCACTGTAACCCTTGGAACATAAGTCTTTCTCTCCAAATACACTGACAGCTCTTTGAGAGAGAGACAACCTAGTGTTTACCCATACGACGTTGGTGCTGAGCACATGGTACATGTGTAATAAAGGCAGAATTAATGAAAGAGCCAGGGATGGAATATACAAAACCATGACTGAATACATGAAAGAACTCAATAGCGTGATTTATATAAATTCCAGGAGCCACACATCCATATATATTCAGTATATATAAAATGTGTGTGTGTGTGTGTGTGTGTGTGTGTGTGTGCGCGCGTTCTTTTCATAACTGAACATTCAGTTAAGGGAGACTTAGCCCAGAACAGGCAGGTCTCCAGACAGCTAGGGAAACCATCGCAACCTCTTCACCCCGATGCTCTCCCATGAATATAAATGATGCCCCCCCAGCCAGAATGGGCAGGGTCCTTCCCTGCATGGGGAAAGCACTGTTAGCACTGACCCTGTGGTGACCCTCGGCTGCTTTTCTGGACCTCAGGCTTCTAGCTGCACAGGAGAACTCCCCAGCTCTGCACACTGCATTTGGCTGTCACAGCACCGTGGTCGCCCGGCATTTGTCACGCTGTGCTTCGTCAGAGAATTAATCAGGTTTGAGTTTTTAACAATGTGCTTGACATGCTCACTTAACTTAAAATCAAGCCTGCTCAGGCATTAGTCGGTCCTGCTCACTCACTCAGTCTGGAAGTTTTGACATCTAAAACTTTAGAATTTATCACCAAGGAATACTGTACATCTTGACCAAACACACTCTTATCCATCACTCCTTTCATCTGGTTGAAGTAGTTCAGGTTTGGAGACAAAAAAGCTGCCATCGAGAAAGTGTGTATGTGTATTAATTCATCTTGATATCATAACACATGGCCACAGATCTGGGGGCTGCAGACAACACACGTTCGTTATCTGTAGGTCAGAACTTAGATGTAGGTCTAAGGCAAGGTGTCAGAGGGGCTACATTCCTTCTGTCTGCTCTAGGATAGACCTGTTTTAGGGCTTCCCTAAGCTTCTATAGTTGCCCACATTCCCTGGGTTGTGGCCCATCCTTCCTGTCCAAAGCCAGATTGACTGAGGCCTCTGTCCATTGTCTTACTGTAACCTCTTATGCTACATCTACGTTAGAGGGTTCCTGTGACACATGAAAACTACCCAGCTAGTCCAGGATCACACCAATATATCAACAGCTAACTAGCTAACTTAATTCCTCCTTTCCATAAAAAAATCATATTTGCACGTTCTAACAGTTACAGTGTGGGTATTTTGGGGGGCATCTCTCTCCCCATCAATAATCTGCATGCCTGTGCACATATGAGAGGGGTCTTTTACTTAACAGCAGTGTTTCCAGTGTGAACTTTCTACCTGCAATGTTAAAAACACATAGAAGCTTGCTTGCAATATAAATAAATACAGATTCCACCCAAGATCTTCAGAATCAGACAATTCAGTGTCCTGGGAGAACAGGTGTGTGTGTGTGTGTGTGTGTGTGTGTGTGTGTGTGTGTGTGTGTGTACTATAAGTTTAAGAAGGAGAGGAAAGGCCTTAGGTTTTACTAACAAACAGTTGTCTTTTCTAAAAGCAAGTGTACAATTATGGAAATACCTTATGGAAGGAATTAAATAGATAGCATCTTACTTCCTTGCCAGACTTCTAAACAAACAGGTATAAGACAGGGCATGACTCAAGTTGGGAACATTATTCCATCTTGATACATCACTTAGTAATGTAAGTTTGCATGTTGCTCTAACACTGAAGATCCTAAGGAAGAAGATCTCTTCGCAACCCGTGACAGCTATCCCAGGATACGGAAGTACTCTCTACCATGTACCCTGCAGGCAGGCAAAGAGCCCATGCAGAAGGATGTCTAATGTATCTGAGAACATATGCCAGCCCTCTGTAGACAGACTAGCCTCCAAAAGGAAGATTATTATATACACTCTCTTTCTCTTTCTAAACCTGAATTCAGACAGAGAGCCGAGGGATAGACTGGTTACTAGAGAATCACAGTAGTCCGAGCTGAGTCTACATGGATTAAAAAATACCAGGAGAAAGAATCCAGGGTTCCCTTAGTAAATAACAAGCATATCACAGGGAGGGGGGAGGAAAGCGAAATGGTACATAGGGCAGCAATTGACAGTCAATGATAAGGATAGTGTGTGTTCCAGCAGTTCTGGTAACTCATCAACATATCCTAAGAATTTGTCATACAGTATGAGTAACTGGATCTCACCCTATAGGTTTCAGTAAGTATAAGGTAGCAACAAAACCAACCTGAAATCCCGCAGCACGGGCATAGAGAAAGTCTAAGAGGAGTGAGAGTAGGTACTATTTGTCCTTCTGGGCTTCTATCCCTCCATTTAAAGGGAGATAATTCTCGGAGAAATCACAACGTGTTTGGTGGATATCCATATTTGAAAATTGTGACTTTGAGTATCTGATTAAGATTTCAAAGTATTAAAATAAACTATTATATTTTGTTTTTACTTGGGACTCAACACCATAGCACACAGATAGAAGTCAGAGAAGAACTTGTGTGGGAATCGGTTCTTTCCTTCTATCATAGGAATCATGGGACACAAATCCAGGTCATCAGGCTTGGAGACCGGTGCCTTTACCTGTGCAACCATCTTGGCAGGCCCATTTTTAAGCTCTCAGTGGAACATCAATTTTAGTGGACTCTTTCAGATTGACCCTTTCCAAGTTATTCAGAATCTCCAGAGATGTTCAAGTCTATCCAGAGGGTGCTTCTACTTCTAAGTAGGCTCATTCCTTCTGAGAGAGCTCAGGGACTTGCCACATGCTGCTCCCTTGAGTGAAACAATTCTTTTACAGGAAGAGCTTTTCTAAAAGTGGATGCCAAATCTACATATGTTGAAACTGTACTTTTAATGAATGCCCACTACCCATACCCTAACTCCTTCTAAGTCCAAGATTGTATCTCACTCATCTTATAGCTGTATGAGGTACCTGCTACCATACCTGGTTCTGACTGGCTTCCTGTGTGTTGGTTTATTTAGGAAAGAATGAGAGTCACTGTCCACCCCCAGAAAAGTGACATCAATATATGATTAAAGAGAAGACAGCTATTACCAAGAAATGGTGCTAAGAGACAGCCCCTAAGTTCAGAATTGCAGTACCCTCTAGGAAGGAGAGTCTGCTATCCCTTTATTATGGGTCCCAGAAATAAAAAGAACTCCAAGAGATTTGATGAGAAGTCTAGACCAGAAGTTAAAAGGATGTCTTCACAGCTTACAGATAAAATTCTCCTTTGGCCCTCCTTTCTCTTGCTGCTCTGTCTGGTCCAACCCATACCTCTCACTACAAGATGTGTCTTAGTCATACTTCTCAAAGGTGGTGACTAGTACCTGTCCTAAATACTCACAGGGAGAAAAGGGCATGGAACCTTCAGGAAGGTTTATTTAAATTGTAATAAATAAGACAAGACTTTACAATTCTTCATTCTGCTGTAAAAGTAATATTGTAAGGCTCAAATATCTTTATTATGATAATATTTTATTCTAAAATGTGTTTTCTGACTTCTACAATAATAAAAAATAGTTTGGGCATGACAGTCGCCTGGCATAAATGAAAACACAGGGTAATGAAATGGCATTTTATAAATTTTAACCGAAGCAAATATTTGACATGCTTTATTTAAATTAATTTGTTTTGCCTGCTCTTCTATTTTGACAGCACTGAGATTTGTTTTATTGTGTGTTTACTGCAGTGAGCTCTAGGGATTTCTCTAAAGAAAGAGACTGAGGGGTGTAGGGAGACCTGATCCCAAGGAGGGTCCCATGGACCCACACACTGATTCTATTGGAAACAGCAGTTTGAAGCATTTGGGGTGGGGGGTTATTTAACAAGACTGCTCCATCCACTTTGCAAGGCAAGGCTAAAATGTTCATCTCTCTGTTGATGTCATTTTTGCCAAATAAAAATACTGATTAATTTGGTAGTTTGCAATAAGTCACAATGACCATTATATACATTGTAAACTGAACATGTTTACATGTATACTATAAAAATTTCTTTATCAGCTTGCCAGGAAAAAAAAATGACCTGCCAGTCCTAAGATTATTACTGCATTGCTCAGTTAGTGTCGGTGTATATGTGGGTGGGTTGGGAGGTGGATGTAAGGGAGAAGGGCTGCATGTGGTGGGAGGAGTCTGCGAATGCCTATGGATCTCTCAAATTGCATATGGTAGCAAGCCCTAGATATTCAGTGTGGTTGTATTGTTGTTGTTTGTTTGTTTCTGTTTGTTTTGAGTATTGCCACAGAGAACTAGAATTAGTTTATCCCCACTTTATAGCCTGATTCACCCACTTTGTATCTCTACTCCTGCACATTAGGGCTGTTATTAGATGGTGAGGGTTACTTGAATAGCAGAACCATGATATCACAACAGCAGAACTGATTATACACAATTCAAAAGGAATAACAAGACGGTAGCTTCTGCAGTTTGGATACTCTGGACAAAGGGATGACTCATGTACTGGAAAAGATGGATTTAAACAGAATGAGATTTCCTCATGCTACTCAAAATGCTGTACAGTTTAACATGTAGATTTTTGGTTTCTGGAACTTTCCACTTAATATATTCAGACTTCAGTTAGCCATCAGAAACTGAATCAGAGAGCAGAATCTTGGATAATAAGAGCCATTTTATTGTGCTCTTCAGAGGGAAATCAAGACATAGATATTTTAATTAATTTACTACTTGGTCCTTAAAGGAAATGTGAACAAACAATTAGACTTATAGAATGAATTTGAAATTATCAAATAATGTTGCTTTGATTTGAAATCCCAGATTGCTATAGTTGGACTTGGAATGTCCCCTATAGGTTCTTGGTATTTAGCCTATGGTGTTACTACAGGAATTGGGGAAACCGTTTGACAGTGGGACGATGAAGAGGTCATTGTATCACTGGGGCATGCCCTGTAGAAGGATTGTTGGAATTTACTCCTTTCTTCCTTTCTTTCATACCCTGGCCATGATGTGAACACTTCCACACTCCCACATGAACCTCATTGCTACAGACACAATTAGTGTGGCAAGTCAATCATGGGCTGGAGTCTCCAAGACCATGACACAATACTGATTTCTTCCTCTTCATACATTTATTATCTTGTGTTTTTAAAAATAGTAATGGATAGCTGATTAACATATAGATACCAACCCAGTTTTTTTGGCTTTTTTTTTTTTTATAGAACCTTGAATGAGTAATTTGTAGCTCCAAGTTAGAGCTTTCTAACAGTAGTGGAGATATACTGGAGCAGCTCTACTTGATTATAGTTTGTCCCCGCTTTGCATACCCACTAACCTGGAACAATGAGACCTGACAGAAGACTTGGATAAATAGTGAAGCTGCTGACAGGCATCGTGTGCAAGGTCACAGTCACCCCAGGATAGAGGTTGTAATCTGGTTATGGGTCATGATAAAATAACACATATACCTTTACATGTCTGCTTGTTGTTGAGGCCCTGGAGAATCACTCCCAGGGCCTGTATGTGCTAGGCAAGCATTCTACCACTGAGCTACATGCCCATCAACATTATACATCTTAAAAGTCAGTTGTATCTCTTTCAGTTTTTTTGCTTTTGGGTACAGGTGTTCACAGCCCCAAGATCAAATTCACTTAAAAAAAATGAGGCTATAATTTATAGACAAGATAACCTGGACACTCAGGAGGCAAATAAAAGGTGTACCTTATATGTAATATTATTTATTATAAACATGTATGGCATTTCTTTAAGGAATTACACACACACACACACATACACACACACACACACACACACACACAGAGAGAGAGAGAGAGAGAGAGAGAGAGAGAGAGAGAGAGAATAATGCCTGTCTATGTTGCTCTATTGTTCAAAACTTTAGCTCCAATCACAGGACAGAGAAGGAAATTTTAGAATCCTCTTTACAGTGGTCCTTGAACCAGTACTCTATGCGGTGCAAAGCATCCACTCTTTATCAGTCACGCAGAGTTCATTGCTTGCCTTTCAAACCAACATCAGGAAGTATAAAATGTTAGCACCTCTGGTTTACTGTTTAGTCAAGTCAGAGTCATCTAGAAACAATTTCTTCCTAGAAGCCTGCTGTCTGTCCCTGGCTTTTTGTCACCCTAGGGTCAATCATGAGATGTGAGGCATTTTGGAAGTACTATGAACAAACTCTTGAAAACAAGTGTGGAGGGAAAGAGGAAAGAAGTTCTTCAGATGCCCAGGCAACTGTGAAATAACGAGAGGAGATAAAAGCCAACAAATTCAGAAGGCAAGGGGGGAAAAAAAGAGGAAAAAAAACACCTCAAAGCAAAAGACTACAGTGGATTACACTTTTCTCAAAGACAACCTAGGAACAGATTTTGTTATCCTGAGACTATTTTCTCCCATCTAGAGATCACAAAGAGGAGGCAATCAGCTCTATAGCTAGTTTAGCTTTAGGAATCTTAATAGGTAATTGAAAACATGTTCATGTATGGGTAAAAAAACACTTCTATAGCTATTTAATAATAATAATAATAATAAAATATGACATTATGACTAATTAAAATGGTAAATCCTACTTTCCCAAGAAGGTCCAGGAAAAAGTGAGCATTCAAGAACCACAGTAACCTCCCCACACACAAAGTAGGGGCTTCTGATTTGCAATAGAAATAATGAAACCTTGTGTGTTAATTTAGTAAATTCTGTGGACAGTACCTTTTTGTTCTGTCTTGTTGTTTTGATGTGTGTGTGTGTGTGTGTGTCTGTGTGTGCGCGCGCGCGCGCGCGCGCGTGCATACACCCACGTGTAGAGGACAGGTGTGCTTGATCATGCCAGCATATGTGGTGGTAAGAGGCTAATGTCAAAATTTCTTCTTTAATTCCTTCTCCACATCTGTATAAAATACTATCCTGTGTCCTCGGGACCTTCTTGTCTCTTCCCCTCACCCCCAGGACTTAGGTTACAGATATCTATCACCACACCTATTTTTATGTGGAACCTGAACTCAGTACCTCATGCCTGTTCATTGAACATTTACTCCTAAAGCCATCTCCCTAGACCCACCAGGTTATTTTTGAGATATAGTGCCTATAAAGATTCTGTAATCTAATTTCAGAGGAAGAAAGAAACATAACAGCATAGATGCCTTCTACTTGCACACTCGCTGATACAGTGCTATAGAAATATGAAGGTAGAGCAAGCAGGGAACAGCTCAGAATGTTGCTAATTATCTGCTAATTATTCATTGCCAAGTAGTAAACAATATCCTAAATGAGTGGTTTAAAGCATCATCTCTTGTGTCACGGTTTCTAAGGGCTAGCAATCTGGAAAGACCTCAGGGTCCCTTGAAGGATTTTACGTGTGCCTGTAGGCATCTCAAGATCCAACAGGAAAAGAATCCATCGCCTCACTCACTTCTGAGGCATATGAGAAGCCTCAGTTCCTGCTGTAAAGCCTCTCCACAAATCCTGCTTTGTAACTGACTAGTAAGGTCCACTACAGTTATCAGAAACAGGGAGGGAGGGAGGGAGGGAGGGAGGGAGGGAGGGAGGGAGGGAGGCAGGGAGGGAGGGGGAGAGAGAGAGAGAGAGAGAGAGAGAGAGAGAGAGAGAGAGAGAGAGAGAGAGAGAGAGAGAGTGAGGGAGGGAGGGAGGGAGGTCCTGGGTTTTTTTTTTTAATAGCCCAATCCTCCAATCCTGGAAATGATATCCAATCACTCTGCCATAGTCTACCCATTAGAAAGAGAGACAGTTAACCAGGTCCACACTCCAGCAAAAGAAATTATTCAAGAGTGTGAATACAGAGAGGTGAGATCATTTAAGGACTCTCCTAAAGTTTGCCCACCACAACAATCAAACTGTGTACTTAAGGCAGGTTCAGCAGATGACAGCCAGAGGAACCAGCTCCCTGCTTTTGATCAATAAGATTGTCTTGACTCACAGCCACACAAATTTGACTAACCGTCGTCTACAGCTGCGGTTGCACTACCACAGTAGAATTAATAGCTGTGGGAGAGAATGTGTAAACCATGCCCTTATAGTACCTGTTATCTGAACATTCACAAGAAAAGTCTTGCAGAACTTTGCTCTCCAGCAGAACATTTCAAATCCAGGCAAAGCACCTGGAGAGCCTGTGAAACTCTGGGCTGTGATCCAGTCAGGCTGTGTAGGTCCTGAACCTCTGCATTTACGATGGGCTTCCAGCTAGTAGTGACACCACTGGTCAAGGACCACACTTTAAGTAGCAAGGTTGCCATGATCCACACGGAATAAGAAGGTCTTGGTTAGATGTAGAGGACCTTCAAAGAAATGAGAAATGGCATGAGAAGAGCTAATAAAGAAAGGGAGTAGATTCAGGAATGATGACAAGAAAGTCAAATTGCCTGAGTGGACACAGAACACAGCCCCATCCTCTCCGTGATGAGTGGTTGGACAAAAACACACTTGGCCCTTAAGAAATGGAAAGGCTAACAGAGAGGAAAAAATAATAGTGTTTGAGTATTCATGTTTCTAGATATTGCCCTTTTGAAAGAGGGGCAAAGCTATAATAGACTGTGTATATACTAAAATCACTAGAATTATGAAAGAAAAAATGACAGGAATAGTAAAATGAACCGTGACAGGATTTATTGAGCACTCACTTCTCATCACTGTTACGGGGACAGGAAGTAAATTAAATAGTCTGTCCTCTCTTAGGATGGTTGTGAATGGAGATGTGTAAACACCCTGGAAGTGATGTACTCTGATAAGTATTTAATATAAGTGTTTCCCAGGTGCTACAGGAAATCAAAGAAAGAAGTGGGCATTAAAGAATGAATAGGAGCTCATTATGCTTGGTGGGTGCAGAAAGCATTTGAGACTAAGGAATACTACAGAGGTGGAGAGGGGGAGAGGGCAAAGGCTGTGTCAGACGGAGGGATGGTGTTGTGTAGCTCTATCCTCTAAATTTAAACAAGCACTCTGGAGGAGGAGGTAGGAGCCTCACAAGGCTCCGGAAGCTAAGAAACTCACAAGGTTCATGAAGTTACAGGATCCACAGTCTCTCCCAAAGCAAACAATTGCTGGGAGGAGAACACTGGGGGGAACTGCTTGCAGATTGTAGAGAGAGCTCTAGGGATACAGCTTTCATGAGTCATTACCCATGCTCGGGTGGGCTTTCTAGGGCACAGCTGTCTTTGAGACACCTATTTTGATGTAATTAATCCCACACCAGCATCCTTCTATGTAACCTAAATAAACTCATTGGTCTGCCAAGCTAGATTTGGATGGAATCAGCACTTTGTCAATAGTTGGTCCCCTAGCTTGAGGTAACTGACACCCATTCATGTCTTCCCTAGGACATGTTGATGCAACAGATGATGATAGGAAGAACGAAGAGATCAGACACAACGTGAACAGAAAAGCCAGGAGAAGTATGCCCACAGCCCTAAATAGCACAGGAGCCTTGAATTCCCTTTCTTACTTACAGGAGTGTGGATAAGAAGTCACTCACTGGAGCATGGGTGAAGGGTTACTCAAGGGAACATGGTGCCTCAAAGGAAGTCGGTACTGTGGTGGATAACGTTGACATACATAGTTGCATTCAGCTATAAGTCATTGAGGTTCTAAGTTAGAAAGATAACTGATGGTAGCTTGAAGGATTTTACATCTGGGAAGGCAGAAAGAGGGGAGCTCCTTATTCTATTTAGCTGGCAGGCAAACATTTGGAGGGTAATGCAAATTAGGATTTCCAGGCAGCCTGAGCTGGTCTACACCAGAGCATCTCAATCTCCCTTGGCTGGTATCCCAACACGCTGGCTCTTCCCTCACCCAGCTGCAGTCTCCTGCCTCTCCTAACCTAGAGAGCACAGGCAAGGACTGTGCACCTCACCACAGAGGCTTTATTGATCTAGCACAGACTCTGCTTCTGTCATTGGCACTACTAGAACCCTGTGGCACACACAGTCCCCCACTGCCCTGCATCTGTCCTGAGATGATCTGCTTGCCTGTCTTGACCTCTGTCAAGTCTACCTGATTCCAATGTTCTATGGGGGCATTGGCTATGCCCAGCTTGTCCTGATACAAAAGCCCAGTCTTGAGCCAGAGTAGGAGCTGGGAAATCTGTCAAATAAGTGAATGAGTGAAAGCGGGGCTGATAATATTCCCTAGCTCACTGTTAGTTTCAAAGATTGTATTCCATTTCTTGGGCTGCCACAGCAAATTACTACACACCGGGTGGCTTTAAAAAAACAGAAGCTAACCTTCACATCATTCTGGTTGCTAGAAATCCTAGATTGAAGTGTTGGCAGGTTTGATTTCCTTGGCGTTTTCTTCTTTGGTTTGTATATAGCTACCTCCTCCATGCCTTTTCATGTGGCCTTTGCTGTGTCCTGGTCTCTTCTAAGGATGCTAGTGGGACTGGATTAGAGGCACAGTGACTCGGCATTTCTTTAAAGGCCTTATCTAAAAAAAGGGGGGGAGGGGTCACATTATGAGGTCCTGGGGGATAAAACTTCAGGATCTGAATGGGATGGGCATTTGATTGACAAATACAAGCCAGTGTGCCAACCAAGTATTTATAATGCTTGCCCCATACATAGAACCACAAATGTGCTCTAGGGGGACTACAGGCAGTTTGTAAGGAAAACATAGAGATGGTATCATTTGCCTCTGAACCAGTTTTACCGAGTAATCTGGGTACTTTGTAGAGAGTCTGAAACTTACTCAGATAACCATGAGGGAGTTCTCTGAATCAGCATTCCTGCATTGGCTCCTCCTCCTAGAATCCATTGGCAACCCAGCTCACCTAGAAGACAACTGTGATTGCATCCATCCCTCTATCCATCTATCATTGCATCCATCCCTCACTTCTGAAGTGATCTTCACGGTAGTGCTATTCACAAAGCAGGGAAAGTGGGTCTAAGATGTCCAGGAGCTCACTTGAATCCACACAGTTAGTTAATAGCATATTTAGGATCCTAGGCAGCTAGTTCTACACAGCACACTGGTCATAGATAAGGTGGTAAAGAAGGTGTGTGAGGACTGTCTCTGTACAAGCTAAACTCCTACATCAGCCCAGGGGCTGTGACAAGCCTGTCCTCCCATACAGGTAGGATGAGGGCAGTCCTGGCATGCCAGCTAAAGGAAACAGCCACCACCCCCTAGAAGAGAAGAGAGTAGAAACATAGTCTTTGTGGATAAGTTACCACCTACTTCTACTGCTTCAGTGTGTAGGGCATTCCTCAGCTGCCTTCCTGGGTTAGCCAGGAATGCATCATGCCTGGGAAAACTAGGAACAAACTCAAGGGAAATAGGAAAGACAAGAGTAGTGGAAAGGCTGGCTGGAGGAACACTGGCCAATAATATTTGCATTCCTTTCCAGGGTTGTCCTGATAAAGAACCATGGGCTGATCTTAAACACTAGCAATGTATTGCAGGTCTGAGAGCAGTGACCACAGGGTTGATTTCTTTTACATGTTGCAATGAAAGGATATCTTCCAGCCTTTGTCCTTGGCTTATTTCCTCCCTGTGTTTCTTCCAATTGTCTTCCCTTGGTATGTGCCTGTATCCTTCTTTCCTCTTTTAAACACACATGTTCTATTGGGTTATGGCATACCCTCAAGGATTTCACTTAATTTAACCCCCTCTTTAGGAGACTTTTCCTTTAAACAGTTTTTTTCCAAAGTGTTGAAAGTTAGGGCTCCCATCTACAAAGTCCTGGAAGAGTCCAAGTTAGCCCATAACTATGTTGACTTCACATTTCTAAAGTGTTGAAAGCATTCCTCACTAAACCTTTCATTATGGAAGTGTGGGCCCCACAATGAGCAACCAGACTCTCTTGACCTGTGTAGACAACTGGTATGTTGAGCTGGCAGGTAAAGGCATGTGTTATACACTGGACAGCTATGGAGGACAACAACCATAGTAGCAGTAGGGGGAAACAAGCATCCTGGGTGGCAATGAAGGCAGCTCAATACCTAGGATAAAGAACCAAGTATATGATCTTCTGTGGTACAGAAGACAGCAGTGATACCAGTGTGCCATTTTTACTGTTAGTCTGCTTCCCCTATTCATGTGGAACTAGCCATCCTCCCAAAGACTTGGTGTACATCTGGACACTAGATTCTAACCTTCCCCACCCTGTGGAATTGTTGAGAATAGAGATAATACATACTAGATACCTAGTACAGGGCCTGAAAAATATGCCCTTTTTCAACACAGGCTGGATAGAAAGTGACAGCTAGAGTCACAATAAGATGAAACATTAATGATTCCTATGAATGTAGCTTTTATTCACCATATGTAAGTGTGGCATCATGGAGGCTTACTGCTGAATAAACTCATCCTATCTAGTTCTTTCTGTGTTCTGGCTGGCTGATTCAACATAGCTGTTCCGGCTCAAAACACCTCTTCAAGTTAACTGTTTCAAACTGGCTTCTCTCAGCTCTGACTTAATTGATCTGCTTGACCTCAAACTAACTCTGGCAATCTGTTCCAATATTCTGGCTTCTCATTCACTGGCTTGTTCTGTCCTTACCTGCAACCTGTCTCTGTAAAACTGCCCTGGTAAAACTACCTCCTCCTCCTCCTCCTCCTCCTCCTCCTCCTCCTCCTCCTCCTCCTCCTTTTTCTTCTTCTCTCTCTCTCTCTCTCTCTCTCTCTCTCTCTCTCTCTCTCTCATTCTCTTAAGTCACATGTCTTTCCTTCCTACCTGTTCTCAAGAGAGTTGGGTGTATCTTATCTCTGGCTTATTCTGTTAAATCTTTCTCTGATTTGTCACTTTGTCTGCCCCTCAATTAAATGTCACTTTCTAACAAGACTGCATCATTTTACAAACTAACTTTATCTTCATTGGCATGTCTTTATTCCAGCCAGAGGGGTTAAAGGTATGTCATTACAGCTGGATCACAAAGACCTAGACCTTAAAGGTCTTTGGATGTGATCCCTTGTCATAGCAGCCATGTTGCTGTATTAAAATTCCTCTACAGGTGCCACTTAGGGCTGGTATCTCATTTGGTAGAGTACTTATCTAGCATTATGATACCCTAGCCTTGATTCCCAGAATCCTGTAAACCAGGTATCAGGGCACAAATTTATAATTCCAGCACTCTAAATGAAGAAGATTAAAAGTTCCAGGTCATACTTAGCTACATACTATGTCAAAGGCCAATATAGAATGCATGAGATATGTCAAAGACAGAAAGAGACATCAGGATACATGAGAGGGAAAGATATTACCTCAGCAGCTCAACTCAAGCAAGATTATTTTTCACACTAGAAAATAAAAATTCCTTCAAATCCCAGTTCCCAATAGAGCCAGCCTCAGCATGGGCAAAATACTACAGCATTTAAAGAATTACTTAACATCAGTCTCTCTTAGTATACCCTACCACCTCACCCATTTAAGAAAGCTACTCTGTAGAGGACTTCAGAGGCTATAGCACTTCATGGACATATACACTTGACATTCTGTCCAGAAAGCCATTCCACAGGGGCACCATTCTGACTGGGCCCACTTCTCTATAGTCTTTTTGTGTAGTGTGAGGGATTCGTGCAGAAGACAAGGATTGCTACAGAGACTCTTGCTTCTTCCTCCTCTTGCCCTCCCTCTTCCCAGGATCTATTACAGGAGTTTTATTCTCCTTAATTTGCTCTCTGCAAATTGCTCAGCTAGAATACTGTTATTCTAGGGCTCTGTGAATGGAGCGTTGTGAGATGTCAGCCTACTTGCTCTGCACGCAGTGCTCACTCTGTCAGTGAAACTGCCCTTGCAGAATAGAAGCCAGGGCCTGCCCGCCTCGCCTCGGGGGCTCAAGGTACCTTGTAAAATACCTAATTATGCGGCTTCTTATTTGTTCAGGGATTTACAGTTTCCAGAGCCCTGTCGTTCCTATCCGCTCATTTCCGTAAATACCAGAGAAGAAGACATAATACCTCACATTTCCACAGAGAGCTTTTTCATTTCCCAAGCACTCTCATGCATATTACCTAATTTATAGGTAATATATGATAATATAATACTCTAAAATTATGTTGATTTCTTCTGTATGAATAGTGCTATTACAATCCATTACTGAAAAAAGAACACGGGCTTGCCACATCCTTACACTCCGAGGACTGAGATGTGAGGCCTGTCCTTGGTTGGGATCCATCCTTAGGGATTATTGCTGTTGAATACAGTCTTTCAGCGGCCTTTCAGCTGGGCTTTCTACCTCCAAGTGTCTCCCCTTCCTCCAGCTACGGCCCAGCAGCTCTGTCAGTCATCAACAGCAATGCCTTAGAGTGGTTCATGAGAACCCGGCGTCCACTCGAGCAAAGCTACAGCAGAGAGCATTTTGTTTTCTCTAGCTCTCGCAGGTGGCAGCAGCTGTGAGATGAGCACGTGCTGGCTATGTTTCAAGGCGTTTCTCCCGGTATCCTCACCCTGCTCTAATATTGAGGGCTATAGGATTCCTGGGGGAAAAGACATGTACAGCATAGCGATGTCTGGTCCCATAGATCCAATTCACCCTGCAGCCTGGGAAGCTTTAGCAAGAGGGTATGTGATGATGCTCTCCCTGCTTGCTGCCCCTTTCTACCCTCCCACTGGCTGGCTTGGCTCCTCTGCAGCTCAGCATCCTTGCTCTCACCAAGACTTGTGCGGGCGCCATTCTCTTCGCCGGCCTCTCACTTCATCCTTTGTGGTACTAACTCTTGTTTTTGCTTTAGCCTAATTTTCCCTGAAAACACATTCAGAGCCAGGGATCAGTGTACAAAAGATTTATTAGGGAGAACTCTTAGACCCGAGCCTGTCACAGGCTAAGGAAGACAAGATGACTCACAGAAGAAAATGACTCAATACAGTTTTAACTGAGGCCCCAACTGACCCTGCAGGGCACTCTGGGGCCAGAGTGATGCGTTGAAACTCTCTCAGACCACGGCAAGGGACTGGGTCTTTGTATCCTGCAAAGATCTGAGAGGGGAAGCTTTCATCAAGAAAGTTCCTATTTGTTTTGATTTTAATATGCAATGTCACCCAAAAGATCATATGTTAAAGGTGTGGGTTGTGGCTAGATGTTGGGTGGCTGGGAGTAATTGGATTATAAGTTCTCTAATATCATCTGTAGATTAATCCATTGGTGAATTCATAATTTGCAACATTTTTAGGAGGCTGTAGAAACCAAGAGATAGAGCCTTGTTAGAGTAGTTCACTGGGGGCTGATGCAGAAAACTATATCTTTCCCTTAGCCTTTTACACGCATATTTTCACCTCTGAAATGAGATGGCTGATCTTCCCTACCACAATGATAGTCCACCTCACCATAGAGTCATAGCAACGGAGTGGACTGTGGACTGAAACCTCTGAAACCATGAACCATATATCTTGTCTCCTTTCAGTTGTTAGGTCAGGTACTTTGCTACAGCAATAGAGAGAATACAAACACACTTTAGGCCAGGACATTTTCATGGGAAGCACAATTTTTAAAGCTTTCGGCAGCCAATGTTCTCAAAATGGATGTTGAACGAGACCCTAAAGAGAGGGCTCTTGACAAAGCAGCCCACCTTCATTATATCAGCAGTTCCCAAACTTTGAAGCAATTATGATACCATGTAGAGTCTTTTGAAATCTTAATGTCCATTTCATATCTCCTACCATTTAAATTAGACCCACTACCCCTGAATGGATTAATCAGGTGATCCTAACGTTTAAGGCCAAAGTCCCTGACATGTGCTTGAAGAATCAAATGAGAAACTTTTTCCACTGAAAAGCCCCTTTACTGCCCCAAACTGTGATGTTTTACACCCTCTTTAATCTACCCTGTGTTATCACTTGTCATAGCATCTGTCACACTGAATCGTGTTTGTATCGCCCTAGTGAAATGTGTTCTGATCACTGTGTCTTGTAACCTTAGCACAGTGCCTCACTATGTTGACTACATGATTGAAAAATTAGAATACATGGCTGGATGGACCGCTGCATAATGGGTGCATGGCAAAAGGGAAGAGGAAGGAGTCAAAAAAGAAGGAAAGGAGGGAAGAAGAGAAGCGGTCAGAGATGCCCCACGCTCCCAGCTTGAAGCACTTATCTGGACTGATCAATTTCTACTGCTACATAGCAAATCCTCACAAGCTGCTGGCTTGAGTGAAACTGTTTACTCTGCCATGACTTCTATAGGCCAGAAGTGTGGACATGGCATCCCTGGTCCTTGGCTAAGTCTCACAAACTTTTATTAATGTTTTGGCTGAATCAAGTTATCCTCTGATGCTCAAAGCCTTCTTCCAGGTTCATGCCTATTACTGGAAAGATTTGGTTCCTTGTGTCTAAAGAACTGTATCCCTGTTTTCTTGCTGGTTGTTGACCAAGCTTATGGATCTTATCTTTAAGTCCTAGCTATGTACCTCACCTATACATTTGTTACACAGCTGATTGTTTTGTTATTATTACTGTTGTTGTTATTGTTGTTGTTTTATACATCTGAGTCATTTACTTTCTTTTGGGCCAGCAGGAGCATGTCTGATACTGTTCTTTCCTTTAAAAGTCCTCTTGATTAAATCAGAGCTCTAAAATAATCCCTCTTTGGATTAACTCAAAGTCAACTGATTAAGAGCCTTACATACATTTACCAAATCCCTTTGACCTACAATGCAATAGAATCCCAGGGATGTTAATTTAATGTTTCACAGGTCCCCTGTCATGCTTCAGGAGCTGGGGTTATATAAAGTGTGGATTTCACGAGGAGGGAATATTGAGGCCACATTGGATGAGGCACACCCTGCAGAAAGCCCATTTGCCACCTAGCTGGGTTCTGCTTTTCTGCCTCATCTATTAGGGCTGGATATTTCATTGCCAAGGCTGTATTTAGCTGGAAGATGAACCACTTAAAGGAGAATGGCAGGCAAAGGGTTAGCCATGTTCCGGCCCCGTGCTTCTTCTGTCCTGCCCCTTTGAACAGAATGACTCCCCTTCTGTGACCTGATCTTCATCAGGCTTTTCTAGGGCATGCCACAGTCCTTGTCCTGCTGCCTCTCCGCATGGAGCCCTCTTTTCCTAATTTATTTTCAGCCCCAAAGCTGAACTCAGAAGCAGCATCCAGTTCTGCTTTTAAAACAAAGCTCTGGCTGAGTCAGGGCAGATGTACAGAAGTCAAACACACACTTGTCCTCAAGGTCACTCAGCCTCAGCTCAGTCTTGGTTTTTGCCTGTCCACAGGAATCCCTCCCAGAATCCTTTGCAGTCAACACATAAATGCTATAGACCTGGGCCTATTACAGGGCTCTGGGGTTACTGGGTTCACAGTCTAGGTCAGTGCCACTAGGTTTCAGAGGTTCCTCCCAGACCCTGAATCCACTTAGAAATTCTACATACATACAGGCTAAATAGAGCCTTGAAATAGCTGAGCTCTGATTTGTAGCATTCTCTCCTAGCAAGCCAACCATCTACCTGCAACTCCTTGGGCTTAATATGGAATGTCTAGAAGCTCAAGTAACTGTTATATCAACACAGACTATAAACATTGCTGAGAGAAAGAGAAGCGGTAAGATACCCTTTTCATTCATGACCCCCAGTGAGTGAGGAGGCAGCTTTGAATTCCACTAAGGCCGTTGTTCCCACATGGCTCACCAGCCGTGTGGGAACAACAGTGTGTGTGTGTGTGTGTGTGTGTGTGTGTGTGTGTGTGTGTGTGTGTAAACTACAGGATGATCAGGGCTTTTATGGAGTAAGGATCATCACTGTGGGGTGGGAGGGAAGGAGGAGTATTCAACGGGTCAAAATCTGAGGCGGTAGAAGGACTGGTAATAAATGTATGATGGACACAGTCAGGGACACTGTATTTTCTGGGGCACTTTCACTTTCAAATATTCTGCTGTGTGTTGCCAATTTGTACTTGTCAAACCGGTTCAGTCTTATTCTAAAAATACGGTCACGGTAGCTCTGTAACACATAGCTGACTGGGAACAGGGTCAAGGGAAATTTCATAGGAAAATAGAAGATGGGACAGGAGTTCTTTCCATTAATTAAACCCACAAAGCAATGTAGCTCCTTCCTTCACCCTTCCCTGAAGCTATTACCATGCTCTAAAAGGACTTGGAAGGACCACCAGGACACTAAAGGCAGACTAGGGTTATAAGAGCAATACTTTGCTATGGGGAGCGACTTGTTTGATTAGCCATTTCCTCTCCAAAGAGCCACAAGGAAGACCAGTGGATTCCCCTAACGTACATTGGGTGAAGACCACCATACTTGTTAAATCAAAGGCTCCTAGAAGGGCAGTGGATAAAGGAAGGTGAATAAAAGCAGAAAATACAAAAATATACAGAAGGTCTAAGTCTAGCAAGCAAAGCAAAGGAAACAAAGGCAGCAGACAACAACGGAGCACTGGGAGGACACTCAGCTTTCCCGCCCTTCACAGAGAGCCCAGTTTTGCTTCCCGGATATGACAAATGAAGTCTTTAGCGCTAAGCTGGGCCCATATTAAATCTTCAAAAATGTCAATTATTGTTACTGTAATTAGTATTATTACACACTAGGCATGCTTGCCTTTGTTCTTTTTTAATTGGAGGGGAGGATGGTGCCTCTGCCACTTTCTGTGCTTCAGAAATGTTTTTTCTACTTCTTTATGTGTTTAGAAAGGAAAAAAGAATGATAAATAGAAGCAGGGACTGAGGCTGTTGCTCAATGGTAGCATACTTGCCTAGCATACACGAAGCCATGGGTTTGGGTTCAATACCCAACACACACACACACACACACACACACACACACGCAGCTAAGCTTGTGGTGGAGAGCTACTACACAATATCAATTCTGAAGGAACCAGAGCTGAGACAAGTATCTTGTAGTGTTCTGACATCCATAGGCTTTGCTTCTAGTTAATGTTTCCTCCGTTCTGGTTTTACTTTTTAATTATGATCAAGCGACCTTGTCATATAAAGTGTGGTTCCCCAAATATGTGCAACAGAAGGCTGAGCAAACAGAGTTTAATGCTACCATCAAATGCAACTTACAACCACGTTAGCACGGCACATATTATTGATGGATAGTGATCCTAATAGCTCCATGTGCTGCATGGTAATGGGTCCCACCAGAGAAGTGGTTCACTTAAGTTACTACTTGGGATATTACCATCATGGAGTCAGGTTTGAATTTCCCATTCTGCCTTTCTGCTAGTCCTTCCTATATGGACTCCTTCAGTGGCCTTGCTCTGTAACCCCACATCCCTTCCCTGCTTCCCTTCAAACCAAGGGCAAAGAGCATCCCTGCTTGTCAAAGGTAAGGGGAAATATTTAGTAACAATGAAGATGGAGCAGATGCACAAATGAGGGTACCAGGAGCTATAACATCACATAGGAGCCCCGCCCAGGATGAGAATTTCTCTCTGAACGTTTTTTCTCACATAGCTGCATGCCTTCCTTGACCTAGGAGCGATGTGAATTTCTCAGACTCATCTACCATCTGTGAGAACTTAACTGAGATGCTGGGAGGCTGGAGAAATGTAGCCCAGGGCAAGACAGCCACACATCGCAGCACTTCATGCTATAGAAATGTACTATGGGTATGTGATGGATAGCTTCCCCGGACCTCCCTCTCCACCCGATTTCTGTGAAAAAACATCATATAAGACCCAAGCAGGATCTTTCTTGTGCAAGCCCTTGATTCCTACCTGACAGGAGCCCGGAGGGATCCAAGAACTTGCTAAGACAAGTTCCAACAGGGGTCTACGAGCAAGAGCCTTGTCTGTGCTACAGAGAGCCCCAGAAGCCTGTGTTTGCACATAAAGTAGAAGGCTGGTCCTCTGGCAAGATGACAAAACACAGCAGTGCCATGGCAGCTGCACCATGCAAACTCCAAGCCTCATTGAAACACAGATGCTAACTTGATCGCCCTTTACAGTGAAACCTTGTTACACAGATATTGGTTTATCTGAGAAGATATGCGATCGGAAACAATTGTTGTTCCCTAGCTAACGGGATACCCTGTCACGCTTCAGTGGAAATATCAGATTATCTGAACTAGTTAATTCAAAATCCATTCTTTCTGCTCCCTTGCCTTTCAAATTAATGACATTTGCCATAATGGATGGCAAGAGAGGGGGAAGTGGGGGCAGATACAGGAGCACACGGTCTCTGGAAGTCCGTGGCTGCTGCTCACGCACCCTAAGACTGAGCCCTGAGAGGAAAGGACAATCATAAAGTATGTGTTCTGGAAAATTAGATTTTAAGTACTGGTTTTCCCCTGAAGGACTCTTTAAAGGAGAACAGAAACAAAGCCTGGCTGTGCAATTAGCATCACAATCAAAAATCCAGGGACAGGTAAGTGTGTACCGGTTAGCACTTCTTGGTGAGTTTTGTTCAGGTAGTCTCCTCTTGGCCTGGGAAAGTGTGACCTGAAGTCCAGGTGCTATATGAAGACTGTCTCAGAGGGTTGCGCCTTTGCCATTTGTCAGCTAGATGAACGGGATATGTTATTTAACCCCTGTGTGCCTCCTCCCCTTATTAGATAGCACTAGTTATATAGAACTCAAGAGGCTACCATAAGGACCCTAAGTGTAAATGTTTAGGAGTGGCTTCTAAAACACAGTGATATAAACATCGACTTAAAAAGTTTGAAGGTTTGAATAAAACCCCATTTCCCATTCATAGCTAGGAGATTTGGGGTTAGCCCCATTGGTATCCCTTGCCCCAGTTTCTCATGTGTAAAATGATGGTTAATCGAAGGCTCACAGGTGATAGAGCCTCTGAGTCTGATCGTGCGCATGGCTTGATCTGGGTCTATCATAGAGCGGGCAGCCAATCTATACTGAGAGCTTCTTCAGACTGAAGGTTTTAAGTATTCCCAGATGCCAGCAAGACAGAAAAGAAGAGCCTTCAGTACACAGAGCCAGAGGAGCCCCCTCAAATGGCAGCCCCAAGTTACCAAGAAGAATGTGTGCCAGGCAGTGTTTCAGTTTTTACTTATTCCAAGGAAGAAGGAGCCTGTGTGTGTGTGCCAAGCACCACCGGGTTATTAGAGGGACAGATGTGTCGCATCAGCACAGACTGGCAAGGTGGGACAACAAGGAGGAGCGAGGGAATACCTGGCGGGAGGTACTTAGTGGGAAGAGTCTGGCTGCCACAGCCCTTACTAACACGATGCTGTGGTGCTAAAATTGCAGAGACACAGCTACCAGTTTTGAGAGTCTGCAAATCAGGCACTCAGAAAATAAGAGCGATGGGCCTTTCTATTTTAATATCAGGAAAACACAAGAACATGAACTTCTCTATATAGAAAAACAACACAGATTGCCAACATCAATTCTAAAATGCCTTGAAGAGGCTAGGGTGCCAACATCAGGCAGCAGGATGCTTTAAGCCTCTCTTTCAAAGTACACTCCACTGCCTCCATGTACCACAATGGCAGGATGTGGGAAAGTGACACGATAAATTATTTAGATATGATGCAAGATGCCTAAATTCTATTCCTCTCTCTCTGAATGAGTTTAAAAAAAAAAAGATTGGCACAGTTTGTGAGTGTGGGGATTGATGTTATCATCTGTTCAAAATGCCTGATGTAGGTCCCTGCTCACTGCATCACCCACGATGCCATTGTTTATCACTGTACTGTCCCCATGTGCAGACCAGCTAGTCTCCCCTGTGACGCTCATGCAGAATGTGAGGAGTGTCTGCTGGTGGACTATTTCCTTTTTTTTCTAATTTATTTTTTTTTATTGAATATCGTCTTCATTTACATTGCCAATGGTAAAACCTTTCCCGATATCCCCCCTCCCCTAAGATCCCCAACCCCTCCCCTTCCTCCTTCCCCCTGCCTCCATGTATATGCCTCTCCACCCAACATACTCCCTCCACCCCCACCTCGGTTTCCCTTTGTCCAGGCCTCAGATGAGCTTTTATCTGACCAAGGACCATTCCTCCCACTGATGCCCAACAAGGCCTTCCTCTGCCACATTTTTGGCTGGAACCATGTGTGCTCCTTTGTTGATGGTTCAGACCCTGGGAGTCTTGAGGCGTCTGGGTGGCCAAAATCATTGTTCTTCCCATGGGGCTGTAAACCCCTTCAGCTCTTCTGGACCATCCTCCAGCTCCTCCATTGGGGACCCCATGCCCAGTCCAATAGTTGGTTGTTAGCATCTGCCTCTGTATTTGTAAGGCTCTGGCAGGGCCCCTCCAGAGACAACCATGGCATGTTCCTTTTGGTATACATTTCTTGTTGTCCATAGTAGTGTCAGGGTTTGTTGACTGTTTATAGGATGAATCCCCAGGTAGGGCAGTCTCTGGGTGACCTTTACTTCAGTCTCTGCTCCACACATTGTCTCCCTTATTGCTCCTATGACTATTTTATTCCCTTTCTTAGAGGAACCGAAACACCTTCACTTAAGTCCTCCTTCTTGAGTTTGGTGAATTGTAACTTGTTTATTTTGAGCTTTTGGGCTAACATCCTCTTATTAGTGAGTGCATACCATGTGTGTTCTTTTGTGATTGGGTTACCTCATTCAGGATGACACTTTCTAGTTCCATCCATTTGCCTAAGAATTTTATGAATTCATTGTTTTTAATAGCTGAATAGTACTCCATTGTGTATATATACCATAGTTTCTGTATCCATTCTTCTGTTGAGGGACATCTGGGTTTTTTCCAGCTTCTGGCTATTATAAATAAGGCAGCTATGAACATAGTGGAGCATGTGTCCTTCTTACATGTAGGAGCATCTTCTGGGTATCACCTATGGCAGACAATGAGCTGACACTAGGTAGAGATTGTCTGGTTGCTTGGGTAGCCCCATATGGAATAGAGTGGGGCTATATGGATGTTTAGGAAATCTCAGTGAGAAAGTGATTGTTGGAAATTGCTCTCAGTTCAGCCATTGATAGTTTGTTCCCCATACAATTCTCTGCACCTGGATGGCAAGGTTTATCTATCACTTATGTCTTAAGGACACCTTCATTCTTTCATTCAACAAACATCCAGTGAACCCTTGCCAGGAGCCAGGTACCATGTATCTGTGAGATGATGGCACAGGGCTCTTTGCCTTTAAGGAGCCTAGAAATCTCTTCCAACTTTGCATGTTCTATAAGATGCTGTCCTTCTTCCTCTGGGTTTCCAGAGCCCTTTTGCCCTGAATAACTCATGATATATCTGCCTCTCTTCTGCACTAGTCTGTGAAGTCCTGAACAAGAAAGAGAAATTCATCTTTTCATCCTTACCTGGAGAGGTATGTTCACCTTGCAGGCACTGGAAGGGTTTGGAAGACTACCAGGCTGAAGAGGCAGTGATGAGGGTGAATATCCATACTTCAAACATGTATGCCAAAGCTAGACTGTGAGCTAATAGACTAACGCCAGGAAGGATGTTTCCCTGGAGTACCACATTTGCACATTTCTCTTATTTTTAACTTTTTTAAAATATGAGATTTGAACTCATCATAGGAAAGAGCCACATCCTCATAGTCAACCCACGTTTCCCAATGCTGAAATATTTTAGGCATCAAGAACAGCATGTTCAGCCTTCCCCCAGCAAGCTCTCCTTGGAAAGAGTCTAGATTTTGCTTTCTGGTATCACTCAAGCTTTATCAAGGCTCCACTAGAATGCTTGGGTTTTAACAGTCCAAACAGAGGACACGTAGTACATGTAGCATGTACCTTAACATAGGGGATCACTAGTTTGTATGTGAGGAACTGGAAGACTTTTTAGCATTCAGCACATAGCCAGACATATAAAAAGGAAAGTGATAAACAGGCATCCAGGAGCCTGGTGTCAGATATCTGCTTGTTCTACAGTCTGTCCAAGCCCACCAGTCAGGCATCGACCAGTGCAGTGGATCCTCCAAAGACATGACCTCCCTAGCAGACAGCAGTTTCTCTAGCCAGAAAGCCCCACCATGTATCACCCTGAGAGCAAATGCAAAAATCAATGCTTTCCTCTCAGGGCTGACCTTTCCTGACCACTCAGCCACCACAGAGTTATATCATCAGTGTCGGCTCTGCCCAGGGGCCAGCGCTGGGGACTGTGAATCAGCTCCCACCCCAGATTAACATTCAGACAGAGACCTCGGTAATGAATATTTTAATATAATGTTGACTGTTTACCCACATGAATGGAAAGAACTTACATCTGCCAGAGCCACCTGTGCCCATAGAACTATAGCTCAGACAGCCATGTCCCCCAAGAGCCTAGCTGTGTAGAGGAAAGAGGGGGTAGGCGGGAGAAAAGAGCAGGGAACAGAGGATAGTCTGGGTGGCTGTGGCCAGCAGTTGACCAGACAGCTGGGAAGGGGAAACACACATAACCAGCAGGCAAAAGATAGAAGCAGGAGGGTCAGCTGCCAAAGGAAAGCAGGTTGGATACAGACATCTAAGAAAAGGAGTGTAGTAACTCCTGAGTCCAGAGAGTCTCTGTGGCTGCGTCAGATGCAGGGAGAGAACAGAACATGTCTGACTCAGGCTCGCAGAGCCTCCTCTCTGAGGAGTGGGCGTCTTGCTCAAGTTGGCACGGTTATTTGTAGCCATGCTGCCATACGGAATCTCTGGAAAACAGCTAAGGGTCTCACCTCGTTGCCCAGGCTCTGGCTCTATTGGGAGCTGGAGCAGCTGTCGCAGGAAGAAAGAGTAGCTGACTCTGGACATCCACAGGCACTAGGAGGGATCATTCTCCGAGTTAGTTTAGAATGGTTTATGGTTGGGAAGGACCTTGAAGGGGCTGCCCTGAATGGAAAGAGGGACATTACTATTTCATCAAGGCTATTATAGGATGGGTGTATGGCCTCCGTTGTGGGTGTGGGACAGAGCCAGCTGTTCCCAAAGAGTGCCAGGAGGCATCAGGATCTCATCTAATGACCTGAGGCACATATCCCTCACCTCTGGCACCACATGTGGGTGGCTCAGGTAAGTCTCCGCCTCAGGAGATGACCCCTTCCTCTGGAGATGCCTTGGTCTCCTTTGTTTAATGATTGTTGTTACCATTCTGCATTTGTCTATCTTTAGTTACTCCATAGGCTATTCCTTGGCTCCCTAACACAATGTGGCTTCAGCACTTTGTGGCATCTCCAAGCCTCTTTTCTGGTTATATTTCTTTTTTTCTTTCTTTTTTTTTTTTTTTAGGTTTTTTTTCTTTCTTTTTTTTAATTTGATATATTTTTTGTTTACATTTCAAATGATTTCCCCTTTTCTAGACCCCCACTCCCTGAAAGTCCCATCAGCTCCCTTCCCTCCCCCTGTTTTCCCACCCAACCCTTCCCACTTCCCTGTTCTGATTTTGCCCTATACTGCTTCACTGAGTCTTTCCAGAACAAGGGGCCACTCCTCCGTTCTTCTTGTACCTCATTTGATGTGTGGATTATGTTTTTGGTAATCCAGTTTTCTAGGTTAATATCCACTTATTATCCATCATATACCATGATCCATCTTTTGAGTCTGGGTTACCTCACTTAGTATGATCTCCAGCTCCATCCATTTGCCTAAGAATTTCATGAATTCATTGTTTCTAATGGCTGAATAGTACTCCATTGTGTATATATACCACAATTTTTATATCCATTCTTCTGTTGAGGGATACCTGGGTTCTTTCCAGCTTCTGGCAATTATAAATAGGGCTGCTATGAACATAGTGGAACATGTATCCTTATTACATGGTGGGGAATCCTCTGGGTATATGCCTAAGAGTGGTATAGCAGGATCTTCTGGAAGTGAGGTGCCCAGTTTTCTGAGGAACCACCAAACTGATTTCCAGAGTGGTTGTACCAATTTGCAACCCCACCAGCAGTGGAGAAGTGTTCCTCTTTCTCCACACCCTCTCCAACACCTGCTGTCTCCTGAATTTTTAATCTTAGCCATTCTGACTGGTATAAGGTGAAATCTCAGGGTTGTTTTGATTTGCATTTCCCTGATGACCAATGAAGTTGGGCATTTTTTTAAGATGCTTCTCCGCCATTCTAGTCTCCGTGTAACCTCACACTTCATGGGGAGGCCGTAGAAAGAGAGAGGAAAATATTCATGGTACATGAAGAACAGGCAGCTGCCTTGTGACAAGAGAGGTTGGCACACACCAGGCCATATGTGACGTGCCCCTTCTCTCTCTGTCGCTCTCCCTTGCCCTGTGGACGAGCTACCCACCTCATGTTCTGCTCGCTGCTTGAATTTGTTTCACACTTCAACTGACACTCAGTACCTGGAATTAACAAGAGGCTTAAAATCTCAGTCATACTTCTGGGGGTCCATATGTAAGAACAGATTTTGTTTTTAACATTTTATTGTGGAAATTTCCAAAATTACATAAAATTTTCAATAAATTTGGAATAACAATCACTTAACTATAAAAATCTCCAATACAATATATCTCTTGTTTCATCCTCATTCCCAAGGTCCCTGGGCATAGGACAGTTTTTTTGAAACAGGGTCTTGCTGTATTCCAAGGATAGCATGGAACTCACAATCCTCCTGCCTCAGCCTCCTGAGCTGCAGGATTACATGCCTGTGTCACTATGCTTGGCTGTTTTTTGTAGGTATTCCAAATCCATCATGTTATCTGACTCATAAATATTCATGAGCGTGACTTTGCCCCACTAACATTCCAAACTCTCTCAAGTCCGAAAACCAACTCCTGCCTGTCCACATACCTGCTTTTGAGGATGAGAATCCTGGGTCCACTCCTTTACTTTATGTGAATATTCTCTATCTATTCCAAGGTGCCTTCGTCAGAGAAAAAAAGCGATAGAAATAAGTTAACACTCCATCAAGGACAACCTCCTCTCACACAATGGACAGTTGTTCTGTATTCATCCCCAGAGAAATCAACTGGTAAACAAGCCATGCTTTCAGAAAACACATCTGCATGCCAGATGTGCACAACTGTATGTGAGCAACTACAGCTCAGCTGCAGAACTACCTATGTAGTCAGACCACCAGATGACTCCTGGAAATGAGAGTAGCTACACAGCATCTTAACACAGCAGACGGAGCAAATAAACTTCCTCCAGAATGGGGAAAAACTGGGAAAAGGGCTTTCTTTTTTTTCTAAACTCCAGAGTTAGATGAAATCTGATGTTCATTGATGAGGATAACCAAGCTGGTTATGGAAATTATTCCCAGTAGGCTTGGGTTAGGGCCCCTTGTCTGATTACCGCCAATGGCTCTAAGCCCAAAATGACTGGCCTTTCTTTACAGAACCCTTTAATAATTCATGGAACCAACCAATGAGAAGATTTTTAGTTTCAAAGGACAGGCCAGGAGTTTGGCATAATTACACAGATGCCTGTGATGTGGTAGAAAGGGCATTATTTAAACTCAGAGGTCTGGATGCTCCCACTCACTGGGGTGATCCAGAGAGAGAGAGAGAGAGAGAGAGAGAGAGAGGGGGGGGGAGGGAATTGCTTTACTGCTCTGGGGCTCTGTTTCCTCATGTGTGAAAATGAATAAATCATCATAGCTCGGTCTTCCTCCCTGGTAAGTAGGTAAAGAAGTCAAAAGGTGAAATGCTGGCAGGATTCTGTGAAAGGAAGAAAAAACAAATTAATATTTGAATTTATTATGTTTATAAGAAATATCTGTGCTACAGAATGAAAATGCATAATTATAGTTAGAATTGGCATAGATATGCATACATACATATATACATATATACATATACACATATACACATGCATATACACATACATATTTTACACACACACACACACACACACACACACACACATACATACTTGTTATGCATAAGCAATGAGGAGAAGAGAGCCAAATGGGTCTGGGTTCTGCTCCTTCTTTGGAGCCCACCTAGTCAGCAGGGAAAATGAAATCACCTTTGTCCAGTCTCACAGCATTAAAGGGGCGTCTAAAATCCTGTAAACTCGCCAGCACTGACGCCTAGCCCTAGGTTGCAGGATGCCTTCACCAGGACTTACTCTTTGACAGTTTACACTTAGATTCAAATCCTATAAGCATACTTTTATGTCAAGATTTCTCGACTTTCTTGCCATACCCCCCACTCCCTCAGGCCTCGTCTACAAATGCTCGTGACTATTCTTTCTCATTGGATTAGTCAGCTTTTGATTACTACGACAAAACACCTGAGATGATCAAGTAACTGGAAAAAAAAAGTTTTATAGTTTTAAGGCTTTCAGCCTATGTTCTGGCTTATGACCTTTGAACTTGTGACATGACAGTAGCACACCATGTCACAACATGTGACAGATGAAGCCAGAAAACAGAGGGAGAAGGTTTGTAATTCCCCCTTCAAGATTGTTCCTTAGAGACCTAATATTCTTCAGCCAGGCCCCAGGCTTGAAAGGAGCTGCTATCTCCAAAGAATGTTATAGGGTGGGAACCAAGTCATTATTATTTTAATTTCAGGGGTCACATTTCAGACCTAAATTATAACAGTCGCCTACCCTGCTGCCCTTGCCTTACCCATTCTTTTAGAAATGTCAACCACACCCCATTCGTGTCTTCTATCCCTCATTTGATTTGCCAGCATTTCAGGGTGGCGAACGGAGTCTTAGAATTCACCCTATGGCTTTTCTTTGAGTGGCATGTGCACCAGACATTGGTGGTAGCTGAGGGTCTGCAATCAGGGCTCTGATCTGGATGAGTTTCTGTGAGAGAGAGAGAGAGAAGAGAGGAGAGAGAGAGAGAAGAGAGGAGAGAGAGAGAGAGAGAGAGAGAGAGAGAGAAGAGAGAGAAGAAAGAAGAGAGAAGAGAGAGAAGAGAAAAGAGAGAGAGAAGAAAGAAGAGAGAGAAGAGAGAGAGAGAGAGAGAGAGAGAGAGAGAGAGAGAGAGAGAGAGAGGAGGCCCGAGAAGCATTAGAAGCCAGGCCCAGTAGCAACTCGAACTACTTACCAGCAAAGGCTGCAGAGCCTCTGAGGATCCCTGGCCAGCTCTGCTTAAATCAATTTCCCAGCCCAGCAGAGAAACTGGGCAGGGTTGGATTGAATCTATTCCCTTCCATTGCCCCTCACTGCACTCCCAAATCATATCTGCCTCCTAGTCCCTCTTCCAACCAGTGCTTAATCCTTGGTGGTGATCCTTTTAAGAAATTTAATTTCATCCTCCACCTTCCTTCCCATCTAACTTTGCTCATAAAAAAAAAGAAAAAAAGAAAGAAAAGAAAATAGTCCTGGGAATTTCCAGATTCCGACATCACATGAAAACGTCTTTGTTCTGCAAAGTACTTGTTCTTGACGCTTAATCCATCTCCAAGCTCCAGTCCCACTGACACACTGCATGTTCCCAGCGTTTACAGATCTCTCATTTGCTGGCTGCTCCTTACAACAGGCTGGAAGTCCAGCTTTTTAAAAATCAATCTGTCTCTCTGCTTTCTTGCGTCTCGCCTCACAGTTTGCAACGACTGGTAGTCTGCTCAGTGAAGTCTCCTGAAGATGTCATTAGCTTTTTTTTTTTTTTTTTTTTTTTTGAATCATCCAAAGTCTGCTAGAAACCAGGTTGGTGCTCTCCCCCGGGGGCCCCCTCAGGCACACTCGCAGGCATCTCTACACACTCTTGCATGCTTCCTCCCTTTTTAGGGTGAAACACTTATAGTCATGTGTGTGGTAAACTCAAAGTCCTGGGTCCCCACAGAGAGTTTTCCATTGGAAGTTTATCATAGGTAAGCAACACTATGTGCTTTTTTACCTCAACAACAGCTCCACAAAACTTTTGGTAAGAAGTAAACGCATTGTTCCCATTTGCCAGATAAAGTTGAGGCATGAGAAAACGAGCTACTTTCTTGATATCACGCCACATGAATGGATGGCATTCTGGCTAAGATTAGGTTGCTTGGGTGACAAGGCCTGTATGTGTTCACTGTATGATCTCACTCTCTTAAAAGGAGAATGAGGGGTAGCAGGGAGGAGTCTTTCTGAGAAGTGTTCTCGCTGCCTAATGGAACCAAGAATAATATACTAGGCCTCCAGGGCAAGAAAGGGGACAGTGCATAAAGGGATTGCCAGAAAGACTGTGAACCCAAGTTTATCCCTGGGACCCACATGGTAGGAAAAACACACACACACACACACACACCCCAAAGCACAAGTATGCACATGTGTATGTGCACACACATTCAAATAAGTAAATACTAAATAAACAAATAAATAAATGTGTAATTTTTTTAAATTTTTAAAGAAAAAAACCCTAGAGCTTCTCCATCAATTAGGACTTGAAGGCTGTCTGAGCCTGTGACTCTTTCAACTCCTTCATGGGAGGGAAAGGTCCTTATTCTTTCAGGTTATATGACAAGTATAGCTGCTACCAACCTACAACTTGTCCCTGTTATGATTTTAGCCTGATCTTGCTATTAGAACTTTAGCCTAATCTTGCTATTTTTTCCCCAGTGGTGGGAATGAGGAGAGTCTCTCATACACAAGCAACACACACACACACACACACACACACACACACACACAGATACGACATCATTAAAGGGAAGTTCCCAAAAAGAAGGCAGCCAGTTCTTCTGGCTAAGGGAGCGATGCTAGAAAGGCCATTAGAGTGGCCTTGAATGGTTTAAATCACCTTACTAAATCCAAGTTCCATCAAAAAGATAGCCATGATATGTATAGTACATGGTAGTATGTCTCTCATACAACTTTTGTAAGGGTAAAATATACATATATATGTAAAATGCTTGGCATGGTGCCTGGCACATGGTAAATACCCAATAAATGTTAGCTATTACTATTAGTAAGTCTGAGCTGCTGCACGCTCACTGTGCCTGCCCAGCTCAATTTTATTCCTTATAAATAAACATTATTGAACTAAATCCCTGGCCACACATGATTCTCATAACCAGTTTCTTTTCCATCTTGGAAACACAGTGGTGATACAGGGGGGTGGAACAGATCTAACAGGTATGGTAGGCTCTTGTGGCCATACAGAGATGTGAAGGTCCGTTATGGAGGTGAGTTCTCCTGTCTGACTGTCCTCTCCAAACTGCCCTCTTTTCAAGGCTCTAGGTTATCCTTGAGCTACTTCTCGGCCTCTGAAATAAAAAAAGCTTAGGTGGATCTGGGAGACTGGAGTGCTCAAAGAAAGAAAATGAATTATTTGCTGTTTATATCCGGTCCCCAAAGCCATCTGTAATTAGGGTGACTTCCAGTGTTGTCCAGACCTCTCCTCTCTGCACCCCACTCGGCTCCAAGTCAGCGAGTCTGCCTCTGGAGAATATTCCTTGGTTGGCAGGTTGAGACTAAAAGAGGAAATCAGACTCTTAGAGCCCCGAATGCCAAATGCATCCATCTAATTTATTCAGACAAGTTTTCATCTGGGTATTTTCTATACTATCAAACTCTGTATCCTTCAGTGAAGACATTTGTCTTAGCTGAATAAAATCTCTTAATGGTTTAATAAAAAGCACTTAACTTAGTTTTCCTAGTTTTATGAGTGCCTTGAGGTCCTTTAGGAGAGCAAACATCTTTGCCGGGATCATTGAGGGAAACATAATTATTTTTCTGCCTTCTGATATATTATTTTTCTGGAAGGAACAGTTCCAGATGCTCATCATATGCTCACATATCCTCTGAAGCTTCCTCCACGAGCAGAGAATTCTCCGTGATAAACCAAGTGGTGCCCCTCCTTCCTTCCTGCTGACCTGCAGGTCCTTTCAAAGACACCCTCTACATCTCTATGCCTTTATCTGATGAAACAGCACCAAGGCCATTATCATCTTCAATTTGTTCTGTCCCAGAAAAATGGAGAACAGAGTCTGGAGGTCAGTTAGAACCAAGAGTCTGGAGCAAAAGGCCAAGCAGGAAATGAGGTTAGCGGAAACATCATTAAGATAGAAACAATTGAAGAAGGGAAGGAAGACTCAACAGAAAGAAAACAAGGAAGTGTGAGGGCTAGAACAGGCAGGAAGGAAGACACAGGCAAGAGGATGTGAGGCTGAAACAGGAAAGGGAGTGGAGAGGCGGGAAGGGAAATCACCAGCTAGAAAATCTAAGGAAAAGAGAAGGGATAACAGACAAGCAGGAGAGACTGTGCAGTCAGAAGCAGAGGATGGATGAGACGTCATAATAGGTAGAGAGGGCGTGTGGGGTAAGATGGAGGATAAGCAGTACACTCGTAGGTTTTAGATAGTTGAGGAGAAAGTTTCCTGATGATAAAGGAAACATTGAGGTTGTTTTCATTTGACCAATAGTTAAGCAAATCCTTGAGGAGAGGAAGAAGCTTCACACATTTGTCCACCCATTCCTTTATTTGAATAATATGTTTTATCTGTCAAGAATTTTTTTGTACATTTGAATAAAATGAGCAAGACTATTGCCATATAGGGCAATGGTTCTCAACCTGTGGGTCATGACCCTTTTGGGGGGTCAAAAGACCTTTCTATGGGGTTCGACTAAGACCACTGGGAAATACAGATTTTTCTATTATGATTCATTACGGTAGCAAAATTACAGTCATGAAGTAGCAACAAAGTAATTTTATAGTTGGGAGTCACCATGAGACTATAGGTTTATAGTTGGGAGTCAACATGAGAAATTGTATTAAAGGGTCGCAGCATTAGGAAGGCTGAGAACCACTGCTTCGGGGGCTCACATGCCAGTGAAGGTACCATAGGGAAAGAGCTGACATAGGAAGGAGCCCTAGGGACCTGCAGAAGAACCCCTGACAACCATATGTGTTCAGTGTAGACAACCACAGCAGTACGCAAAGTACACTTGGCAGCCCGAAGGCAGGACCAGAAGCCCATAGCTGTGAAAACTGAGTGAGTAACAAAGACCAGACTGCCATGTCTAACTAGCTGCTGTAACCCTTAGCTTCAAACTTCAGCATCCTTACATTGCTCATCTGGGTACAGGGAATCAAATCTGATGGCATCCATCTTTCCATCAGACTTGAATTCCTACCAGATGAACACTAAATGCCAGATCATCCCTTCTCCCTCTAGCCTGGGATATTTACCCATCACCTATTCTCTCTGCTGTGTGCTAGTCACACTGATGTGCAAACCTGTGAACAAGCCTCTAGTTCTTTACAAGTGAACCTCCCATTCCAAGGCTCCCTTCCCTGTCCCTGCCTCACCCCATTCTTATAGCAGCCCTAACATTGGCTTTGGATTCATCCCAAGACTCAGCACAGTTTCCACCTAGTTTTAGCTCCTAAAAGTCTCTTTCCCAGCATCCTCTCACCTGAGCCAGTGCAGATCAAGTGTCCCTTCCCGGCATGCTCTCTGATGACAGTCACTGTAGTTACTGTTTTTGAGAGATTTTGAGAGTCATCATTGAACATAGCCCCTTCCCCTCTGCACAGTGTTTATGAAATGCTTGGGGGGGGGGTGAGTGCGAAATTAGCCCCAAATGAATTGAGTCACAGCCAATTCCTTAACTCAGTTCAGAACAGTTATCATTTCTCTTCTCATGGGAGGAAACACATTGTGATCGGTAAGATCACAGAATGGAAGTTTTCCTCAGAAGAGTCTGGAATGGAAAACCTCTGTCAGGTTAGACCCTTGTACCTCTCTCGGCTGTGTTGGTGCATGTACAGGGCCAACAGAGAATGGCAGGCTTTGGGCTGCCTTGGTGCTAACACCATAATTTATCAAGCTTTAGAGAACTTCCACTGTGTTTGACTCTACAATCAATTATGAAGGGAGCAGAGAAATCTCCACTTAATGCCTGGTTCCTAGCTAGTTCATTCATTCATATATTCAGCTAACAAGTGCTAGGCATGATCCTAGACACCCCCGTTCTTGCTGTGTCTTCTCGGCGTGCTCTTAGTTTCACAGGCTTGAGATAGAGTACTACTGTTCCTTGCTGAGCAAACTTTAATCAGCATTTTCCTCATTAGCCTACAGCAGCATATAAACTTATAGTTTGTGCAATTCATTTTATCTTGCTAAATTTAATAAGGCACAAGTTGGTTGGCCATTAAGGGTCCCCTGTTGTGTATGCAGGAGCTAAAAACAAACAGGAGTAAAACTCACTGTGGTTTGTTATATTCGGCGGGAATGAAGGGTGGTCCGTTGCCTCCAGCCCTCCGAGCAAAGACCACAGAGGGTGTGTGAGGAAAGCTTTTTTCTCCTTCAGCTTTTCTCTATCTGGGACACATAAGAAATGTGACAGTTGAATACCAGACCAGTTCTACCTTGTTCATTGCAGCTGCTCATTGAGATCACCAAAGGATACCACACTGCACTTCATTCATAAATTCTTTCACTAATCAGAGACATATATTGGTGTCTGTTCTTTTGCCGAGCACTGGACCCCAAGCATGGACAAAATATGATAGCTGTTGGCCCTAAAGAGCTCACAGCATATATGATGACCAACAAGGCCTTCAGTGTTGGGGAGTGATGCTGAAACTTCCATGCTTGTTTTGAGCTCTTTCCTGTATAAGTAGGAGACCCTGGGGTGGAGAAGGGCTGGAAGTCAGACTGGGCCAGACAGGTCAGTTGGCCCTGCTACAGATGAATGTCACACAGATAGACATGGCCCAAGAGCACACATGGAATGCAGTCACTGAGAAGTGGATATTAGCCCAGAAGCTCTGAATACCCAAGACACAAGTCACATATCAAATCATTCCCAAGAAGAAGGAAGGAGAGGGCCTGGACCTGGAAAAGCTTGATGCAGCATTGTAGGGGATTGCCAGGACAGTGAAGTGGGAGGGGGTTGATTGGGGAATGGGCAGAGGGAAAAGGGCTTATGGGACATCATTTGGAATGTAAACAAGGAATATAGAAAATAAATAAATAAATAAATAAATAAATTTCTTGTAAAAAATATTTTATTTTATACAAGAAATAAAAATATTTCTTACAAAGAAATACAGAAATAAAAAAAATTATTTTTTGTAAATAAATAAAGTTTTCTTGTAAAAAAAAAAAAAGGTATGGCCCCCATTCCTAACAGGAATGCTAGGACAGTACTTTTGAGATAGAAGAGTATGATTGCCCCTAGCATATGCTTTGAATTCATCTTGGCTCACTGATTTCTGCCTGAACCACCATAGTAAACATTAGAAACTTCAAGGTGGATTAGAATGCTGTCAACTGCGCTGCTATCTGGAAGACATGCCAAAGAACATGTAGCCAATAGCCACTCTCTGCCCTACTTAGCTATCTACCTCTCCATTGGAGCCACCCAATAAGTAGAAAATTTGGCCAGGCTCTTGTCTAAAAATATACTGAATTGTATATCATTTGCAGTGCTTGTCTTCTGTATACTGCTCATCTAAGGCCTGAGGAAACCTTCACTTTCTCTCCAACCCACGGAGAGCAATTGCTCATCTATGCCTGCAAACCCCTCTGAATGGAGTTAATGAGAAGGACACTGATGGGAAATTTAATGTCCCAGTGTAAAGATGCCAAGGTGATGAAACAGGAGTGGGTGGGTAGGGGAGGGAGCAGCCTCATAGAGGCAGGGGGAGGGAGGATCAGATAGGGAGTTTCTGAAGGGGAGACCTGGAAAGGGGAAAGCATTTGAAATGTAAATAAGGAAAATACCCTTTTTTTTTTTTTTAAAGAGAGAGAAGCATTCTGATGTTCATCGCAGAACCAGGACCTTCCATTCTAGGCTTCCCTCTGTGATTCACCCTACCACGTGTGTGTGGGTAAATGTGAACAGCGGCCCCTACTGCCCAGACCTAGTATTGCCACATGCTCTCTTTCATTAGACTTTCATTAGACTTTCAGCAGACTGCTGGTTCATTCAGTCATATTTATTTTAGCAAGGACTTACAGAACATGATTCTGTATATAAGTCAGAGATGGTATGCTTCAAAAGAGGCAAGAAGGGAATTACCCACTCTTCTTTTTCCAATCCCAGATTTTTTCAGTAGTTCAGACACAATGCCTGAAATTTGCAAATCCCATTTTTCTGGTATTAAGGTTGTCCACAAGGACAGTACAGGGAGAACATTCCTTAGCAATCATTAGCACTATATCAGAGATTGATTTAATATACCAGAAGGAGGTAACCTTGGGGTGAACAGATACAGAACCATGTGAGTTCGAACTGATGGACTAGCAGAAATGCACTAATAGAAATGGTCTAAGGTTATCCTTGTCACAGTGAGACCCAATGAGACCCAAGGGGGTGGGAAAGAATAACTGGAATACTAGACATCTGGAGAAAAGATATCAGAGAGAAGACAGTATAACAGTGCTTTAGGGATGAGCTCTGAGTTTAAACTCATTTACCAGAATGATTTTTTTAATTGTAGTTGAATTTAGTTTTTAATTAAGATTTAATAACTGCACACTTTAGGTGGTATAGCAATCCATTCATACACAGTGTATGCTGATCAGATGGGGGTAATTCTCACTTTCGTCTCTCATCATTTCTTTTCTCTGGGAACCTGCAAGCTCTTCTTGTCTAGATCTTCAGAAATCAGTTGGTTGCTGGGAACTCTTCCAGTGCACTTCATGACCTCTCCGAACTCCTCTGTGAACTTCTCTGTGGGTTGGTTAGCACAGGGTTCTACGATGTCCTGTGCAATACTTAGCAAAGGGCTAGGCAAAATGTAAGCATTGGGTGAGCAGTAGTCTAACACTGTGACCGAAAGGTGGAGCACACTTTACAGAACCCAAGAGGGTCATGGAGGGCAGCTCAGTTCCCACACTCAGGACTGTGTCCAACCATTCTTTTCACGCACCGTGTTCTCTGGGGCAGTTGATGGCACTGATGACTCAATTTCATTCATGAACACAGCCTGAGGGCACTTCAAGTCCTGCCTATGCCGCAGGTGAGTGAGCTAAAGACTGGTCTAGACATGAGTGGGTGTGCACATGTCGCTGTCAGTCATGGTGCCGCTGTGAAGAAGCGGAGGAAAAGGCTCTATGGGACTGTAGTGCGCATGAGCAGACAAGTACCGGTACACAAGCCTACCTGTTCTTCTCCCACATGGTCTACTGGCTACTGTGACCACCAGGCCTTCTGATGATGATGATGATGATGATGATGATGATGATGATGATGATGGACCCAAAAATAAAAGAAGCACATCATCTATCTAGAATCTCATCAGAATCCTGTCCACGGGGGTTAAGGGATATTTGTCAATGATTATGCTACTTCCAAAATTAGCAGGCCTTACTGTTTGGCTCAGAAGTGACTAGAAAATGCATTTATTCCCAGCAGCTGGGAGTGTTTTCAAAGGAACCCTCTAGTCACAGAGCCTATCAGAAGATGTCTTAATCTGCTTTGTGTTGCGATACCATAATACCAAAGCCCTGTGACTTTAAAAATCAGGAAGTTTATTTAGCTTATGATTCTGATGACTGAAAGTCTAAACAGCACGATGGTACTGAAGTAAGGGGCCCCTCAGATGTGTTACAGCATGCCAGTAAAGGGAAAAAGGATGCTATAGCTGTATATACTAGTCAAGCATATAGAGAGGCCTTACTCATAGGAATGGCTATATTTTCACTCCTCAGCTGCCATGAGATGACCAGTTCTCCAGGCCACAGACCCCTACTACTATGATGGGCAGCTCCTGATTAAATTACATTCCATCAGGCCCCACCCCAGTACTGCCACACATGAGCCTTTAAGGGTCAGCCCATGCCCATTGAGAAAGCTGCACCTCAGACTCTGGCTCTGTAGAGGAGACAAACACTATACAGGCGCAGTGCTTCTGACTTAGCTGGGAATCAAGAGCAGGGTATGGAGCTGTTAAGAAACCCTGCTACTTAAGGTTGCAGTCTTGAATCATGTCTGCATAGCTCCTCTGAGCTCACAGCAAAATGGCGGACTCCCTTTTCCAGCAGGGCTTCTTCTTCTCTGGCTTTATCTGGAGAGCCAGACTCCCATACCCTCTATCTGAGAAAGGTCATGTAGTCCTGGGCAAACCTATGTTCAACTTCTCCCCCTCCGTCGCCCAAACCTTTCCCACCCACCCCAACCCCCTCTCTCGCTAAGAATCTGCCCACCGAGTACCTGAAATTCCTGGAATACCTTTTCATACAAATGAAGTATTCATGGTGCTTTAATTTCTAGCCAATTTATAGTCACCCTGAAAATTCCTCCCCACACTCCAAGGTTCATATGTAGCCTTGTCTACCCCAATAAAGTGTATGCACGCAAGCAGTCTCACTAAAGATGATTGGAGAAGGCTTTCTTCCCCAGCCCCACCCCACACTACCTCTCACCCCCCACACTCTTTTCAGGGTCCATCTCATCCTTACAGCCTGGTATGCATGGCATCCGGACACCCTGAGAGTACAAGCAGAATGTGGACCCACAGCTGGCAACCAACAAAAACACATAGGCAGAAATACATGGGGCCAGTATGAAGCTTGAATAATTCTGCCTGCCCGGAGGCCCATGTGCAGTAGGAGCTCATGGTGATCACAGAATTGAAGGCAGAGCTGGGTACCAGGTGACTAGGGTTAAAAATCCCCTGGGAGGAGCGAAAGACCCCATGGAGCATCTAAGTAGAGACTAAAGCAGCTAGACTCTACCTGGAAATACTTGCCTTGTGAGTGGGAGGAACCTGTTGCCAGGAGGGACCTGCTCTACTCTTCAGCTACAGTCTAAGAGGCAGTTGGGTGTTTATGAAGTACATAATTAGGCTGAAGCACAGAGAACTTCCATGCTTTGCCCAAGGCCAGATGACAAGTCAGTGTTTGCATGGGCTGCTGTGTCTCTTGGTAGCATTCTTCTTCCCCTTCTAAATTTACCCACCTGCCTTGTGTCTGCTCCGCTCCCCCACCCCCATTCCTCCTCCTTTCTCTTCCTCTCATTCTAACATGGCTCCATCTGGACAATGTGTGCACACGTATTGAAAGTTGGAGTGCAAGCTTTCTCACCTAAAAACTGCGTAGGCCTGTGTATATAAATTAAACTGGGAGCATCCAATTACCCACCCTCCCGAGATGTGCTGGGGAGGTGCAAAATCCAGGGGAGCCATCATGAATAGCTCCAAAAGGTTTATTTTTAGTTTGAGGATGAAATGCATGCCCCTCTCTCTGCAGCACCTCTAATCCTCCTATTATGCTGCTCTGCTATCAGTAATACTGAGGCAACTTTGCATTCCTTGAACACCCCCACGAGTGCCAGCAGAGACAGACAGCCACCCAGAAGCATGCTGGGTGGCAGAGGAGGCCAGCTGGAGATTAAACACTTGCTTTGCAAAAATCCACACTTAAAGGGCCTATCCCCATTACTGTGGATGATCAATCAAGATGCTAGAAGACTTTGCAGGAAGACTGACACACTCTGAGATTGGGGGGGGGGGGTTCAGGGACTGTGTAAAAAATCATCCCAACCCTGTAATTGTTCAGGAACTGACGATAGTGTGTTGTTTGTGTTTCCCCATCTAATTTCCTTCTAAACACTTCCTCATGTCTTCATATCTTCTGTCTAAGCCCTGCCTGGCCTTGCTTGATTCCCAAACCCAAAACATATTTCTAGGTTTTATATTTGTATGATTTCCAGTGCACTTGGTTTGTCGGTTTTCATTAGATGGCGTACTCTACAGGGCAGGGAGCTGTATCCCCTGTGCACCAGCAAAATACTGTGTATGTCCAGCTCTGTACAAACAGTACAAATGACAAGAAATTGGCTAATGCTTGAGATAAGCAGTCGACACAAAAATCTTCTTGGAGATGGCATCATAATGAGAGGTAAAAGCACAACTCTCCACGTGGGGTTAAGGAAAGCAAGCTCTTCAAAAAGATAAATGTTACAACCCAGGAAATTTCATCAGCGAAAATATTCTAAGCAGGTTCCTGCGAGTGTGTGTGGAACATATGAAAATGGCATATCTTCTCTTATTCAGAAGCTGGGAAAGAAAATGCTATTAATAGGAATGGCATATGTGAGCTTTACTATGAATAAATATACAGATATTATATATATATATATAATATATATATTATATATATATACACACACATATAATAATAACACCTCAAATCTATATGGTGCTTTTCCTCCCTGAAACTAAGAATAACCATGGTTATTATTATCTCGTTTATCCTTGCAGGTTTTTTTCACTTATGTTTTGATGCTGTATTGCCAAACTACAGAAACATTTAAAACCTATTCTTTCAGCTCTTCTCTGCCATGAGGTCCTAACTTCCCATTATACTCTCCTTCAAACACAGTTAGGGGAAGGAATGCTAATTCTCTAGCAGTTTCTTCCTAGGCCTAGAGAGCAGATGCCTGCCTTATATTCTTGTTGGTCTTTAAAGACCAACAGTTGTGAATCTGCTGCCCTTACCCCCATCCTGAGCCTCTAGGGTTCAAACTCCCTGTGGGGCCACCACTTAGGGTACATAGAATGTGTAGGGTAACCTATTACCTTACAGAAGACAAGTTGTACACAAGCTGTTATTGTCTGCTAATGTTTCTGCAAAAGTTAGTTGGCAGGTAAATGAATCCACATAGCAGCAAGTCCAGGAAGGACTATGGAGTACAGGCTACTGAGGGTGTTCAGTGTGTGAGGGGGCACAGCTCTGGGAAGCTGAGGAGGAAGTGCAGACTGAGCCTAAATGGAAGAGGGCAGCCCTCTGAGGCAGACATTGGTGGCCCCTGAGCAGGACGAAGACATAGGAAATTGTGTGTCAGATTCTCAGAGGAATGAAAAGTAGAGACAGAGAAACGGGCTGAGGGTTGCCAGTGCCTACATTCTATCACTGTTCCTCTCAAAAGCAAAACAGAAGCCTGGGGAGTGTTAGGAACTAGAAAGCCATTGGACACAAGTCATCTACTTGGCCCTTTGGGCAGTATGACATGCTGGGCTTTAGAAAGCCATTCTGTAGGCTGTAAACTGGCTGTTTTCCTGAGATCACCCTATCCAGGGTCATACATATCCCATGCTGCTTCAGACTCTAAAAGACAGTTATATGGTCATCAGGGATTACTGATCGCTGTCTGCGTTGCCTCATGGAGGAATCAAGTGAGAGCAATACAGCAGGTCAGCAGACATAGGTGTGTTGATGACTGTCTGGCCATTGGGCTAAGTTCATGTGACATTTGCAGGATTCTTTCTTTAGGCTACTTTGGTCCTCCTGACTGACTTTCTTTACCCTGACAGACATCTTTATACCATTGGCTTTAATGCCCCCTTTCTAAAAGAGATAGCTTGTTCCTTAAAATGTCATTTTGTTAAGGGACTCTAGAGGTTTAGAGGCCCTAGCTACCCTGGAGGAATTGCTGGTTTCATCTTTAGATGAATTCAATGTTCTCAGTATGTCTTAGGTTCTCCTTAGCTTTACTGGCCAGTGAAGACTGAGTTGGGTAGAAACATGTTTCCTTTTTCTGATCCTAGGTAGAATGGGAACATTTGGTGGGGCTGTGGTCATTTAAATACAATGACCTAAAGCACTATTAGAAGGTGTGGTTTTGTTGGAGTAGGTGTGGTCTTGTTGGAGGAAGTGAATTAGCTTATTTCCTGCTGCTTTCGGATCAAGACATAGAGCTCTCAGCTCTTTCTCCAACCTCATGTCTATCTGCATGTCACCATATTTCCCAACATGACAATGGAGAAAACCTCTGAAACCATAAGGCAGCCTCAATTCAGTGTTTTTCTTTACAAGAGTTGTTGTGGTCATGGTGTCTTTTCACAGTAATAAAGCCGTAACTAAGACAGGAACTCTTAATTCTGTTCCAGAGTTCTTAGGAAGATCTTGTTGGTCTGTTCACTTAGAAAACATAACTAATTTAATCCTCTGCTTGTCCATGGAGCATGCATCTGCTACCACTGAACAGCAAAAAACCTAAGTACAGAGAAGCCAGTGATTATTCAATAGTAGGGTCAGGGTTCCAGTGTCACTATGGTATGTCACATCTCAGCTAATTCGTCCATTCAGCGTGTAGCATCTGAGCCCCTCTTCTTATTCACCACCTGGCCTGTGATTGTTAGCACAGCTCTCTCCCACACAGCTGGGTCTAACATAAATTCTTTCTTATCAGTATCATCATTTTTGGCATTTAATGATAGAATTCAACTCCATCGTCCACCTCTTTCTCTACCTTCTATAAGTTTCCAAATCCCCTCATAAATCTTGCCTTAGGACAAACCTAGCTGTAGACTGACCTCTCATACCATTGACTCATTTTAACTCCCAAAGAATGAATTCAGAATCCTTCTCTCCAATCTCAAACATTGTATCTTTGGATAATTTGTTGCCACAACAAATAACTACAGACTTGGTAGCTTAAACAAGAAATGCATTATTTTTTTTTTACAGTCACTTTCTGTGATTTGCAGATGGCTGCCATCTTGTTGTCTCCTCACATAAACATCTTTCTCTGTGCACACACACACTCTGGGACCTTGAGTATTCTAATTTCTTCTTCTCACAAGGACACCAACCATATTATATTAGCACCCACACCAGAGGCCTTGTTTTCAGTTACTCACCTCTTGGTAGTTCTTGTATCCATAGATGGTCACATGCCAGGGTCCCCAGGATTAGGATTTTCACAAAAATTTGGAAGAAAGTAGAATCAGTCCTTAACTGCTACATTCTCCCCATCTTCTGCACCCACTTGATTCACTGTGCAATTATCTCCCATGACACACTTCTTAAAAGCCCTCATCTTGTAGAAACATTGAAATATGTCCATTAGTAACACAGATTCCTTCAAAAATAGGTAAGATGTTTTTTATTTGTGATTCCTAAAATGACATACTTCTTTCTCACTTCCACAGACTGGCTTATATGGTGACAGCTCAAGGGGAGGCAATAGTGATAAAAGCATACAGGTTGGCTATGAATCTCCTCATTTTAATACACTTCATTAAAACCAGCATTTTTATTACAAAGACCTGCCAAAGTGAATATTAGACAGAAATGCATGTTAAGCTGCCATTGATCTTTTCAGGTAGACTGTACATTAAAGAGAACAGTTTCTCACTCTGTTAGCTGCTCACACATAAAAGGGAAGTAGAATCAAAGGCAAAATCCCTCAGCCTCATCCCTCCAGCATCACTATGGCTACCCAGTAGGGTTGGAGGTAGAACCAGGCAAGGGGTAGGAGCCAATCAAATACTCTTTCCAAAGCCTTTTACACCTTTGTCCACTATTCTACAGATGCTTTTCTCTTTTCTCGATCACTAGAAGGTCACTACCGATGGATTCTTGCCTTGTCCAACTTGGAGCTTCCATTCCCCAGGAGAAATATGTGTACTTCCATATCTTAGCAACAGCTCATCTCAAAACATTTTTTCCCATCAAGGGAACTAGCACTGATTCAGGATGAGGGCTGAGGGTAGCTTTGGAGGTCTGCTGGTGAGTAGTAGTAGTAGTAGTAGTAGTAGTAGTAGTAGTAGTAGAAGTAGAAAATAGTAGTAGTAGTAGTTCTGTGTATGTGTGTTTGTGTGTATGTGTTTGTATGTGTGTGTATGTATGTATTATGTTTGTTATTGTTATGTGTGGCTAAGAACAGAAATCAGAAATTTAATGAAAGCAAGAAGAAAATGTACTTGACAACTGGGGAAAGTGGCTGGATGAAGAAATTGTGTTCCTGAGGTTTAGACAGCCTGAGACGGAGTTGTAGCTTGTCTTCCAACAGTCAATCAGACAATCCTCTCTAGGATTCCTGCCGTCTGCAATATGACAACTCAAGAGGAGTTCACAAGGTTTAAGTGCTAGGAGCTAATCCTACCCAAGCAGTTTCTGTCCAGGACCACTGCTTATTTTAAAACATTCTCCTTTCTCATCACTACTGTATTCTTCATGTTTATGCTTTATCTTTTTGTCTTTTCATCCTGTCTTAAAATGCCCACAAATCCTCCATACAGAGACAAGAGTGGAGATTGTCACAGCAGGCTTCCCTGGTGCCGGTTCACCATCAGTTAAACTGGTGCTAGTGAGTGTTAGAAATCAGACACGGAATGGAACTGGGAGTACTCCCTATCTGCTTCATTGAAGGTACCATTCCTCCAGACTACAAGTACCTCCTATGGTCGCAAATCAACACATAACACAAATTATGAATATATCAATATGCATGGACTGAGATCCACCAGATCTGTAAATGCCGTAAATGGAGGGTTTTGTTTTGTTTTTTAAACAATATTTAGATAAGCAGGAAGGACATAAATGAATTCATTACTCAAAACAATCCATTAGCCAGTCTTGGGACTTGTGGGTCAATTCTGTGTTCCTTTAGTGGTGTATCTATTGCTTTTCTTTCTTTGCTGCCTGAGTCTGAGGCACCAGCACACATCAGTTAAGTCACACTGAAGAATCAGCCTCCTTTTTCTGACCATATAGATCTATCCTGGAATGGTCCTGCTATTTCTCCCACTACCATGTTGAGATCCCCCAAAATCTCAGTGTATCTGATTGCTCTTTTATATTTTACCTGGCCTTTGGTAGGGCAGAGTTCTTATTTCAGAGACTGACCAAAATCAGTAAGCTCTCATCTTGTTCCCAGCCATGTACATTTTCAGGCAGCAGATGCAATGGCTACTAACTGTCAAAATGCAGCAACTAATGGAGAAACAGGTCAGTGACCCACCACAAAGCACAGAGACTTATCCTGTGTTGGAAGGAGACCTGAGCATACCAGGGGCATCCAGAGAAGGCACATGTCTTCTACTGATGTCTATGAAGTCCCTCTGTGTGTATTCTCCTTTGACCTCTCCATCACTCTTGCTCTGTCCTGTCTTCCTCTGCTGGCCCTTTGCGTGTTGATGGCTTTACCCCTGCTTCATCTTCTGCCTTCTTTTCTTCTCACTCTGTACACATTTTTACTGATCTAGTCCATTCTTGGGAATTTATGTTGCTGCCTCTTAGGTCTGAGTGTCTTTTCAAGTTCCAAATACACAGGCAAGATACTTATTAATTAGACTTCTCCATGGATGCAACATATCCGGCTTCAAACTCACTTTTCGCATTCCTATTTCTCCAAATGTGTTGCTTCTCTCATAGTTTTCTTTCGAATGGATCATACTACCATCTTGCTTGAAAATCTCCCAGTCATCCCTGCTTCACCTATACTCTGTCCATGGATCAGTGATCAATGCATGCTTTCTTTAGCCTTTCTATCCTGCAGCAGCGGATGCTGCCATACGTCCTCTCTTGCTTGGATCACCACAGTAGTCTTTAGGTTACTCCCTATGTGTTTGTCCTGGTGTGTCTTAACTTCAGTCTACTCTACACTGATCCCAAACAAATATGTCTTGATTCATGAATCTAAGCCTTTCATTTTTAAGACCATTACACAGAAACTGTTCCCTCTACAATCATGTCTGAGCTGCCTTCCAACTGCTCTTAGAATTTAATTCTAGACCTTACCCACTGTCATCTTGTACTTCTATTACAAAGCAATAGTCCTGGGCCAGCCACAAGAGATTGCATAAAATTCATATCCACAGTGGAATTTACTGCAAAGTGTTATATATCTTCCCACCCATTGGTTCCCTGCTTACTGGATTTCTACCCACTATGTGGGGGTCCAGTTCAAAACACTGCTATGCTATGTGGTGGGACTTTGCTGACCCAACCACATCACATTAGCTTCCCTTTGAGCTGGGATCTCTGAGAAACATGAGGCCTCTCATTTTCCTTCAGATGTCTGTCACCTGGCAAAGCCATGGTCTCCTTAAGGACGGAGATTACATCTTATTTAATTTGAAGCCCTGAGGTCACCCCACAGAGACCCAGTTGCATTTATCCAGCACAGCACTGTGTGGTCCCACACTCACTGGGCGTTTCCAAGCAGCAACTGTGTAAGTTCCATCAGACACCATGAGTCCTCAGCGAAGCTCCGCATCTTCTTCCTCCAGAGCTCCTCTTCTGGAATTCTCTATTGCAACTGGTGCACAATCTCTGAATTGAAAACCACTGTGACTCCTTCCTCTGGCCTGCATTCTGCTCATTTTCCTTTCTGAATCTCTGTGGAGTCTACACCCTCTTCTCCATCCTGTCACCAGCATGGTGTTCTGACTTTCACCAAGTCTCCATAGGCTACTCTATAATCCCAGCCTAGTCTCTCAGCCACAGCTTCCCAGAAGCTGACGTCTACATCCTGCCAGTGTTATGGTCGCATTTGTGGCTGAAAATCCTCCAAGGGTTCATTTTCATTACATAAAAGCTTCCCACTGTCCTTTGCATAAACCCTCCATGATCTCTGTTGACCATGTTGTTTCCTCTCCTCTTCCCTGACTCTATCTCTTGTTCCAGTCATTCAGAAGCTATTGCAGCATATTTATATGCACTTCTGATTCTCAACAGCCTGCCTCTGTGAAGGGAGAACCCATCCTAGAGAGGCCCTGTCTGGCCTACTCCTGCCTGAACTTCAAACTAAACACTGGTTGTTCCTCCTCTTGGCAGCCTTCTCAGAGTTTTCCTATAGCCTCATATTGAATTAGTCTACCTCAGTGTCCCCTAAATGCCATTGTTGCTATATCTACCACAATATCCTTGTTCTCCTGCAGTCAGCCGCCATATTGCTAAAAAATAAAAAAAAGAGAGAGAGAGCTTGATCATTGTCTATTAAATGGGCATATCTTCTTGAAAAAACGGGTAAAGGTAAAATAAATAAACTAATAGGAGCAGATAACAGGTGCTTTATCTGTATTGAGTCTCAAAAGAACTCCATGGGGCAAATATTGTTGTCTCTACTCATATACAACAGAGGAATTAGAGCTTACAGAGAGAATTGCCTGAAGACAGAGCAGAAGTTCCAAGCTGCATCTCCACTTCCAGCTTGTACCTATTCTCCTGAATCTCCTGATTCCTCACACTTGCACACCTCCAAAAGATCCTGGGGGAGAAGGTGTCCCATACGCAACCAAGTCAGATGCCACTCTAGTCATTCCTGAACCCTAAGAACTACCTGAGCTCTGCATGGCTGCAAGCATGGAGCCCAGCTCAAGCTGCCTCTGCTCCATAGCTCATTGCAAACTTCTATCTAATTTGCCGTTCCTGCTCTCCCTAAGGACACATGTCCGTTAGTACTTTAAAGGCAAGCTTCTCTCTCTGAGGCAGGCATGAATCCATTTTTTCACTGGCATTCACTTTATAGAAAATGCAGGGCTTTATATATTAACAAGTAATTTTCTTCGCCTATTGCAGTTCAAAAATTCAATAAGCGCTGTTTAAGCCTAACTCCCCCATTTATAGGTCAGAGAGCAGCCCTGTGGTGGTGGAGAGAAAATTTCGACACATTTCCTTTTCTATACCCCTTGCTTTGCAGCTACTGTCCCTTCAGACAGCACTGTGACTGCCACCAGTACCCAAAGTGACAGCTGAAATTGCCAGTTTTAGGGTTCAAGGTGGCCTCACCTCACACCTCCAAAGACTCATTAGTTATCCCTCTCTGTCTCCCTTTGTATAAACCCACCAACTACTTCTCCAGTGAACTGAAATCCTGCTGCTTAGGAATGTTATTCATGAAAGATTTGCTTAGTTCTTCTGTCCTCTTTTGGAATGGAAATGCCCCATTGAAGTCACTTGCATCTGAACTCCATAGAGTTCACTGTTTTGGCAAACTAGGTCAATGTGTCATTTGGACTTGAATTTAAGGCATTAGAGGAGACAAAGGATTTGATTTCGCCCCTTCTAAGGCTGACAATTGGTGGTGGGGTTATGGAGGGAACAGGAAAGGGGAAGGAGGAGGCTACCTCTGCTCCCATATTGAGGAAAGTGGATGTCTCCCTTGAGCACACTATATTCGCCTAACTCCCATGACAAGGCTCCTAGGGCACTCACGATCATGAGTCTAAGTCTGCCCTGTGCAGGAAATAATAATTGAGTAAAATCTCAATTAAAACAAACTCATAAATCACATTTAATATTGCCCTGATGGGTCGAATCTAATATGCCAGACCTATTAATCATTTGCCAGACCCTTGGAATCCCAGCCTCCTTCTTCTGAGATTCGGATGTAAAGACTGAATTTCTCCTACCTCTAGTACAATGTAATTATACTTCAGAGAGCAGGAGCTAGGAGGTTTGGGCCTATGTCATGGCTCAACTGTGGAATGTGGCAGTACCAGTGGGAGCCCAAAAGGAGATAGGAGCCCAGATTCCAGACTCCTGAACAAGTTAGTTTCTCTGCTGGTGTGGAACCAGTGGGGCAGGGTAAGGTATAGACACAGTCACAGGGCCTACCATAGAATGTGAAAGATAAACAAGCCCTTCATAGTGATAGATAATACCAAGTGGTCCTTCAGATGAGTAGCAGACTTGGAAAGTCAAGGGAAGAAATACAATTAACTTATGTTAGTTCTAGGGGTTCTCACATTAGAGAGCTGGTAGATAGAATGGCCACTAATATGGATGGAAAGGTCTGGTAGCTGTATAAAGATTCAGGGCCAGGATTAGCCTATGGGAGGAGTTCTAGGGCAAGCCCAGGAAGATGCAGGGTACCACTTATAGATCATCCAGGGAGATGAGAAGTAGAAAGGTTTGCCCAGCCAACTGAGAAAGTAGGCCTTCCAACCTACTTAGGACTGGAGAATCTTCCTAATGTCATCTGGGGACTCATAGAGCACAGTTTCTCTGTCTCTGGTGCAGAAGAATGATTAGGATAAGAAGACTGAAGACATCATTTGATTCCCAAGTATATAGAATTGATCCTCCATTTCCCTGCCTATAAAATAAGGTTTATAATATTTAATTCACAGGATTTACTGGGGTTCAAAATAGAGGTTCATAAGACAACTAGTGTCAGGTCCACAGGCAGTAAGAGGGGCTTTAGCGAAGGAAGATCTCATGCTAAAGATGGGAGGCTGCTTCTGCACAGCAAGTTCAAGAGACTAGATACAAAAGTAAGGTTGAGGTTGCCAAACCAAGTCCAATTGGTAACGTAGAGTTGGAATACAAAATCAGACCTGAAGAGTAGGAGAGAGCTAACTATCAAGCTATGCCACATTACCTTGGGTCTGACCATGATGACGCAGGTGTTTATAAGAGGGATGAGATCTGAGGTAGCCAATGTTGGCAGAATATCACACTGATGTGAACATTAGGAAGGCATTCTGGCTCCAGAGTTTCATCTGAGCAAATTGACAAGTAAAGGTGAGAACAATGTGGCACGACTCACCCTCTTCTTTTCTTCTTAGTTTCTTTTCCATTTCTGAACCATGAACTATATGCCAGCCATTAGAGGCTTGAACTAGAAATCCTGGCAAAACTAAACCTTAGGGATGAAGACACTAGGAAGTGGGCTTCCCAACACCAAAGGGAGAGTAGACACTTTCTCATGTGTAAAAGACTCATTTAAAAAACAAATATGGGCACTTATCAGATTTCTGATGAATGCATGTTAAAAATCTACTTAATAATGCATGTGACATCAGGTCTCATTTTGTGCCACGTATCCACATTCGCACAGAATTCTATCTGGCACATACCAAGCATGGATAATAGACCACTGCTGCTTCCCCAAAGTATAACGAATATTTATTAATCATCCGAATTCAGGAACAACAGTGGCATTCTCATTTTATATATAAAAAAAAAAGCATGTGAATGCATGTTTCCCAAGCTTTTATAATGAGTAAGTAATAGAGTTAAAAATTTCTATCAAAGACAAAGTAGTTTGTTTTGTTTTAAGATATTTGAGACAGGGTTTTACCACATACCCCAGGCTGCCGGGAACTTGTGATCCTTCTGCCTGTCTCTTGAGTGCTGAATTTACAGATGGGCATCATCATGGCTAGCTTCAGCCATGTTTTGAGATTGTAGCAGCTGTGTGTTACTGAGTTTTGGGACCTCCACTGAAGCATCTGTGACTCCTCCCCCTTCCTCCATGGTGGCAGATGCCACCTGGCACACAAGGCTGGGGAATACTGATGCTTCTCTTACCAGCTTCTGAGAGCAGTGAGGCAAAGGGCTGACTATGGCTCCCTCTTCTCTACCTCTGATCTCTTAGTTTCTCAGTTTCCATAGAATCAGAAATGTCTCCTATCCCTGATCAAGCCACGGTATTTATTAGTGAGCTTCCTTTTTGAGACTTTTCACATTGTATTCAATGCTCTAATACTGAATATTGGATTTCTGAAGCCCAGTGGCTTCTGGGACAAAGGTTAATCTGTCTATTTAGCAAATAGATGTGTCCCCCACTGGCAAGCACTGAGGGCAGTGCGGGTGGGGTTTGTCCAGTCACCGAATAATTCCATCCCTTGATGATTCTCCCTTACGATTCAAGGCTTTCTGTTAAGTGTTGAGCAGAAGAGGTTGGTGGCTTAGATTCTGAGAGGAAAAATGATCAGCAGTATTTGAATCAAGGGACCCACTATTTGGGAGTAACACAGCCATGTTATTACTACATATTTTTTTTGACAGCACACCGGTGGCTCAGATTCAAGGCTCTCAAGACAAGGTTAGAACAGGGAAGGAAAATCACTACCACTTGGCTTTCCACTCCCATGAACTCTGCTTATATTGCCAACTCCCCTAGAAACCACATAACCTTGGATTATCTCTCTATCATCCTTCATGTCGTCTTTGCCATAGAATCTTGATTTTGCTCAGTTGTCTGATGACAGTTCACTGGGAAGCTGGGTCGTACTCTAGCCTGTGGTGGTGATGGGAATGATAATATAAGGACACATCTAAACCTATCATGATGTCTCTGTTCTCCTTTTCAGGTAACTGCCGTAGAAATGGGCACATGGCACTATTTGTTCAGTAAACTTTAAGGCAAGGTTGAGGGAACACTTTTACTTTTAAATACATAATAAAATAATGAAAGCTCACTCTCACCCCTCTTATAAACTTTGACATTGCTAGGCAAGAGTGATAACTTGAGCTCTGGCAACTATTTTGAGATCAAGAGGAATCTGTCGAGAGAACAAAAGTCAGTGTAATGAGGACGTCCATGCAGGAAGACAGAAATAACCTTTCTCTTTGATGATGCATTGAATGGCTGCATAGATTGGAGTTGTCTGTACTTTTGCTTTTGACAAGTTACATATATTGAAAGAAGAAAAGTTAATAGAGTAGCCAAGAGGATGCTCCAATTTGTAAAACAAAAGGGGCCACGGGCATGCCAAGAAAGTGGTACATCAGCCTTGCTTCAGACACTAGGCTGTCTATAGATGAAAACAGACACAGAGTCTTTTAAGGCAATGTACTTATGCTGCAGTCAAAAGAAGGAAGCCCTTCTGGCCTGGCTCCTGGCTTCTAGAGAGTTACCATTGGCCTATTTCTTTCTCAAATAAAAGTCTGACAACCCAATTCTACATTCTACGGAAGTGATTCCCAAACCACAGTCAATAGCTACATCAGAAATAGATAGATGGCCTTGTGAATAAAGATAAAAGCTACCAGGATGAGTACAACCTTCTGCCCCCCCCCCCTTCCACCCTTTTAACCACTGCATTTATTGTCTGACCAGCTGTTCTTGTCCTGTTGCCATTATTATTTGGGGGTCGGGGTAGAGATCATGGGGTGTTCTTGTCCCTGGTAGGGGTTGCATGGTTTGCATATCATCAAACTCGCCCTGTCATTGTGAATTAATTAAGTATTAAGGCAACTAGGGCATTCCCACATTTAATCATCATTACAATTCTGGAACTGGTTCCCAGTGAACCCAAATATTGAGATTGCTTGTTTTACTGCAGAATTCAAATACACAAAATTAGCAAAATCCGTGCTCAGAGTGTTGGCTGCTGCCAAATAAGAACTGGGAGAAGTCCTGTGTATATTATTAAATTGTGCATAATGATGATGTGTGTCTAGCACCCAGTTTTCATGGATGAGTACATCTTTATCTCCAAGGCTATGACAGCTTATTTGAACCAAGGAGCACATTTTGATATCCCCCCCTTCATTATCAAGATGTTTGCAGTGTGCACACAGCGAGTGGGCAGACTGACCCCTTGCCACGTCACTTCCTTCACTGCTTAAATCACTGCTGTTTTCTTCAGGCGGCACCAAGTCAAAGTTGTCTTGTTTGTGACCACCTTCCTACAACAAGTTAGGAACTGTCTGTCCCATGAAACCTGGCTAGCCCACATAGCCTGCTCCATATAACTGAATGAATCTGTAAGGCACCAGGAATGAGCATGTGTTTATTGGAGAAACTGACAAGGACAGCTGGACATTCTTTGATTACCTATCATGTGTCATGGCTGAGAACAGGAGCTTCTAAGCAGGATCTCATTTGATTCTTAGTGCATCCCTACATTGTAGCTATAGTAACCTCAAATTTCTGATATTGCAAGTAGGGTTTCAGAGTTTGAATGTGCATCTTGTCAAGGTCATGCAGCTAGTAATATATGAGAGTCTGGGGTCAGTCTAACATGCACTTCAATCCCAAGTCTGAAACACAAAGGACAGAAAGCAGTGGGGAAAGCCAATGTACAAAAAAATAAAAGGACAAATAATTGGCAGAAATATGAGGCTATCAGAAAGAAACCATTAAGAATTTATGTGGAAGAAGGAAAGGATATCACCAAAAAGGAAAACAAAGAAATTGACAGAAAAGAAAATTATGAGGAGCAGTAAACATCCTACAACACAGAAAAGTAAGATTTCCCATGAGATGCTTCCAAGAGAAATCAAAATAAGTGATGAGAAGACAGGAAGGAAAATGGAAGATGGATGCGGAAACTTCATTCTCTGTGGCTTCCTGGAAAGTTCTTGCAGGTTATTTGAGTGGGGACTCTGATAGAAACATGATTCGGCTCTGACATTAATGTTATCTAATCTTTGGGGAGGTGAATCTAATATTTAAAATTTTAGACAGCCTCTCACCTCTCACAGCGATTCCTTAAATCTAAAGGTGAGTCAGGGGAGGTAAAACATTTTCCTGGGAGCAAAAGCTGTCCTCCTGTGAGGTAAATTACATCTTCCTGGACACTGAGTGCTATAAATCTTAGTCCTCACAAATTGTAACCACTGACTGCTATGAACCCCAATGAAGGGTCAGCAGCTAAAAGAGGCTCTGTATCACAATTCTCCAAAATTGCTGACCCCTGCAGGGTGGAAATCATTTCCTGAGGCTCCTGGTTTGCTTCTCCCGTCCATCTGGGACTAAGGAGAAAGTGATTCCTGAGGCTTTGAATGTTTTATTTTTTTTTCTCCACTAAAGCAAACGGAACATACTGAATAGCAGAAGTCACCCCCTGCTGGGATGCCACTGACTTCAGCTATGGAAATGGACATCCGTATGTGTATGCATGCATGCATGGACAAGTGTATGTGTGTGCAACACACACATGCATGAGGATTCAAGTTGTACATGTCTGTGGAAAAGATATATAGGTATGTGTATGTGTGAGTGTATGTGTGTATATTTGTGTGTGCACCAAAATGACTTTGTATGTGTATGTAGGTGTGTGCAGGTATGTGTGTGTACCTAGGAAACATGTGTATTTATCTTAACTTTGGGGTATATGCTGCCCTTACTTTCATCCTATACAAGTAGCAACAGGGCTTTAAAGAGGCAACTTATAGAAATGAAAACACTAATTTAGAATCTGAAAAACTAACTGAAATTCAGTTAAAATGAACTTGCTACTGTTGCTGTGTGGGCAAGCCACCAGGCCTATCCAAAACTCAGTTTCCAAATCTATCAAATAGGATAGGAATTCCTGCCTCATTATTGTGAGGACCAAGTAAGGTAATGTGAAAAATAATGTGTACTCCCAATGCCTTCAATGCAGAAATGGAAAGTATCTAATGAGGACTAACAGCTCTGATTGCACATGAGTCCAGTATTGTCCCCTTGAAAGCCAAGTCCCAGCTGGAGAGAAAAGCGCAAAGACTGGGCGAGTTTTCCAATAATCATAGGCAAATCAGGAACCTCCCATGGCTTTTGGATCAGTTCTTCTTCCAGGAAAGCTTAAGTTCATATCTCTGTATTCTTCTCAGAGTTCATGGGGTCATTGGGACTGTCTTTGATGCTGAGGAAAAAAAAACCAAGATCAAGGTCTTCAAAATATAACCATGCTGCGCTTGTGGAGAGTCCTGGTCTTTCAACCTCGAGTAAATGCATTATCCTGACACCCAGTCCTAGGAACCCAGAACAAAGCCAGTTTTCCCTCCATCATCTGCGTTTCTCTGAGAGGCAAAAATACCCTGTCTCCAGCTCAAGGGAAAAAACCAAGTTAACCTTTGTAACACTACAGCAAATGTTAACAATCTGCCTTGCCTTTCATAATGCCAGTCCAGGCACTAGTCAGTAACCGTCTGTTAGAAATACAGAGAGTATATGTCAAAACCGACTCACACATGCTGAATCGAAAAAGAGCAGTTATTACTGCAAACTCTATATGCATTATTTATCAAATGAACTCTCTGCAGCAGGAATACAATTTATTTCTACTCTCTCTTTCTCTCCCTTGCTCTTTCATTTCAATAGAAGATGAAAGGAACCATTCATAGAATCTTTCTGAGCATAACTCACGCAGCAAGAGCCCTTGCTAGGGTTTAAGTCAGCTCTTCCTGTTGCTTGAGTGGAGAAGACAAGAAACCCTGTCTGGCACACTTTCTCAGAGTTCCTGTCAGTAGCTACTCCAGGCACCCCATCCCATCTCCTGGAATTTTAATAGTTAGATTTCTCTTCCACATGCGTTTGAGGAGAGGGGAACCTTGACATGGAGTTGGCATATGCCCTAAAATGCGAAACATTAGTCTTCATAATTATGTAGGCTGAAAGTTAGTTTGGTCTTGGGGAAATGGTGGTGGTAATTGTGGTATTTAAGATGTTAGTAGCTTTATAGGCAATAACTATGATATTGGAAAGTATAAAAGTAATGATGGTAATGTTATCAGAAATAGTAGAGGTGGTAATGGTGGTGGAGATGGAAGTAGTGATAATGCCATTGATTATGGTGAAGGTGAGATGGGAAAATCTTATAGTAATCTAGTATACTAGCAAATATGATTATGTTTTATGTGTACGGCAATAGAGTATAATGGTTTATAAGAATTTTCAATAGAACACATCTTTTAAAAGGAGGCACCTCACTCCTACTTCACATCAGAATGCCAAAGAACCTCTGCTTTTAATTTCTATCTGTTTTGTGGCTGCCAGAGTAGAAGTTAGACAATAAAATTTCCCTTTCTTAGGGACCACCTGTCTGCTGGTCCCAGAAATGCTTTCTAACCTAAGCATTAGGTATTTCCATCTCTCTCTCTCTCTCTCTCTCTCTCTCTCTCTCTCTCTCTCTCTCTCTCTCTCTCTCTCTCTCTAAAATCCAAATTCTGCTTGTTTTCGTCTCCACCTATAACATCCATACCTCTGGAGCTTGGTGATACCCTGTTCAAAGCCTATTCATTGGACTTGGACAAGTTATTTCCCTGGTTACTATTTACTTTAAGTTGTATGGGTTTGGGCCACTCCAACCACATCTGAACATTCTTCAAAGTAGGGTACATACTTTATCTTTCTTCCGTTCCACATCCTTAAAATAAATATGTTAAACAAATGAATGGTTGGACAGATCAATGAACACATGCGTGGAATTATCATTTTCTCCTAAAAATTATGGCACACAAGCATCTAAAATAGTTGAAACATTAGATTAAGCATTGTTACAATGCTTATCTGCCTTACTTAGCTGTGAACTGTATCAACTACAACACTAACCTGCAAGGCAACATATATCTACTTGTATAACAGTGGCACAATGGTTATTGGAGCAACCAATCACCATCTACTTGCATTTGGTGCCCATTTCATTATCTACACCTCGTACTATAAGTCTGGTCAATAGCTCATGCATGAAAAAGTCATAGGCCCAAGGGAAAAACTTATTATTGTTTAAATTGACTCAGCATCAAACTGCCTTCTTCTAAATGTTTATGTTTATACTCATAAGCAGGTCACATGCTTTTTTCCCCAGCTTGTGGCACTATTTTGAAGTCTGTGCAACATTTAGGATTTAGAGCCTAGCTGAAAGAAGCAGGTTACAAGGGGCAAGTCTTTGAAGGTTAAACACACCCCTAGTTCCTGTTATTCGTTCTGCTTTCTGGTCTACCACAGCCTAACATCCTCCACACACACTCTTTTTTAATATGAATGGAACTGCTCTGCCATGCCTTCTTTATCATGATGCACTGAAAATTAAGACAAAATGAATCTTTTTCTCCAGGAAGTATCTGTGTCACATGTCATGGTCATATTGCATGTGCAAAAGTAACAAATATAAGCACAAACATCTTCTCAGGTCTTGCAAGAAAGAGGAAAGTAAATTACAAGCATGCTACTGTAACAGTGCACAATCAGGTGCTATGCTAACACTCCACATGCTTTATCTTCTTTAATTATCACATGGAGCCACATAGAGCCTATGAATTGGCTATGAGTTCTTTGCTTTCAAGATGGAACACTTAGAAAATTGAAATAATTTTTATTATAGCCTCGTGATGCACTATACTTTGGATTTGGATTCAGATATAAGTTAAATGGTACTTGTCACTAACCACTTATGTGGCTTTTCCTAACAAATTCTCATCTCTGAATCTTTGTATCTGGCCTTGAAAAGTGGGAGAATAACAGTGAACTGCAGGAGGAGGGAGACATAAAGAAAATTGTTCTTGAGGGTGGGCTGGGGTGGGTGGACTGGGATGGGGAATAAAATATGGAGTGTAAAAATTAATTAATTAATTAAAAAAAGAAAATTGTTCTTTCTTTTATACAATAATGATGAGAAATATATAATTTGGCCAGGCAGTGGTGATGCACGCCTTTAATCCCAGCACTTGTGAGGCAGAGGAAGGTAGATTTTTTTAGTTCGAGGCCAGCCTGGTCTACAGAGTGAGTTTCAGGACAGCCTGGGCTACACAGAGAAACCTTGTCTTAAAAAACAAAACAAAAAAAAAAGAAAGAAAAAGAAATATATAATTTATGTAATAATATAAATTTTGTACACACACACACACCTTTGTGTTCCTTGACCAAGATTACAGATCAGATTGTAAAGTTCATGCTCTCACACAGGTTACAACACAGACTTAAAAATGAGCTTTTTCTTTCCCTGGTAACACAGGGTGAATCCTTGGACATTCAAGGAATGTGAATGCCATGTGACCCACTGATGATGAAGCATGCAGACTAATTTAGCCAGTCAGCTCACTCAGCATAACTTAAAGTCTTACCCAGCAATCCACTTGTATCTGGGCCACAGCAAAGTCAGGAAAACCACTACCATCCTTCTAACTGCCTAGGAGCACCAAGTCTCTCAACACAGCTACATGACGTAGACACTTGTGCAGGCCAGCAGCAGCAGCTGCTCCCCCACCACCCAACAGCCTACAAGGGACATCTCTGGGGCTATATTTCTCTCCTGCTGTTCTACCCAAGTGTTAAAAATTAATTTAACTCTGATTGTACCAAGCGAGGAAAAGTTAACAGAAGTTTTATTTTTAATATATGAGGAACCTTAACAGGATTTAAGCTTAATGCCTCAGAAACTGGAAGAACAGCTGACAATTTATCTGCCAAAATCTGTAGACTTTAGTGGGAAGCTAAAAAACTGGAAGAAGTATTACTCTAGCCGATAGCAGCAGGATTGAAATGCCCCCCATAGCAACTGGGAGAAATCCCAATAGTCTGCCAGCCCAAGAAATTGAATCATAAATTGCCCAGATCCTCAGTTTCCCCTTATTACCTCGACCTCCAGTTTTCTTTGCTACCCAGGAAATATATTATCTCATTTTTTTTAAAATATAATGGAGCTTGTCACTTAGAATCAGAATTTTAGAGTTGATTTCTTCCAGCTATAATAATTTATGGTATTAAGAGATGTGAAGGGAAAGTTTATAAGAGCAAACTGCACTGAGCTTGGACCATGCATTTTCTTTTAGACATGGCTCTTGGCTGTTTCCAAGAGCTACTAAAGTCAAAAAAAGTTCCCATGCAAAACATCCCTCTAAGCACTTAGGCCCAATTGCTTGAGCTTCTCAGTGTTGGACTGTGTTTCATTGAGAAGACTGTGAGCCACTTTTATGTAGACATTCTTTTACCAAATATTTACTAAGCATCTACTCAGAGTCAGACACTGCTGTAAGCATTCAGGGAAAAAGAAGCAACTGAAACAGTCGAAAACCTCACTTTCAAAGTTCCTCCATTTAGGTGCTAAATTATGCATTCATTCTTGACTCTGGGGTCACCAGAGTCTTGCTCACATTTAGGACATTGGCTTTTATTTGAGCAAGTTGTTTGCAAAATATTCCAGTCACCCACATAAGGACTACAGGACTTTGTGCCCCATCCTCCCAACTCTTTTATAAACTCTAAAGTTCTAACCTCCTTTGCTTTGTGTCTCTTCTCTCTCCCTCTTCCTTGCTTCCTCCCTCTCTCCCTCTGCCCCCCCTCTCCCTCCTTTCCTTCTGTATCTCCATCTCTCTCTCCATTCCCTCCTTTGCCGGTCCAAACTGCCATCACTTCTTATTCAGACTGTTAAGTTGCCTCTTCACGGTTATTGGTGAGTTGGGTGGGCTTCAGGACACTTAGTCTTACCCTTCCTAATATGGATTTCCACAGAAACCATGAGCAGCTTTGCTTTTGTTTGTTCTATTTTAGTAAAGTGCACATAATGAAAAAAAATTATCACTTAACCACTATGGTTCATTGGTATTCTGTGCATTCTCATTGTGAGGCAACCAGCACTCCCATCCACTTGAAGAATATTTTCATCCTGTCAAGCTCAATCACTCTATTCATTAAATAGAAACTCCTAAACTCTATCTGTGATTGGCTAATTTTACTCAACGTAACAACCACGTGGTTCCTCTACACAGAAGCATGTATGACATTTTATCATCTGTTCTACAACCAGTCAACATTTGGGCTGTTTCCATCACCTGTAGTTGTGTATAACATGGGTACAAACAGTGGTGTACAGGGTCCTCTTTAAAAATTACAAACCAGTCCCTGTCATTTTGCACCTGCTGAAAGCTGTCTAAAACTTGGTGCTAAGAATAAAATCCAAACCTCTTCTCAGTCCACCAAGCCCCATCACATCCTACTCTCTCTTTCTTCCTGTCCACCTACCCTGAACTTCTCACACCCCAGCTTCAGCAACCTCTGCCCATCCACAAATACATAGCACATCCTCATGAGAGCTGCTATGCCTGCTCCTCTCCTGGCCTAGAATATTTTTGATCCCCACCCAGAGCAAAGCCAGCTTCTTGTCTTCATCTAGGCTTCTGCTGAAACATCTCCTTATAGAACTTTCCTGGCCATCTGGGCTACAGTAACTTGATGGACACATGCGGTCTCCACTCTACTGTCTGATGACGGCAGAGCTGTCAGTCAGGTTTCCATGTTCTGCTAACCCATGCAGCAGTCTGGAATACTACAGCAGAGCAGTCCCTGGCACACAGGAGGTTTTCTAAATGAGTAAAGTCTGCACATGTGATTTCACTGCCCGGAGTAGAGTAAGAATCTCAAGACTCCCCCGAATGAAGCTCATAGGAAGGCAACATGGAGTGTGTGGTGTTGGCTCTAATTTTATTTTCAATTCACTTATAGCTCATGCTTCCTTTCCCCTTGGCTGCCTCCAGTGGACTCCTGGGATACATAAACATATGGTATGGCAGGGTTCATCTAATATGATACTTTCCAGGTACCAAATGATGGTGTACAGGGTCCTCTTTAAAAAAATTTTTTAAACCAGTCCCTGTCACTCCACACTATGTCAAGTGTTGTGTTCTCAGACAATGTAGAGATGACAGATAAGACCTGGCTGGGTGTAGGTCAGACCAATTCTTTTTTTTTTTTTTTCCTGGTACAACATAAGTCACTAAGCCACATAACACACAGAAAGAAAGAGCCCATTAACCTGTCTCTCCAACATTCAAAATGCTATGTCATTTTTCAGGCTGGGCTCAATTTCTCCTTCATCAATAAGAGTGACAGTCCTGCCTAGCTGGCGATAGATAGCTCTCCTTCCTGCCGAGATAGGCTCCGTGGAGAATGCCAGCCCCTGCACAATGTTCAGCAGTTCCAGAGTTTACTCTTAGGCTGGAAATGTCCTCTATCGTTGCGCCATGGTGACAAAATCTGCCTTGGGAGAGGCATAACCAAGGTTCCCCTTTCTAGTATGGTAGAAGACAGGTCTAGAGATGGAATGTCCTCTAGATTGCCCCTTTTCCTTCTCATGGGATTGTGAGATGGCTTTCAAACTCTTTGGGCCTCGGTTTCTGGAAAGGCAAAAGTAAATCAATGGGTAAGGATGATCTAGATGGTTCCTCCGCCCTTAGAAATTGCTAGCCTTTGAGATGGCAGTCAGATTTAGCAGAAAGATAAGGGAGCAGAAAAGTCTTCATAGTCCTGACTCCCAGCAGCTCACAGTTGATAGATCAGGGCTGTAGGCTAAAAGGATTTTTTTCTTTTTGAGGAAAAGGAGAATAGAAAATTTAATCCTCTTACTACTAAAATTATCATTCATAAATCCAGGTAATCCCAGTGGATGCCAACAGCTTCTTGTCACAGGATGCAAGAGGCCGTGCTTTCAGATCCCCATATATTCCTCAGGCAGATAATTCTTCAGGCATCCCTGACTGTTCATGGGTCTGTCCCTTCAGGGAGAAGTCCTGGACCTTCATGGCTCTGTCTATGTCATGTAATTCGTCGGAGTCGTGTGTCCATAAAGGATGAACATCAGTTGTTCACTCAGCAAACAAAACATGCTGAGCATCTACTATGTGCCAGTTCTGCCAACTACAGAGGTTATAGGGTTCCTTTCTTCAGAGCTTGATGTCCAGAAACCTAAGCAAATAGGATGAACAAGCCATTCTGGAGTGATCCATGCCAGAAGCAACAGGCTGTCACACAAGCTACAGTGGGAGCCCAGAGTATAGACCTTAACTCAAAATTGAAAGCTATCTCCTCCTATAAAGCGGGTCTCTCTGAAAGACGTGACAACTTAGGGGGGCACCTACGTGGAATCTAATGGTCTATGTATATAATTCCTAAAAGATCAGCTCATAGCTGCAGGGGACTCTGAGAAGATGCTCCACCATGTCTTGGAGAAAGGGATGAATGTCTGATGGTGGAGGAACAGAGAAACAAAAGGTCATGAAGTCCTGCCAAGGATCTAAATGAAATTGGTACCAAATTACAAGGCTGGACAATCACCATTTCTCCCCAGTGTCACATGAAACAGAAGATTCCCTTAGTGAACTGAGGTTTGTCCTAGAGATGCCCAAGCTGGACGAGAAAGTAAAGGAGCTAAGTTTCTCACTGGAATGATGTAAGTGAAAGGCCTGGTGAAGAGGAAGGGATTCCAGGAAGAAGTGGGCAGGGGAGGAAAATGGAGAGCTGGTGCCACCGGGAGCGTGCGTGGGTACACGGGCGGGTCCTCAGAAAGCAGCTCAGGGCGCTGTGAGGCTCCAGCTGAAGCTGATAAGTATAAACAAAAAATATGAGGCTTCTGGGGCTACAAAGAAGGAAGCCAAGAGGAGAGAAGCCCGTGCAGGCAGATCTCAAGTACAGGGTTACAGAACCACATTGTCTCTCTCGACCAGGTGAAAGAGCTCTTCACAAGGTCAGCCCAGTTCAGTGGGCACTCGTGTGTTGAGCAGCAGAAGGGAGAGCTCCTGCTTCCTCTGGCACAGCAGGGAAGCCTCGCTATTTCCCCACAGCCGTGTTGTTTTGCTCTACCATGCATCTTTATCTTCACAGATGCCTTTTCAAGGATGTGTGGCCGCCATGAGTATCTAGTTTTCAGGGCTCATTTAATGCTGACCCAGCACAAAATGTAAATTTCTCCTAAATGGTCTACAGAGCCACCCAATATATTCAAGACTCTGACACTTGCAGAGGAGATAGGGAAAGAAGGAAAGGAAGAGAGGTGATGCCCAAAGGAATTGTGTAGGATTAGCCTTTCATGAGATACCTCAAGTGTGGTGGTGCCCTATAGGCATTGCTGTGGGCATATATACATGTGTGTGTGTGTGTGTGTGTGTGTGTGTGTGTGTATACACACGTATGTGTATTTGTGTATGTGTATGTATGTGCATTTGTATGTATATGTATTTGTGTATATGTATGCACGTATGTACTCTTGTCTTGTATCTGTGTGAGAGGGAAAAGGACAGCAACGCTCTCTGAGCAGACACGGGTTTCTCTGGCTGGCTCAGTAGAGGTCTGCAAATGGAATAGGGTCAAACTGCTTAGGCAGGCAACACTTTCAGTGTTTTCTACAGCTCCATTTGGTACTTACTGCTGAAGTCAAAGGTTTAAAGCCTTTGCAGAACCTCCCATGATTTGCTGTCACTTAAATACATCAGCAAGTACCTACACCAGCAGGCTGATCAATGTGTCAGAAGTCAGGGACTTCTAAAAATGACCCTCAGGCATCGGAGCTAAGTCTTCCTTGACCCCAGGAATGTCTAATGTGTGCCCAAGTCGCTGTAGTGTTTCTTGGGCTGCCTATGGTTGGTACAGTGACAGGCCAGTCCTTTCTTGGTATAGAAGAAAACCTGCTAGCTTAGAGCCACATTCCCCTTCTCTCCCATGCACCTCTGCCTGCCTTTGGGATAGGAACAGCTCCAGGTCCATCCTGCGCTACAGATTGACTGGGGACTTTTAGAAGTAACTTACCTGCTTCCTACATGGGAGAACATGTGATTCATCAGTTTTCTGTGTTGCTTTGGGGAGAAAAACTGTGGTCACTGGAACTCTTTAGTAGCTTCTAAACCACCTCTGATAGGAATAGGGCATGGCTGAAGAGGAGGGTATGACTTACCAAGAGGGCCCTGGCTGAATCTGGGGGGGCTGCTTTCTTTTTTCCTAGTGACAGCAAGAAGCCGCAGGGTGCACTAGGGATACAAAATGCCTGTTACAATGGGAAACATTTACGGAGCCCTTACCACATACTGCCCGGCCTGTGTGTTAAGTGTTTCTCCTGGATGCTCTCATTAAATCCTCATAACAAGCTTACACGATAGATGCATAATTGGCTCCACATTACAGGGGTTAGGATGAAATTTGGTGATATTAACTGAGGACTTCTCCCTTGAGTTCCCACACCTCCCTGGCTATGCAGAGACAAAGGCCTTTCTTGCCTCAGAAACCATTCTTTGTCCATAAGTAGGAAGCTAAAAAAGCAGAATAAATAACAAAAAAGGGAGGGGATTGAGAACAATGAGAACAAAGAAGAGAAGAAGGGAGAGAGAGGAAGGGGAGGGAAGGGGGAAGGAGGAAGGGAGAGAGAGAGAGAGAGAGAGAGAGAGAGAGAGAGAAGAATAAACCCCAAACATGGGCGTTGAAGTCTCATGTTTTCAATTGCCAAAAGAATTTAGGATTTTTGACTTGCTGTTTAATTGACAAAATGTTTTTTCATTTCTAAAAGCTTCACTTGTTTATTAAGAGCTACAAGTGGAGGATGGAGTGAGTGGACTGCTTGCTGTGTAAGTGTAAAGACCTGAATTCAATCTCAAGCTGGTATAGTGACATAGGCTTCTAACCCCAGCACTCAGAGCTGACAGGAGGATCCCTGGGGCTCCCTGGACAGCCAGACTAGCTGAATTGGCTGGCCATCCTTGGCTCCTTATCTTAAAAAATAAGGTAGATAGTTCCTGAGGAATGACACTCAAAATTAACCTCTAACCTCTATAGGACCATGCACGCAGAATATGCACACACATACACATACACACACACACACACACACACACACACACACACCCATCAACAAAAAGGGGAATGCCAGGCCAGCAGCAGCAGACTATATTTCTGTGGTCTGCACATGTATCTGTAAAAATAAAATAGCGTTAAAAAGGCATGGAAGAAACTAACTAAATTCTTTTTGTTACACTTTGAATGTGAAGTAACTTTCATAGATTCACATGTTAACACTTGATTCCCAGGGGATAATACTAATTTGAAAGGTTCTAAAGATCCAGGAGGCAAATCCCAGTGTGAGAAAATAGTCCCAGAAGGGAGCACTCTTTGGAAGGTTGGACCTGGTTCTCAGCCCCTCCCCTTTTGTCTACTTCCTGTCCACCATGAAGGTAAACCACCTCCTCCTCCATGTGTGCCTCTGCCACTGTGATACTTCACCTCATCACAAGCTCAGGAAACAAGCCACGGGAGCATGAGCTGAACCTTTGACGCTGTGGGCCAAATGGAACTGACTCCCTTAAACTGTTTCTGTAAGGTCCTAGAGACAGCGGTCACTAATCCACAACCATCAGAGTGAGGAAAGGGAAGTCTGTGGATGATGCAAGAGCCATCCTCCCCTCCTCAAAAGAAGCCAGGATAAAATAATGAGGCAAGTGAGTAGAGAGTTTACTGAGCAGCTGAGGAACCATCAGGAGGAGGAAGGAGTCAAACTTACTGTTGGTCGCCGAGAGGAGCCAGAACCCTCCCCTTCTCACACCACAGCACCATCCTCACCTGTGCTACCCCTCCTCTAGAAGATAAGAACCCAAGGTAAATGTGAAGAAATCCCGACAAGGAGTCCTGGTGTGGGGTTTATATCTTAGGGAGACACTTGAGAGGGTTCTCTGCCTTAATAGCGCGCGCATACACACACACACACAAACACATACACACATACTCACAGAGACTACACACACACACACACATGCATGCACATGTGCACATACACACATACCACATGATGTCATGATTTATGAATATCCTTGCAACTCCCATTCTGCTTGCCTTGAATTGAAGGGCCCCACAGGCTGTTGTTGTCGGGGGGTGGGGCAGGTGTACACTGTGGAGGCCAGAGGCTGTTGTGCATTCTCCTCCATCTCTCCCTCCTTACCCTTTGAGACAAAGTCTCACACTGAACCTGGGGTTCACCAGTTAGGAAGAATGGCTGGTGAGCCCCCACAATTCTTTTGTCTCCCCCTGCCATCCCTAGGATTACAGACACATGTCACCACATTAGACCCTCTATATGGGTTCTGGGGATCAGAACCCAGGTCCATGAACTGGCACAGCAAGCACCCTAACCACTAAGCCATCTCCCAGACTTGGCAGTCTATTTTCACGGTTGTCATTTCTTCTTTCCACAGTTTACCATGACTGCCAGTTTCCTTGCTCTAGGTACTGAAAGGTGAAGCTTATCCTTTGCCTTATTTTTAATTATTAAACAAATAATTCAGATCTATTGCAATTTAGAAAATATAGGCAGAAGGAGTAAAATTCAGAGAGAGCCACTACTAATAATTGGCATGCGTATACATACAAATATGTAGCCATAGACATACACAGAGGACGTGTGTATTTCTAGTGATAGCCTTTTGAGTTGGTTTTAAAATCAGATGGGAAAGGACTAGAGGTATAAATTAGATGATCCACCACCAGCTACAAGGTATCCCTTACTTCAGGAGTTTCTATATAGTCTTAGGAAGCTAACGGAACAGGCATTTCATAGACAGGACAGTGCAACCCAAGCACTGAAGTGCCTGGCCCTGCACATAGCTCCTTGGGAGCTGACATCATGCCAAATGTCATTTTCCTTCTGCAGCATCCAGAACAGGGATATAATTCATTTTGAAATGTGTATGGTGGCTTCTTGCAGTGTGTTCTGAGTTCGAAACTCTTCTCAGTTGCCTTGTATTGAGAAGCAAGGTGGGGCCTGGGGGAGGAGGTGCAGATTGACCCGTAAGAGAGACCTATGACTCTTTGGGCCTAGAAAGTTTGGACTCGATCTCCAACCCAGTCTTAGATAGCAGTGTGAAACAATCTAAAAAGCCAGACACACAGGAACCATGTGCTCCACATAATGGTCCAAATGAAATTATATAGTCCAGAACATTTCAAAAGCAAAAGCTTATTTCAAACAGGGGCACATCCAGGCTACCAATGTACACTGTGAAAACTCAATAAAAGAGCATCTAATGAAAACAGATAAAACGTACAACTGCAATCACAGGTCATGCATGAATTATTAACCTCGGGGAGTTTTCTATCAGTTCTTGGAACTGTGGATTGCATCTCTGCTATATAATTTGGGAGATATTGGTTCTCCATTTCATAAGAGAGCGCTCGAAGCAGGAAATGTAGTTATTTCTTCTTTAAATATACACTGTAATTACCAGCCGCTGACGACTAAATGTTATTATCCATCTGCTGGCTGTTGGGAACCTGCAGCGAGCGAACCTGAGTCAGGCCAGACATGGCAGACATGGCTGTGGCTTGCATGTGCCTGCGAAGTGTTAGGAATTTGTTATTGAAAATCTTTGCAGAGAGAGAGACAGAGAGAGAGAGAGAGAGAGAAAGACAGAGACAGAGAGAGACAGACACAGAGAGAGACAGAGAGAGAAGACAGAGACACAGAGACAGAGAGAGACAGAGACAGAGAGAAAGAGAAAGAGAAAGAGAGAAAGAGAGAGAGAGCATGAAACAAAAAAAATCTCTTGAATGAGTTTGTTAGTTGCTCCGACTCTCGGCAGGCTTGTACCACAGTCATGATCAAAACTAAGTTCTTCCTTTGGTGTCTAGTACCTTAAATGAGTGGATCCAGCTGTTGCTGCAACTGGCCTGCATGTTTCCTATTACTGCCCTAACAGTGCATCAGTTAGCCTGTTCTCCCAGAGTCTTCAAAAGGGTTCAGCACAGCGCCTTTATGGATGCTTACTCCTCCCTCTCTGAGCTACATTGCTTTCCTCTCTGTGTAAGTTTTCCTTTTTTTTTTCTTTTTCAGGTCTGAGTTTAAACATCACCTAGGCGAGGCTTCCCCTGAACACATCTTCTTTAGTAGTTTCTGCCTGCCTCACAATCATCTCAGCATCCTTAGTCTCCCCCAGGGCACTGATTACCATGTAGAGCTGCATGCCTCTATACATCTGCATGCTGGGCTGCTGTGTCTCCCACGGGGCAGGAGGATACAGGCTGTCTGATTTACTTACCATGGGAATCATAGCAATGAAATCACTGCTCCCTGCCCTCTACCGGTTGAATGCATGGATGATTCCTGTTTTCTGTCATTTCCTGGCTGTGGTTTGGAAAGGACAGGTTTGAATCAGGTCTCGAGGAAGCTCAGGAAGTTTTGCTCATAGACCACAAGGCAAGGGCTGATTGGCAAGCCAGTCGTACTTGTTGTAGTCCCATGGTACCTGTTTGTGTTCTTCTTACCCATTCCCCTCAGCAGACTCAAACCTTCCAAAAATCTGTTAAATCTTATATCTTCCTTACAAAGGTCTTAGACTGCTTGGGTAAAAACTCAAGTGTCTACTTCAAGACCTGCCTTACTCAGAAGGATGGACTTTTCCTGCTTCCAACCAGCCAGGTCCATAGCTCTCAAATTATCACTTCACTGCATCCTTGTCTCTACCACAGGCCTTAGTTTGGGTGTTGGTTTTGACTTTCTGAACAGGATGGAAGTACGTTAGAATCTCCAGGTTTGGTATAACACAGAAGTTGGCTGGAATCTCTTCATTCTAAGAGTAGATTTAGTGGGCACAGACCCTCAAGTGCTTGGTGATGAACCTTGGACTTCCCCAGTGGTTTGTGGCTTTGTGAACACTATACCTCAAACTCACGATGTCTTGAGACACAAGCCTGCTTATTGCACCCCTCTGCAGAGACCCTCTGCTGAAGAAGGCTAACTCCTAAACAGCACTTGGAGGATCAGCAACCTTTCCTGACGGACGTGAAGTCATAAAGAAAATCACATCTCAAGCCAAAGAGCCATCAATCCCAGAACACACCTTTCTGCACTCATTTCTTCTCCGTTCCTTCACACTACTTCATTACCATCCATTTTCATGAGTCCCCCTTCTTCTAGATGGCATCTTTTCCCCCCTTTTCTGAGGCTAAAACAATTCTTCTCAGTTCTAAAAGGAAATGTCGTGGAGGGGAGTTGGAGGGCACACTAGAAGTCCCATCCTCTATTCCAGCCTCTTAGACACACACACACACACACACATATATATACATATACATATGCATATATCCCATATCTTGCCTTTGAATTTCCCCACAATAAGCTTAATACACAGTTGATGTCCAGGACACATTTCAAAACATTAACAAAAGACCTGGTTGACCTAGAACCCTGGGGGTGGGGGGGAGTGTATCAAATGTGGCAAGTACTTGATAGTGTAAAATCATGTGCTCATGCCCCTGGTCTTTCTGCTCTGCAGTACAACAATATTGTTCTCCAAAACTCTCTGGGTAGAGCCATCCAGAGTCAGGAGATACATAGCTCAAATTAAAATAAGACGGCAATAAAGTGACACACAAATGTGTGCTTGTAAACGCTGAAGGGACTTTACTTAATCAAGCAAAAGGGCATAGCTTTGCTACTGCTGCATAATGCAAAGGCATTTTATTACTCTGGCAATTGCCAAAAAAAAAAGTCAAATGACTTTATGGGGGCTTCTTCTAAATTACCTTTATTAATGCATGTAATATTATTGAAAAATTATACTACAGAGTAAATGTTCCATTGAGCTACAAGTTGCCTGCAGGAATGTGTTGTAAATATACATGGGTGAATACGTTACTATCTTGGCAAGTCACTTTGCACTTGTGACAGCCTTCTAAAGCCAACCTAGCACTGAGCACTGGTGAGGGTGTGGGGATTTTGCAGTGACTGTCCACCACAGGTAAGTCTGCAATGCCTGGAGACAGATGCATTGTCTTCAAGCATGATAACTTATTTGGGAATTGCTTCTGGACATTTTTTTGCCGACTCCTCAGGTCTTTCTGATACGTTGGCATTTGCTTTTAGAAACCTGTTCTGGCTGATTTGAATAAATATGATCTAGGTCCGTTGACAGGGCGTTTCATAGTTATTGCAGTTTAATGCTTGAAAACAGAATAACTAATGGCTGAGGCCTGCCAAGGTGTGGGGGGAAGCTTTCTCCTCTTCTCTTCTGTCACTCTATGTGCGTCTGCCTCCATGGGGGGAAATGCATTTTGTTGTGACTCTCAAGATTTCTTACATACTTGCTTCTTACCCCTTGAGCCAACCCTAAAAACTTGCTGTCGTTCTTAGCGTCCAATGAGACACTGAATGTAACTTTAGAGGCCTGGGTCCCAGAACAGGCGTTTAAATTCGCCTCTCTTCATCTTCAGGTACCTCCTCAGGTGGGACCCCAGGGCGCTGCCTTCTAACTCTCTTCTCTCTGGTTTTTGCCTAAGTCTCCAACCACTCTATGTCAAACTAATGGGAGTCATCTTGTCCTAATTTATGAGGCTATTTTACACGTCCTGCTGGCTTTTCTCCACAGCGACGCCTACAATTTGTTTGAAAGGGGATACAGAAGAATGGGGGGAGGGGCAAGCAAGAGAGAGCAATATGTAAAAGAGGAGGCGAGTGGAGCAAACCCAGACTGACTATGCTGCCTACCTGCACCCTTCGGAGAACCCCCACACCACAACTCAGATGATGCACATGCAGTAGTCACAGCCTGGAAAACTTACTGACAGATGCTGCTCTGCCCCTCTGTCCCCAGTGCAGCTAGAGTCTGCCTGGGAAGACTTCCAAATGCAAAATGCTCCATGCTGCTACCTCACTCCACAGTTCTGCTTAGTAATTCACACTCTTCTCTGCTTGCTGAATCCCCACTGCCTCCGTTTTAGGTTTTCTTATTTATTTATTTTTTTTTTGTTCTGTTCTGTTTTGTTTTGTTTTGGTTTTTTGTTTTTTAAAGTCTTACCTTGAAAATGTTTTTTTGTCTCAACAAGTGATGGAGTATTATAGGAGAATAGAGGGTGAGTTCTTCAGAAAGGGAGAACAGGGTATGGCTGGACCCAGGCAGTCTTAAGACTAGACTGCTGCAGTGTTTTCCCTAAGCAGCTAAGGGAAGCTGGAGGCTGCCTCTACTACCAACCGCTCCAGTAGATCTGAATTCCCATAGTCTTTAAATTCATATAATTTTTAAGCTATGGACACAGTGTGCAAATATCCACTGTGTGTGTGTATGTGTGTGTGTGTATAGGGTGAGTGTATGTGTATAGAGTGTGTATGTATATAGGAAGTATGTGTACAGGGTATGTGTATGTAGGGTGTATGTGTGTATAGCGTGTGTGTATGTGTGTGTGTGTGTGTGTGTGTGTGTGTGTATGTAGGGTGTGTGTATGTATAGGGACTTTGTGTGTAGGGTGTGTGTATGTATAGAGTGTGTGTAGGGTGTGTGTATGTATAGGGGGTGTGTGTATAGGGGGTGTGTATGTATAGGGTATATGTGTGTATAGGGTGTGTGTGTATTGAATATACCTAATAAGATGAGGACTGAGAACTAGCCGCTAGCCTTGGTCATGTAAAAGTCACATGTGACTTCAGAACAGGAGAAAATAGATGGCAGCGAGCTGAGAGGATGCACATTCCCTCAAAGCTGAGGGTGACCTAGATTAGTCCACAAGCAGTTCAACATAAGAATGAGGTTAAATTTTCCAGAAAATGTGAGGATAAATAACCCTAATGTTAAGTCATTTCCCAGAGCCTCAGTTAATATAACTCACTTACCACCCTGTGTTAATGCCAGTCATGTTTGAGGAAAATGTAAATTGTTGGAGACACAGAAATAACACAAAGATGAGTAAATTACATGTGGTTTACTCATTTGGGGACTGGGTGTGGCTCAGTTGGTAGGGTGCTAGTCTTAGTTTGCATGAAGGCCTATGTTTGATCTCTAGCACCATATAAACTAAGCACATATGATGCCTGTAGTTCTAGTACTCTGGGGGTTAAGCAAGGGAGATCGTAAATTCAAGATTATCCCTGGCCACATAGCAAGTTCAAAGACAGTCTTGGCTGCATGAGAGCCTAACTTTAGATAGATAGATAGATAGATAGATAGATAGATAGATAGATAGATATGATAGATAGACAGATGATAGATATGATATGATAGATAGATATGATAGAGAGATAGATATGATAGATAGATAGATATGATAGATGGATAGATGTGTATGTGTGTGTGTGTGTGTATGTGTGTGTGTGACAGAGAGAGAGAGAGAGAGAGAGAGAGAGAGAGAGAGAGAGAGAACCCATTGTCTACTTGACAGGATTTGGATCATCCAGAAGGCATGCACACCTCTGATGATATCTATGGGGAAGTTCCAGAGATCCTTAACTCAGGATAGAAACCCACACTGAATGTGAACACCATTCAGTTGCCCCAAACTCTTGCCATTATAGCTCTTGGTCCTATGCCTTCCTTGCCTCACACTGTGGATGGAAGGAAGTCCTTTCTTAAGTCGCTTTTGTCAGGTAATGCGTCACAGCAATAAGCACTAGCAGAGCACACACGGTCACCTCCATCCTCAGATAAGTTCTTTGGGAAATAAGAATAACCACAAGAGGGATTCTGCCGCTCCCACTAACTCATCCACCAGTCCGCTTTCTTTCCCAGACATATCCTCTCACTCCCCACCAAAGACTTGGCTTTTCTTAGACAGCAGATTAAGTCCACCCTCCCTTGCTTACTCAGGCCCTCAATCCAGTGCAAAATCCTTGTACATCTATTTTTCTCTGCTCTGAAGTCATTCATGACTATCACACTGCCAAACCCAGTGACCAGTTAGTTCTCAGAGACCCATCCTATTGAATCTGTTTACAGCTCTTAATGCAAATGGATTCCCTATCCGCTGCTTCCTATTGTTACTTACTTGACATTGGAATCTACTCTCTAGATTTTCCTCTAAACTTCAGCAGGTCTTTCTTCTCATTCTTCTTTACCAGTTTCTCCTCACCCATCAAATCTCTGAGTGTTGGTATGCCACCGAAGATGCCCTTAAGACTCCAAAGCAAGCGAAAGAAGTGTCAGCAATGTGCTAACTGCTGGGGAAATGGCAGAAAGTTACAGTTTTATAGTTCAGCAGGGGATGCCAGGAAGCTGCTATAATGCGAGAGGGATGGAGTTTGGTGTTGGTCAAGTCTCCTCTGTGGCTTTATGGATGGTGACTGGGAGGCACATGGGGATAGATGCAGGATTCACTGGAGGCAGGAGATAATCCATTACTTGGTCCAAGGATCAGTTGTCATCCCACATGTTGCCATCATAAAAGGTAGGGCTCATCTGCAACGTTTGCATCTAGAAGGTACTCTACCTCATATCTGTTGTCTAAAAATGGATGTGCCTTAACCTCTAAGCTCCCTAAACCTTCCCTGGGAATCCAGCAGGTTGATGGATTTTGAATAACTAATCTGGGTACATCCTGAGTGCTTCGCATGCTAGTTCTCTGGGACCACACACTGAGACGCTTAGAAAGAAAATTTAAGAGAAGACAGATGGCAAACGCCCTGGGGCCTCACAGAAAAAACAAAAAAGGATAAAACTAAAAATGTCATCCTTCGAAGACCAAAACTCCTAGAGCAGGCAGAGAAGTGGTCACTTCCTTCTGCCCTTTTAATGGCCTTCTGATGGAGCAGCTAAGGTCTTGGTGATCCAACAGCTGAGCTTGAGGTTTATAGATTAGATTGCCCCACATTTCTTCATTCTGAATATTCTTTGAGCTTATTACATTGGCTCAGAATGAACACTCTAAATTTAGACCCAAACTCTTCTGTGTTTCCAAGGGAACTGTAAATTACTTTGTGAACGTACATACAACACAGCCAGCAAAATCTGTTTGATGAAGCCTTCCCTTACACTCGGTGTCAAAGGGATCTCATAAATTGTTGCCTTGCCTAGACTCCTGGACAGTAGCTGACAGCCCAGACAGATTGCCTTTGCTTCTCCACACACCATGTCTGTAGGAGACTCTGAGACTGGAGCTCTCAGCTACCACACAGCTCACAGGTCTCCAAAGTCCCACACTGAGCCCATAAGGGGATGTAGGATGCAGAAGGGAGTCAAAAATGCTTCATTGCTTATGATGTGCAATCTCACATGGTGGAGCTCTGGCACCCCTCAAAGTTTCACATCTGCCTTGATAACAAAAATGGAAGAAGAAATGGCAAAGAAGGAATAATGAAGTCTGTGAAGTATTTTTTTTTATGAGGTTAATGGATCACTTGGCACTGAATTCTATTTCACAGAAAGCAGAAATAGCAGTGCACTATGCAATATTGAAATTTACTTATTTGCCATGCAAAGAAGTCAAGACATAATGAGGCTGGGGTTGGTTTTGTGGACACACAATATTATTGTGAACCCAGGTTCTTCCTTCCTTCTCTCCAGGCTTCTTGGTGTGTAATTTCCATTTGCAAGTCCTCTGGCAGTCCAAGATGGCTCCTATAGCTTCAGACATCATACTTATGACATCAACAGCAATAGGAGGAAGGAGAATAGAAGGACAACGTGGGTGCAAATTTCATCTAGTCTGCTCCCTATAAGTACAACTTACATTTTCATCCATATTGTTATCCCTGACTTGATCGGCTGTCCAATCCTAATAAGACATAGTGCAGGCAATGAATGTCCCCACATATTATGTGTAAATGACACAAGGAAAGACAATTTTAGCAGCCTTGGCTCCAATTATGCTACACTGAAGTGAGGAGCAGAGAGCTCATAACGTAACTATGTAATATAATATATCATTATATATTTATATTTTAAAAAGTAAACTATGATAGTAGCAAACACAGGAGATGTGGACCCTAAAAAATGGAAGAGAAAAAAAAGGACTTAGGAGAAAAGAAAAAGAAAATGAAGACAAGTAGAAAAGATTAAAGAAGGGTGGAAAAGACCATGAGAAAATAAGAAAAAAAGGAGAAAGCTACATTGAAAGAAAGTGTTACTGAGATGCTTTAGGTTACCCCAAATGCCAGGCACTTCCCTATGAATGATATTTGCTATGTGGGTAATAGTTTGTTTTCTTTTTTTAGGGCTGTGTTTGTTTGTTTGTTTGTAGTTTTGTTTTGTTTTGTTTTACTCTGTGCTTTCCCAGCTGTGGAGTTCACTGTTTCTTATACATTAAAAATATTCCAACTCCTTCTCCTATACTGCCTAGAAAAAAGGATCTATAGTCCTCTATCTTTGGGCCTCCTTGATCATCAGCTTTCACCAGATCAATACTCAAAGACCTTTACCATAAATAATGTCAGGTGCATCACAAATGGTGACATTGCTGCCAAGTTAAGTGACTCCTTCCAGAACAGCCTCCGAAACAGTATTCCCTGTGTTGTGCCCTCCACCTATGGCACACAGCTCTTGTTTTAAGACACCCAGTCAACAATCCCAAGCCCTCTCTATCTCTTCACATAGGGTTCTCTACCTCTTACCCACAATTACCTCTTGGATCTTGCCCATTGTAGCAATAATATTTCCAGCCTTGATGAAGACATGTGTTACTACTACCATCCATAGTTCGCAGAAAGAACAAGAGAATAGTCTTCTTTGTAAGAGCCGGGACTAGCCAGTCTCATTAATTCCCTATGGAGTAATCACCTGTTCCAGAAGCAAACATTTATTTCCCTCGACTTTGTGTCCTGGATTTTAGAAAACAGAAAATCATCACAATGGTTACCACTATCCTATGTGACTCTGCCAGAGCATTGGTTCCTCCTCTTCTGCCTTTACTCTGACTCCATTACAAGAGAATCCACAACCAGAGGAAGCTTTCCTAGCTGTGTGGAGGGAAAGATGCTGTACTGTTTGTTTTTTGTCAAGTTGACACAAACCTAGACATATCAAGAAAGAAGAATCTTAATTGAGAAAATGTCTCCATAAGATTAGCTGTAGGCAAGCCTGTAGGGCATTTTCTTTATTAATGATTAATGTGCAGAGAGCCAAATAAACTCTTTCTTCCCCAAGTTGTTCTAGGTCATGGTGTTTTATAGATGCAATAGAAACCAAACTAAGACAGATGGCCACTCCAAATGAGATGATTCTTACTCTGACCCTTCCTAGAACCTATGCTACTGAAGCAATGCTAGTTCAACCCTACACAGTAGGGAGAGAAGAGGGGAAAATAAAGCTCATGAAGAATAATCTGTGTCCTCCAATCTTTTACATTATCATAACCATTGCTCTCTACACATGATAGGAAACTAGTAATTCTTGTTAAACACAGAAAATGATGTCTAATATTTCTCAGCACCACACTTCTGAGATGCAAACCAAAATGGCCTTTAAAATAACAAACCTGTACCAAAAACAGCATCCAAGGCAGAGCTTCAGATTCTGATGTTTCTCCCAGTTGATTTTCTCTTCCCTAAAGGTCCATTTGATACAGTCTCTAAATGAAAAACGGTTTGGAGAATGTCTGTGCTAAATGTCATGCAAATGAATATACAGGATGTACACCTTAAGGGAACTTCACTTTTGAAATAGGTACTCCGATGAGAAAAAGTAGATGATGAGGTTAAAGACCTCCCCCAATCCAGATACATACCTGCAAAATAAGGATTCTCAAATTGGACCCCAGAGAGACTTCAAAATGCTGAGTAGAATTAAAATGAAATTTCTGCTCTTACAAAACAGTATTATTTTTTGTAGCAAGATATGAAAGCAACCTTTATTCTAGTATCCACTTTTTTCTCTTACAGCATTTCAGTGAGCCTTCTTCAGTATGTGGTAGATATGAAAAAAACTTTATCCAAAGACAATGAAAAGGAAGGAGAGAAAAATATTTGAAGGATTTGGAGGGAGTGAAAAACATGACATTCTTCAGGCACAAAGGAATAGCACCAATCAACACAGAAGGGGTATGGCTATGTTCTGCAGGAGAGCAACCATGGGGCCACTACATCTTTGCAACAAGACTACAAGACTTTCAGTTCTCCAGCTAAATTCCTTCACCTCCTAACACAATCCCCACACACTATCCTCTAATTCCATGATTTGAAGTCTGTGTCCACTGTACAACCCCATTCTTAAACCCATTTCATAGATGAAGAAACTGAAGTGAGAAAAGCTACCCACCCAGCAACTGCTGTGTTCAAGGGTCCATGGCAATCCAAATGTTGAGTCTACTCAGTTAACCACTATGTGATGGTCACCTCCCATTCTCTGCCTGTAGTCATTATCTGTTTCTTCATCTACATATCTATTCTAAATCTGCACTTACCTCTATATCTTACTGATTTACAAACCATGTTTGTATAGTAGGGACTCTGATGTTTTTTTATAAAGAAATCTATCAATTATGTTAATTTATCATATTCTTAAATTTATTAAACCCAAGGAAGCCCCTTCAGGCACTTCTTTTATTTTTGTTTGTTTGATTGTTTACTTAACTTCAATAAAGAACTATATAGAGGTATAGCGGGTTCTAAAGCATCATGAAAAATAACTTGAGGACTCAACTTTGAAAACTGAAGGGTGGGACTTACAAAAGTCCAGGTTCAGCTTTCTGTTTTAGTTCTACCAGTATAAATGGAGATCACTGAAAATCTAGAGAAGAGTTGTTCATTTCCCGGGAGTAAAATGAATTTAAAGTAAGCAGGTACATATGGAAAACAATGCATTTTGTCTTTGGATAACCAATTAGTTACTTAAATAACTAGTGATGGATGATAGAAGAGTCGAATCAAGAATAACCTAAGAGTGTAGGGAGCATTTCCACACACATGAAATGTAGCAGATGATGGAAGAAAAAGCTTGAAATCCTGACAGAAGAGACTTGTGTTTGAATTACATTTTAACAACAGCTTTAAGTTTATCTCTTGTTATATGACCACCATGTGATGTTGCTCCTGGTAAGTGTTAAAAAACTATTTGCTGATTTAAGCAAATGTACAGTCTTAAGCAATTTACTTAACCACCTGGAGCCTTAGTTTCCTCAATATAAAACAAAGTTGATTGTAACAATGTCAACTTCAAGGGCTGCTCAGAAAATTAAACCAGATGATGTATTTGTAAGCGAGTTTTAATTTTAAAGGCTGGTGTAAATATCAGCTGCTAGTCTTGTCATCATCAACAATAATAATCTGAGCAGCATTTGAAACACAGCCACACTCGTTCCATCAATCCTCTTAGTCACGTCTCCAGTACTGGTACAGAGAATAGGGGAAGCCGGCCAGCATGGGCATGCAGGAATACATGAGCTATTCCACAATGCAGACAGGGGTAAAAGAAAGACTAATAAAAGAGAGGCAACCCCTGACCAAATTAAGCTCCTGGTAGTGAAGATAAGACACCCTCAAAATATCCTTCAGAGAGCCAGTGAGATGGATCATTGAGTAAAGGCACTGGGCGCCAAGACTGAAGACCTAAGTTTAATCCCCAGGATCCATATAGTAGGAGAGAACTGACTCCTGCAACTTGAGCTCTGACCTCCTCAAGCATGCTATGGCAGAAACATAAGTCAAGCACGCACGCGCACTCACACACTCACACACACACACACACACACACACACACACACACACACACTATAATTTTTACAGCCTTCAATGTCAACTCATTGATTTACTACTAGGACACAATTACTGCCTAAAAGTTTTTACTCTCATATACATCTTGAGGTTTACCTGTAAAGGAAGAATTCCCTTTTTCTTAGCCTTTACCTATGCTCATCCCCAAAGACACCCAGGTAGATAGGACATTTACTAGTAAACATACACTCCAATCTAAAGTTTATTCTGCTGCAATAAATTTTTTGATGCTGGGGCAGAGATGCCTGGGAATTGCAGCTTGAAAAAAAAATGAATGAAAAAAGGAAAGAGAAAATGTGTTGTCAATACCTCATACCCCTGTAAACACCATGATAAATGCTTGGCTTGTCTTCCCAAAGTGTCTGCTACATAACACAGCCTGCTTCATAACACAGCCCAAGCCCTGCAGTACTATTAGGCACTTAAGGATGGCATGTCCTTGCTCTGAGTGCAGTAAGATACCCACCATGTAAAGACAGAATGTCACACTGGTCATTTTTCTGTGTACTCTGTACCAAAATATTTTATTCTAACTACATATTTTAGAGGTGTAAAATGTATTATCAAAATGAATTGTACGTGTTCATTTTTACCCACTTAGTTTGGCTCCTAGAGAATGGAATGTTGCATCTGTGACTCACCTCCAGTGGTCTGTTCTGTATGTTTATTGGACAACATTCTTCTAAAGAGAAGATTTTAAGATTGTGTGATATGTCCAAGAACTATAAAATCAATTTAGTGAATTAAAATATGAATTTTTAAAGAACAGAATAAATAGAAGGAAATTGAATTATGATATTTAGTTAAGGTAAAACTTGTTCTATGAAATTTTGGTTTCAATTAATAATATTTATGTACATATACTATATATATTATTAATATGTCAGATACTACAGATGGGTTAGTATATTACAAAGAAAGTGCATTTTCACAGCCAATAGAGCAAAGGTGTGTGAACATCCATTTTCTAAATTATCTGTGATGAGTCAAGGCTTCCTTAGATCTCACATAAACCAAAGGGCTTCAGTTTGTGTCTGACTAGGGGGATTTAAATAAAAGCCAAGCTAATGCTGTAGCTTTCAGGTTCAGCCCACGGAACCTATCCCACTTCCCCTGGGCTTGCACTAAATATCAGCAGAGCTGCTCTTTTCTGTCTTTTAATCCATCTGTGAGTCATGAAAGTACAGGAGCTGTCTCAGGAAGCAGCTATGGCACCAACATCCAGCCTAGGCAAGCACCTGCTAGAGCACTGGTAGATGATTCAGCAAGCCAGCACAACATCCCACCATCAAGTTGCCCAGCAAGAATCTCAAAAGCAAATTTGACCTTCAATTACAGGTTTTATACATAGAGATATTTTTTACTGGTTTTATACATGGAGACATTTTTCTTCCTTCAGCTCATAGCAGGAAACATTCTTCTGCAGACTAGTCTCAATTTCACAGCTCCAAATTCCCTATCCCTTGGGGTAATTATGTTTTTAAAAATGAGGTGGCTATACCTTTCTGGAAGCTGAGTCTCACTGATTACAGCAGGCTCCCCAAAGAGCTTTCTTGGAGAGCCAAAGGCCCTGTTTCCGGTTGACGTAGGACCCAGCAACACTCTGCTAATCCATGATTAAAAACCCCTTCCTTACAAAAGCAGACGCTGAGGTCATCTAAGACCATGGTCTTGACCTTACCCTGTTGAGGCAAGGCCACAGAAGTCATGGTCTCCTGAATTGTCACAACTCACTTGCCCTCAATATTTCTTTGGAAAAGTTAGCAGTGGGGCCTTCTGTTTCTAGGCACAAGTCTGTACTAATGCAGAATAAACACTAGACTACAAATTTGAGTTCAGAGGCAGTAGGCAATCTATGGGGAGAAGGACAGCCAACAGGGCTCATTGCTCCTAGCTGCCATTGTCACTGGGAGACATTTTTCTAGTTTGGAAGGACCCTTCTTCAGGAACTAAATAGGTTTACCCCAAAATTAATTCTGTTCTCATGCTCATAAATGACCCAAGATGCTTGTATTGTGTTTGCCTGTTAGCAAAAGCTCATTCAAGCCCAAGTCCCACAAAGCACCTGAAAGGACTTTGCCAGATGGGCTCTTACATTTTTAAGAGTGCATATTTTGTGGTGGTCCCTTTGTAAATGCTTAATATCCATTATGTATTAAATGCTTGAAATAACCTTGTGAGATAAATGCTAAAATTATAAGTGAGAATCCAAAATATACCATTAACACACAACTATACAGTCAGTACAATTTGACTAGATTTCAAGTCTGTATGATCCCCAAGCCTCACGCTATGGCAGTATCTTGTCTCTTTAAGTAGTTTTTATTTAAATGTTTTCAAATCTTCTTTTTAATTAAAATATAATTATAAAATTTCCCCCTCTTCTTTTTGTCCCTCCAACTTCTCCCATGTACACCATTTGCTTCCTCTCAAATTAACTACTTTTTCTTTGATTGTATATAACAATCATACATACAAATATATATATATATATATATATATATATATATATATATATATGGAAGCTGAATCTCACTGATCATATATATTTGCATGTGTATGTGTAAACATGTCTACCTAAATATATAAATACAACCTTTTTCATCTGTTTAGTTTCATTTATATAAATAATTTATATGTATATTATTTCTGGGCTGATCACTTTTTGTTGGATAACCAATTATGGTGCTCATCTCTGGGGAAGACTATTTTTCCTTCCCTCGGGAGCCATTCGTAGACTAGACTATTCTTTGTCTAGTGCTGGAGTCCTATGAGATTTCTGCCTTCCATATTAGCAGGAGTTGATGTAGATACATCATTTGTGGCTAGGCTTCCAATAATTACTTGCTCTCTGCATTTTGACCAGTTGTAGTTTTGTTTAATAATATCTGTGTTACAAAGAGAAGCTTCCTTGATGAAGGGTGGGAGCTACAGTCATCTATGGGCATAAGGATAAATATTGGTGATCGTAGGTTCTCCTCTAAGATCTATGGCTGCACTAAATATAGTAGTTGTCTGGGTTCCAATACTAGGCACGATTCCCCATCTTGGCACAGTCTTAAGACTATTTAGACAGCGGTTGGTTACCACTAAGATATGAGTGCCACTGTTATACCTATAGGGTTGTTGTAACATTCTGGTGATTACTGTGGTAAACAAGTGTCATAGCTAAGTAGAACTGTTGCTTCCCTCCCTTGACACCCTTGCACAGCACCTTTTGGCACTGTGAAAGCTAGTCCTCAGAGAGAAGGCTTTTAGGTCAAATCCAGCTTAGACCCGCTGAGTCCTGTGTCCAACGTAAATGGTGTCTTCAACAATAGAGGCTTTCCTTCAACCTCTGGGAGGTTGAATCAAAGGCAACAGAAATATTCTATATCATTGAGGAGTCTCTTGGATACCCATGATAACTCAAAAGGGGGATTCTCATACCTGGTATTATGCTTTTTGTTAGATAGTTGATCACTCTTGGGGGTAATATTGCCAGCCCAAGTAGGTTGAGTATTCTAAAATCAGGTCTCAGAAAATACTTTAGCAAGCTTGAGCCCTGGGGGTGTGTTTATAACATGTAGGGTGACAATGTTCTCAAATTTTCTTTAGGAGATCAGAATTCATCCTGTCTGGGACACAGGGAAGCTGTAAGATGGATGAATTACTTCTAGAGCTCTTGGGTTTGACTTACCCTCTGGGGTCTTAGAAATGGCATTTGTTGCTTGGCCTCTAAGCACTCAAAGATCTTTCTGAGCACATCTTCCATCCTAATGAGCAGTTCCTGCCTCACTTAGACATATTACATCCCTTTCTAACTCCTTTAAAACCATTCTTCTCTGTGAAACCAATGGCCCAGGGTAGTGAATGGGAACCCAGGAACTTCCTGCCTCCATTTTCACTAGCCTCTGCCTGCAGTTGTTTCCATTGCTGTTTTTGCAGACCCTCAGGTCCACCTACCCAAGGACACTGCTACTCAAGTTGGTCAGACAGGACAGCGTCCAAAGGGAACATGCCTTATTTTCTACAGGGCTTTGTCTAACATACTTGGCACATTATTTTGATTGGACCTATATACTGGGTTATATAGCACAACTATGGGTTTGACATAATTCCACACATATTATCGCAATAAGGAGAAACATAAAAAAGCTTGTTACTATTCTAATATATGCCAAAGCTTCAATTGGCACAACTGTGTGTGTGTGTGTGTGTGTGTGTGTGTGTGTGTGTGTGTGTGGTGTGCACATGTGCACAGGGAAAATAGAAAACTTCTCTGGCAGAGATCTGTGCAGCTCTCTTTGCTCTCTGATCAGCCCTAGCTTCTGTCTGATTTTGCTGGGTGCTCAGCACAGCAGGGCTACTGCTGTAAACCAAGGTCAGACTTAAGCCTGACTTCCAATCCTCTCTAAGCCCAACATCACTAAGCAATGTTTCCCTAAAGATAGTAACCCCCAAAGAATTTGCTAGTTTAAGCTATCAATTACCAAGAGGGCACGATGTCAGTTATGAAGATATACACCATGAGAGATACAAAGAAAGAAATATACTATGCTCAGTGACTTTGACTGGATCAGGAAACTAAAAATACAACCTTCCTCGTGGTGCTGTTATTTGACAATGAATACTTATTGTTTTTCTAATCAGGTTTTTCCTTTAGCCATATAATCACACTGATTCAACTTTATGCCATTGGTGCCAGGATTCTGACTCCCAAGGCCTCCAGTGTTTGACTGGCCTGCACATACCTTGAACCCCTTGGCTTGTAGCGTTCCTACAGGGGCTGCCTTGGGGTCCTACCTCTTCTTTGAGTTCTGATCTAGCTGTCATCTGACTCTGAGTATTAATTAATCCTGGTGTCACCTTGGATTTGCTACATTGTTGTCTCATGCCATTTTCTGTTATAAAAAAAAATCAAGATGAGAATAAAAGTTTACTTGGCCAATGGTGATTGATGGTGGCTAGGAAGTCCAAGAGCAGAGACGAGGTATCTGCTGGCATTTGCTGTGAGCCTCTTGCTGCATCATCACCCAGGTGTCTCAGGAAGTATGTTAGCTCCATCCATCTTCCACCTCTTCAAAAGACACCACTGCCATCATGGGAGGCCAACCCTCATGACCCCATCTTGAGGGGATAAAGGTTTACCCCAAGGCAGTAAACCTCCCAAGGCCCTTCTTCTGTGCTAATGTGGGAACTAAGTTTCCAAAGTGTGAACTGTGGATGATCACATTCAAACCACAGCACATTGTCCTCCTCAGTCCTGCTTAGGGTTATGCTCTTATCCAGCTCAGGGCAAACCTGTGGCATGAAACCTGATGCTTCCCTCTAAGGCCTTACATGCACCTGCTATACCTGAATGAGTAGCTTAAACTCCTAGTGCTTTATGACTTCTTTAAGTCCCATTTCAGGGATCATAGAGCCCAAGAACAACCAATGAATAATTTAGGAATCTTTGGAATTCCTAAGAGATTGTGGTCTTGATCTATAATCGGTCCCACTTAGAAAGGAGCATTGGCTGTTCCTGGGGGGCTGTCAATCATCTGCATGAAACCATGTTCTTTCACTTATGGGTCAGGAAGCAGCACCACAAATGGCACCAAGGAATTTGTCACACAGAGTTACCCAAGTATCCTCAGCTCTGCTCAGTGTAATGTTTAATTCAGCAGACAGATGACTCACTGTCCCCGTTTGCATGTTCTCTAATGCTGGTGCAGAGAGAATGAGGAAGAAAAACGACTCCACAGCTGGATGTCCCAGAATGAACCTGATGTGCAAATCAATGGCAAACATGTGCTCTTTCATTTTTATCTGCCCACAGCTGATCTCACCTTACAATCAATTACACTCCACACCTTAGTTCTTGTAATAAAATACTTGCATAAGCATCTGACTCCCCATAGAGTCAGCCCCACTTTACAGATAAACAAACTGAGATTCAAAATTGTCACTTCATGCCCAAGCTCTTGAAGCCATGTATGGAAATGACAAAAGACACAGACACTGGGTCCCCAAGGCACAGTGTCCTGTCCATCAGAAACTTTCTCTCCAAAACCTCCCTGAGATGGCCACTTGGAGGAATCCATCCACCGCCATCTAACGGACAATAGCCTCCATAAAATCCAAGGGCAAAGAAGACAGCTCACTCCTTCATTTCTGAGAAGCAAGTAAATCTATAGGAGACTGACAGGGTTGAGTAATCAAAGAAATAAGCCTTTCAGTGAAGATGGACATCTGATGGGTAAAGACAATTAACGAGATGTGGGCAGTCTGGCAGTTGCCAAGGTCAATAATAAGCCACAATGTGGCAGGCAGCAGCAATCAAAACAAAAGGAAGAGTGGAAGACATATAATCCTGGAGCTATCAGTGAGAAAGCCTGGATCCAGGTCTGTAGGACATGCCTCACGCAGAGAGTGCTGACCAGCTAACAGGACAACGCGTTCTGGTCCTCTCACTCCAGGGCATCCTCCTCTCCCCAACCCCTTGGATCAGGGCAGAGAGGAGCATTTTAGAAACTTGAACATCAGGAAAGACATATTGGTGAGGACAGGTGGGATACCCTAGTAGGTAAGTCTGACTGAAACTATGTGTACTGTGTATAAGGGAGTAGGTAGGGGAATGATACATCAGACTAAAGGTGCTGTGCCAGATGCTGAGATAAAAGATACCTTGTTTATTGCCCTGCCCTTTAGGGAGTTTTTCTTCAGGGGAAACAAACAACTCTGCAGATAGCTGCTATGATAAGTGTAGTAACAAGTTCCACTGGAGTTCAGAAAATGAATTGATTGTCACATTTAAAAAAATTTATTAAAAGACCACTTCCCAGCCCACAGGCACATCACTTGAAACTCAAAGACTTTGGAATAAGGTGTTGGAATCTTGGTACCCATGTCTAAGGCCTTTGTGATTTCTATAGGTATAAACATTTAACCTCCTTTTTTTTTCAGCTGTTAAATTGAGACAATAAAACGGTTTATGTAATTGCTGTGGGAATTTAATGAGCAAGTGTATAAAGACCTTTAAGACAGCCTGATATGTGCCTAGACTAGGCATGTATCAGCCCAAATCCTCCCTGTTCTTCATAGGCTCTTCATGGGTATTGCAGGACAGTAGAATGCACGGGCATTAAATCCCACAATTCTGTCTGACAGGTTTTCCAGGAAGGTGATGAAGATTTTCCCTTCCTAAATCAAATGCAAAGCCAGCTATCACTCTAAGGGCTTCAGTCTTCTAGGTGAAGCCCGGTGATTTTATTATTTTAGAGAAAAGCAATAAATATTTATTGCTAACTTAATACTGTAGATTTGTCTTACAAATAAAAAGTTCAGATCATTTGTAGATTTAGGCAAATGTGGGTATAATATTCCAGAATAATCTAAAGACATATCACTGCCCGTTTGCTAATCTGCTTCAAATACAAGCCCTAATAAACAAGGCATAGAAAATTGTCAGAGTCATTTGGGGAAATCGCTCACCTACCCTGGGCTTTCCACTTAGTGAATCAAGCAGATTCCTTGCTCAGCCGAGGGGGATGCTAGTCTAATGATTTCCCAGCGGGAGTCCTGTTTGACAATGCAAACAAGGATCAAAAGGATAGCTTTTCCCTTAACAAAAGCCCAAGAAGGAACCAACAACTTTTGCGTTGTTGCTAGGGAAATCTGCAAGCCTCTGAGGGCATAGTTCTCCAATCTGGGACAGGAATATTGAATACATTCCTTAGAGAGAGAGGAAAGGTGACAAGGTTGCCCCTCTGCTCTGTGGATGCACATGGGTCTAACCATTTAAGCTTCCCTCAATGCCCACTATACCACCAGGGCTGGGATTTAGAGTCCACATTGACTGATGAGCCTTCTTCCCACCCCTATCAGAGCACTCTGTCCATTCAAGGACCTAAGTGTCCTGACATCAGAGACAGTGAAGTCTGACATTGTGGTTTTTGTTTGTGTGTGAGTGTGTTTAATTTAGAAGACACTTTCTTGCAGATATATAAAACAAATAAGATTGTGGTATTGTTTGTTTGTTTTTTTAATGTCTCTCTGTTTTTCTAGTATCCCTGGTTTGGTAAACGACTTCATAAAAGACAGGGATTACATTTCTTTTCAGAAAGTGAATGTATTAGAAATAGTAGAGATTGCCCTCAGAAAGCTAGGTTTCTTCAGCAGTAGTTTTGTGACTAGTTATTGATAGGACTAATCCCCCCCCCTTACTCATCTGTGAGGAGGAACAGGGCACTTATGCCATATCGCTAGAGGGACCGACCAAGTTGATGTGTATGAAAACATCTTGAAAATTCGTAAGGAGCTCCACAAATGCCAGGTGTTCTCCTCTGACTCATCTGAATGGTTTTCTAAGGGGCAAAATAGGAAGATCAATGTGAGAGAAAATGTTGGGACCTTTTACAGCCCATGAATCTTGCTTTCCGCTATGACAGGAAGCCACACAGAACCATGTCCACTGTTAGGTTAGTTGAAGGCTGTTGTTAAAATGAAAATGTCATTGATATTTATGGTTTAAGGCCTACCTCTTTCCAAACAGGTTTTCAGAAGGCATTAATTTATTGCCAGCACTGTGTCTGCTATTGCTTTGGCATTTGACTAACAGAAGAAGGGAGGAACCATATAAGAAATGAGTTTTTAGCAGAGCAGAGCTAGCAACAAACACCTAGGTTTAAAAGCCCTTCCCAGCAGGCCAAGTACTTGCATGGAAATGCAGAGACAAACTCTGGCTAGCCATGGCCAGTTACTGAGGGCACTGCATACGGGTTTGTGGCTGGCAGAGTTGAGTTGTTGCCATTTGTAAGTTCCCAAAGGGAAAAGGGGGGCTGAGCAAGAAATCACAGGAACAGTCCTGTAGTGAAAAAGCACCATTCCACTCATCTTAGGGCACAGACAGCTGTTGGAGGGTCTCCCTGAAGAAGGAACAGGGACCTTCCCACCCTCTTCACTGAGTTCCTACTGGGTAAGTCTCCCTCCTGGCTGGATTGGAAGCTCCGGGAAAAGGAAGGAGAGAAAGAGAATAAAGGAGAAGAGAAACTGTGGGTGAGCAATGGAAAATCTCTAGTACTGTAGAGAGGAATCAGCGATAGTAAAGTATGCTGACAGCAAAGGCTGGGAAGAAAGGAGAATGCTGGGTAAGTGTACTTGAATATCAAGTATTTCAGGTAAAAGTCCCAACCTACTGGAACCTTCTGCAACCTTGTGGTGAGCAATTTTTGTACCCTATTCTATCACACATGACCTCTCTGAGCCCTCTGGACATCCCTCACTTACCAAGGTCACAATGGCCCCTCTACGCTCAGAACCCACTACAGGCCATCTGTTTCAAACTTGTCAACAAGGTGGTTCCTCGTAACTATAGGATCAATTCTTGGCTTTTTTCAGATCAAACACATTTAAAAGCCCAGTGTTGACAATACATACCCTGGATTTAATGTTTAATAAAAATAGCATTTGAATTCCTCAGATGCCCCCTCTTAACAATAATGAACAAAGAAGATGGGCTGTACCTTCATGGAAACATAAGTGCTTTTTATCCAAAAGTTAGTGGGAGAAAAAGAATGAAAGGAATTAGGTACCCTGAAATTCCCTAAAATAATGGGGAAAGCTAATCTGAACATTACAAGTTAAAAGAACTGCACTATTAAGAAACCTTTTCTTCAGTTTGGAATTTATCTTGTAAGTACAAATGTCACTGGATTTCTTAACAATGTCAAGGTCTAGAAAAAAAAATGCCAGTGGTTCATCAGGCCCACAGACATAGAGAAAACACATTTATTTACTGATTATCTTAAAGCTAATTTACTTTTTGTTAGCTCATACAAATTGTACAAAGGGGTTTCAATAGGACATTTCGTGTTTATCCATAGCTTGATTATATATCACCCTGGTTATTCTTCCTTACCCCTGTCATCCCCATTTCCCTTCCCCTTCCATGCCCCTGGTCGTGCCCCCTTTAGTTCCACATTCTGTTCCCTCCATCTTCTGCATAGAAGAAAGCACAGGAAGTAGTTGCCTTTGTGACACTGACTTATCTCACTAAACATGATGATCTCCATTTCCATTCATTTTCCTACAAATGGCACGATTTCACTCTTTTTATGGCTGAGTAAACTTCCAGGCAATTTTCTGAAGATAATAACCAAGATGATCTGAGTACCACTTCACCTCTGAAGACAGACACCCTAAATATCCCACAACCCCAGAATCCATGAGCATTGTCTTCCTCATTCTCTGCACCACCCATTTCATCTTTTTCATTTGCCTCTCCTCTCAAAATTTTTAGTATTCTTCAAGCCCCAGTTCAAAGCCCCTTTCCTGTTGACCTTTCTATAGCCTTATAAAGGCTGCTGTCTGCTGAATTCCTAGAAGAATGTTCTGTGGCTTTGACATGGTACTGACCATGATCTGCTGTTTATCCTTCCTATGTGAATACCTTTCTTCCAGATGCACAAGGATCTGCTTGGCACTTCTCTAGCTGGCCCCTGGCATCTCAGATGGAGCCTAGCACAGTTCCTGGCATGCAACCAGCATATAACTAAATTTCATTAAGCAAGTTGGGTTGCTATGCACCACTACTTTCAGAGCTTCTTCAAATTTCAAGTAGAAAACGATTATGTTATTTCATGCACTAGAAGACATATTTCACCTGCTTGTAGTCTCTGGGTCAGGATGGTGCTATTTCATGCTCTAAAAGGCATAATTTACACAATGAAGTCAATAACTCCCAAAGACCACTACAGTCAAACTTTAATAAGTTGCCACTGCCAACATTCGACTCATCTAAAGATGAGTTTGGCCTCTAATAGTAAGACAAAGTGAGTATAATATTTTGGTTCCTGCTAGAAAGATCAACTCCAATATAGCTATGCCATATAATTGGAAACAGCATGAATTTGATATGTGAACTTGTCATTGTGCAATTTTCAAGCAGATGAATTCCTGTGCTAAATACCATTTTTAAAGATACCCTGTCCTAACATTTGTTTTTCTAAAGAGTTTTACTGTTGTAAAAAAAAAATCAAGCAATAAGTTCCTATAGTTATATTTATACTTATTAGAAGTACAACCCCAGACTGGTCTTCAAGACCCTCTAGTCCATACACACAAGGCTCTGGAAACACCATTAATGCATGGCTTGTCCCTTTTCTGGTAGGCACACACAGGCATACACAGGCACACAGGCACTGGATTTGAAGCCTTCATGAAGAAAGAGGCTGATCCCTTTGGAGGCCAGATATCCTTACATCTAGTTTTCACTGTGTAAACTACCATTTTGTCCCATATGCTTCACTGTCTACAACACTTACATCTGGACTGAGATATGGCTGCTTCCTGAAGCTGTCTCCCATGCTGATCGATACTTGCTCTGGGATGCTTGCTAAACTTAAAACAGACAGTCTTCATTTTGCTACACTAAAATAGAGTGCCTCATCTTGTCCCTCAGGTTCATGTACCTGGTCAGCTTAACTAGATTATAAGTTGCATGAGGACAGAGACCATGTCTTATATTCTAAAGCAGTCATTCCATTTGTTTCGAGAAGAATCTTGGACAGAAACTAGAAATCATAAATTTGGGATGCAGGCTGGCCAGCCATCTTTCTTGCAATAGACCTTTCTTCGAAGTTTGTTAAATGGAGAAAAGAGAGAGATGAAAGGTGATGTGGGTCTTCAAGAAGAATAATTGAACAGCAAATGGTGACACGCTGTTCTCTAAGCTGAAGAAACACAGATCAAAAGTAGTCATTAATGATGGAGAAAGGTCAGGCTTTTGAAAGAAGGTTCTGTCCAAGATGGTTAAGATTAATTAGTAATCCATTATTTATGCCCCACCCATTTCTAATGGATGAGGGCAACTGATGGGGGACGGAGGCCACACCTCTGGTACTCAATTAAGAGCAACCTGCTCTTCAGGTGGCTCTACCTTAGTGTGGGTAACTGTCCAAAGCACCCACAGACAAGCCTCACCTATAAAACGGGAATAATCCTATTAGCTGCTGTGAGCATCATATGGGGCCATATATAATATAGAATTGTCAGTAGCTCTACAGATGTTAAGAATTCTCCAGAGTCTACAAAATTGGATAAATTCTTTCCTAAATAGGATATATATCTAAAAAAAAAAATAAATCACAAAAACCCTGAGATCATACATCATAAAATTTTGCAGCAGAAATTACCAGGCAAGATTTTTCTGTCTTGCCGCGGTGACCAGAACAAAATGTGTCCCCACTAATAGATTTTGCCCTGCCCTGCCATTTGGGTTTTGAAGTTGGGATTCAAACCTGAATGACCTCCCTAGCACTTGCACTTCCAGTTTGGAGATTTTGATCACTCTCTGTATCATTCCCTTGATTGCTATTCAAGACCCTCCCCCCTTTTTTTCAGATGAAGAAGTAGCTGTTCAGGAAGGTCAGGGCAATTAGCATTCTCCCATGTAGTACAAGACGGAACCAGAGGACAAGAGCAGCAGCCAGATTCCCCTCCCAGACACTGTAGGACCTGTAATCCATGCTGACACAAAGCCAGGTACACACAGGGCTCCCTACACGTGCCAACAAATGAAGGTGGATCCATTAGACATTGAACTAAAGACTCTTCCTACAGATTCCCATATGTGGACACATCAAAGTGTACATTATTAGGGGCACTGGGCAGCCAGCCCCAGTGGGTGGTGACACCCCAGCCAGGTCACCTTACCCAACCCACAGTCCTTCTGTCAGCTCCTGGTCAGCCATGGAGTCCTGCCTGCTAGGAGTTTTCTGCCCTCAGGTTCTTTTCAGAAATCTGACAGGCCCAATAAAGGCCCAGTGCTGATGGAGACAGTCAGTTCTGCCTTCTCCCAACAGCCCAGCACTGTCTCCACTGACACAATGGGGCCGGCTGTAATCACATTACAGCCTCGTCTTTCATAATTACCCTCTTTCCCTGAATGACAGAGCATCCCAGTGGCAGAGCAGGAACTATTTTTAAGCTAATTCTAACTTACAGGGGGAAAAAAAAGCACAAGAAGTGTCATTTTCCCACAGATATGCTACTGGTTTATAAATCACCCCTAGGGACTAAGCGGAGACTACGGTTGGCAGAAGCTGCAATCTCTAAGCAGAACACTGGCTATCCACTCCCAGGGGAATGCCCACTTCCTGACCACCCAATACCTACATACTCATTGTCTCCTGTTTTTACCCTGAGGTCCCCCTGCTACTCCCCAATATCTCTGACCAAAAAAGAAGAAAAAAGAAGAAAAGAAAAGAAAAGAAAAAAGGTAGAAAAAGCCAGAGGCCTGCTGGCTTCTGTCTGTCTGTCTGTCTCTCTCTCTCTCCCTCTCCCTCTCCCTCCCTCTCCCTCTCCCTCTCCCTTTCCCTCTTCCTCTCCCTCCCTCTCCCTCTCCCTCTCCCTTCCTCTCTCCTCACTTCTGTCCCCAACCTCATCCCAGCTTCTGTAGCCAGGTCTTTCCTTCTTTCACCGTGTCTGTAAAAGCTGATGACTCATAGAATATTTTTCCATAACCTTCAAAGATCCCTTCAGTCTGAAGAAATAAATCCAGAGGAGAGTGTGGGGGAGGGGCAGGGAAGGAAGAGCCATGTCAGAAGAGCCCTAAGTAGTACAAGAGGCTTCCATCCAGCTAAGGTGCCTTGGCCTCCCCTCAGACCTCCCTAGAGACAAGTGAGCACCTCATTAACTCAGCACTAAATCAGCCTTAAAGACGATCCCGTTATCCACCTCTTACAAATTGCCCAGAGACACCTCTGGTACGGACCATGATAATTATATTGATAAGGAAGCTGGAGCAGAGGAAATGAATCAATAGAAGCACACAATTTCTTGAGTATCAATCTATTGAGTTACGGCAATTCCTTCGAAGTCTCGTTTGTCCAATCACTGGCCATCTGTCTTGCTCACAACTGTTAGTGTGTCATTGACTCTGTGGTGTATCATCTACCCCTAGGAATTATATTTTCTTATCCTACCTGTAGAATTGCTGCTGGTTTCTCTTGCTAAGCAGGTGTCTTTCTAGTTCCTTCTTTGTTTTCTTCCTCTGATTTTTCCCTCCTTTTCCACTGCCTGAATCTATTAAGCAGCTACAGTAAAATAACATCACAAGGTGGGAAGTTTATAAGCAACAGAAATGTATTTCATACCAGTCTGGGGACTAGGAAGCAGAGAACAAGGAGTTAGCAAATCCTGAGTCTAAGAGGCTATTCTCTAGCTCTTATGAGGCGCACAACTTCTAGTCATGCCTTTACCTGGTGGAAGAACTGAGAGGTCCCCCAGAGGAGCTGTTATAAGACCACTGATCCTATTTATTGGGGGACTATGACCCTTGACCGCAAATATCATCACTTTGGGTGTGAAGATTTCAACGTTAAATTTGTGGAGGTGGGAGGGGAAGGCAACTGTTCAGACTACAGCGTTCCTGTCTCCTATCACTAGTCTATGTCATCAGCAGACCCTCTGGCCTCCAGTTTTGACTCTTGCTAGTTGATCTGACCACCATCTGATACATAGGCAGAAATAAGGAAGAGAAGAACCACTGAGTCCTCTTTAGAGAAGAGAGATTGCGCATCTAGCTTCAGTGGGTGCCTACCACTTTACACCAAAGGCAGGGCATGGTTTTCAGAGCTGGTGAGGCACCTGGAAAGAAGACGAAACCAGCCAATGCAGCATTCCCAGGCATAATGCAGCAAGCCGGGTCTTCCTGCAAATTTTTTACAAAGCTCTGCCCCACCACCATTATTTAAAATGTAGACAAAAACATCCTCCTGCATAACAACCAGCATTTTCAATAACAATGAGGAGGAGTAGACAGGAGTGGAGAGTGAAGCCAGGCAGGGGAAGCTTTTGATGACATAGGAAGAAAAGCCACTTTGAAATAGTTATTGACATAAATTTGGAAAAAGCTAAAGGCACATTTGATGAGCGGGTACTTTATATACCTTTGTTTCTGCCCTCTTCTGCTGGAGCTGACTTTGGCTAGAGCCTTCACCCCCCCCCACCACCTTCTGTCTCATTCTAGAAAAGCAGCTTAAGAGGTGAGCAGACCAGCAGTGGTCTGGCCAATGGTGGCTTGTAACTCCTGAACTTCAGAGGAAGTTCAGTGTACAAAGGGAAACAAGAAGGTACTAAGGAGCCAAGGTCTGGCCCCTTGTAATGGCGGGCTGAGCCAGGCTCTTCCTGGGAAAGAGCAGGTTTTAAAGCGGCCTCCTGTTCCACCTCTAGTAGCAAAGTTTACTGGTGGAGATTTTTTTTTTTCCCTGATGCTTGAGTGGAAGCGGAGGCTGGGCACTTATAAATCAAAAGCCATCAGAAAAGTTTTCCCCCAAGGAGGAAAGACTGAAGCAATTTCAAGGGAAACAGCCTGGATATGTGGAGAAAACATTAAACTAAAAGTCACGGCTGTCAAGAAGCCCTAAATCTGAACCCGCGCGAGAAGAGAATGTTGGTAAGAGCGCATCTTTTCATGAGAACAGCATGTGGTTGCTAATTAAAGCTGGCTGAAGAGCAGCTGCTGCGAAGACCCGGCCTCCAGTCAGCAAGATCTGGGTCTAACACCAACTCCTCTAGTCATTAGCCGTGTGGTATTGGTCAAGTTACTTGGCCTTTTCTGATATTCATTTTCTCCATTTAGAAAGAAAGAAAGAAAGAAAGAAAGAAAGAAAGAAAGAAAGAAAGAAAGAAAGAAAGAAAGAAAGAAAGGAAGGAAGGAAGGAAGGAAGGAAGGAAGGAAGGAAGGAAGGAAGGAAGGAAGGAAGGAAGGAAGGAAGGAAGGAAGGAAGGAAGGAAGGAAGGAAGGAAGAAAAGAGGACTTAGCATGACAGAATATCACCATAGTTTACCTGCTGTCCATAGCAAATGAGAGTAATTGATATCTCCTTTACAGGTGTGGGAGCCCCATTCTGATTGGTTACTTCCCCTCCCCATTCATATTCATGCCATAACTATCTTGACTATCTCTAGCTTACAGATGTTGTTGCAAGAATACATAACATAGCACAAGGCAGGTACATAGCTTGTTCCAATTACTTTTTTTTTAATAGGCTGAGTCTTGTCTTCTCATGGTATCTAGGTTGAAGTCTTAGCCAACAGCACTTCAGGATGTGCTTCTACTTGGAAGTAAGCTCATTACAAATATGGTTAGCTATGTTAACGTGAGGTTAAGTGGAATAGGCTAGAGCCCCAGTTGAACACAACAGCATGTCTCAGAAGTTTGCCATGCAAAGACTCAGATATGCAGGCAGACAGTTTGCATTGCTACTTCTACTAGGCAGGAAATGCCAAGGTGTACGGGTCATCAGCTGAAGCTTAGAACGAGGCACGAACAGAGTCACTCAGAGCTCTGGGAAAGCCTTAAGGATAACTTGATTTTTGAAGTGCTGCTGTTTTTAGCTGCCCTTTCATGAGATTCTGTTATGGAAAGTCTAAGAAACTAGCACATTGTGGAAGTAAGTAGATGTTTAAAACCCACTAAGACCATGACTCTAAAATACTGGGAAAATGTTTGCCATTGATTTTAGTCCTGTTTATTCTCCTCTGGTGAAATGAAAACCTTCTTCAGAAGTCTTAAAAATATTTGGCCTGTACCTGAATATCTCCAGTGATCATACAGACATATACTACCTGCCATCATAGACACTAGCTTACCCAACCAGGAAAGCTATTGCTTACATATGGACACTGCCTCTCCAGGCCTTTGTGTGATGCAAAAGTCCCACCCCTCAGTACCAGCAGCCCTTTGAACACACTCAATAACCAAACCATATTCTGAATATCAGTTTCAGCAAATACAGTTCTAGAATTAACTTCTTCTCTTCCTCCTCCTCCTTTTTTTCCTCCTCCTCCTTCTCTTAACCTAGAGAGAAATCTGTTAAGATTCATGCCTTTGTTATCCATGGGCAGACTAAGTTATGTGTGAGAAAAAAATCAATCCCCAAAACTGTGCTTCCAAAACCAAAAGCTGTACTGCAATTACTAGCATGCAAAGAGGGTCTCTCTTCCATGTGGTCACTTAGAGACCCAGAGTGATAGAGCTCACAATGATTCTCTAGCCAGAACAAGAAATGTGGTCTCACATACCCAAGGAAGGTTAGGCAATCTAGTCCTACTGTGTGCCTGAGAGTTAGGCCAGAAATATTTGGCCAACAGCACCAAGAGTCCTGACCTCCTCAGGGTCACTTTCCCTGCTTCAGAGCAGCCCTATAACCATTCTCTCAGGACAGTTGGCATGCTCCTTAGTCATGGTCATCACCGTGCACTAGTGCTTTACTTTTCTCTGAAGCTGGGAGTTTCTTAAGGAATGGGAGCTGCCCATAACCAACGGTAGCACCAGAAGCATTTGAGGACAGTAAGCATTATCAGCACTGAAGAACAAAGCCCTGTTTTACAGGGCCTTTCCACATCTACTTCCTAACCTCCCTTCAGACATCCTGATATGCAGATGCCCCTGCCTCAGAGCCCCTGCATTTGCTGTTCCCAGTGGTTGGGCTATACATCCCCTCTCTTTTGCTAGACACTCTACCCCAGTTCTGTCAAGTATCCGCTCAGCTGTGATCTAATCAGACAAGCCTTTCAGGATATCACTCCGTAAATATGACTATGAACCCTCACCTACTTAACTCACAAAGTCCATTCATGATTTTTTTCTCTCTCTCCACAATAGCTCTCTTCCTGACTGAAACTAACACAGACATATGGGTCATATAATATGATTATATGACAAATATCAAGTAATTTATTTGTATATATAATATTAAGTTTGGTATTTATTTTCTCTGTCCCCTTATACTACACCCTTCCAATCCCATATATATGGATGTATTTCTATAAACACAGGGCAGAGATCTAATGACTACTCAATAAATATCTGTCAAATGAATGGGTGATAAAATAACATATGAATTTCCCATGTTCTCACCTCTCATAATGAAATGCTAAATTTCTCTTCCTCACATGACAAGGTTTGCATTCTTCAACATGCCAATCATCTAGAAATGATTAATTATTGATGCAGTAAGGGCAGACAAGCTCCTGGTTTATATTTAACCCTCTATTTCAATTAACAAAGCCTAAGTTTAAAAATCAGTTTGGTTTTTACAAATATTACATGGTCAATTTACTTATATAAGTTTAGATATTGACTAAAATATTGATTGTTTTTTCATATAAAACTTGAACTTTCCTTTCCTCTCCCTTATAATTTCCTTATCATTGTTCCTCTTTTTCATTTATAATATCACTTATTCTTTTATTCATTTCCTATCTACAATTAGCCAAAAATCTATAGTAAGTGCTATAGGGTATTATGAAACAATTTCACAGTTTATATAAGAAAACATTATATAGCAATATCGATAAAAATCAGGTAAAAAAAAACCTTTATTTAAGAAAGACAACAAAGCCTTATGTATGTGTGAAGGACTGTTGACAAACCCACTGTGTGAGTGTTGTCATGACAGAAGCGTAGAAGTGACATCCAAAGACATAATGCCTGGAGCAACTCAAAATGAGAAGACAAGCTTAGGACTAGAGGGGCCTGGGAAGAGCTTACAGCTGCGGGGTCAATTTAGTTTAGACATGTCTGTCCATCTATCCCCAAGGCATGTTTGCTTTATCTAGATGTGAACAATGGATTGGCATCTCCCAGAGTATTTCTGGGACTTCATCATCCTTGTTCAAGGATAAAGTATGAGTTGGGCTTTCCTGATGCCAACTAGGAAGACATTTTACATGCCTCTGAATATTTAGGGAATATGCATAGGAGAAGAACCAAATGGTCTGAAAACAGCATTTATTTATTTGAGTCAATGTTAGGTACCGAATAAGTATTATATAGATAATAGTAGAGTCATCATTCTAGTCCTCTAATGTTGGTACCATTCTTTAGCTCCACTATACAGATCACAAAGCTGAAAGCGAGGTTAAGTGGTCTTCCCATAGATAAACATTTATGGGGGTGAGGATTGAGCCCAGACAGTCTGGCAATCTCAGCAGCTCTGGTCTGCCCTGCTTCCTCTCCATGTTAGACACAGGAAAAGAAAATAATACAATATATAACATAAGAGCTGAGTAATAAGATATGATTTTTATGCTAGTCACTAATACCAGTTCTCCTTAATTCAATGAAGTCTTAGACATTGTCCAGAGTTGAAATTGAACAGAACAGTAAGTAACTTAGGGTTAATGGAGAGAGATTAAATGAATTGGAGAATGATTCAACCTTTTGCTCACTGAGCATTTACTCATTAAATCATCGATTTATTCATTCTTTCATGCATCTGCCTGACCATGCATTCAACAACTAAATACTGAGCACTTTCATATCCTAAACACACAGCAATCTGCTGCAGCAAAGACATGGTCTGACTCAAATCCACTTAGCAAGCTGGGTAAGAAAGTCAGTAGTAGGGAGCCCATAGTCTAGCATGGTAAACACTACAAGAAGTGTACTCATACAAGAGTGTAGGGCATTGGAAACTCAACCTGTATTTGAGGAATATATGAGGGGGCAGGGAGGAAATTATGGAAAGAGTATGCTTCCTGGAAGAAGAAAAGGCAGTAAACTACACCCAGGCAAATTTTCTAACTTTAGTATTGAGGAAGTTCTAGTATGTCCAGTTTCCCCAAAGGACAAGAAATAATTGACCATTTTCTTTAAAAAAAAAAAAAAAAAAAGTCTTGTGTATCCCAGGTTGATCTTAAATTTCCTATATAGAAGCGTTTGCCCTTGAACTCCTAATCTTCCTGTCTCTATTTCCCATATACTAGCACTAAAAAATTTGTGTGCCACCATGCCCAAATTTGAACACTTTTTTTTTTAAGGCATTGAAGCATAATCGTTAAGAACACAGGTTTGAGATCAGTCTGGCTAGCTCTCACATCTCAACCCTTCTATGCAGAAATTGTTGTGCTATAAGATGGGTATCATTTCAAGAATCTCCTGGGGATCAAACAAGATCATGTGTGTGCATTCAGCTCCATCTATGCCCTGTGCGGGTCAGCCAGTGAGCGTTAACTGACATTGACCACCATATTCTTAGCCTCATAGTTATGGCTACTTGGCTCCTTAGTCCTTAATCTTCTTAGTAGCTCTGACTTTACTTGAGGACTGAAGTGTCTAAATCTCTCTCCTTTTTTCTTTTTTCACAGGGAAAAGAAAGGAAATATAATTTTTGTAAAAACCGATTTTTATTACTGTGAATTTATTATACTGCATGGTTCTTGATGACTAGGTAACCAGCGAAGGAGCTAATTCATTATTTTAGCAATTTAAACAGGACCTCGGAAGAAAGGCACCCTGTGGTCACAGAGCATGGGGACTATACTAATGAGAAGATTAAAACAAAGCTTGGCTCACATCATCCTAGATAAATCACAAATGTACCCAAGGATAATTAACAATCACAAACTGCCTAGGACTATATTATTTGACTGGTTGGTTTTTGTGAAGTCAACCTGTGTTGAATAGGTGAGCTTAAAGGAGTTGATGGATGAGTTATTTAACATGTCTATTGAGGTTCCTTCATAATAAATATTTGAGGAGACATAGGAATACCCCCAAAGTTTCTGTGGTCCACTTTATCTTAATCCTAATTTAGAAGTGAAGAGATGCTTTGATCTCTTCTCAGTAGAAGAGGCTGTCCACAGAGCCTCCATTCCTGACAAGTATTCTAGAATTTCCTTGCATACTATGGGGACAGACTATTGTAGTCTATGACTAAATACCTACATTAGTCTGATATTTCAGAGTTGTGACAAAAGACCAGAAAGAACAATTTCAAGGAGAAACAAATTTTTGTCTCATTTCAAAAGTTTCAGTCCATCATGGCAGAGGATGTGGCAGAACAAAGCTGCCCATTTTGTGGTGGCTGGGAAGCAAAGAGAAGACAGAAATGTCTTAGTCACTGTTCTGATGCTGTGAAGAGACACAACGACTAAGGCAACTCTGATACGAGAAAGCATTTAGTTGGAGGGTTGCTTATAGTTTTGGAGGTTTAGTTCATTATCATCATGGCAGAGAATATGGTGGCATTCAGGCAGGACTGTAGCTAAAAGCTATATTCTGATCCATAGGCAAAGAGAGCCTCTGAGCCTGGCATGGGCTTTTGAAACCTCAAATCCCAACCCCAGTGACACACATCCTCCAACAAGTCCATACTTCCTAATCCTTCTAATCTGTCCAAATAGTAGCACTTCTTGGTGACTAGGAATTCAAACATGTGAGTCTATGGGAGCCATTCTTATTCAGATCATCACAACCTTTGAAGCAGTCATCTGCTCCTTCCAACTATTTAATACTGCAAATGTATGAATCCATCAATGGATTAATCTATTGATGAAATCAAATCCTTCATAATCCAATTCTCAGATACCCTCCAGCTCTTAACCAAGCTTTGGGAGGGGGCCATTTGAGTCTAAAGTCATAACAATACCCCTATGTAGAAGTGATGTCCGTTATCAAGAATCCAGTCTTTGAGAGAAGACCCAGATTTCTGACTGACAAACACTGTCTCCTCCCAATTTTCCACATAGCCTCAGAGAACTTCTCTCTGTATGTTCTAGCTTTACAGAATGAGAGCCATGTGGCCTGGCACAGGTTTTCAAGTTCATACGAACCCTTGCTTTCTCTTGCAGATTCCTATAACTCCATGCTGGCTACTACCGAGAGCTCTTGAGCCAAGTTCTGGCTGAGAAGATGGGGATGGACGGGGAAACAGTAGTCCTGAAGAACATGCTCATTGGTGTAAACCTGATCCTGTTGGGATCCATGCTCAAGCCTTCTGAATGCCGGCTGGAGGTGACTACAGAAAGGGTCCAGAGACAAACTGTGGAGGAGGAAGGAGGGGCTTCCAGCTACAATGCATCCAGCAAGGAACAGCCTATGGTCTTCAACCATGTGTATAACATCAATGTGCCACTTGAAAGCCTCTGTTCCTCAGGGCTGGAGGCCTCAGCTGAGCAGGACTTGAGTGCCGAAGATGATTCTCTGGCGGAATACACAGGCCAGACCTCAGACCATGAAAGCCAGGTCACCTTTACCCACAAGATCAACCTCCCCAAAAAAGCCTGCTCATGTGCAAGTTCTTCCCAGGTACTGCAGGAACTGTTGAGCCGGATCGAGATGCTGGAAAGGGAGGTGTCCCTGCTCCGAGACCAGTGCAACACCAACTGCTGTCAGGAAAGTGCTGCCACAGGTAAAGTCTAAAGAGCTTGCAGCCCGGTCCCTGGAGGATAAGGAAACAGCTGAGTGGAGAGGGAGGTGGGATGAGAGGAAGAAAAACCCAGCATCTCTTCACAGGGTCATAGAAAAACATGCCCAGTATATAGCTCCCAGTTAAATGTGTCATCTGTAAGATCTAAATGCAGCCATCCCCTGGGGGGTTTAGTGCAGGGATTCTCACCACTGCTTACCCAGTTTGAAATATATTAACCTGATTTTGGGGGGGAGATGAGTCAGGTAATGGTACTCGGCTCAGCACAGTAACTTTGATGGCCGGCAGGGAATTTGATGTCTGTCTTCATTCATCTTTGGTCTTCACAGGCTGTTGAGTTGATATCTGTTCGTGTTAACCTGACTGACTAGAGAATGTGGTACTCTGTTCATTCACTCACAGCCTTTCTTCCATCTGAGAAAATGATAGTCATTTAGGTCCCAAAGGACTGACCCTATCTTCTCCAGCAAGTTGGAAGTTTTATCTCAATCCACTCCGTGAACATAGGCATGTGTTTTCACATATGCCTGCATTGAGTGTCATGTGCATACACACACATGCATACACACACACACTCACATACACGCACATGCACACGCGTGCACACACACACACAGTATTCCTTTCTCCAGAAGGCTGAATAGTCAGTGGGTTTGCTTCTGTCTTTGTCCATCTGTTCCTCACTATAAGATGTGACCAAGACTTCAGAGTCAGACTTTGAGTACAGATCTGCTCTGCTACTTGTGGCTTGTGAGAGTCATAAGCCAATCACATGGCTTATGACTCTTCTTCCTTGTCTACAACAATGACATATGAGAGCAATAAGAAGCTATTAACTATTAACACACCCACTATCATATAAGCAACAGCTACCATCAGCTGCACATCAGCCTTGCACCCAGTTTTCTCTCTTCGAAGCTACAGATTGATGTTCAGATCTAAGCAGCTGGATGATAAGGAACAAGTATAATTTCATCTTGGGTGCAAGTGTTTTCCTGGGGAGGAACCTGAGTCACTCTTTCAGGGACTTTGCATAACCACACTCTGTCTCAGCCATGTTCCTTTTTGATCCCCCAAAACCACTATGACAAGTTTCTTCTGGAAACATTATTTTAATAAGTCACTTCTATGAACCCAGTTTAAGGTACTCTGAAAGTGATCTGTCAGAGGACAATGACTCGGATCTTATCCATCTTTACCCTCAGTGCTGTCTTAGGCATAGACAACTGCAGTGGGTGAAAACATGTATTAAGTTGAATTTGTACCAAACTACATTGTAGTTAACTCTCAACAGCACCAGTGTGATGAAGGGATGAGTACCAGTCTCTGTTCACCCCTTCCCAGCACCATTTATGAGAGGCTACTGCTGCCCTTTGACCTTCTCCTTGGCCATTCTAGGACAACTGGACTATGTCCCTCACTGTAGCGGCCATGGCAACTTTAGCTTCGAGTCCTGTGGCTGCATCTGCAATGAAGGCTGGTTTGGCAAGAACTGCTCAGAGCCCTACTGCCCACTGGGCTGCTCCAGTCGGGGTGTGTGTGTCGATGGCCAGTGCATTTGTGACAGTGAATACAGCGGAGACGACTGTTCAGAGCTCCGGTGCCCAACAGACTGCAGTTCCCGAGGACTCTGTGTGGATGGGGAATGTGTCTGTGAAGAGCCCTACACAGGCGAGGACTGCAGGGAGCTGCGCTGCCCTGGGGACTGTTCAGGGAAGGGGCAATGTGCCAATGGTACCTGCCTGTGCCAAGAGGGCTATGCTGGTGAGGACTGCAGCCAGCGACGGTGTCTGAATGCCTGCAGTGGGAGAGGTCACTGCCAGGAGGGGCTCTGCATCTGTGAGGAGGGCTACCAGGGCCCTGACTGCTCAGCAGGTAGGAAGGGGCTTCTGGGGCTAGCTCCAGTTGGTTGGGGGAGAAAAAATAATTCCCGGTTTGGTTGTACTCATTTGCTTGCTGTAGCAACTGTTTGCAAGTCCATAACAATTAGTGAGTTCATATTCAGAATAAGATCTGGATCTCCACCCCTGAGACTAGAACCAAGACAATGATAGTAGAGATGACAGCACCATAAGGTTCTTAACTACTACTGTCCTTAAGGCAGGGTGACTGCTTTATTAGCCCATTCTGTTATCAAATAACACAAAAACGGAGGGGTGTGAGTTATAAAGTAGCTTATTTGGGACTGCAGTTCTAGAAGTTCATGGAAAGGTGGCTACATCTAGTGAAAGCCTTCTTACTGGCAAGCTAAAACATAGGACAAGGAGTCACAAGAATTCAATCATGGGGTGCACTCTGATGAACTAGCTAGTCTGGGTCACTGAGTTTTTACTCTTTTTACTAAGTCCGAATGGGCATTAAATTTCAATTCTTGAAGCCTAAAGGGACACACACACAAACCATATTCAAATCATAGCAAGTAGAAAAAGGTCACCGGACCATGCTAGGTAAGGCTGGTCTTTAACTCAGGACTTCTTGTACCTGCTTAGAAATATCTCCCTTGCCCATCAGCAGCATATAGCACTGCTTAAGGGAGGAGGGCTCTAGTTCTTTGTTTATCTGGTTAGCTTACAGATTGTAGAATGGAATTGATTTATGAAATTACCAAGGAGCTGACATTCTAACAATTAGTATAGAATATTAAATAGATATGACTCATTTTGTTCCAGAAGACTATAGCACAAACAGAACCAACTCCATATGTAGTCTACATTGTAGAAAATGACAGAAGAGTCATGTCTTGCCATGGGGTTCCAGATCCTAAACCCAGCCATGAGGGAGATGGCAGTATTTTGTGGGGCTGGTGGTGGCTTTTATGCCTTTTTTGCCCCCCCCCCAATCCTATAACTCCCACTGTTTCTTTATTGTTCATCTCCTACCAACTAAATCAGTAACCATTGCTGATACATTTGTGCTCTTACAAATATAGATTACATAATTGATCCTACCCATTATGAAATCAGAATACCTTCTGGGATTTTTTAACTTTTAAATAAATAAAAACAAACATTTTAAAGCTTCCCAGTTGAGCAAGTCTACTAATTTCTAAGGGGCAAGTCCTGGGAAGCCCCCATCCATGGCTTTTTTTCATTCAGCATCTGCATTTGTAGCTTCAGATTAAGCCCTTCTGAAGAATTAAGGACAACGAAGGGAAAACAATAAAAGCTCATTGCTTGGAAAGAAATATTTTTTTCTTTTTTTTTTGAAAAAGATTTACTTATTTATTATATATAAGTACACTGTAGCTGTCTTCAGACACTCCAGAAGAGGGTGTCAGATCTCATTACGGATGGTTGCGAGCCACCATGTGATTGCTTAGATTTGAACTCAGGACCTTCAAAAGAGCAGTCAGTGCTCTTAACTGCTGAGCCATCTCTTCAGCCTTTCTTCTACAGTCAATTATTTCATCTAGCCTTTCAATTCTGTTTACTGAATTGAAATTCCTTTCTAAAAGTCTAGCCATTAATACCAATTATTCAACTGAAGCTGAAGTTGGCCCTCAGCATTTCTTTTTCCCAAGCACAAGGGCAGGTGCTGGAAGCATGAAACATAACCTTGTTACTACCAAGAGGGTGAGACTCCTGAAGGCCCCACCCAGAGGATGTCAAGGGTCAACTTGAGTCAAGCTGTCTCAATGCTATGCTACAGCACAAGAATACAATCAATATTTGTGAATCTGCATATAATTGTCATACTCTAGATGTGGGTTTCCACAGGGTCAAGTCTATTTGTAAAACAACAACAACAATAACAAAACAACTTGATCTGATCCAGTGTTCAAACTGAACTGGAGACACGAGGCCTTGGTCACATCAGACAAGATTCAGCAGCTGCTCATACAGCTGTATCTGGGTCAAGTCCAAACCGAGCATCCATGCTACCTCTGACATAAGGGCTCTGCCCTGCTTGGGGAAGACAGCAAACCCAGATAAATTTTCTTTGCTGGTTCAAAGCCCATGAGGAAGGACAGTTGCATAATCTCTATCTGTTTCTATAGCAACCCTGGAGCCAACTCTCAGTGCAGGAGGAACACCTCTTAATGCCTGCCTTTAAAACCAAGTGCCACAGGTCTCTTCCAGAAAGGGATGCGGGCCATTATCTAAAGTGCTACTTTACTAGCTCTTTGTGAATGCAGGAGTGGGGCCTGTTTACTCACTGTTTGGCATTTCTGGCCAGGTGCATGTAAGACAGCTCCCAGGAGCACAGAGCAAGAGGGGGCAGAAGGGTCAGAAAGGTGAAAACATCAAGAGCCACAAAGTAGACTTCTTTGTAGGTCACTATTTTTCTTTGGCAGGACATGGAGAATAGCTGCACACCTTGTAGATTTCATTATGAGGCCCCCCTGTATGGCAGCATCCATACAATTGACTAGTTGACAGCAAGACCATTACAGTTGACTTCTAGCTGTGATCTCTGCTCATGGTATGCCAATGAATCTTTCTGTCTTGTCCTTTGCCCATGCAAAGATAATACAACAAAACCTCCTGAGTTCAAGTATTTAAAGCAAGCTTCAGAAAAAAAGCTACATTGAGTCTCTTGTTTTACAGATTTGAAAAGCAGCAGACAGAGACAGGTTTTTCCCAGCACCAACAGCCCATTAAGAGCAGAGTAAGAATGAGAACCCTGGTCACCCACCAACTTCTCGAATTTTCTAAACCTCTTTGAGACACTAAACCAGAGTTGCAAAATAAAATTGTTGTCATCAAATATACAATGAGAAATCTTTTGACATAAATGCTGAGACCAGCAAATGGTTTTTGTTTATTTTTATTTTAATGAGAAACACCTAGAGTCCCTTGTGCACATCTACCCCATGAGGGAGGTCAGCTTAGGAGCTGGTGAGTGAGCTGGTGAACGCTCCCTAAGAGTGGCTGGACAAGGTTCTCTGGAATTCAGTGAGATGTGCAGAGATTTATCATCATTGTTGCTCAGCTCTGTCAAGACAAGTTGCCTGACCTCTGGCTCCTGAAACCACATGCTCTATGGAGTAAAACGCAGCCTGGAACTGCCTTCCAGGGTGCTCACTAAGGTGCTCATGAGGTCTCCCGGTGGATTCTGTAAAGGAGTGAGGTTGCAAATGCTTGGTACTCCCCACCCACTCATTGCATGGATTGCTTTTGCTATTTGCTTTATAGTTCTGTATTGTTTTGTTTGATAGCAATGGCTGACATCTTCATTGGCCCATCACTCACCACAGCACTTCCACCACAGGTGATGGCAGATGCTGTTCTACCGGTCAGATGTGAAGGAGTCTGTCTGAGACTCACTCCTGAGTGATTCACTGTCTGAGATGAGGAGGATAAATAAATGTCTTATGATTCTAGATGCCCTGCTTAGATTACCCACCACTGTCACCATTAACTCTGGTTTTCTGGAAGAATCAAAAAAAGGAATAATCTGACTAGTTCCACAGCCCCAAGAGTTGCCTTGAAGTTTGGAATGACCATTTCTGCCCCTGACAGGAGGTTTCCTGTCAGTAAGTTTCGGTGTTGACTCACAAGAGGAGGTGGTAGCACAAGAAAAATCTTTGTTGAACTCAAGTCTGGGTCATTTGGACTGTTTCTCATGGGGCTTCTATACAGTCCTTGAAAGGCTGTGTATGCATGAAAGAAGAAAGCAGGTGTGGTGTGTAGTTTGCTCTGTGAAAGATCCGAGTTTAAGTCACTCTGCTCTGACTCAGTTCCCTGGACTTTGGCACATCCCTCCATCAGCATCTTTTGTGGTGTTAAGATTACTCTACCTACCTACCAACCACAAAAGGATTTTTAATTAGTTGAATAATATATCTGACATACTTTATGATTGAAGTAATTTATAACTGTAATGGAGAATTCTCTATTGGCTGACAGCTTCTCTAATCATTGTACCTGGATTCAAATTGTCATTCCTGTGTTTGCTTGTTGTGTGCCTCAGTTTCCTTATTTATAAATTAGGAGTAATAATAAAACCTATCCTTCTGTGCTGGTGGGAGGTTAATATGTAAATGTTTTCCTGGTACAGAGCAAACACACACACACACAAATACACATACCAATACATACACACACAAAACAAACAAACAAACCCATGCCAAATAGCATGTGTTCATTTACACATTTGTTTTTTAGTTTTGAAAGTTTGTTTAGGGTAAATTTTAAGTGTGTAGAAATAATAGTACAAAGCTATTATCCCAGCAATCAGGGAAATGGGGTGAGGCAGGAGAATTGTATGCTCCAGTACTGCCTGGGCTACATTATGACTACTATACTGTGAAAACAAAGATAAATAAATTGATTAAACAAGAAAAAAGTATAGACTTCCTGTTTCAGATAAGGTTTCCCCTCTTAATGCAGAAGAAATTTCATTTTCTCAATTGTTAAATATAGAGAATGGTTTGGGGCAAAAGCAAAAGTAAATATAACAATTATATTATAGCATTATAGACTTGTGATATTGGTCTTTCCCATGAATCTTGGATCAGTTAAAGGGATGCTCAGTTCTCTTAGGCAAGAATTGAAGGTTTCTCATGTGAGCTAGAGGAGGCATGTGCTCTCCTCTGGCTCTCAGGCCCCTATGAAAGTACCTAGCCTGGCCCTGTATTTTTTAAAGATGAAAGTATAAGATAACCCAGACAGAAATTCAAAACCAATAATAACTCTTCAACCAATGGGAACCTCTACCACATACCAACACGGAAGTTAATTACGATCACTTACATCTTGGCCTGATCTTTGCTGTAATCTATGAGCAGGTCCAATTATAGACACTAGAGTTAGCCTTCTAATTAGTCTTAAAGGTTCAATGATTTGATGCCCATCCTTCAGTGAATCCTCACTTCCTAAGGGAGCTGGACAAGAGAGGCTATTTCAATATGGTTTAACCTTTGGCAACTCTGCACAGCATTTCAAAGCTGGACAAGTGAGAAAAGTAAAACTCTCAAGAAGGCTTTCTGGTCAACCTCTCCAAGGTCAAGGCTAATGAAAATTAGTTTGAAACAAGTTACATTTGCTTCAAGACTTAAATGCCATCCTTTTAAAAGGAGGAATGTTATAAGAAAGGACTACTGAGCATCTTCATTAAGCCATGAGATACAGGACATCCTGCTTTGGCTTCTTATAATTTGTAAGAAAAACAAGAATTAGTCTTTATTTCCACTTGCTAAATCAGAACTGGCTGTCAGGACAGTCTGACGGCAGTAATTTATTAAAGTACCAAGCTGCTTAACTGGTGGTGTGCTGTGAAAAAGCTCACATCTGGCTCTATGAAGGAAAACAAACAAGTAAGCCTCCATTTGTAGCTTTTGCAAATGTCCATGGTATAAACACCTCCATGCCAGTTTCGAGATACTCATGTGACAACATTAAATGTGGAATTGGAAACAGACATGCAACAGAACAAACACAGTTATGTAGTATTTCTACCAGAGACGCAACACACAAAAAAAATCACCTTTTCAGCATAGCTAATTATAAGATGCAGTAAGATTTTAAAATGATGAGTTTTAAATAATTAACTTTTAGACACAATTTGCTTAACTTCCCCTTCATATTGTTTAATCTTTAACAATGACAATACCTGGGAGCAGTCAGGCAGACTTCCTAAAAATTTGACAGACAGCTTTCACAAGGCAGTAAAGGGCCCCAACAGCTACATTCATTTATGGGGAGCTTGGAATCTTTCAGTAGAGAACCAAGCCATGGAGCCCAACAGAACACCAGACATGAAATAAGGGGGTAAGATGTAGCAAGAAACTTGAGTCCGGGCTGGGAACGGCAATCCTCTGAGCTCATGCTGTCTATGTGTTGCCTCCTGGTAGTTGCCCCTCCAGAGGACTTGCGAGTGGCTGGTATCAGCGACAGGTCCATTGAGCTGGAATGGGACGGGCCGATGGCAGTGACGGAATATGTGATCTCTTACCAGCCGACGGCCCTGGGGGGCCTTCAGCTCCAGCAGCGGGTACCTGGAGATTGGAGTGGTGTCACCATCACGGAGCTGGAGCCAGGTCTCACCTACAACATCAGCGTCTATGCTGTCATTAGCAACATCCTCAGCCTTCCCATCACTGCCAAGGTGGCCACTCGTACGTACCATTTCCCCGTCCTGCTTCATTTTTATTTTCTCCTACATGAGATCATGGGCATTCATGAAAGTAGTGTCTTTTCTTAATTCTTTAGGGACGCCTGCAATAGTTTGCTATTTGGGGGGGAGGATAAAGGTTTCAGATGTGAAAACCCATTTAAAAAGGTTCCATTGTGAAACAGGCACTTCTGATTATAAGAGCTTCTAAATTCAGGCAACATCCACGAACTCTAGAACAAACAACATTTTAATTATTCAACACTGATTTGTTATAAGCTAGACTCTACTGGAAGTCCAGTGAAGTATGAGACTTACACAGACCTTTAAATCTAGTTAGGGATTCAAAACTAAGAGCTTTGGAGTACAATATAATAAACAAGGGCTAAATGTTACAGGTGGTTGAGCACTAAGCAGAGTGAGGGGAAAACAACAATAGCAACATTATTTTAGGCTACGGATGATGATATTTATCTCTAATAAAGATGTGATGTCATCTCTTTATGACATTTTACTTTAGCAAAATACCCTAATAGTCACTTTAGGAGCACAAGTTGAGGTTCTAGAAAATAATTTAGAAAACTGTAATGGAGAGAGTAAGAGCAAAGATGTAGACATAATGCAAGCTGAACTGTCTCCATAATTCCAAACTTTTATTATTATTATTATTATTATTGTTATTATTATTTTATTTTCCATTTTTATTTTTATTATTTCTTAATAACAAGAGGGGTCCTCTAGATCCTTATGTTCTGTGTATGCTTAGTTCATCACAGAAAAATATAAGAGATAGCTTACCAAGTATTAACATTGAATCTGCTCAAAATAAGGAAGGAAACACTATTTGTGTTCCTTTTATACTTCTGAACTCTTACATTTTTACAATGAGTCTGTAAAACTACTTTCAACTTTCCACAACTAAGATGAGAAGCTCTGAGGAAAGAGATTTCTGATAGTTGGACAGCAGGCTGCATTCTTCTGCCCCAGATCTAATGCAGAATCTGCGTTGCAGATGCCTGTCTGCCTCATAGAGACAGCAACGAAAAGGGGCTGTGTCTAGCTAGATTCTACAAAGAACATCTGAAGGATGCAGACTGAAAAGCCCAGACTAGCAATAACAAGAGAGAGGAACAAGAAGTAGACCATGGAAACAGGGACCCTCAGAATTCAGAAAGCCCTTGGGGGTCTATAAGGAGAACTTATGACCATATAGGGAAATAAAGTTCTGAGCTCGTTTTATATAGGTCTCAAGTGACAAATGACATTTGGATAACAAATGCCAGGAAAATTCAGAAAAAATGAAAATGTCAAGTTAAAAAGAGTTGGTCCCAAGGTCCTCAAAGAGGTCAAAGACTGAGATTTGAAAGATGTAGAGACAGGGACATGGGCTTAAGAAGTCACCTTGCTCCATTGCCGGGTGTCTAAAGTCTTTGGATAATATTGGACTTCTTGTGAACACTGAGTGTGTTAATCTGCCTATAATTATCTTTGTTTATATCTGACCCTTAAAAAAAAAATCTGGTGCCTGAGAACTAGTTTTAAATATCTGCAGGGATTGTGTGGAGGCAGGTCACCATCTGCCGCCTTTCCCACTGTGTGGGGGATGAGCCAGCCCCTAGAGTGCCTGGCCTGTCTGGGAAGCTGCTCCTCTCTGATCCACACCCATGTCTTGATGTGGTTTCCATCCCTGGTGGCTTTCATTAGGCCAATTCAGAACATCCCCTCAGGCTAGCTCCTAGGTGACAAAGACAAAGGCATGTCAACTCACCTAACATTCCTTCAAGTGGCTTCAGAATCAGCCCTGCCTTCCCACCAGGGAAGCTAATCTACAGGAAAAAAAAAAAAGTTAAAGCTAGAATCTGTCCTTTTCCAGTGGGAATCGCCTGACAAGGAACACTAAGGAGGGAGCAGGCTTCCTAGAGAACTGGGAAAAGTCACACTGTCGTATTCAGGGCTGGTGTCTGGAACTCCATGAGGACAAGCACACTTCCACCTCACTAAACGTGTGTGTGTGTGTGTGTGTGTGTGTGTGTGTTTGGGGGCGGGGAAGGGAGAGAAAAAAAGAGAGAGCTTAAGAGCAAAACAAAACTAGGTGAGCGAGAGAAGAAAGGAGGGACTTCAGAGAAGATGAATTGGGAGCGACACTCTGTATAATCCTGTGCTGCCTTTGTATATGTAAAGTGGCAAATTCAGACCATCCAAGGTGTAGTGGTTGGAAGCTCAGTAATTTCACTGCACCTCAGATACTCAAGAAAAGCATCCAGCTTCATCTTGAAGCTGGTTTATCCCACATCTCCAACCAGCCTCCTCTGGGTCTCCCTTTCCCTGGGTGTAAAACAGAAACATTGATATCAGATACTATCTTGTATCCCAGAAATCCTGCATGGCACGTAAAGGTAGCATTTGAGTCCTCTGAGAAAGGCTTTTTATTGAACGCCAGGACCTACCACGTGAGAGAGGAAAAGAAAACATGATACTTTAAAGTTTTTACCTTTAACATTTTCTATCATGAAATAGAAAGGACAAAACTACTGATTACGTTTGTTAAGTTTTCTCACATGCTCACTCACACTGAGTACCCAGGCAACATGACAGTGCTGGCCCTGCCACTGAGACTCTGTCTGCAGCAGGACTGGGATTGCCCACCACACCTCTCCTCCACCCAGGACACCAAGGGAGGTCACGAGACACAGCACCAGGAAGCGATCTCTGCCTCTGCCAGGGATGGCCATGACATTGCCACCCACATTGCTGTGTTCCAGATCTCCCCACTCCTCAAGGACTACAGTTCAAGACGATCACAGAGACCACCGTGGAGGTGCAGTGGGAGCCCTTCTCTTTCTCCTTCGATGGGTGGGAGATCAGCTTCATTCCAAAGGTAACACTTAACTGTGAACTCTCTTAAACAAGCCCGATTTGGTATATTTCAATCCTCAGCTTAGAGTTAGGGGTAGCAAGGGAAGGTACTATCCCATGAAAGTGCCAAAGCTACCAAAGACACAAGACGTGTTGTGAGTGTCTAGGCTATAGGATACTGTTCTCACACAGACCAGAGGACTATCTAAGACATACAACCTGAGCTCAGCTCTCAACCTTGGATGATGGGACATATAGGAAGCAGTGCCAACATCTAACTACCTACTGAGAGGGTTTGGAGGGGCTGTGTTTATAGTGAGCCTGAAAAGCAAACTTCAGAAAGTTGAATCCTCAGCACAAAAGAACAGCCAAAGGAACCAGTCACACGGTCCACAGATCAGTGTAAAAAAAAGTTAGCTTATGGGCTTCAGTCTCTGAAGGTCAGAGATGTAAAACATAATCTTGGTTTTTCTGAATTAGTCAAAAATGAATTTCTACTCCATTAAGCAAGAATTTCATTAAACAAACTCATTATTATAACTTGTGAGTTAAGGGTATCCTAAGAGTCCCCTCTGGTCTTTAGAGCAGTGTTTTATTTGATGAGTCCCAGAACTGTCTGCAAGTCACCAGAGCTGTTCCGGTTTCCAGCCTGGTTGGCTCTGTTCACATTCCCTCTAAGTATCACTCATGGATCCGGAGTTCAGCACACTCTGCCCCTCTGTCTTCATCCTTCACCATCAGAAAGCATTTTTTGAGCCATTCATCAGACTTAACGACAACTGACACATTTTTGGCTAACAAGCCAGTGGTTTTTACTGTTCTTCTACTCCAAAATTCCTGCAGCCATGAATGTTGTAGCTACAAAAGACTTTCAAGTAACTGGAATATGAGCCTTCATTTTACATTTAGTTTTGTTTAGTCTGTGGAGACCAAGACTCAGAGATCTTAAGTGACATCATCTGCCAGGTTTAAGACAAAAACCCCAAGTCTCAGGCTCTATTCCAGAGCTTTCACACTCCCGTGTGAATATAGTCATGTCACAGCAAGCTAAATACACCTAAACAGATGTTCTGTACAAATCTGTTAGGATATGTTTTATATGAGTTAAATGGCCAATAAAGAATTGCAGGCAACTGGTTTTCTAACAAGGCAGGAAGAATCATGTCATCCTGCTGCTCAGGCAGGAAAAAAAAAATCAAGTTTTCCTGCTCTACATATAATATATCATATAATATATAAAATTTTGACTGAGAGACAAGCCAGTCAGGGCAAGTCAAGATCAAATACACAATACATGGCTGCATGGAATAGATGCCATAATGTATAGGTTGAAGCAATGGGAAAGGAACATTTATCACATTGATTTATAAGAGCATGCCTATAAGTTATATATGGAGCTCCCCAGTGGCATAAAGACCAAAGAACACATACAAATAGCAGGATTACAAGAGGACCCACTGTCTTCACTATTTCCAAAGTATAAGCAGGGAGATGGGTAGATGGTAATTGGAAGAATGGACGTAGGTAGATAGGTAAGTAGGTAGGTACGTATGTACATGGGCACATACATACAGAGAGGGAGAGAGAGATGGCAGATTAATGTTGACAATAAATCTTGAACCCAACATCATCAAATTGCTTTTTCACATTTCCTTTTCCATACATTCATCTCCTTTCTCCCTCTCCCTCCTATTTCTATTTCATTCTTGGCTTCTTTTCTTTTTCTTTATACCTCATGTTATGAATGAAGGGAAAACATGGCAGTGACAGATTGGCACCTAGGTAGCACCATAAGAAAGAAAGTGGAATGAAACAACAATTCTGGGTTTTAAAACAAATCTGGTAATGTCTTAGATTCAAATATTACACACACACACACACACACACACATACATACATATATATATATACATATACTTACATGTATATATACACATACAAACAAGTATTATTAACAGCTAAGGGCATAATCATCACAATAGGTGCCAAAAAAATTGATAACATTGATCATAACCTTAGAACATTAATTCTTTGACAAGAGTCAATCTGCATCACTGAATGATTAGATTTTATTGGCAAACTTAGAAAATCCTGGCTAAACCAATGAAATGTTCTTGAAAATTGGTTCTTATTGAGCCTGTTGGGCATGTTCCTGGCCCCAAGCACTCCGCTGATAGTTCATGGGGGAGCAGATGAAGTCTGTCTTTTAATTTTCAGTCTGCACAATCAGCATCCTGCCCCTGTATCTTTCTCTCACCATATTTCTTTCCCAGTGACCCCTATGATTTCTCTTGTTCCACCCCACTCTCCAGAACAATGAAGGAGGGGTGATTGCTCAGCTGCCCAGCGATGTTACATCCTTTAACCAGACAGGACTGAAACCTGGGGAAGAGTACATTGTGAATGTTGTAGCTCTAAAAGAACAAGCCCGGAGCCCTCCTACCTCTGCCAGCGTCTCCACTGGTAAGTACCTCTAATTCTTACATAGCTGCACAGAGAACTGCCAGGCATGGATGGGTGAAAAGAATTCTATGATTCCTCAGAAAGCTGAAATGATATAGGGACTTGGCAACTGACACACTCTGTCAGATCCTAGCAGAACACAGTCCTTATTGCTCACCCTTGCAAACATACAAACCCGAGAAAGTGTTCCATGGAGAAAATTCTCTATTAATAGTTCCAGTATGTTTCTACTAATCTCACTCATGAAGCCTCATACACTGACCTCTGATTGCTATAAACCTTGAAACCAGTGAGATCCAACCCATTCTTCACTACTATAAAGCTTAGAGAAATTCAACCAAGCTTTCCCAACCCTCAATCTGGTTTATAACACCTTCTCCACTGAATTGGTATGAGGATTAAATTGGATACAGTACACAACACAATTAGCACTATACTGACGCATGTTCAATACTTGGAATACACAAAAAAGGTGCAAGAAGTAGAAGCAGTAGGGAAGACTACTTGAAACCAGTAGGCAGAGTTGAGGCACTGAGCGAAGTGATGGCCCAAGCTGATTATCCCTTTGGTGTCCACAGTTTCTCTCATTCAGGATCATTGTATTTTCAAGATCAATTCATTAATCTTGTCATATTTTGCCTTATTGTCCTCTTAGCTGACAAAGGATGTTCAGCTTCGGTGCTGTAACTTAGCAACTGTGATACATATCTGTGTGACTCCTGAGAGTGACTCAGAAGTGATAAGTAGCATCTAGTACTAGGCTTTTTGACTCTCATTTACTGATAGAGAAGGTTAGATGTAGAGCTTATGCAAGTTTCCCTGTTAGCAACAAAAACAAAAGTAGATGAGTATTAACACAGTTTTCTTTTTCATGAACAGAATTGACATGCTAGAAAGCCAATCTTAGGTTGAGAAGAAAATGTTGGCTCAGGTAGAATGGGGAACCACAGCACTATTCTATAAAGCAATGTGTGTAGTTTAACTGTTTAAACTTAGATTTCGTCTAGAAAACGATGAGTCTTTTTTTTTTTTTTTTGTAGCCATTGTGGCATTAGCTTATGTTGCATTGCTGCAACAGGGTTCCAGAGCCAAGTCTCAAAGTAGCATCAGGAGGAGATCTGCACCTTTAATAATTCTTCTCACATATTGTCAGTCAGGGAAGTTCTGTTTTGATCTCTTTTCTATTTTGTTCATCCATTTTACATTTTCTTTCTTAAAACAATGTTTCACTATGGGGAGGAGGCTCAAGAAAGTGCTGTTATAATAAAGTGGACTTCAGAAGAAACCCCAGGGAAGCAAAACCGTGATGATTTGGAGGAGTCTCCAGAGTGCCAAAGGCACAAATCTGTTCCCCAAGGTTATGCTGGATTCTGAAGACTAGACATTTGCTAACAGGATAGATGATTCACTTTTGACATGGAGTGTCTCTAGGCCATTCTTATGCCTGACATAAAAAAAAAAAAAAAGCATTAGCAGGTAAAAGGCTGAAAAGGAAAGATGCCTCAGAAAAGGAGAGAGAACATTCCAGTTGAGTAGCTTGCTTCCCCAGTATTGAGGCCACTTAAGCAATCCAACTCTGTCTCAGTTTTATATCCATATGAATTTTTAAAATAAAACTTCAAGTACTTTTTAAGAGTTCCTTAAAATTAAAATTAAAAGCTCCAGATTTAGAAAACCATGGGAAAGCTAAGCAGCTTTCAATTAAGAAACGAAGTCCTACTTAATGGCTTTGCATGATGTACAAAATTACAAGAAAAATGTAAAAAAAGAAGAGAAAGAAGAAAAAAAGCACATGCATTCTATTTTTTGAAAGGACTTGTATTTGTTTAGAAATTAGTGCTGAGATTAAAAATCAAGGTTTCTACAGCCTTGCTTAGAGCAGGGAATTAAGACCAGTTGACCAAAGAAGAGTGGTATCCAAGATGCAGCAGGAAAGAAGGCTGGCTCCCATGCCTGTCTGCTGCTGATTTTTTCCTTCTGCTAAGGTCTGACCTACACCAACCCCCTCCTGTGAAGCTCTGAGTCCTCATCTGCACTCAGACTGGCTTTTTCCAGGCAGGCCATTTTATGAATGCAAATACAAGACCTCCTGCAGCGAACGCCCTCTGTGCTACATAATCACATTCTAATATGGCCAATCCATTATGATTAGGGTTTTTGAATCCAAAGAGTTGAAGGACAAAAGCTTTATGTGATTATCTGATTTTCCCTGATGCCTTTTTTCTTCCTCCCTCAAAAAGCTCCAGTTTAAAAAGAAAAAATATTCTCCCATCACTTTCCCAAGGATGAAGAGGCTCACCCATTCCTTTCGTTCACTCAGTACTCTTAAGTATCTACAGTGTTTCAGACATTTAACTTAAGCCATAGATAGAAGGGCATCTAGCCACCCTGTGACTAAATTAAGTGAAATAGCAAAGGTCTGAGTCACCTAAAGTCGCAGTGTGTGGGGGGAAATAGATGTTTTCTGTTTAAATGCATGTCTACCTCAAGTATGATAAATAGAGCCAAGCCAGGCAGCAGCAACATGATCTAGTGATTTTCACTGTAGCTGGTACTAGACCAAAACCCCCAAGCTGTTCACTAGGAAACAGCAATGGTCTGAGAGTCAGGCATCTAGAGACTGGCTCACATTTGAAAAGTTGAGGAACTAACTCGAGGTTAGCCTGCAGTAGTCCTGGTGGAGACACCCATGCTGGAGACAAGAGTTGAAAGTGGCCCAGTGTGTACGAGTTTAAAAACAAATCTTAGCCAAAGATTCCAGAGGAATCTATGGAAAGTTACTTAAACTAACTGAAGCAAAAGAAGATTTATTGGAAGGACATAAATTGTTTCCTAGAAACCCAGGGCCAAATATATATATACCTGAGACTCATAAAAGATTTGAACCATAAAATGGAATATCAGAAATTGAGTTACTCTCTGTATCATTCCATAAGTACACATGCTCACTCATTTCTGTTTGTCTGTATAGCTATACCTACCTCCTACCCTTCCTCTCCCTGTTCTCCCTCCTCCCCTTCCTCTCCCTGCTCTCCCTCCTCCCCTTTCTCCCCCTGCTCTCCCTCCTCCCCCTCCTCCCCTTTCTCTCCCTGCTCTCCCTCCTCCCCCTCCTCCCCTTTCTCTCCCTGCTCTCCCTCCTCCCCTTCCTCGCCTTCCTTTCCCTCCTCTCCCTCCTTTCCTCTTCAGTTCTCTGGTCCTCACCCCACATCTAGTGCTACCTATTTCTTTGTAAGTATGGTAGTGAATCTCCACACCAGTCCTGGCTCTACACAGGCTAACCTCTAGAGACAATTTCTAGCACCAGAGAGCCTGGGAAACCCTTTGTGTTGTGTGTCTTCAGGCTCAGAAATATGCAGACACTTGTGGAAGAAGGAAGGAAGGAAGGAAGGAAGGAAGGAAGGAAGGAAGGAAGGAAGGAAGGAAGGAGGGAGGGAGGGAGGGAGGGAGGGAGGGAGGGAGGGAGGGAGAGAGGGAGGGAGGGAGAGAGGGAGGGAGGGAGGGAAAGAAGGAGGGAGGGGAGAGGGAGAGGAAGGAGAAGAGGGGAGGAGGGAGGAAGGAAGGGAGGGAGGGAGGGAGGGAGAGAGAGGGAGGGGGTTAAAAAACAATTCCAGAGTTGGAGCCCTTTGAATTCAGATGAGCACATTTTCCTGACTGGCATATTTCATGTCCACACATGCAAATGCCAGTCTGGTTGTCCAAGCCAAATAAAGCTAGATAGGAATAACTTCTGAATTCTCATAATGAGACTTTGGCAACCATGTCTGGGTCCCATTTGTCTCTCTTATCTCACAGAGCTTTCATTTGGGGCCAGTGAAGGTAAGATCTGGGCACCAGGCACAGGCCAGAAGTCTCTTCTCTACTCCTGTGCCACTACTTCTGAAATAGGTCAGAGTCACCCAAGCTAGTAAGTGTCCTTTCCCTGCCCAGACTGAAACACCAGCACCTGAAACATATAGTCAATGAGTGGAGAAAGAGCCCAAGTTCCAGGAGAACTGAGTGTTAGTGTCCATGGTATCAACAAATGTGTGCTGTAGGAAGAGACTTCCTCTTTTGTATCTCATATGTCCCATCTATACAGTAGACGAGGAAACCCATCCCACTGAGCAAGCTAGTGCAAGAAGGAAAGAGGTAAACAGATGCCAAAAAAGGCTTACTCCTGAATCAACATCCTGTTCTGTTTCCCATGCAGTCATCGATGGACCCACGCAGATCCTGGTTCGAGATGTCTCTGATACTGTGGCTTTTGTGGAATGGACCCCACCTCGAGCCAAAGTTGATTTCATTCTCTTAAAATATGGCTTGGTGGGTGGAGAAGGCGGGAAAACTACCTTCCGGCTACAGCCCCCCCTCAGCCAGTACTCAGTGCAAGCCCTTAGACCTGGCTCCCTCTACGAGGTGTCCATCAGCGCAGTCCGGGGAACCAATGAAAGTGATGCCTCAAGCACCCAATTTACAACAGGTGAGACTGGGGTGGGGAAAAGGACCGGGGCTGGGCGATGACAGGACAATGTTATTGCAACCAGAGAACATAAAAACAAGACAAGACAAAACAAAACAAAACAAAAAAACAGGTTGCTGAGCAACCTGTTAGCAGAGGCTACTAAAAGAAAGTTGGAGGTTAGGAGGCTCCTGCTGGTATTGCTATTCCAGCATTAACAAAAGAAAAAGAGTACTATCAAGTCGGGAGAGCTGGATTCTCATTCTAACTGTGCTGCCCAGATCTGTGACTTAATGTAACTTCCTTCCTTCCATGAGTCTCTGATTTCTCATTTCTGAAGTGAAAAGTTTGTCCAGAAGATATATGAGCATCCATATTGTTGGTCTAAATGACAAGTCCATGAGAATTCAAAAAGGTGTCTGTTTCTCGAGACACTGCATTGCCATTTACAGGAAGCTGTCGAGATTCTCTAAGCTTGAAGTGGTTGTTTCACTATGGTGAACACTCTTCAGTCTTGTGCAAAGCTTAACTTGCAGAGTCATCAGCAAACTTTCCAGAGGTCCCTGAGTCAATCTGCCATTTGAAACCTCTAGCAATATGGCCAATTGGTAAAAGACAAGCTATAGACATAGTCATTAATAACAGGAAGATGAGTTAAACCCATTATAGTTCTTTTCACTCTTGCAGTGATGCCCTAAGAAAGCTTCATAAAGAGCTTCCTTCAAGAGCTTTATCAGCAATCAGAAAAGCCAGGATGACTAACTTTCTCATTCAGAGTGCAGAAGCCTGACCAGCCAGTGGCTAAGAATGATAGACCACCCCTCAAGGAAGCAAGGTCCTGTGATGAGGTTAGAAACTTGAGTTCCTATGAATCTAGAATGTTGGCCTCGTCCTCTCTTTCTATGAGAGGTTACATGTCAAAGAATGTTTTTTGCCAGTTCCAAGTTGCTCCAAGGATCAAAGAAAACTGATTCCCATCTAGAAGATCTAAAAACCATTGTCTTCTGAAGAAACACTAACCTACATGTCCGACCTTGCATTGTAGTAGCTTGAGATTCTGCTACAAGATGGCGTGAGTCAAAAGCTCCAAGAATATGCAATAACCAGCTCACCTTCTTTATCTAGATTTTGAATCATTGATAAGTAAAGCAAAATAGTAAGATATATACACCATCAAAATCGGAGTGCCATTGTAACAGAGAAATGTTGCAGATGGACAGATTTGTAAACTGAATGACTGGGGAAGACATGGACTAGTCTGCCCATGGGAAGTCCTGGAGGACTACTGAGGTTAGGACTCAGGAACAGGCTGAGATTGGAGCCCTACATCAGCAGTCCCATGAGAGAAGGGAATAGACTCGCAGGGCACAGGCTTTGCTGCCCAACTCACCACTCAAGCAATCCCCATCTTTCCCAGTAAAAGAGAGCAGCCAAGAGTCTTATGATGAGTATGGACACTGTGTTGTATTCTGTAGCTGCCTGCAGCTACTATGAACTGGGTTGCTGGAACAGAAGCTGAGGGATAGATGGGGAAGGGACAAAAAGAACGAGGCCAGGACGATTCTTTACCGATCAAGGCCCCAACTTTAATGGCGGTCAGACCTTTTAACAATTTGGGCAAGCCCCTAGCCCCAGACTCTGGGTTGAGTTCCAGCGAAGTCGTCTGGCTTTGCCTGGTGGTCCTTGGCTCGACTGCTCAGGCAGCTGGGTGGGTCACCTGCTTAATTCAGGAATTCATAGACCTGGAGGAACAAAAAACTTAACCTTCACTCTGAGCTTTTCTACCCTAGGATAAAAATTCCTGCTGTAACCTACTTCCCTATTATGCCCTAACGTCAGATTCCTGCCCAAAGCCAGGAATTGTCCTTGGGCTAATGTCAAGTTCCTACCATGTGGCATGACACCCCAATATGGCTCTATACAACACTGGTGAGCTTTCCCCCTAAAAACAAATGAAGACTGTGGCAAGCATCAGGAGGCAGGCAGAGTCTGCCAGATGCTCTTTAAGTTCTTCTCGAAATCCCTGGTACCAGACTCCAGTGCCTTGCCTGGAGTGTAGCCAATAGACTGTTTCAGTGAACACATCTTGAGATCCCCCAAAGACTTGAGTGTGCTTCTTAGAAAAATTATTCTCATTTCTCTTCCTCTCTCCCCAGTTAGGCAAAAATGTTTACATAATAGCATGAGGAAGTACAGTCCTGTAAGATCCATTCTTGGTCCTGGTCAACCTCCAGTGTATGTGCGCGTGCATGTGCAAGCACATACACTGCTATCTGCTGTGGGCCACATGTTCTGCATTCTTCTCTTAATTTCAAGATAGCTTGTATTTGAAAGTGGCTCCTTTGTGCTCTGCTCTGATAACGAGTTTGAAGAGGCAAGAAAAGAGAAGGGAGCTCTCAAGCAGCATGGGCAAACGTGAATTCTTGATGTTCAGGTCGGCAAGATGGAACTGCACTGGCTGGTAGCCCAGGAAAATTCCAATCAAGACAATTGCTTCCCACCTCCTTCAAGAGAGCTCCTCCTGAGTCTCAGTTCACTTTGGCAAGATTCTCAGTTTCAGGGTGCCTAGTGGATTGGTACCTGTTAGGTGGCTGCTTTTCCATGCAATTTTTAGCCTGTGCCTCAGACACATGCCTGCTCCCTTAGTCTCCCTTAGGAAAGAGGGAAGTAGAGGCAGGAAGAAACAAATAGCTCTGCAGACAGATTCTCCAAGTCCAGAGTTGGCAGATGCCAGCGAAATGATGAAAGGTTGTGCAGACCCTCACAGGTAGGGCCCTCAGTCATTTCAGAATTCTGCTTAAATTCAAATTAAGCAAAGTGTTTTTCCAGGTGATGGCTTCAATACTAGAAGTGTGCTAATTGCACAGGCAATTAAAACTGAGATTTGCTTTCTGCATGGTGAGTAGGATCTTAGTGTGGGTCTTAGAGCTGCTCTGCAAAGAAGAACCTGGTGCAAGCACATAGTAGGAAGCCTAGAGTCCCTTCCCACTTCTGTAGCCTCATGGAGACTCTGGGGTCAATTTCCCCATCATGGAGGACTTCACTCTGAGCAGAGTTCTCAAAGGATGTAGGCATCTATGCCTTTGACCTGAATAACCCACACCTGTGCCTAGCACTTCTTATGGATTGAAAAGATGCTAAAGCTCTGTCCCTCTGTTTGCTTAGAAACAGGGTCTTTGCAGAGGAGCAGATAGAGGTAAAGTCTTTGGGATTGGCTCTAATTCAACAACCTTGTCATTATCAGATGGGGAAACCAGGACAGAGACATGCATGCACACAGGACATGCCATATGAAGATAGAGGCAGAAACTGGACAGGGGATACCCAAGATGACTAGAGAATCACGAAATGCTAAGAGACATGTCACAGACTCCCTCACAGCTCTCAGGAAACAACCACTATGCCATATACTATGTGCATTTCAAGCTTCTAGGCATTTCTTTCCTATGCAGACCCCAGCTTGGGCTGAGTTGTGTGACAACCCCAGGTAACAAATACAATCATCCAAAGCAGTGTTTTGTTTCCCCTCCCCCTCTCCTCGCTGATGACTCCATTCTGGGATTCTCCAACAAGTTCTTCACAAGTTCAACCAGGAAGCCCTTGACCCCTCAGCTAAGCTGCTGGTTGTGGACAGCAGAGAGACATCTTGTTTCTGCAAGGCTGGCTGCCTTTGTCACAGCTATTCTGTTCCCTATGTCACCTCACCTCAGGCAATCTCAAAGCCCACAACTGACATTTTTAATACGCCATTTCTAAAGGCTTGGAGGGAACAATTGAGGTTGAGAAGTGGATGGGACATATTGTTGTTCACCATGTACCCCTTGAACATCCTCTGGGGCCATAAGCACTGTCCTAGGCATGGAAGTTATAAACAGAGGAGAGTCCATTTCACAGAAATGGCCTCCAAGGCGAGGAGAACTGGGTGGTTAAGGGAAAGCAGAATGAGAGATCACTTCAATCATGATTTCTGAGATAGGGAGGAAAATGGATAAGACAGAAGGAAAGCTCCCCTGGAGTGAGTCTACCCTTCTAAGAAAGTGGCATTCCAGCTAAGAACTGTAAGACCTAAGTCACATAAGAGCTAGAGAACATTTCAGGCAAACACAGCAGCTGGTCCAAAAGCTCTGGAGTACAAATAAGCTTGATGTGTCTCAAGAACGACAGAATATGTGTTAGTAAGGTCTACCCACTCAGTGCCCAGTTAGACCACCACTGTTGCAATTAAAGAGTGTGGAGCAATGGAAAGTTTTAAACAGAGGGGAAAAAATCTGATCTAATGAATAGTCTCAAGACTAGATAAACAGGCTAGTACCAGAGTCCCCAGACACAAGTCCCTGCAGAAAGGCTCCACTGGCCATCTGTCTTTGCTGGCGTGTTTCAGAGACCTGCTCAGTCGTCCCCCCCCCCCCCCCGCCCCCACGGATGTCCTCCAGCTGTTCTTTCTAGACCCACGGATCTCAACTCTGCCCAGTTCTGATACTCACTGCCCAAGCCCTCATTCTAGGAATGAGCACTTCTATAAGTACTGAGATCAGAACAGCTGTTCATTTCAGATAAAACACTATCCCCTCCTGTAGAGTTCAGGGCAAATAGCCATTAGATTACAATCTATGTCCTTATAAAAAGAAGAAATCTCTAAGATAACATTTTCTACGTAAACTATAGGTCTCCACCTTAACCCTGATTAATTGTCTTTACCTCTGCAATGGTTAATATGCATCAACCTGACAGAGTTGAGAACCACCTAGGAGATACACTTCTGGGCATATGTATGAAGTTTTTAGAGAAGGTTAGCTGAGTGGATAGTAGGTTAGCTGAGGCACTACCCACTCCTAATGGGAGGAATAAATTCTGTGGGCTGATATTCTGGATTGCATGAGAAGGAGAAAGTGAGTTTAGCATTAGCACTTATCCTTCATCTTTCTCTACTTTCTGGTTGTGGATGGATACAAAGTGATCAGCTGCCTCTTTCTCTGTACTTTGAAAGGTGAGCTAACAAAGAAAAGTTACTAACATTCTCCCCTTCAGTTCAGGCCACAGAATCTTTGCCCTGTATCTTTCTCCTTGTATATCTTTTTATCTCACATATGTCTGCCCCCATGTTCTCTGTCCCTCTAACTCCTAGAGAAACAATGTACACTACATCAAGAATGAATAGTATCCTGTATGATAACACAGGTTGAATGAAGATCAGTTTCTCAGAAAAATAAGCCGCAAAGACATCCATCTGCTCAAGATCTCCCACACCCACACTCAGTTGACATCACACAACAGAAGCTTCTGTGTTCGTATCAATTCACAGCAGTCTCCTCTTCCACAGGAACACACGGGGGTGGGCTACTTGCCTGGCATTGGCAGATTACCACAGTCTACTTAGAACAAATAACTGGACCATCCCAATGTTAAATTCACATCCCAATGGCTGGAACGATTTTGGACTTTTTAAGTGACACATTTTCAAGACAATACTTTCTTACACTGCATATTCTTACATTGCTCCTCCTCAAAGAAGCCTGTGCAGGTGGGCAGTCCTGGGGAAGAGAAGTATCTCCCAAAGATGATAGGAGGAAATGCCAATAGTCATTCAGGTTCTTACAAGCTGAAGAGCACACATTCAGGTGCCAGGAAAGTCATTAGCGATAACAGTAAGCCATCCATCCAGGCTTGGACTCCTGCATTTGTATCTGATGTCATGCTGTGCGTTTCACATGCACATCTTATCTCTGGATGATGTGCATTGTCTTTTCCTTTCCCAAAGATGCCCATTCAATTCTAAAACCTTAAAAGAATTGTCTGTGGTGCCATTATTTTAGGTGTCAAAAGTGTTTCACACTGAGGCCTGACACACTGTAACACACCCACCATTCATTCACCTTGTAAATTTCCAACTTGCATGCTGCTCAGTTGTATCAGTGCCAAGAAAGCCCACAGGAAGGTAGCTTAAAATCAGCAATCTCTATTCCATTTTAACCTCCTGGGATTGTTCCTTGTTTTCTCCTACTCGATTATCTTTTTCCTTGCTTTTAAACTTCTGATATTAGTCAGATCCTTTTCAAGTTTCTAGAATTCTACTTGAATTTTCAGATGATAGAGAGGAAACATAAAATTCATTGACATCCAACTCCAAATCAAGTGACCCACCCAAGGAATTATCATGGTAGAACAAAAAGGGGAAGCCACACCTTCAAACTTCATCCAGATGAGAGGCCAAGGATCAGGAGGTGTGGGCTCTCACTGCAAAGATTATTAGCATTCAAGATGCACCCCAAATATGCGCAATTACATACAATGTTGGTGATATCTGTTTATTTTTAGAGATTGATGCTCCCAAGAATTTGCGAGTGGGTTCCCGCACAGCAACTAGCCTTGACCTTGAATGGGATAACAGCGAGGCAGAAGCTCAGGAGTACAAGGTTGTGTATAGCACCCTAGCTGGTGAGCAGTACCATGAAGCGCTGGTACCCAAGGGCATTGGCCCAACTACCAAGACTACCCTCACAGGTGAGTAAGACTTGTCTTTTTGGATGGTTCTCAAATCTGTATCCTTACCGCTCTCTCCTCAACTTATTTATTTCAAACTATTCCACCAACAAATCCTACTGATTTAATATATTAAGTAGCTAATAAACACATCACCAACTTTAGAGTGTACAGCTATCAATCATTCCAAACAACTGTCATCTCTTAACCATGGCAATAATCCTCTACATTCTTTAGCTCAACCTAATCCACTCTTTATTCTAGCAACATTGAATAATTTCCCAAAGTACATTTTTATTATCCATTATATTATGTACACATTCTAGACATCTAGCAGTGCCTTTGGGATGAACAGTTCCCCCAAGCCTGGCCTGTTTTTCTTTACTTCCCCTAGTCGACCTCATTTTTATGGCCTGATGATCTCTATGCTCCTGGCCCACAGATTCTCTTCCTTCATTTCCTCAAACACACTGTGCCTCCTCACCCAGGGCATTCTCACTGTATAGTTCATGCCAGATTCCCTTTCACTACCTAAATTTACATGTTACTCAATGAGGAACAAGGTCAAACAGACCTGCACTCAAACAATCCCTTCTCTGCACTGTTCCTATACATATAGGCTATATTATTTGATCTTGACCCTACACCTAAAGCTCTATAAAAGTCAGTACACGTTTGTTTTGTTCATTGTTGAATTCAGGGTTTAGCAAAATGCCAAACACATACTGGATCCCAAATCAGCACTTTTTAAATAAATGAACGACTAAGTTAATGGATAAAACTGCAAAAAACTTACAGTGGGAGCATGGTCATGCCTTCTGTATCCTATAAAGAGTTTGAGCTACGCTAGAGGAGAACAAGGAATCACTGAGGGATTTTATGCATTATGTATTTACCTACTTGCTTTCTGAGACAAGGTCTTACTGTGTAACCTAGGCTGGCCTCCATCTTATGATCCTCCTGCCTCAGCTTCCTAAGCGATAAACTCTATAGTAGCAGCATAATGCTGGATAAGGGATTTTAAGCAAAGCAGTGCAATAATTAATACGTACAGACAAGGGTTAGGGCTGACACAGACGGGCCAGGAGTCTGTTGGTGATGCCAGAGAAGAAAGGATGGTGCATGGACAGAGATAGTATCCTAGGTCAACACAGTGCCTGACGGGAGTTGGGGAGGTGGTGGCAGATCTTGGGGGAGATGGAACGCAGTCATGGCTCCCCCTGATCCCATGGGATACCTATCCAAGAAAATATACCTGCTAGACCTCACCAAAAGGTGGGTGCTTGAGGAATGCCGTGTGACTTTCACATGAGAGATGAACGGCACTAAATGCTGTGGGGCGGAGGCTGCCCTTGAGCCCATAGACTTTATTTAACTTGTGTCTTGGCTTGCAAAAGCATGTGCCGTCCTTCAAGTCCAGGGACTGGGCAGGAATGAGAATAGTAAACAAATGCACATGATCGAAGCTGTTTCCTTCTGAGCTGAAATCCCAGCCTCCTTGCCAAAGGAAGCTACTTAAGTAAACATTCAAGAACGCCTTTTCCAAACAGATACACAGCTGGAAACCCTGCAAGGAGATGGGAAATACGCTGATGAAGCAGATGAACAGGAGGGAATTGGGCATGGAAGGGACAGCAAGCCTTGCAGAGAGCCAGCAACGCTGATTTAAAAAAAAAAAATTCCCCGCAACAAAAAACTGACGGTACAGGGGGAAATAGTACTCCTCTGCCTACACCTACAGGCTGATTTGGCTAGGAACAGTTTTTTACAAGAAAGGTGGCTTGTTGCTTGGATAGAAGCTACACTGTAAAATCACAGAAAACCAATCACAGCCTAGTTACTATTCCCCAGACTTTGTGTTCACTGATACGTGTCTTACACCACATGTCTGTAGCTGTGAGCACCCCCATTGTATGGATGAGAAAGCTGAGGCTCAGAGCCTCTGGAAACTTGCACAAGGTTACAACGCTAGCAAGGGATGTGGTGACTCAGAGCAGCTTCTGAGTCCCCATGAAGATGCTTTTCTTCCCTTGCTGCTGCCCCTAATATATATATTATAATATATACTTATATATATGTATATAATATAATATTATATAATATAATAATATATATTACATATATGTAATACATGCACGAGTGTATGCATGCGTGTGTGTGTGTGTGTGTGTGTGTGTGTGTGTGTATGTGTGTGTGTATGTGTATGTGTGTGTGTCTATGTATGTGTGTACAATATGTACCTCTCATAATTGTCCTAGGAAGTTCACTGCTGGGGAGATTAATAAATGCAAACCACTACATAATTTAAGGGGGGTTGATAGGTGGATAAGAAAGCCAAGTATAATATGCTCCTTTGTTGAGCCTAATTCCAAGGATCACTGCTCTCTCACTGCAGTCTCTGGGGAAAGAAAGGACCAGGAAGGAGAGAAGGGAAAATGGAGAAATGATTGGTCCCAGTTCTATATAACTGTATGTCACTCATTGCCCTACTTGGACTCTGAAGAGGAAGCTTTCTTGGCTTCTGTATCCTGTGTGGGCCTCTTCCAGAAACCTCTAATTTGACTTGGACTTAGACTCATCACTTTCCATGTGCCTGGGCCAGCTGACCCCCTTTCCAACCCTCTATTTCTTCATTTGTAAGTGACAGTGATCCCCTAAGAGAGCTATGGTGAGACTCATATATTTTTCCTCATTTTAAATAGTAAAATATAACAAAAATAGAATAAGATAAAACAAAAACTATTACGCCAGAATTGAACAAGACAAACAGAGGAAAAGAACCCAAGAGAAGGCACAAGAGAACCCCCTTATCACATACTCAGGAACCCTATAAAAACACTAACTGGAAGCCATAATATATATGCAGAGACCTAGGACAGACGCGTGCAGGCCTGTGCATGCTGCTTCGGTCTCTGGGAGTTCATATGAGCTTTGAGCAGGCTGACTTAGAGGGCCTTGTTTTCTCGGTATCCTCCATCCCCTCCGGCTCTTACAGAGTCATATATTTAATGAGTTCGACGTATTGCTGCTAACAGGAGGCTGTACATACATGATGATACTGGAGGTCAAAGTGGAGACAGAGGTCTGTTAGCTGGCGGCTGATTTAGGATGACCTCTTTTGATCAGCATGATACCCCAAGTGAATATGGTTACCAGCAGCAGAGATGTCCCTGGGGACATGTAGAAGCCTTTTCCACCCGACTCATTGAGTCACAGCCTCAGGAAGTGTGTGGACACATGGACACACACACACATTGACAGAAAGAAAGCATTTGTTTAGAGCTCAGCTTTTGCTGTCCTCACTCAGATTGGAGGCAGACAGCTTCATGGCTTTGCTCTTTGACACCGGTTCTTACATTTGCTGTGCTTCGGTTCCCTGCTGTCTACCACAGAGCTGTCAAGAGGGTTAAAGAAAACCATATGTGCCATTGTGTGAGTACTGAAGTTGGAGCCCATCAGCCATCGGATTTTCACTGTTTGCTCTCTACCAAGTTCAGTCCTCGCCCCACTGCTGCCTGCTCCTTCCCTGGCACGCTGTTAGACCCCCTTGATCTTCACAGGTGCTGGCTACAATTAGAGGCAGCAGTACCTGGACTTACAGGAAGTTCTTGTCTCTGAGGCCACCCTTCTTGGCTCTAGGGTTCTTCATTATTTAAAAGGCTCACAGCAAGCACATACCTACCAGTCCCCTTCCACAGCTTTGTCCTTTACGACACCAAACCTAGGCTCAGGTCTAGAATCCCAGATATTCCCTCATTATTCTATGTAAGGCAATGGCCAGAGAATTCCTTCTGGGGCAAAACTTTGTTTCTAAACAATAGACTCTGCATCTACAGTGGTTTGTTTCTGCTTTTCCTTGCTTGGGTGACTTCTGTATCTTACATATTAAGATTTCTTTTAGCTCAACCTCTGAGTTCTGTACATCCTCCCCAACCTTCTCTCTTCCTCCTGGATACCTGTGGATACCTGTGACCAGGAGACCAAGTGGAAGGAGCTGGTGCTCATGGTTCCTCATGAGTGCTTCCTAGCCAGCCACTGCTCAATACTCATAGTCTGATCTGTAGTCAGCAAGCTGATAATCAGAGCATCAATCAATAAGGGAAATGTAGAGCCTATAGACACTGTGCCATAATGTAAACTGTCAAAAAGTAAAGTTACAGCCAGCCACACATACACAGGTAAGTGCACATAACTGTATCCACACTCACTTCAAGCAATACTCACACATACTTATATGCATACATATGCACTTATACAGTCACACATTCCTACTCTTGTGTGCAATAACACTCACTCATATATATACATACAAACTCATACACTTACACGCAAATACATGTCTATGCATTGTCATACCATATGCACTCATATACTTTCATATACACAAATACAACTACATAGACCCACATATATACTCATACTGAAAACACACATAAATATACACAAATACACATTTACATTCATATTTATACAAGAATGTACACATACAGCTGGTATCTGCAAGCACACCCCATCAGCATGATTAGCCTTCTTCACAGCTTCTGATTGGTAGGGAACATTGGATGGTGGCCATCTACTAAACCTATCACTTCTTTCTTGGGCCCATATATAGGTCCAGGAATGGGAGAGCGAGCTCTACAAGATGTATGTGCAGGTATACTATTCTTGGGAAGACTTTTCCATGAAGGAATTGGAGACTTTAAATGGAGGACAGCTGTCAAATCGACACTGATCAGATAGCATTTGTGTCCATTTCACCCTGACTGTATTTCTCTGCCATGCTGGTACAAAAATCATCAAGGATAGGCCTTGAGCGCTTGTGACTGGGAGAGGTATGGGCTAAGGGTCTAAAAGTTCAGATTCCTTTGGGCAAGGTCATAGTGACCCCAAGTGGCCACTTTGGTAGGGGATCCTTTAAAAAAAAATGTGACCTGTTAGGGAACAGGAAGATATGGGGTAAGCTGCAGAAACAGGAGTTCATAGGACTCATAGGACTGTAGAACCAGGTCCATACACAAGTGTGAGAAGCCCAGTACAAGAGATGCCAGGAGAAGAGACAGAGGCCAGGATACATGTATCTTACTCAGCTCCTTCAACATTTATTTACACCAGAGAACCAGAAATGGGGTGTCACTTTAAGACTGGAGTGATGAGCCATGTTCCCCATTAATTCACTGGCAAGAAGAACATTCCATCTGAGAACTTTATATTACTTTCTTTTAAAATTACTCAATATTAAGTCTTTAATACTACTTCCTTTTAAAATATGTCTTTAAAGTCAAGATGGAGCTGGCTGCCTCTTTTAGTGCTTTTAACCTTATCCATGTCCCCAGAGGCAAGGTGATGTCATTGAGAGCCTGATTCACTTGAGAAACCCTGAAGAAGTTACCCAAGATGGGAGTGCAGTGCCAAGCAACTCCACTAGGCTCTCCATCTAGCTAAAGGGCAGACCATCATTGCACATGAGGTGTGACATCTTGGAAGATCGTCTGTCTCCAGACCCCTCTCTACCTGTGACATCGCTGCCTCAGAGTTCTACCACTGAGAGATTTCACTGTGCTGGAACATGGTCTTATTTTCATAAATAAATTTGCCAGATATAACTTGACACATGCTATCAAAAATCAAGAAAATGACTGGAAGCTCCTAAGGAAAGGGTTCTCAGTTTGTCCCTCTGTGACAGCAACCAGTAAACTAGAACTAACTAAGCCCCAAATCCTGTTTGCTGGCCTTGAGCTTCACAGACTTGTGGGAGATAGACCCAGGGATTTAGAGATGGAAGATCTATAGTAACTCATGTTCACCTGAAGCCAACTAAGCCTACAGATGCCAGATGACTTGCTTATGTTTTGCTGGCAAGAGACAACTCCTGCTGACTCCTCTACCTTCCCCATTGTTCCCCAGTAGTAGCGTAAGCATGGATTTCCTGGCAGGAGCAAGTGATGTATTCTCCCTCCATCATGGCAGTTCTTGCAGTGCAGCTGAGAACACTGGCCACGCCCACTACCCTCCAGCTTAGACTAGCCCAGTGGTACCTGCTGTGTCCAATGCTGACCACAGGAACACTCCACTTTTCTTCTCCACTATCTGTCTTCATCTTAGTTGTATTTCAAGGCCCAGCCCAAATACCTTCTTCTCTGGCTGCTACAGTCCAGCTGAGTCCATCTTTTGAAGCTACTCTTACTTAACAGTGGACAGTATTGTCATAAGCGACTCTTAGATTCCAGTTTGTTCACGACAGTCCCCAGAGTCAACTTATATGACTCTAAGGGACAGATATTAGAAAGCATGATAACTGGGTTCTAAACTTAGCTCTGTTTTGTACTAACTTTGTGTTTAAGGGGTGGCCTTCTCTAAGCCCATATTTGTTCATGAGACAAGGTTCATAAGGACATGAACAGGTCTGCATAAAAGGTACAGTTAGTACTATCCGCTTCGTCATTAGACACTCAAAATCCTTGTTTTAACTTTGTCTCTTTTTGCCTTTCTTTTATTCTTCTTCTAGATCACCTAATACTTGCAACTCAGTATTTGCCATAGCACAGGTACTCAATAAGTAATTAACTTCGTTTCCAGGACAGATGCTTTACTGACCCTCAAAAGGTGATGTCTTATCACCTCTCTTCACATCCATAGCCCATAGCCTTGTGCCTGACACAAAGGGGACTCTCGGTAACTTACGGAGTAGATGAGCTATGTGCTTTAGGGATTCAGAGAAGAATGGCTATGTAGTGAAAGAGTTTAGAGAAGTGTCAGCCCTCAAGCAGAACAAAGAACATTCTCTAAGGGATGGAGAATAGTGACTTCCGATGGGATGAATTTTCCAAGCTTTTGTTACTAACAGGAACAGAGCCATTTATATGCTCCCACTTGCAAGGGTTGAATGGGAAAATAAAAGGAGTATTGATGGAGAGCAATGGGGTCTTTAAAGTGAAAAATCCTTCAGAACGCTCTCTGTGCCAAGAGAGAGAAGTGTACCAGATACGCCTTGGATACACATTTTCTTCTCCCCCAGACCTGCTCTTTATTTGCTGGCAATGAGCAACAATTCACTTGTAGCTCAGGAAGAGAGCTGCAGAAAATCAAAGAAAAGCAGCAGGCATAGGCCTATAAGAGAGTCCTGCTTTCCTGCGCCCTAGACAGAAAGCCTGGGAAGAGCGCTTTAACTGCTGCTGTTTTCTGGGAGAAAGCAATTCTGTTGTAAATTATTGAACATTTCATTTAAGCTTCATAAATAAGAAACTTGAATGGAAACATTACATACCAGATCCACTCGCAACATATAATTTCTGTCTTATTCCCCTGATCTGCTGCCTTTTGCCTATGCTGGAAATTTTCTACTTCACTATAGTCAAGTGACGGTCTTGATCTTGAGTTGTTCCCTAAAGGTAACCTGATTTATCCGAACAGGGATGTTCTGGGAATAGTGAAATATATTGATGGCAATGAATGTGTGTTTTAAATGAGCCTGTATGCACTGAAATCACCTACTTAGTATAAAGACAGGTACTGAGATCAGCCAGAAGAACTCCTCACTAATACCCTGATGCAACTGTAAATCATGGTTTGCATCAGAGTCAGGGGCTAAGCTTCATGAAATCAACAACAACAACAACAACTGCATATATATATACCTAAAGGCAACATGTACCTACCTGTGCACTGATGGATAAGACCAGGTAAGAATCACACAGAGTGTGAACTGAACTAAAGCTAGAAACAGGTGGAGCCTTCTGATTTCCATACAGCATTCCCTGTTGTTAAAACTAGCCGCTGATTAATGAGAGCTGTCTCTCTCTCTCTCCCTCTCTCCCTCCTTCCCTCCCTCCCTCCCTCCTTCCCTCCCTCCCTTCCTTTCTCTCTCCCTCTCTCCCTCCCTCTTTCTCTTCCTTTCCTTCTCTCCCTCTCCCCCCTCTCTCTTTCTCCCCCTCCATCCCTCCCTCTCCCCCACTCTTATAAATGTTATACTAGGTTGAAAGGTTGTCCATAAAAATCCATGTCCACACAGAACCTACAGAAATGACAGTATTTTAGGAAGGGGTCTGTAGTTATATGATCAGTTTAAAATGGGTTCATCTGGAACTCTAATCTAGTGTGACTGGTGTCATTTTAAGATGAGGGAATAGACACAGAGGAGGAAAGTCACGAGATAGGAGGGGAAGAGATTGTAGAAGCACTGTTTCAAGCCAGGGAAAGAAATAAGCATCATCACAAGATGCCAGGAAAGGGCAAGGCAGGATCCTATAAGGTCCTGCCCATACCTTCTTCTCTTACATCTGGACTGTTGCAGAATATGTTCCCATTGTGTGAAGCCACCAGTTCGTAGTAGTGTGTGACAACAGCCACAGCTTAAGATAGATAAGGATGGATAACAGACTACCCATCCACCCTCATGGGATGAGATGACGCCCAGACACACTCAGACGTGAAAAGCACAGTGTGACATAAGCACAAGACAGTCTTACAACCCACAGTCCTCAGGAGCCCCGGGCAGGCCTCATAATGAGCCCATTGGAAGGACTTAGCCTGAACACTGGAGGGCCCTGCATGGCAATTAGATTATTTTTCTATAATCTAAGTCTTAATAAATGAGGGTGAGTTTGAAGCCAGTTATAGTAGAAGGGTAATGATCCCCAAAGATCTCACATTCTAATACCTAGCATCTGTGACTTTTTACCTTCTGTGATAAAAAGACCTTGATATGGGGAATCTGTTCTGCCCTATCCATGTGGGTCCTGCTTAGTGACCTTGCTCCCTATAGGCTGGATATAGGGAGGATGGAGTCAAAGTAGACATGACAGTGGAATGTGAGATCAAAGACCATTATCAAAAAGGGTTGATAATATTAAACTTCAGTCTTTGAAGGAAAATTAAGAGACAAGAGACAAGAAATGCATACAACCACAAGAAGCTAAAAAGGCAAAGAAATGGGTCCTCCCTTGGGACCACCAAAGGAATACAATCTTCTGAGCCATCTTAGATTTCAGACCTTCTCAGTTAGAGGATCATTAATTTGTATTGTCGTGAGCTACTAAATCATGGCAATTTGTCACCACAGCAATAGGAAAATATTACATCAATCAAGCCGGCTGATCTGAAAACAAATGTGAAACAGTGGAGAGAAATACTCCAGAGAATTCCAGATGCTCTAGGAGCCTGTCAGCGATCCTTCCTAATGAACTCCCAAGGGATTTCCTGTGAGGCTTATACCCTATAATTTTGAATTTCCTCCATATTCCAAGTCTAGCAGAAGTCACTGTAAACTGTAATTGATCAGTAGCTTAAATACCCTAGACTGAGTTACTGCTTTGCTGGGGAGTTCACAATTACTGGGCTTCTGTATGAATCTATGTTAAAACCCTGAAAGTCCCATGTTCACAGGAAAAGTCCATACAGTATGGCTTTCTAGAAGTGACTCTCAAGCCCCCATATTGCCTCAGGACTTGTTTGTAAAACATATAATAAAGTCCTCACACACACACAGTGAAGAAACTCCTCCCAGGCTCATGTCTCCAGTGTCCCTATTGGTTACATTCTCCTCACACCTGCACAGTTTAAACAAGAGTCTACTTCACTGTTTCAGCCAACCTGAAACACATCCACACAGGAAACCGTTCTAGACATGACTACTCTTCCCAAGGACACTAATGTGGGCAGCCTCCCTGCCTTTCTGAGTGGGACCCATAGCAAAAAGCCACTTGACTCTGGCCAGCTCAATCCATTACTTCATATGCTACTTCATTCCAAGTAGCAAAATTGGGATTTCTTAATAGGTAAAACTAGGAGCAAACTGAAAGTATACTAAACAAAATATAAAGAGGAATTTATGACCATGCTCCTCTCTCCTTTTAGTCTTCTTCATTTCATACACCTGTGTGTATATATATGTATATATATGTACACATGCATGTATACATACATACACACACACACACACACACACAGAGACAGACAGATACAGAAAGATAGAGAATAATGCTTGTTTTTGCATTTACATATAGATCTGGTTCCAGGGACAGAGTATGGAGTTGGAATATCTGCAGTAATGAACTCGAAACAAAGCATTCCTGCTACCATGAATGCCAGGACTGGTAAGTTGGAGAATGGTTAAGAGGATGACCAGGCTGTAAGCATATAAGACTGTTAGGATCACCATGGGGAACCTATCCCAGAGAACAAGAGTCTCTGTTAATAATTATCGCCCAGTGTCAGCATGTACCCTGTGCCTGGCCTGACATCTGAAGTCCCACTCTATTCACCAAAGACCTGTGTGTGATCCACAATCAGAAGGACTGCAGAGTAGATATGAAAACTCCCCAACAGGCTGATGCTGTAGCAGATTATCTTTCTATCTAATCTCCTTCATAGCAGGCAGAGTGTGTGTCCTCAGTCTGTAACACAGGGCACTCAAAAAGGTTATTGGAAGAAAGGCCTAGACTTAGAAACATTCTATACAATCCTAGAGCAGCAAAAAAGTTCCACATAAGATTCTTACTGCTTTGAATCCAACAATTTCCCTTCCAAATCCTTGGGAAACTTCAAACTCATTTCAGTAAGCTTAGATATAAATATCTTAGACTGAGCAGGGGTGGGGGTTGGGGGCTGGATCAATCCCTGTCCCCAAGGTTCAGCCTAGCATAAACAAATGTGCTAGAGGAACACACTAACAAGAGGTTCCATTAGTCTTCAGACCTGTACACCTGAGGTTAAGACAAGCCAAAGAAACCTGAGTCAGGGAGGGGAACATGTGAAACTTACTTGCCAAGAACACCTTATCCTATGTGGTAGTGGCTCCTCTTTCTCCATTTGGCTTACCAAGGGAGGATGAAAGAAAACAAGTATAGAGCTCTAGCAAATCAGCATCTAGATCTATCCCAGTAGGGGATGCATGCCAGTGTCACTGCTAATAATGCCTTTCTGCAGATTGCCCATCTGTTTAGCACATCACTGGCCATCTTTCGAAGGGAAGCTATTAAAAAAATGTGAGAAAAGTATCAACCATGACAAGCTAGGGTTCATGGTCATTAGGTCTACTTGACAGCCTGGAGACTCTACACAGGGTAGTCCGATAACTAGGGCTGTCCTATGGAGCCAGTATGAAATAGGCCAATTGCCAAGTGAGGCTGTACATGCCTGTAATCTCACACTCGAGAGGTAGAGGAAAGGGGATCAGAAGTTTAAGGTCATCCTATGATACCTAATGATCCCAAGACCTGCCCAGTCTAAATAAGACCTTGAATGAATGAATGAATGAATGAATTTTATTTTTTTATTCGATATAATTTATTTACATTTCAAATGATTTCCCCTTTTCTAGCCCCCCCACTCCCCGAAAGTCCCGTAAGCCCCCTTCTCTTCCCCTGTCCTCCCACCCACCCCTTCCCACTTCCCCGTTCTGGTTTTGCTGAATACTGTTTCACTGAGTCTTTCCAGAACCAGGGGCCACTCCTCCTTTCTTCTTGTACCACATTTGATGTGTGGATTATGTTTTGGATGAATTTTATTTTAATCCACAGAACTTGACAGTCCCCGAGACCTCATGGTAACAGCCTCCTCAGAGACCTCTATCTCTCTCATCTGGACCAAGGCCAGTGGTCCCATTGATCACTACAGAATTACTTTTACCCCATCTTCTGGGATCTCCTCAGAAGTTACTGTACCTAGGGATAGGACTTCATATACACTAACAGATCTAGAGCCTGGAGCAGAATACATCATCTCCATCACTGCTGAAAGAGGTCGGCAACAGAGCCTGGAGTCTACTGTGGATGCCTTCACAGGTACCAGGGGAGCAGACATCTCAGTGAGGTTCAGGAGTAATTAGATCTTAGCATGAGGTTATTCAGATGTCCCAGTCTTCCAGAAGAGAAAATTAAGAGATGTGTAAGGGTGTGGGGGTGGGGCAGGCAATTAATATATGCATGAAAGAAAATGTTTGAGAGTAAAGGGAAAGAATGAGCAAAGATCTGAAATTTTATGTCACACTTTTACAGCCTAGACACAGGAGCTGATCTATTTCTCCCTTCCTGCATTAAATCAGGGGAATGCTAAAGGCTCTCTGTCGCATTTTTCCAAGTTTAAAATCCTGGATCCATATTATGAACATTTTACCGAGTTACTTCTTGTTTTATTAGATTGGACTGTTCAGTAGGTGTCTTGGAAAGAGTAGACTAGCTTGGACTGGAGTGGGAATAGGAGGTAGGACCTCTGAGCCAGCGGGTGAAAGTGTAACCCTCAATAGCATAGAGGGAAGTAAAAAATCTCTCCCCAGTGGCCTGCTACCACACATGTGCTTCAGAGCAGTCAATCTTCTCTACTCCGCAGGCTTCCGCCCTATCTCCCATTTGCACTTCTCTCATGTGACCTCCTCCAGTGTCAATATCACCTGGAGCGACCCATCTCCCCCAGCAGACAGACTCATTCTGAACTACAGCCCCAGGGATGAAGAGGAGGAGATGATGGAAGTCCTCTTGGATGCCACCAAGAGGCACGCTGTCCTGATGGGTCTACAGCCAGCCACCGAATATATAGTGAACCTTGTAGCTGTCCATGGGATGGTAACCTCTGAACCCATAGTGGGTTCTATCACTACAGGTGAGGCTGGAAAGGTTGGTGAAGAAGGTTCTCACATCTACCTTTGACAAGCAATACAATCTAAAAAGGGAAGCATTCAAGAAATATCAGAATGAGTCTATGGCTATAGACTTCTATGAGTTATTCTGAAGCAGGTACTTCTTCCAGCACTGCATAAAAGACATGATGAGAAACTCCAATTTGAAAAGTAGGACAGGTCCAATGCTCTGTGGGCTCAAGTCTTGAATGCACTGGTCCTAGATTTACTAATCTAGGGAAAAGGCCTGGATAAAGCTTGTCTCCAAGGGAAACTTTCTAAGTAAAAAGATGATGTTTCTATTCTGGAAAGTCATTTCTTGCCTGCCTAATAAATGATTCTTCCTCAGAATCAACATAGAGCTAGCATGTAACCATGTAGTTACCTAGCAGTCAGAGACAAGAGCTGATTTTCATATTGTTCAGAAGCCATAGAACTTCTATATGAATTGGGCCATTTCTCTTTGATCATTTGCAAATGCAATCCCAAATATGACATGTTTGCACATAAAACACCTATGTTTAGATAGTTCCCTACATACTGACAAGAACTCACAACTTGGAAAAGTATGTTAAATAGTCAGTGAGTTTGACCCCACAGTTTAAATGCACCATAAGTATATACCATAAATAAAATATAACTTAGGAAAGTATATTCATTTAGGATTTGTGCTCAAAAATCTCTCTACATTTAATAGGCAGTTTTTCCAAGTTGAACCAAAAGTAGCTGCTGAAAACTAAAAGAGAAGAGCAGAGTTATGTCTTTCCAAGAGAAGTTTCCCTTAGAGAAGATCATTATGTGATTCTCTCTTTGAAATAAAGCACACGAACTTAAAAGGAAGTTTCTAGTTGTTGTAGATAGCTAGTAGTTGTAGTAAAAAAGCACAGACCTTGTCAGTTTAGCTTCCTGTTGTTAGAATATTCATAACTAACTTTGGTCATAGCTCCGATGTTACAAGTGTGACATCACACTGACTGTCATGTTAGGGATGCCCAGTTAGTTGTGTAGGGTCATGGCTGCCTGTGTGACACCAGCTGCTCAACACAAATCTAGGAATATATATCCCATTTTCAAACTGTGTTTCTGTCTTTTCCCCACAACTCCCTGATCTTTGTAGGAATTGATCCTCCCAAAAACATCACAATTAGCAACGTGACTAAGGACTCCCTGACTGTTTCCTGGAGCTCTCCTGTTGCGCCTTTTGATTACTACCGAGTATCATATCGACCCACCCAAGGTAATGAGATGATTTTGTTTCTCAAACATAAATATGGCTTGAAGTTGGGTAGAGATTATTAAGCGGACACAATCCCAACTACATGGCATAGGACCCCACTGTAGCATATTCCCTCAAATTGAGAGTATATCCATGAAGAGATGAAGAACAACAGAGAAACCATGAGCTCACCAACTCCCCTCAAAATAAGCTTGACTGTATCACCAAGAGAGTCAAACACTTTACCCCTGGAAATAACTGGACACCATTACCTAGGCTGTGCAATGAAAAACAATGAACTCTATACGACTTTACCAAGAGCTGGGGCTACATGTTCTTTTTTTTTTTTCTGTTTTTTATAAGTTTATTTTTTTATTGATATCTTTTTTATTTACATTTCAAAAGATTTCCCCTTTTCTGGGTCCCCACTCCCTACAAGTCCCATAAGCGCTCTTCCCTCCCCCTGTTCCTCCATCTACCCCTTCCCGCTTCCCTGTTCTGGAATTCCCCTATACTCTTGCACTGAGTCTTTCCAGAACCAGGGGCCACTCCTCCATTTTTTTTGGACATCATTTAATATGTGGATTACGTCTTGGGTATTCAAAGTTTCTAGGCTAATATCCACTTATCAGTGAGTGTATACCATGATTGATCTTTTGAGACTGGGTTACCTCACTTAGTATGATGTTCTCCAGCTCCATCCATTTGTCTAAGAATTTCATGAATTCATTGTTTCTAATGGCTGAATAGTACTCCATTGTGTAAATATACCACATTTTATATATAAAGAACTCAAGAAGGTAGAACCCAGAGAACCAAATAACCCCATTAAAAAATGGGGTATGGAACTAAACAAAGAATTTTCACATGAAGAACTTCGGAGAGCTAAGAAACACCTTAAGAAATGTTCAACATCATTAATCATTAGGGAAATGCAAATCAAAACAACCCTGAGATTTCACCTTACACCAGTCAGAATGGCTAAGGTCAAAAACTCAGGAGACAGCAGGTGTTGGCGAGGATGTGGAGAAAGAGGAACCCTTCTCCACTGCTGGTGGGATTGCGAGATGGTACAACCACTTTGGAGATCAGTCTGGCGGTTCCGCAGAAAACTGGGCATGACACTTCCTGAGGACCTGGTTATACCACTCCTGGGCATATATCCAGAGGATTCTTCAGCATGCAATAAGGGCTACATGTTCTATGCTGAGCATAAAGTCTAAGACTAGAATCCAGGATATGGATAAAGACCCAGCAGAGCCAGATGGAGCCCTAACGGGAACCACAGTGATCCTAATTCTGCCTTTGTAGCCAGCGGATGAGTCAGAGAAGTTGGCTGAGAGCTTGCCTGCATACTGCCAGTTCTTGCTGGTATATGAGGCATTGTTAACAAAGTGGAGGCAATGTTCATTTCCAGCCAGAGGTAGGACAGTTTTCCAGACTACCTTTCTCTGGGCTGTATAGTGCACTTTTTGCAATTCTGCCCATTCCACTGCCACTATACTGATATGCCCACCTCAGAGAAGATCAGTCTGATAGAAACCTACATAATAAATAGCTCATTTACTTCTGTTCTAAGAAGCCCATAAAATGAAAGAGTGGGACCAGCATATAAAATCTATTTAAACTTCACCATTACCATCTTATGAACCATTTATCTGCTTTTCCTATTGCATGTTGAGCCCACACCCATCTGTCCCAATGTACACTGAGCCATGGACTCACTGATAAGAAAGCTGTTGAACATTTAGTGATGGATTTTGTTCTTCCTCAGTGGGGCGGCTAGACAGCTCTGTGGTGCCCAACACTGTGACAGAGTTCACCATCACCAGGCTGTATCCGGCTACTGAATATGAAATAAGCCTCAACAGTGTACGGGGCAGAGAGGAGAGTGAACGCATCTGCACCCTGGTGCACACAGGTAAACATGGCCCTCTTGCTAAGTGTCGGGTCAGGACATAAGCAACAGCCTTGAAAGAAACACAGGAAGCAGAGTGAAATCATTCCAGCTCAGACTGAAGATACTGGCTCCGGGGCCTGAGGCGCCATTCCTTGCCTCCTCTGACTCACGGTGTCCTTCAGGACAAGTTGTGGTTTCTCTCCCCACAGACTGTTCTGTCTAATAATAGGAGTTTGGTGAGTCACACTTGAGGGGGAGTCTTGGTGGTTCAGGTTAGGAATGTTCACGGAACTTCCACTGTGAAGAGTGCCCTTTCAAAGACTCATGATGGAGACAGATTCCACCGCAAACATTTGCATCATAGGATCCCTTTAAGACTTGGGGGATGGAGAAACTTAAGAAAAGCATTGTTATTCCAGTTTCAGGAAACTAGGGGGTGGAGTGAGATTATTCATTATATACAGCCACCCCATAGTTGTGCTGCCTTTGCTCCAGCGAAAAGGCTCTAGGGCCATCACCTGTATGAAGGCAGTAGAGGGAAGGGTAACCCCTCACGGTGTCCCCAGCTGCTGGCAGGAACACTGTGTAGTCCTTGTTCTCCTGTAGGCTGACTAGTGGGATCGAAATGCCCCGTGTCCTCAGGCCACTTCACAGAAGGAGCTCTAAAGGAAGGGAAAGTAGGGAAGAGAAATTCTCCTACCATGTCTTTTTCAGAAAACTAGCTCTTTAGATAAGGCTGAGGACAGGGCTCCCTTTAAGAAAGGCCTCTAGCCTTCCTTCTCTGGTCCTGAAGCAAATATACCACATAGAATTAGCAACGATATGCTACAGATGTCACTGGAAATCACAGTCATCAGCTTCTATCCTCAACATTGAGAACCTTCACGTTAAACCAGTTTCCACTACACATAGGAAAACATTCAGCCTGCCTCATTAAGAGAACACCTGGATTTCCCAACACTGCTTAATTTCCCTAGAGATGGGGTTTTCTGAAGGAGAGAAATGTGCCTAAGAAATCCTTGCTTGGCACTTGTGTTTACTCTCACAAGCGCCAAAAGAGCATCTCTTAACACAGTGGCATAAACGTCTTTCAGAAACATAAAAATGTACCTTTCTCAGGGCAGCACGAGGTAGTCTAATCTTTCCTAGTCTCCCTCCTTCTGGGTCTGTGACTGTAGATGCACTAACTATGTTTTGTCAATGATCATTAAAGCAGGCAGTGGATAAATGTTGACCAGAAGTAATGACCATTGAGCCAAGAGAGCCCTTTCCTGCCCTCCTGAAAATTCTGCTAAATTTTCTCATTGAAAATCATAAAATGTATTTCGAGAACACTGTGTTCCTGAGATAAGAGTGCTGTGACTCAGGCTAAAAGCTAACTCCTGGGATTTTTGGTCACAGGCAGCAGACATCTCAAAAGTAGAAACTCAGCAGCGCACCAAAGCACCCTGCCATCCTTCAAGTTAGTCAGACTGGCTCTGGCATCTTCCAGTAATTGTGCCGCACTCAGAAGTGCCTTTGGTTGTTTTAAAGTAATCACAGTGATCTTAAAACTTATAGAAATGACAACTCATTTAAGAGATGGTACACATCTCAGAAATCACCCAACCATGTACTCATAGGAGCTGAATTTAAAAACGTTTTTTGAAATCACAGATTACAAATAAAATTAAAAATGTTAAATTGTAAATGTTTTTATTTCTTATTGTTACTTTGGATGTGGAACATAAGCCAAAGGAGAAGAAAAACATCAACTACAGCTCATTTAATCAAAGAATAGAGGTAGACCATTGGTAGGTCTTGATTCCCAAACATAAACTGTCTGACTCACGTTGAGCTAACACTTAAACTGTTCTAATAGCATCCATTTTATAAATACATTCCAACTTTATGAAAAGGAAACATGTAAGGAAATCCAAGAGTTACAGCCTGGGTGAGTAAAATCATAATTTGTTCGCGAGCAAGCTTTCTTCCCCTGACAGGCAATCTTGGCTTCCCTGAGTTTGTATAACCCCCCCTGGCTCTCTATGCAACAAAAAGGATGCCCAGAGCACAGTCTGGAGTGAAGCTTGTGGGTGGTGGTGTAAGAAGTGGCTACAACTCTGTGACCACTGGCACAGGTGCCCGTACACTTCCACCACACTTCCTGAAGTTCACAGACACAGATCTTTCCACAAAGTTCACTCTTGCATGTGTGAAAGAACAAATGGGCTGGAAAGCAGGATTATCTCGGTAACTAATGAATCATAAAATTTTCTATAGCTTCTTTACGCCATGTGGATTGAAATGTCTGAAGTACAATAGAGTATTTTGAATGTCTGACTTCCCATTGAACCCATCAAAGAATTCTGCACACAGGAATTGAATGAAATAATTTAAAAGAAGGACTTAGGGCAATTGGGAGAGAAGTGGGTAAAATAGGAGAAAAGGAGGAAAAGAAGGGTATCAGTGGAGCCAGACAGGTAGAAAAAGAATCAGTCTCCTCTCCATTATTTTACCCAGCACAGTGACAGATGTGTACCACATAGGAAAATTCTGATGGTTTATGGTACTTACACCTAGCAGTTCCTCTTTCTTTAGCCTGATAGTCTCCTGTCCTTTTGCAGCCATGGATAGCCCCACAGATCTGATCGCTACTAACATCACGCCGACAGAAGCCCTGCTTCAATGGAAAGCACCCATGGGTGAAGTGGAAAATTATGTCATCGTCCTCACACACTTTGCAAGTGAGTGTCTGCAGGTTGGGGTAGTGAGGACTGGAGCTACAAGTCAGTGTGGGAGTTAAGTAGTGATTCATTTTTCCCGTCTGAAAGTCAAATCAGAAATTACCTTAGGTTAGGGAAATTATATAGCCCTCAAGCCCTATAGAATCCAAAAGATATCTCCCAACTCCTGTAAACAACCGACGAGGAGAATCACAAATTCTCAGTATGAAAAGTTCAAGGAAGGCAAGAAACCAAGAACAAAAGCCAAAATCAGAGCTAACTGAGCTAGGATTTTCACCAAAGTGCTACAGGCAAGATGGGAACTTTCTAGATGTTTACAGAGCAAGAAACATACTAAGCAATATATCTGTTGCACTGGTCTTTCCTACTCACACCCAAACCAAAAGTTTGAATCAATACAAAAATCTGTATATCAATGCTGTTTTTATTATGCTCATTCATGATATACTATTTGAAGTTGAATAGAGACCTCAAAGCACCTGGGCAGTGTTTGGTGGTGGCAGAAGCAGGCAGATTTCTGACTTTGAGGCCATTCTGGTCTATAGAGTGAATTTCAGGACACCCAAGGTTACACAGAGAAATCATGTGTGTGTGTGTGTGTGTGTGTGTGTGTGTGTGTGAGAGAGAGAGAGAGAGAGAGAGAGAGAGACAGAGACAGAGACAGAGACAGAGACAGAGCAAAACAGAAGCATATTCCAAATATCTAGGCTTAGGGAAAATATTGCTTGGCCACAATTAAACATATGATCACAGAATTTTTGTGGGTTATAGTGAGGAATCTAGGGAACAAAGATACCAGAGAACAGAAGGCAGGCAGATGTCTTGACTTTCAGAGATGAAAGAGAAAGCCAATTCTGCAAGCTGCAAAGAATAATTTATCGTCAAAGTTTGGGAAAATGAAAACGAACACAGGCTATCAAACAAACTAGAAAGTCATTACTGTACATACACTAGCAGGTTCACAAAGCTTCCTTGTTTTGTTTGTTTGTTTGTTTGTTTGTTTTGATTGCTTGGTTTTGCAACTCTGTTAGCACATTTGTATTTCAGATAGGCATTAGAAAACTGAGTATCATTTAATCTTCAGTTAAGATAGAAATGTACATGATAAACCATGAGTTTGGGTCGATAGGAGTATGGCTGACTGCATAATCCTGCTCAGAGAATATTCTGGATACATCCCAAGCCCTCTATGTTCCTGCACAGCCAGTCTCAACTCCTACCATCCCTCTGTGCATATCATGATCCAGCATTTTTTAAAAACAGCCCTTTTAAGCCTTTTCAAGCTTACATGCATTTGCCCATGTGTCATTTTCCCCACCAAGAAATTCTCTCCCCAAAAGTCAACCTAGAAAACCTGTCTTTCGGGTCTGAATGACAGCCCTATCTTTTCTAACAAAGTGCCCCTGAGTCCCCTAAGGCGGTCAGGCACCTGCTCAAGGTGGCAATGCCCTGCTCCATCCTGTCCATTTGCATCCATTCACTCAGCAAATGCTTTTGATAACCTCCCATGGGCCACGTGCCGGCAAAGCCTAGGGAAATTCTGAGGCAAAGCATGAGTTCTTATCTTTATGGAACTTACTTCTAGTGATGATGCAGAGACATCAATATAGCTTGACATGAGCTGTGGCATAAAATATGCAAGACAGCATAGTGAGCCTCACCCAGTGGTCCACCATAATTTAGGATCAGGATAATGAGGGGAAGAAAGGGGCAAGATCTCAGAGGGGGTGAAAAGTCAAAAGAGAATTCGAATGGAAAATGCACCCTTTCTGTATTTGGAGAGAGCTAAGCATTTGAGAACCCGCCATAGTTGAGTGCAGTAGAGCAGTGATGGACTGCAGGATATCACAAGGAAGGACAGCAAAAAGATGGGCATTATCTATATTCTCCCAAAGACTTTCAGATTGTTTGAACAACCTTCTATACTTTGTTCCATTTGCCTTTAGATCACCACAAACTTGAAACATCAGGTCTGCCCTAGTTTGGAAGTATGCATAACAAATTTTGTCAAATGCTGAGTGATTCAGAAATATTCTAATTGTTTAACAGAGGGCTTGGCTATAATCTAATGAACAGTTTCATTAACAGCTTGAACGGGTCCCGAGAAGACATGCTTACAAAATTTGTATATAAAACAAAACCATCATTGATTGAATCCACATTAAAATATTTTAATAAACTGAAACTGTGGTCCAAAATTCAACCAAAGCAAAAGATGACAGATGTAAAGGCAAACTCTGCCCATGGGTCAAAATAATCAACCAGAGGAGTGGTGATAAAGTCATTGATTGTTAATAAATTCAGCATGTAATGGCAATGATCTATTGCTGGCCTAAAGCCTGGAGTAATACAAAGGACAGACACAGAAGCAGACTAACCTGTTTATAGCATTGATCAGCAATACCAACTCCTGATCTCAGTTCTCCCCCAAGTTCTGCATTGCAGCAAGGACCTTGGTAACTTTCTGGTCCAGAGAGAGGCAGTCAGAACTAGGGAAGCTTTAGGAGTGTCATTATAAATGCAATGAGACACAGGGGCTGTATTTTCTCAGGCTAAAGGAAGGAACTGTTGAGGGGGGAATGTGGACAGAAGGAAACAACCAGATAAACAAGAACCATTCTTGTTCTTTGCTTGCAGAGGCCTGAGTAGAAGGTAGAGACACTTTTGACCTCATATACAGAATGCTTTTTCTGAATAATAATAATAATGATGATGATAATAACAATAATAAACATAAAGATAAGAGAGGATCCTTGTATAGAATAATAAGCTGTATCATCTGTAGTTTTTCCAGAAATCTGGGGTACCAAGTCCATGTGGAATGCTTTAGATGTAGTAGGATTTTCCTCATATGTATGTATCTGATTTTAGTTGCTGGAGAGACCATCCTGGTTGATGGAGTCAGTGAAGAATTCCAGCTTGTAGACCTGCTTCCTAGCACCCACTACACTGTCACCATGTATGCCACCAGTGGGCCTCTCATGAGTGGCACTATCACCACCAACTTCTCCACCCGTGAGTACAGATTGCTATATAGCTGGCATGCTTGGAGGATTATGTGAGACCTAATCTCGATGCTTCCTTGTAAAGAAATAGATAATGAACCAAGTTTTGGTGATCTGAGCATGTTTTGGCTGAATATGGTCCCTGTGTCTCTCTGCTAGTGAGCACTTCTGTTTTTATACCCAGGATCTATGTGATAATAGCAGAGCCAGATAAGAAAGTCTGGTATGAAAACTGTATCTGAGCCAGGTGGTGGCGCACGCCTTTAATCCCAGCACCTGGAAGGTAGAGGCAGATGGATTTCTGAGTTCGAGGCCAGCCTGGTCTACAGAGTGAGTTCCAGGACAGCCAGAGCTACACAGAGAAACCCTATCTCCAAAACCCCAACCCCCCCCCCCCCAAAAAAAAACTATATCTGGTGCAAGAAATGCTGAGCAATATGAGAAATCTTGATATGGTAGTGGGGAGCTGCTGCGTGAAATCACGAACAGGAGATCATTAGAACAAACTAAGATACAGGACTGCTTCAAACTCAAGCACAAAGTGGAGTATTGGGTTCAGGGTCCTAGGCAGAAAGACTTGTACTGGAAGATGTCATGCCCAAGCTTAGAGTTCTTCTTGGGGTGCGGGGAGGCAGGGACACCCTAACATTTCCTCTTCTTTGCAGTCCTCGACCCTCCTGACAACCTGACAGCCAGTGAAGTCACCAGGCAAAGTGCACTGATCTCCTGGCAGCCACCCAGAGCTGCGATTGAAAACTACGTCTTGACGTACAAGTCCACCGACGGAAGCCGCAAGGTAAATGTTAGCTGGGAAGGGGGGGGGGGGGCATTTCTTCTATGTGAGGCCGTGTGGAAACTGACCGTGGCAATTGCAGGGCTGTAGAAGGAAGCAAGTCACAGGGTAGAAGGAAGCAAGTCACAGGCAACCAGTGAGGAAAGAGGTTTCAGAGCCTAGACACACAGCCTGCTGTTAAGGAGAGAGCCCAGGTTTTGTGGGCCAGGAAATACTGAAGTTGTGGCTTTGCTGTTGCTCTCCACCCACACTGAGGTAAAGCATCGACCCCCTCTGTGTCAGCACTCTCTGGAGAGTCAATGGTGCGAAGGTGCGGCTTCACCAGGTGGTCCATATCCAGGTGGGAAACACGATGACGGCACCCTATCCTGCGCTCTCTGGGAATAATCTCTCGCCTCCAGGGCCAAGCAAATATGAGCAAGATAATAAACCTCAAAGGTTTTATGCCTCAATAAGCATTATAAAAGCAGCATCTACATAGCCTATGGTAAGGAGATGATAAATTGTGGCTTTATGTCATCAGTCTACACAATCCACTAGGCCCCTAGTTAGCACACCTTCCCTTGCTACGGGATGCTTTTTAAAAGTGAAAGTGGAAGGAAGGACGTCGGATCTAGAGAACAAGTAAAGTGGGTCTGTTTGATGGCAGTAGGACAGCCTAGGATTCTGCTGCCTCGGCTGCTTCTGCTCTACAATAAACCCCATGCAGTCTAAAGCTACTGGTTCAATAATCCTGGTACCTAAATTTATCCCCTGTGCATTTGTGAGATAGGAGCTGGTCTAACCCTCACATGGGAGCTGCCCCCACTCCCCCTGCCTCTTGGCAGTTTCCTCCTTCCTGTGGGATGGAGAGGACAGCACTGCTGACCCAGCTTCCATACTGTCCCATATTGCAAGCTGGCCGTTCCCCCCAGCTCCCTTTATTCTGGCTCTCTGCAGGAACTGATTGTGGATGCTGAGGACACCTGGATCCGGCTGGAGGGCCTGTCAGAGAACACAGACTACACAGTGCTCCTGCAGGCAGCTCAGGAGGCCACAAGGAGCAGCCTCACCTCTACGGTCTTTACCACAGGTGAGGGACTTGGAGTCACGTTGATACCTTCTTCTCCTTACATGACATCTGTCTCCCAGGCACCTCTGCTGAGCCTTGGCCTGGAAAGAACCTATCAAAAATGCCTGGCGTCCTTTTCTCCCTCCCCCATTCCCAAGGCCTTGACAGAAAGTCACCTGCCTCATTCTGTGGTCCATGAGGACCAACCAAGTGCTCCAAGTAGAGAGGTCAAGTTGCTTCTTGTTCCAAATTCCTGCATGTTTTTCTGGAAAAAAAAAAAAAAAAAAAAAAGTCTTCCTTCTCTCTCCCCTTCCCCAGATGCTGTCCTCAGCAACACTTTTAGTAAACGTAGCAGAAGAAACCTTCAGTACTAAAGCCTCAAAAAAGTATTTTTATATGTCCAGTATCTCGCTCAATCTTTTAAAATGACTGATAATACCATTTGAAAGGGCAGGAATAGAAGCTGGCACATAGCTCAGTGACAGAGCATTTGGTTAGTACGTATGAGGTCCCAGGTTCAATCCCCACCCCCATCCCCAAACACACACACACACACACACACACACACACACACACACACACGGAATATGGCTTAATGGAATACTTTTGCCTAATATGTTCAAGGTCCAAGTTTGTTTCCTGGCTCCACAGAAAGAAAAAAATGAGAAGGCTTTTGGAATTCAAAGACTTACATGGCTTTTTAGCAAGTATTGTCCTAAATATAATATTTGCATTATTTAACAGGAATTTCACCCTCATAATAGCATCTGTTCTATAGACTAGTACTTTTTTTTTTAAATAGGCAAGGAAAATAGGGTACAATAGAAATAAGATAACTCATCCAAGATCCTATACCCTTTAAATTAGAAAGTTGAGATTTAATACCAGGTAGTCCCTAGAATCTGAACTGTTAAGAGTCTTTTTTATACCTCCATAGCATCCATCTATAGTTTGTGATTTTTAATTGCCCGCCAGCCCAGTCTGACCCTTTATAGGGATGAGGGTGTGTCCAGCAGTAGGGCTAATAAGAGCATATCCCTCATCCCTAAACACAGGTTTCCTGCATCCTCAGAGTACCATATTAACTGTGTTCTCCTCCATATCCCAGAGCCTTCTCTTCCACCCCAAAAGAAGCAACAGGAAGCGCCACCCCCATACCCTTCTCTCAATATACTTATTCTAGATGACAAAACAAAGAGTTGATTAGACTTCCAAGTCACTGTCGGGCAGTGAACTAGTGAACAAGTCCCTTTCCTCTGTTGCTGTTGTTGTTATGTGTGTTGTTTGTTTTGTTCTTATACTCTTCAATACATTAAAAAGTGTCTTCAGTGAGTTCCTCAGTCAAAAGCAAATTTTTTAACAGGAAAATAAATGAACTGTGACCACACAAGACATGAATCTATGAGATATCCTTACCAAACATAGAGAACACTTGATGTCTCTGCTAAGGCTGACATCCATTTTACTATTTCAAAGATACCTTATTAAGCACTACCTCTTGTTCAAACCCAGCCTTGCATATTCACAGGCTAATTAAAGGATCCTTTAAGAAGCCACCACTTAAAGACTAGTTGGGAGAAGTTTTCTGCTGAATTAAGATTTTTTTCACCATAAGAACACAGCAAACAGATGCACAGAGCTTGCACTTTGCATGTTTATTGGGTTAAAGGAATCATTTTGTCACCAAAGTGAGCTTTTTATTCCTACCCTGCTAATGTCACAGCTGCCAGTAGTAAGTGGTGGGTCAAACATCTGAAGTTTCTGTGTCATCTACAGCTGCAGCCCCTTTCCAGGTCTCACTGGACAGAGAAGTACAGTGGTTTCTGTGACCATCACTGCCTTGTCTTAGACACAGTCAATTGAATGTAGGACTCCAGATCTAGCCAGGGACTTGAGAGGATTAAATCATGTAATAATTAACAACTTAAGTGGAAATCTGGAGAGGAGACTGACTAGCGGCTTGGTTCGTGGGCAGTGCCAGTGACAGTTGGTGTCTATTTGAGTTGGTTTGTTGTTCTTTCATGACTCCAGTTGACACTGGGATCCTTAAACATAGCCAGTGTTAACTCAGGAAAAGGACATAGACAGACGGACAGATGGAGAGACAGAGAAGAAAGAATGAAGGGAGGAGAGAGAGAAAGAGAAAGAGGGGGGAGAGGGAAAGAGAAGTGAGGAGCCCATCATCTATGCAGTGAATATAGCTACCAACTAGCTGTTCTCTCTGTGTAGTGTTTAGGATACCAGCAATGGACTCACTACTCCCCCTGATATGTAGCAAAGGAGTATCCACGTTTGGGAGCTGTTGTGGTTTTAATGGAAAGCTGAAATTTAAGTCACTGATGCATCCCAAACCCTGCTGGCTTTGTTTTGGAGATTTATCAGAGCCCACTGAGACAACTAGTTGCTGAGTGCTGAGTGAAAATTTCTTGGGCAAGAAATAATGCATGCCAGTGTCCCAGGTACAAAGGATGGCACATACAGACATACTAGATGAACTGGAGAATTAAATCTCAGCTTCAGAGCATAGAAATAGAAGTCTCTTGATATTAAAAAACAACAACAAAAAGAAACAAAAACAGAAAAAAACTAAAACTAAAGAATAGTCTTAATACCCTTTTCAGGGTTGCTACAAAGAGGTGCATCTTGCAGAATATGAAGGCAAAATCCCTTTCAGGTTCTGTCTGCCACTGCAGTACAAATCTTTCTGGGTACATCACGCTGGGTTTCAGTGTCTACTTCCTACCCTAGTCCCTGCCCCTCTATCCTTTCCGCCTTTGCCAAGAGGAAAGTTACTGAAAGAATAGAATACAAGGGTGTTTGTTTCCAAATGGTGGGGTTAGGGGTATTAGAAAAAGGAAAACAGCCAAAATGAAAAGCAGAATTTCTTCACCCAATCCAAGACTGAAAGACTGCCTGTATAGACCCCATTAGCATGAGTTAATCCTGCTGAGGAAGTCTGGGGACCTCTGAAAGTCCCATGATAGTACACCAACGCTGAAGGAGTTAATTTCCTTTTGGCTGCTAGGATCCTTTCCAACTTAATTGACAGTATCTGCATTTTCCATATACCTGCATCTTATTCCAAGGATGTGCTGATCCTGTGAGAGTTTTCAGTGCCTTTTCTGATGGACAACAGAGTTTAAAGGTTGGCTTCCATGTGGCCTCCATAACTGACAAACATTCACCCTGTCCTGGGATGACCAAGATAAAGGACTCGCTCAAGCAGATGCTTATATAACAGTCTGGGAAAGAGTTGAGATGCCAATAAATAATAATAATTTTCCTTTTTTCTATTTACTGAACACAGATATTTTTTTCTTACACAGTGTATCCTGATTACAGTTTTCCTTTCCTCTGTTCCTCTCAGTTCCTCCCCAGCATTGGTATAGCTGGCCTAGAAACCTCCTCTGATCAAGATGCCTTTTCCTATGCTCATACTAGATGATACAAGCCCATTCCAATCTTTCCATCATGTTAATAGCTTCCTGTCCTCTTGTCTCTGGTGTTTGCACAAGACTCCGGGGGGAATTATATACAAGTGGTATGGGAGAGAAAAAAATATAGATACATTATTTATAATTTGCTGTCTCCTGAAATTATATCCAAGGTCTACTTGTCTTTTAGAGACATGAATTTAAATGAGGAAACAAATATTCCCCGCAGAGCCACGGGGACTTGGTGAAATGATCTTCGGAGAGGCAGGTTTCATTGTCTCCTTTAATACTATAAAAGGCAAACAAGACTCACACTGAAGTGCCTCCTCAGAGGCAGTAAACACTATAAAAGGGTTGTCTTGACCTTGAGGTTAAATGAAGAGGTAGCTAGAGATGAGTAATGAGATGAGGTTGTGGTTTTGCTTATTTTGTTTATGTACTTTTATTCTTCTTTATTGCCTTTGCCCCCTGCTATCTTCTTTTCAGGTCAGGCTGTTCCATGAAGCTCTCCAAGAAAATTTTGGGTCTCCTCTGACATAAAACTCCATTTTTTCAGGTTTTAAAAATAAATGAAAATTGGCAAATTCTAGACTACAAAGCAGTGGGTAGTGGACTTTTAAAAAGTCGTGTTGCCATGATTTCTGTTCGAAAGGGAAGCCTGGTAATCTGTACCCGCCCCCCCTCCCCCGGGGCATCACGTGCCCCTCCATCCAAGCAGCAGCTGGGGGGATTTCCCACTGCTCTGCCACTTACAAACAGTTTCATGTTTTATTTCCCTGAGGAACAAAAGATGCCTGGCAGGAGAGCAGGAGAGAGAGGGGGGGGAAGGGAGGGAGAGAGAGGAGAGAGAGAGAGAAGTGCACACATGTGCACATGCACATGAAGACAGACAGACAGACAGACAGACAGACAGACAGACAGTCCCAGACACGGACAGAGGAAGGTCTGCCTTCGCCTTTCTCTGAGGCTGGTTTATGGAGAAGGAGGTAGGACACTAATCGTACCATATGAATATCTCATCCGAAGGAAATCAACAGCTACATGTCAGATCAAAGGTTTGGGTTAATCAAACGGTCCCTCTTTATTGTGTGTTCTCAGTATCAGCCTCCAAGGTCCCTCTCCATATTCCCTCAGTTCTTTCCTTTTGCCCAGCTCTTTTTTTCTTTCTTTGACATACAACCATTACAATATGTTAAGCTGGAAGCCTCTTGTTCCTGCCTTTGAAAAACATTCTTATAGGACTATTTGGATTACCCATGATCTAAATGTGTCTAATGTGTTTTGGGTTATATAACTCATTACACATATTTTTTTTTCTGCTTGAGTACTTTTACATTCATCTGTCTTTCACGTCTAATTACTGTGAAATATTACTTGATGTGCCCATCAGTCACCTTTGCGTCTTTACTCTCTAAGACAGGCATCAGGTTGTCTGCAACCTTTCACAGTCCCAAACGATGCTGCATTGTGTGTCTTCAGTGGACATTTGTGGACCAGCGAGACATGCAAAGGTTGTATACCCAAAGAGGAATTGCTAGGTACAGGGTATGTGCTTGTATAGATTAAGTACCTACAGACTGGACACACAGGCATGCTCTTGTTTTCTGGGAGCACACACCATTCCTAACCAATTGACACAGACCAGCCTGGTCCAGCCTCAAAATGTTTAGCAGTCTGATAAGTATAATCGATGTCTCCTTACTTTTGATGAATCATGTTAAGTAACAGTAAGTTTGAATTTCAGCATCTCTCCTGTTTGTCAGACATTTGACTTTTCTTTTTTTGTAAATGACCTGTTCATGTCACTTGCTTATTTTTCCATCAGGGTTCCTGATAGTATTGACCAGCATTGCTTGAACCTCTAACATCCTTAATACGAAGGCTTTTCTTACCAATAGATCCAAAGATTTTCTTCAGTATTCTTCATTTCATTTTGTGATTTATTATCATGATTTATCCATTTCATATATGGCATTCAACTGGGATACCAGGTCATTTTTCTTTATATAGTGAACCAGCTATACCAGCATCATCCACTAAGTAAGCCATCTGTTCATTGATGTATGCTTTCCTGTATATTAAGTTCACACATGCACATAATCTATCTCAGAACTCTGAATTACCTATTTTATACCATGCTCTATTCATCTGGTATTCTTTTTTAAATCAAAGCCAAAACATTTCATGTTTGTATCTAGAGCTAATCTTAACACATTGACACGTGTTAAGACAAACTCCCTTGGCTCCCACTCAAGGTTCATTTAGATATTTGATGGCACTTAATTTTCCATAGGTGTCATATCATCTGAATTATCCCATTTAGGTATGAAGTCCTCTAAATGAAGTTTACATTACAATCACAATGTACTTGTAAGTTAATTTGAGAAGAGCTGACAGCCTTATAATAGCAAGTTATACCTTCTAAAACACATAGACTAGATCTTCATTTATCTAAATAATCTTTATGTTTCTCACAATGTTAAATTTTCCCCACAGCATTCCTGTGCTCTTGTTTGATTTCTGGAGGTTTTATTATTTTTTATTGCTTTGTGACTTGTATCTAATTAAAAAAATATTTTCTAGTTGATTATTGCTAATGCAGAAAAATACAATTGATTTTATATATTGATCCACTATCCAGCAATCCTGCTGACTTTCTTCCTAATTGCAATTATCTATTGTTTCTTTTAATATTTTAGGTAAATATAGAGCTGGGTAGGTAGAGGTAATAAAAGTACTGCTTTCTGTGCATTTATAGAGGACCCACGTTCTAATCCTGAGCACCCTCGCCATTGGTAGGGGGTAGGGCTGTATCCCATCACTAGGGGGTGGAGGGCAGAGAAGGAGTATCTCAGGGCTTTGCCCAGCAGTCTAGCTGAATAGAAGAGTTCTGGGTTCAGCAAATGAGCCTGTCACAAAAGACACTGACTTCTGGTGTCCACATACCCAAGCATGAGCATGAATACACACGCTGTGTATTGTATCATTTATGAATAATGATTTCATTTCTGTACTTCACATTAACTGGAATCTCCAAAGCTATCAGTGACAGCGAGGCTAGCTAACCTTGGCTTGTTCACACTCTTGAAGAGAACACAATTAAAACTTCAGATATTTAATCCCCACTAACTCCTACTCACCGTATCTCTTTAACACTGCAATTGTTTTCTAAAATAGAATATGTAATTGACTGAGCCATATATAAACAAGAATAGTAGTTGCTTAAATCTGTGGTACGAAACACTTAAGTTATAGAATTTTCTTCTATTTCAAGTTAGGAGATTTTGCAATTAATTTTACCAAATGGTAGTTTAATAAGTCATGGTTTTTATGCTCCATGCTTACTGATGGCGTGACTCATATTGGTAACTTTTTAAAATACTCATCTTCATGATCACTATTTGCTATTTTATTACAAAACTTTACTTTACAATTTTACCCCAAATATGAGATTTTAATACACTCAGATTTAGTTAACTCTATTTACACAGTTTATATCTCTGATCATAAAGAAAATTGGCTCATCCATTTTTTTGTTTCTATCTTCATGTTTCATGAACTTTATGAGAAATAAAAAGTTGTCCAACTTTCTGTCTTACTACTGTTTATTTATTTATTTATTTATTTTCTAAGACTGGACCTTGCTATAAAGCCTGACTATCCTGAAGTCACTATATAGTCCTGTCTGTGAGTCTCAAACTCACAGAAATCTACCTGACTCTGCCTCCCAAACACTGGGACTAAAGGCATGTGCCACCACACCTAGCTCCTATTGCCATCCCATGTGCATTATTGCCTTCAAAAAGTCAAAAAGTTAGATTTTTGTCCCGTAGGTGACTGAATTTTTCTATCTGGAGTCTTCTAGAACTCGTGTGTGTGTGTGTGTGTGTGTGTGTGTGCGGTGGGGGAAATCTGTACTTGTGTGCATGCATGTGTACATGCACATATATACATGTTGAGACCAGACAACAACCTCGGTTATCTTCTTTGAATACTCTTGCATCTGATTGAGACAAGAGTTTCTCACTGAGGAGCTCGCTAGTTTGGCTAGAAAGGCTGGTCAATGAGCTCCTGGGACCTGCCTGGCTCTGTCTCTGCCATACGGAAGATTACAGACGTAGGAAGACACGCTTGCTGGGTCCTCATGATCACACGGCAGCACTTTGCCCGCTGAGCTATCTCCTCAGCCCCATATTTGTATTTCTTTTTAATAGATTCACAGTTCATTCTAAGAGGTCATTTATCTCTTTCTCTGTAGTTTGACATTCAGTGATGCTTTTAAATCTGCCATGTTTTATCTGGACATCGTACACACTTGTTTTTATTATTCACTTAAGTGTTTCCTCCTATTTGTAATATTTTTCTCTTCAGGATTTCTATTAACTAGATGGTAGAATGTGTGCATTGTTCTCCAAACCTCTTAGTTTTGTCTCTCTTTACTCTTCCCTCTTAGCTTCTAAAAGATGGTTTCAGTCAGAAACTCCAATTCATTATTCATATTTTACCTGAGTCTAAAAACCTTTATTTATCTTATCTATTGCATTGTTACTTTAAACCCTATTATCTGGCTTTAATATCTCTCCTGGGTTTTAGTTTCTTATTTTTCTCTAGGGGTGTTGATATTTTTCCTTACCTCTGTAAGTCAAGTTAGCATATCTAATCAAGATTCTATTCTAATAAACTGTACTAAGATAACCAATGACTTATCAACTGTGCTCTTTGGTTCAGAGTAGCTTTGTTCCTCGGGGCAATGGTTACTTCATCCTTTAAACCCTTTCTCTCTCGGGGCTGCCAGACTCTCCTTTTGGTAGTGTATGTTGTCAAGAAAGACCAAATGCAAGGCAAAAGGGGCCAGGCAATGAGTTCTCTATGACAGCATGGGAAGGAAGAATAGATTTCAAATCTCTTACCCAGCCTGTGCTATCCATTTAATACTGTTTTGTCTGTTTATTTCAATATGAATAACTCTGGCCTCAATGAGAAAATTGAGAAATTTATTTGATTTTACCTCTTCTGTTTCCTGAAAGACATTGTATAAAACTAATGAGAGTTCATCTTCAAATTCTCAATCTGTTCTCACTAGCAAAGACACCTGAGCCTGGAGAATCTTTTTAGTGTGGGATTTTTAACTACAAAATAAACTTTGGAAAAAATAGTTATTATATTCTATACATTATATGATTTGAGTTTGGCGGACATCTAGGAAATGGTAGTATGCAAGGAATGGTCCCCTTCATTTAGGGCACTGAACTTACTTACTTAGTAGTTGCACTACTAAACAGGGCAGAGATACATGGCCACCCTTTTTTGAAAGTAGTGAGTCTTGTTGAATAGTACTACTATTTACAGTAGATTATAAGAATTGGTTCTCAATCTATGAGTTGCAACCCCATGGGGGGTCACATATCAGATATATACATTACAATTCCTAACAGGCAAAATCACAGTGAGGAAGTAGGAATGAAATAATTTTACGGTTAGGTGCCACCACAACATGATAGACATATTAAAGGGTCAAAGCATTAGGAAGATTGAAAACCATTGCTATAAGATGATCTTATAAATACTACAGAAAGATCTTACATGTCACTAGTCACAGAATTTGATTTGGCCCATTTTAAATTTTGTGATTGCACATGTCTTCAGAGAATCTAATTTTGTGTTCTCTGTTATTATCATAACAGATGGATGCTATCACTCATGTGACACTAAACATCTAATAAATATTGATGGGGCATCTACTTCATGTCAGGCTCTATTCTAAATGCTAAGGATAGTAGTGAGAAACAAGTCAGATGCCTAGCCCTGTGAATTTTAATAATAAAAGATTTCTTGTGCTGGATTACATGATATAATTGAGATAGCTCAACAATAACTGTCTCTCACTGGAGAAGTTGAGACTGTATAAACTTTTTTTTAAGATTTATTGATTTATATGAGTACACTGTTGCTGTTTTCAGACACACCAGAAGAGGGCATCAGATCCCATTACAGATGATTGTGAGCCACCATGTGGTTGCTGGAATTGAACTCAGGACCTCAGGAAGAACAGTCGGTGCTCTTAACTGCTGAGTCATCTCTCCAGCCGTGTATAAAATTTTTACTCAAGGAGTGGAGGCATCGGAAAAACATACCCCTGTCTCCAAAGGGAAATTTTGTTCAAGTAATGCTATGTCTGCAAAAATAGAGCAGGGTATCTACTGGCTTCAGAAGGTCCCTCTACTTACATAGCATGATTCCGTTGCTGTTATCAGATCCATCCAACACAGTGCCCGTTAGTTTGATAAATCTTCAGTTTTACAAATGGATTGTGCTTTTCTATGTGCCTGAAATACTGCCCTCTACCACTACGTGGTGGCTGATCCCTGTCAGTTCCCAAACCAAGAAAGCTTGCTAATCAGCCCTTGTCAAATTCTACTCCATTCCAAAACCCCACTTCTCAGTCCCTCTTCAGCAGCCCCCATATTCACTGCACACCCACTTTGATGCCCTTCTAACCTCCCATGTTGATCGCAGAGCACTGAGAGCTTGAGAACCATGAGCCACCTGAAAGATGTCTTTTCTCCTTCTGTGTATTCCTGTCTCTTAGCCTGGCATTTAGAAATCAAGGGACATTTTCCTATGTCTTTTAAGTGAGTAATAAGACAACGAGCTAGAAAATTTGAAGATTCCCTGAGAAAATTGAAGTGATGGATCAAGCTCATATGGGCTGACTGATAGTTAGGCTCTGTCCACAGCCTCGGGCTCCGCCCCAAAATCTTATCAGTTACTTTGCAAATATGAGTCATTAATTTTAACTACGTTAAAATTAATTTCTGCGGAGAAAAAAACATACTTTATTCTGCATTTACTGAGAAGCCTGCTCTGGCTGTGCTCTGAGGAGCATGCTGATGTCACAGCTTCAGTTCTGATGCGGAGTCCATTAGAGTGGACAGCAGGCAGAGGCTTTCTAGGAACTAGCTATTATGGTGAGTCCATCAGAGTGGACAGCGGGCAGAGGCTCTCTAGAGCTATTAAATATGACCATTTTAAAGACTGTACCCAAGGACACAAAACAAGAGAGGGCTGGGAAGGGACAGAGAAGCCTCTCCCACTCCCCACTGGCACCAAGCCATCTGATTGCCCTTGTGTATCATTGTGAGGATAGCTACTCACCACTCAACAGGCAGCCTTTGATGGCCAATACAAACCAATTTCTGAGCAATTCCTCCGGTGAATGTCCTGGGTCTGCAGATCTCACAATTACATCTAGAAATGTTTAACCATGAATAGATACTTCACTGTACCAATCGCTTGGCTTTGCTTTTCTTCTAACTTGGTAATAATCATAGCTTGTACTTTTTTTAAAAAAAAAAAGGCTACCCTATCCACACGGGCTCCAGTTACTGTATCAGAAGGAAGGAGGGAGGACCTCCTAGGTATGAGCTTAGTCTAAAAAATTATTAGATGATCAGGGTTAAAGGTAGATACCTGACTAGACTAGACTAGACTAGACTCCAGAGAGCTAAGGATGCCTGTGATCAGCCCTGATAATCTTCTAAAACATGAATTCCAGATCAATTGGAATATGAAATTATTTTTCTGATTGTTAGCTGAGCCAAAGACCAATACCATCAAAGCAGTAGGGTGAAATGGCAAAGGCTAGAACACAAGGTTTACCCTCAAGGCCAAATATCCCCTCTCCTCTCCATCCCAACCCCCAAACTGAAAGAAGGAGTGTTCAGGACGTTCTTCTTAGAGACGAAAGAACAAGAATGAGAGAGGGAGAGGGAGAGAAGGAGAATGAGAGAGAGAGAGAGAGAGAGAGAGAGAGAGAGAGAGAGAGAGAGAGAGAGAGAGAGAGAAGAGGGAGACAGGAAGGTGTATGTGTGTGTTTAAGGAAGAGAAGAGAAAAATTAATTCTGTTATCCACCCAGTCATATTGATCTAAGCATGGAGAGCTGGCCAAGAGGCCTCGAGGCACCATCTCATTTACCATTTTCAACTCTTGGCTTCTGAGAAGAGAAAAATGTAAACTACAAACAGCTCTATCTGAATGAAGCTCTTTTGTCAGACACTGAGTCCTGAGCCTGTCTCCCTGCTTGACATCATGATGTGGAAGAACTGGGGTGGAACACAAAAATCTGAAAAATACTAAAGTCTGTAACTTTAGAACCTCAGCAAGCCTTTGCTTTCTCTCATCAGATTAAAGGGACTAGTGTGTTAATCGAGGACTAGTGAGTCTGAGACAAACTTGGGATACTTTCAAGGCTGGAGCAGGATGGAGAGAAGCTTCATGTCGAATCTTCTCCAAGTTCCCAGGGAATGAAAAATCCCAGGTTGCTGCTTCTGATAGTCTGCAAAAGCAAAGTGCTTCTTGATTGCCTTTCCACTAATGCCATAGACTAAATTACGGTAAATTGAATCTATTAACAACCAGATGGCCTTGTAATTTGTCAAGGGTAAGGCAAGTGCACCCAGCAACCATGCATCAACCTCCCACACACTTGGATAGTGCCTCCACCTGCCAGCTAACTATAGGAGCTCAGAAAGCAGGGCATATGGTCCTCCCTCTCCAAGCATCATCTGAGACCTTTATCTCATCCATCTTTGACACTCTGTAGACACTTATCCCTTCAGTTGATCTTATTCTTATCTTGCATCTTTAAAGATGAGTGAATGCCTCTTTTATGACAGCATCTTAGATACTTAAAATTCTTCTTCCCCAGAACAAGTCATCTCAATATATTACATGTGCTTATATTAGGTCTAACTTTAGAAAAACTAAGAATGGATACTCTTCAAGTATCTATAACATACATTTTAGTTGTTATCAATGAAGAAGGAGTTTGTGTAAAATTGCTTATTTCTCTATTCTCAAGGTGGGTTTGGTTTTATGTGTGTATTTGAGTGATGTTACTACAGTGGGTTTTGAGGAAAGATTTTTGTGGGGGAATCCACGGAGTACTGAGAAATGCAGAGTCCTATCTCCCTAAGGAGCTGGGTTGGTTTAATGAAGATCTCCTTCTTTGGGAGAAATGGTATATAAGGCAACAGTGAGCTGGAGGCCAAGAACATCGTATGCTGATGTAGAAAGAAGACCACAAGCAGAGAAAGAGAGGGAAAGGCAAGTGGGCACACTGGTTGCTCCAGATACCAGGATCAAGAATAGCCTAGATGACTAGAAATGTGTTCCCAAAGCAACACAGAGAGGGGACAGAGTCACTCATGCCTGTCCCCTGAAATAAATGGAAACCGTAGGGATAGGCGAGATACAAGCTTTCATGAGGTCTAGGGCACACTGGAAATACAACTCAATAGCTTTTCTAAAGTTACTACAAAAGACACGTTTGATGGGGAAACACTCAATGTGAACATAGAACTTTCTGGGGGTAACTTTAACACTTGAAATATTATATGCTTATGTTAAATACAAAACTCAGTCACTCATTTGATAGATGAAAACCCCTAAGAACATAGATAATAGATTATATTCCTTTTGAAGGGCTGTTTTTTTTTTGAAGATTTGTATTTATTTGTGTTTATGTCTATCTATGTATACAACATGTATGCAGGCGCCCACAAAGACCAGAAGAGGGTGTCAGATCTCCTGGAGTGGTTGTGAGTCATCTGATATGGGTACTGGGTATCAAACTTGGGTCCTCTGAAAGAACAGCAAATGTTCTTAATGTTCTTAAGCACTGAGTCAGCTCTCCATCCCTGGTTGTATTTATTGTTTTAATAGAGTTTACAGTACACTCGACTAAACTCTAAAACCTTGAATACAAGCCACCTGAATTAGCCACTAACAGAATCTTTCTGAGCAGTTTCATTGTCTGTTAAAATAAATCTCAGCTTTGTACTGACCTGCCTCCCTCTCATGTTTCTCACAAGAATGAGATAGAAACAAAAGTACACCTTGTAAAGTATGAGTTTTATAGAAGCATATCACCAGTCCTTGGTGTGAATGTGCTTGAAGTGTATTGTTCCCCCAGACTATTCTGGCAGACTTGAGGCAGCAATCCAGAATATAGAATAAAGAGTTAATCCATCTCTGGGGGAGGCAGCAGGTTGGGGGTAGCATAGGAGTAGGGGCTTACATGACAACTACAAAACTTCAGTAGCTTCTTCCTAGAACAGAGTGCTTTACAGACAACCTGTGATGGGGACTCTCAGGAAAGTTCATGTGTCATCTTTTTTGTGTGACATGCTAATCATTCACTGCCTGGCTTTTCCAAGGGGCTGGGTGTCACATCTGTAGTACATGAGTAATACCACTAAGAGACACTGTAGTAGCTAACACCTACCTCAGTTCTACATGAAACACAGTACTGTATAGTCTGATCATATTCTTCATGGACCCACAAACCCACATTTACAGAGCACTCTAGCCACCACGCCTCACATGGCAGACAAGCTGTGCCTTTAATTTCCCCTCTCAGCAAAGTCCCTCCAGTAGACGGCTCTCAGTCTGCCTGATAAGCACAAAACTTATCTCAGAGCAAAGCGCTTCAGGATTTAAGCTTCTCTTGCAGCTAATTAGGTATTGTTTTACAGATTGGGCTGTTCCTCCTGAAAGATGAGCTGCAATTTACGTCCCCTGCCCTGTCCTTGAATTAAAACTGAACTGTAAAACATGGCCACTTGATTGTTTAGTGCAATCAAGAGATTGCTTTGTACAGGGCCTAGACATTCATCCTGTGGTAATGTCTAGAGAGCTGAGAGCTTGCATGGGCACTCCTTCATGGCTGCCATGTGGCTGGCAAAGGCTTTGTTCTGATACCTTCTTCACTGTCTGAATTCACTTAGAACATCTTACAACTCATGATGAAGTGCTAACCACAGGACTCTGTAAAACCTCTTCTGATACAAGACTTCTTGTGCATAATGGAAAAAAAAATAAGAACCATTTCTAAAAATTACTTTGGGGCTGATGAATTGGCCAGCAGGTAGAAGGTATTTGCTGCCCAGGCTTAGCAATATGACTTCCACCCCCCAGGACCCAATGGTGGAAAGAAACAACTGACTCCCTCAAGTTGTCCTCTGACTCCAAGTGTACACTGTGGTTTGAATGTAGGTATGCAGTACACACATGCACTTAAATATAACATTTTCAATTGCTTTTCTTCTGTAGGGGGCCGGGTGTTCTCTCATCCTCAAGACTGTGCCCAACATTTGATGAATGGAGACACTCTGAGTGGAGTTTACACCATCTTCCTCAATGGGGAGCTAAGTCACAAGTTGCAAGTATACTGTGACATGACCACAGATGGGGGTGGCTGGATCGTAAGTACTTCCTGTAGGCACATGCCTTCAGGCTCCTAGTCTACTTGGCTGGGCACCATCCTTCAATTACAACATCACCATCCTTCAAGATGTTCTCTTCTCTACCCTCTTCATTTGAATCTTTATCTCATCACTGCCTTCAAGGCCCTCATTCAGTAGCCCACTCACAGACAGAAAGAGGAATAACCGTTTCATTCTGTTGCTAGGATAAACACCATGATTGAAAGGAACATAGAGGAGGGAAGTGTTTATTGGTTTAGACTTCAAACATCACTGAGGGTTGTCAGGGCTAGAACTCAGAAACTAAAGCTGTAAGCATGAAGGGATGGTACTGGCTCACTCACTGGTTTATACTCAGCTACTCTTCTTATATAAACCTCCTTAGGGATGGTGCTATACTCAGTGAGCTGAGCTCTCTCACTTCAGTCAAGACAATTCTTCATAGATATGGCCACAAGCCAATCTATGAGAGGCAATTCTTCAACTGAGGTTTCCTTTTCTAAGGTGACTCTGTATTGGATTAAATTAACAATAAAAACTAACCAGGATTCATATGAAAGATGTAATGGCCTAGCCTAAAGAATAGCTGTAAGATGAGGCTGCCTTGCCTTGAGCTCCTTCTGTGAGCTGACCTCACAGAGTGGATGTGAGGTGTGCTGCGGAAAGGAAGGAGTGAGGCACATGGATCCTACTTACCAGGGTCTGTAGCTAAAATCAAGAGGAAAGGAGGAGGCCACTCTACAGAAGCACTTTAGCTTCCCACAGTGAGGCAGTTGGTCGCCTTATCATGGAGAATAACAGATAGTAGATTAGATATGGAGCAGAATGTGGGTGGCCCTCTCATTATAAGAGCTACTTGTGTCTTTATCCTCTTCTAAACCCCTAGTTCTTCCCTAGAACTGCCATAGCCTTCAGGAAGTAGCAGTGGCGGGGAGAGAGATATCCTTACTGATACTACCTCCTAATACAGAGCAGAAGAAATAGAGCAGCCTAGAGGTGCTAGCCACTGGGCACATGAGCAAGTTCCTGAAGCTGGCTCTAAACCAAGCAGCAGGGGTTGAGTAGTGTGAATGGGAACTCAGCCCCACCCACCCTCCTGTGCACACCCCTTTTGAGCTCTGCTCAAGTACAGCACCAGAGCTTTCTTGATGCAAAATGGGAAGGTTTCAAAGAGTTAAATGGTGACTGAGCTCATAATCCTCTTGGGAGACATTTTCTTTTATGTTTCTGACATATTTGTGCCTCCTTCTTAAAGCATAATTGGAAATTGAAGCCAAGGCTGATGTATTGGAGGTTAAATGAAATTAGCACTTAAACAGCTTGGAAAGTGAATGATATGCAATTGCTTTGCCTGCAATAAGATGATGACAGTGAGTAGATGATTTGAAGGTGGTCTCAGTCCTTCGGTGAGAAATGCTTCCTACTACTCTCTGCGGTGCAAAAAGATTAATTTGAGAATCAAGCCCATTTCCCCTGACTATTCGGAGCTTGATATGTATCCTGAATCTTTTCTATATTGCAGGAGTGCAAATTAGTGTCGATATCACACCCCTAGTCTATTTGTCAGATGCATCAGCACTTCAAGAAGAAGGGGTCTGAGCATGCCCTGCAAAATCCACCACAGAAACTCTAAACTTACTTCTGAAATGCTTCTGATACTAGCCAATGCAGAACCCAGACATATTCATTTATTAATTATTAACTCTTGCTTTTTCAGACCATCTCCTCTCTCCTTTACTCTTTCTCTTCACAGGTATTCCAGAGGCGGCAAAATGGCCAAACTGACTTTTTCCGGAAATGGGCAGATTATCGTGTTGGATTTGGGAATCTGGAGGATGAGTTTTGGCTAGGTAACATCCACTTTGTATTTTCCCTGGACAGGTTGCTATGGGTTTCTGTCCATCTCTCTCCTTTCTGTGCCCATCTGGGATTGTCAGAAGTCTGTGTCCATTGAGAAGTTGACAGCTAGTGAATTGCTTTTGTGCCTCTTGCTCTGTTTGGCTCCTCTATTGATCTGTTTTTATCTGACAGTGGTATTTCCCTCTTTGCTCTGTCTCTTTCCATCCTCATTAATAGTCTTTTATGCTGATGGATCTTGACATGAAGCAAGAACAAAAGCAGAAATCTGCCTGGTAGGGAACAGGGCATAGGAGCAGGCTGGCCCCCTCTAGGAAGCTAGGCAACCAGCTAGTCAGCCTGCAGGTCAAGAGAGAAATGAGACTCTGCTGGGTTCCTGGGAGAGTGTTATTATCTGACTTGGGAGAGAAAGGGGAGGAATGAGAGTGGCATTAGAGGTGATTTCCTAGAGGTCTGACACAGCAGGGAGTTTAGATGGAGGTTTCGGTGGATATAGGAAAATAAACACACCAAAGTCAGACTGATGGTGCTGATGTTAGATCATAAAGCAATCAGTGTGTGAATGCCTGTGTTTCTCTGTAAGATTTTCCTAATGGTTGATAAAGGGAGGCAGAGGGGCAAACAAATAAATGATGACGTAAGATGCTTGCAGGCTGGCCCACCCCTGCCACATTCATGTGCAAGCTTCGTCATTTTCCCTTGGATGACAAAGTAACAGCCTTCCACTTGGGAGCCCTGCCCCCAAGACCACCCCATTGTCTACATGGCCACTAGAAGGATCACCCTCATATCCTGGATCTGAGTAAAGGGTAACCCCACTTGGGAAAGCCTGGCAATGACTCCATCACTGCCTGGTAAAAGCCAGGCTCCTTACCAGGCTCCCTTCTCTCCTTCTGCATCCTTCTCTCTACCACCAATCCCCTTACTGCCCTGCATCCCACTTCCAGGGCCATCCATCTTCAAACCTACACGAGGACTGACATTTCTTCTGCAATAAACACTCCTTCAGCCAATTGTTCCCTCCTCCCTACACTTTGGTTTACCTTATATCCAAAGGCCCAGTTAAGAACCTCTTCCGCCATCGAAGGCATACAGACTCTTTTTTTTCATCATTTGCCTGTGGGGTAATTGGTCATGTTCTCTGATATGGCCTGAATCACGGCATCTATTTTACTTTATCTGTCTAGTCTCTATTGTATGTTTCTTGGGAGCTAGACTCTCATAATTCATCTTTAAATATCACTACCTAAGACTTTCTATATCAATCAGTGATAAAAATTTATTGAATACATATTACCTAACCAAGACTATGTTTGCCAATATAGGAAATAAAAAAAAAATGTATGTTAAGAGCCATATAAACACATTGGGAGGAAATTCAAACAAACAGCCAAATGTTATTCAATTTGAAACATTTTCAAATATCTTGAGAGTCTGTAATACCTATGAATCAATGTAGACATGAGTAGTCAAGACTCACATCTACAAAAACCCAAGCCACTGTGTACCAAATTCATAGTTTCTGTCATTTTTTGTGAAACATGTGAACCATCTGGTACTTAAATGTTCTATATATCACTTCCTATTTAATTAAATATATGTTTTCAAGAAGCTTTATCCATTATCAAAATGGAAAGCAAGTTGCTGTGTGCCATAGATAAAAAGACGCCTCAAAGGTAAAAGTATCATTTTAAAATGAAAACTGAAAAGAACGCAATATTAATATGATTAAATGACAGTTACTTCCAGGAGCACCAAGGCTGCTGCTGCTGCTGCTGCTGCTGCTGCTGCTGCTGCTGCTGCTGCTCTTGAGAGTAAAGATCAGAGCATGCTCTGTGTTCAACCAGTCGTGAAATGGTAGAATAAAACCGAGATGGGAGTTAAGATTAGGGTCAGAGTTTCAGATTCACTTTCATCTTTTAAGAAAAACTGAACTAGAATGGGGACATCCCTATTTGTTCCAGGTTATTTAGTGCCTTGTTCCCTTGTGTCCCATACCACTAGAGATGCCCTTTCACTCTGGTAAATAACCCAGTCTAACTGATGAACTTCTGACAAAAGGAAGAGAGCTAAGACACTGAAAGATCAGGACAAGGGAGCAAAGAGGGAACAGAGAGTTAAGAGCAAGCACCAGGAATCCTTCTAACACATGCAAACTTAGAACAGGAAGGAAACTTCTCCCAGCAGACAGACAGAACAAGTCAGAGACAGAAGAAAAGGTGTTCAGTGGGGCTGACCCAGAAGCACGTTATAGAACTCAAAGGTGGAAAGTGAAATCATGATGTAAGGAAAAGAGTTAGTGGGTGTGTTGGTTATTTTCCCCACTACTACAACAAAGTAAGCAGCAAAAGCAACTTGAAAGAAGGGTGGGGTTATTTTGGCTACTGGTGGGAGGATCCAGGCATGGCAGCATAAACAGAAGGCAGTCAGTCAGATTGCATCAGGAATAGAAGGCAGAGAGAGATTAATGCTGGACCTCAGCCCCCTTTCTCCTTTTAAGTCAGTCCAGGATCCCACTCTAAGTGATTGTCCAGCCTGCATTCAGGGTGGATCATACCACCACAGTTAGTCTAATCTAGACAATCTCTCACTGACAGATCCAGAGACTTATGTTCAAAGATGCTTCTCAATCCAGTCAAGGTGACAATGAAGACCAACCACTATACGAGGGTTTGTTAACAGAGGCAAGACCTGAGACTATATAGTTAGGCAGCAATTCCCTATGGCCTACGTAACCCTGCAACCCACAGCTTATACTCTAAATTGGATTATCTAGAATCAGATCCTAAAATGGGGGTTCTCATTCAAGTTATGTCCTGGGGTAAATTCTTAGAATTGAAAGATCCAGGAGAGGTCCAGGAAACTCCTAATACCGAGTGTTAATGGAAAACTACCTTTAGACTGAATCCAAGAGATACTCTGGAACATGAATTGCTCCTGTGAGCTGCCCTCATTTAAGCAAGGAGGCTAGACTTCTGTGCCTCCACTTTAGTCATTGATCAGCGTCTACTCCAAGGCATGAGGAGAAGGAAGGAGTGACTCTCATTTAGTCGGGGAAATAAACCATCCAAGAGGCTGCCAGTGAGTGACTCGCATTTCTAGTAGTGGTTGGGTTCTCTAGCTAATGGCATCCAGGCACAACAGCACCAGCAAATATTACATCTGCCCAAGTCAGGGACAGGCTGTGGGTCAGCAGCTCCACAAACAACATTTGACGGCCTTCTGTTTGCAATCAAGTTAAAGTCTTAAATCTTAAGCAGGTAAAGGAACCAAAGACCTGGGCTTTGGTCACCCACTTCACTCTCTGAAATTCCTCCCTTAAAATGGAGAGGGAGGTTTAAATGAACTCTAAATTTCTTTATACTTATACCATGTTTTACTTCTAAATCGTGGTACACTAAGACAGGTAGCGGATGACACACAAAAGAAAAAGCTCTAACTTAACTAAGCAGATAGAAATATGGAAGGATTGGTGTCCTCAGCAACACAAGGTCAGTGGGTCAGAGTTTAGGTAAATAGGTCAAAATCACAGAAAATAGATATGAAAAAGATATCATCAAGGGTATCTAGGCTCTGCCTGAACTCTTGACTTACAGGATTTTGTACCTTATAAGAATTTATTGACTCAAGGCCTGGGATGCTTAGAAGGCAAGTGAGTGGAGGTTTAGAAAGACTAGGGAAGAACCAGCAGTGGTGGATAAAGATTTAGCATATGATGATGCAAAAAAGATCTGGAGTTAGGAGACAAAAAGCAACAGAGATGCTTCCTAACTTATGATAGGGGGCTACATTCTAATAAACTTATCTTCGGTGGAAACTATCACTAAGCTAAATGAGTGTTTAACACACTGACCTACCAAACTGTGTAGGTTAGCTTCACAGTACTGTGCATAGTGTGGCTGTTTGCCTTGTGTTCACATTAAAATATTGTAAATTCATAAGTCCAATTATAAACTCAAGATATAAACTCATAAATTTATTTCTCTGACCCATCTTTGTGGACCCCAGGAACCCTGGACAGAAAGGAAGGGTCGCACAATGCGAGGTGGACTGAGCCCTCTCTGCACACTGCTAGGAAACCAACCCTACTGTGTCTGGGTATCTTGGGTGCTCTGACCCCATGTTTCTACCTGTTTCTCCTTACAACTCAAACCAAAAGAATCATATCTTTTTCAAGGATTCTTAAACTTTTGCAACTATAACTGGTAGGAGAGGACTGTAGGGAAAAGGGTCAAGAAATTTGAGCTTTAGGGCTTGTCAGTTACCAGGTCAAGATTAGGTGACCTATCCATTCAGGAGACTTGGAATCAATTTCTTGGGACTTTTTATTATCTGGGGAATTATAGTAGTGATGTCATCTGAAAAATTATAATAGTGATATCATCTGTTCCAATGTTGTCTGAGGTGGCACTCCTCAGTAGAGTTGCGGTACTCAGAGGAGGAGATTCGGAGTCTGGCAGGATCTGCTTGACACCAGTCCAAAAAGTGGAGGGCAGAACAGTGTGGATGGTCTGCTCCTACTCTATAGCCTGTGTTTCTATCCCATTCCCAAAGCTACTGGGGCAAGACTCGGTAAACAGTCTGTACTTCTCCACAGGGCTAGACAACATCCACAGGATAACAGCTCAGGGCCGCTACGAACTGCGTGTGGATATGCGGGATGGACAGGAAGCAGTCTTTGCCTATTATGACAAGTTCACTGTGGAGGACAGCAGAAGCCTATACAAGCTCCGCATAGGAGGCTACAATGGCACTGCAGGTACTTGTGGGCACTGTGCTGACCTCAGGAGCATTGGGTGTGTATTCCAGTTCTAAGCTGCAACAGAACCAGTAGAATTCGTAGAGTTCATGAGCTAGCTACGAGCCAGGAAGGAGGCATGGCCGACTGGGTCACTGGCTCTGATCCTGCCTATCCATTCAGAAGTCTTGGAATCAATTTTTTGAGGCTTTACTTTTATCATGTGGAGAATTACAGTAGTGATGTCATCTGCTAAATTATGATGATGATGTCATCCGCTATGTTATAATAGTGTTATCTATCCCATTTTACAGATAAGTCAGAAAAGTTGCTGTAAGGGCAATAAGTGAGTATGTCTGAAAAGTTTGCTTGAAAATAATGCAGGGTGAGAGCAAAGGGTTGCCTATTTTACCAAATTAACCAGAGTGGACTCCCATTTGGTGAGGATGGCAGAACTGTTTGTCATCTTAGTAGACATCTCCTTGCAATGGCAGCTGGAAAAATAACCTTTGAACTAATGAAACAGTTCATAGTCTCCATTCTTTGAGCTGCCCCTCCCCCATCAAAACATCAGCAGTCGTCATAGAACCCCATGAAGGAGCAGAGGACATTGCTTAAATGCCTCTCACTGCCCATGTTGCCTTTTGTTCTACCAAATGAACCATATACCTGGTTGGGTTCTCAGTGGATTATAGGGCATTTTTACCAAGCAGAACCAACATCTGTTTCAGCTCTGTGTACTCCCAGTTTCATGAGAACACACCACCGAGCTTTTGGCTAATGTGCTCTATTAGAGTACCTTCCATGAAGCCTGTTGTGTGAGGGATGCTACTGTTTGGTACATGAAGTTACTGGACATTTCATTTCTCCAATTTTAAAGCTAAAGGCTGGTGTTTAATTTTAGCAGCATTTCCTATGACTCTTGGAATTAAAATGAACATCAAGGTGTTACCCTTCCAATTACTACATCTGCTCCATTATTTCCTTTCTCAGCCAGATATTGTTATTCTAAAGGGAAGACATGCTTATCTTTGTTATTGTTCACAGTTGAGTCATTCACAGCGGCAATCAGAGGAGCCTGAAGAGCCCCAACAAAAAGGTCCAATTTGCCACACTTTGAGCATAAAACAGCCATTGAAATGGACATTAAACAAGATGTCAGACTAAATCATTTCAAAACTAAATGGATACTATTCACTCCCTAGAATTAGAATTGTGTAGAGAAAAGGCTTTCATCTTTCTCCTACGGGAGAGAAACAAGCTCACCTACCACAGTTTCTGTCCCCCTCATTTCCCCCTCTTTGTCCTTCTCTGTCCAATCCCACATGTTCTCTGCCTACCTTGGGGCCAGCCCTCTTCCCCAGACCAGTCTCTTGTTGCACCCCACAGAGGACAGAACCATTAGACTGCATTCTTCTCCCTGTGTTAGAGGCCACTGTGCCTGGAGCTTGGTTAACCAGTCGTGAATATTCAATATTCATCTATCACCTTACATATTCAGTTCATCTTCCTCAGTAAGTAAAACCCTGGGTTTATTTAGGTTACCCCATCTCTAGGCAACTACACACCGTTCAAATTAGAAAGAAAACCATGCCCTCCTGGCTGGCATTTGTAATGGTTCCCAGTTATTCTAGCTGTACCACTCCTCCCGACCTCACTGGCAACCAGCCACCCCAGGGCTTCCAATCCAACTACAGACCTTTACTCCCCACTTCTGAAGGCCCCAAACCTCCAAGACTCTAAATAGAACTCTTCTGGGATTCAAACAGACTTCTAAACTGTGTCCTCAATAAGGGCAGACCAATACTCACTGTTCTGGTTTTAGTGCAGCTAACAAGAACACGAAAGATGCACTCTGTAAGAGTAACTACCTAGTTTAAAGAAAACACCAGGAAATGGTTCTCTGCACTATAAATGGCACTCTTAGATTAAGGATATCCATTAGGAGGGTATCTGGGGTGTATCCTTGAAATCAACCTATCTGACTGAAACAACTGAAAACATCTTCTGGATGAGAAGTGCCACAAGAACAAGACTCAGTGGAAGAAGAAGGCTTGGTGCGTTACTCTCTCTCTCTTGGGCCAACTGAATGGCTAGAAGGATCAGGAGCTAAGGGCAGTGACACACACCTATAATTACAGCATATGAAAGGCTGAGATGGAAGGATTGAGCATCAAAGTTAACCTATAGCAAGGTGAAGTAGAAAGGGAGAGAGAGGCAATGAGGTAAGAAAGCAGGAAGAGGAGGTAAAGGATGGTGGAGAGAAGGGGAAGAGGGAGAAAGGGAAGGAGGAATGGAGGGGGAGAAGGAGGGGGAGGGAAGAACAGAAATGGGGAAAGGAAGAGAAAGAAAGAGAAGATTAATTCCAGAAAGTCTTGACACTGAAAAAGAATTTAGTCTTTGCATGGCCGAAGGCCTTGTAATTTCAAAATGGCATAATGGGATTTGGGTTTTAGAAAGATCACTAGGACAGCTCCAAGCAAGATAAAGAAAATCTGAGTGAAGAACAGAGACCACCTGGTGCTGCTGTATTAATCCTGATAGGAGATAGCAGGAGTCCTTGCTAATGTCAGAGCTATGACAAAGGTCGGAATCCGAACAGGTGGCTCGAGAGTGAACACCCAGACTTAGTTCATGTCTGGAATATGTGCAGTAGATGGGTGAGGCAGAAATGTTGAGGGAGGGTACAAAGACCAAGAGGACCATGTCTGAAACAATCAGTTGGCAACATCAAAGCAGAAGCCAGAAATAATTGTTGGGAGAACAATGAGGGCACATTCTGGTTTGCAGAAGGCGAGGTGATAACAATGCAGGTAGACACAGCACACTCAGTGGATAATGATTAAGGCACAGGTTGTTGGAGAGTAAAACTGATCTGAAATACTTAAGGTAATGGGTATGAGCATGACTTGAGGTAAAAGAGATGAAAATGATATTTAGGACGGGGAAAGTAAGGCATCTTTTCTACCCCTTTCAAGCAGAAATAGATAGCAAAAAGTGTTTCAGTTGGTGGGATAGGCTCGGGACGGGCATATCAGAATCCTTCAAAACTATAAAGAGATGAAAATGGTCTGAAGCACTGCCTCAGGACTCTCCTGGGTGGTGAAGGCTTCCCTGTGAGACTGACTAGAGTTCAGTGGATGCAGTGGAAGTGCTGAGTGGATCCCAGGGGCATAACTTGGAAGCCATAGAATCAGAACAGTGTCCCTATTAGGGAAAAGCAACCTTAGCCATAGTGAGTATCACTTTCATTCGATAAATAATGTGAGTTCCCCTCCCAGTATCTCTAACAAATCCTGCCAAAGGCTTCAGCTGAATTACTGTTAGTGCATGATAGTCCGACCTCTCACAGCAAACCCTGAGTTCACCTGAGTCACTGCATAACACCCCTGACAAGAGAGCACCTAGTCCCCTTTGTCTTTGAGAAAGAAAACCTCACCACAGGGTTAGGCAGCCTATCTTGTAGTATTAGGCAATTTTTCTTTTCCTATTTAGCTAAAATTTTCCCCTTTACAGTCTCTCTGTATTTATCCTTCCACTTCCCCACAAGGTTTAGATATGTGTTCTTCTTTTTCAGTAGCTCCTCACACAGTTGGCAAAAGTGACCATAGAAGCTTTCTCTTTAGCTAAGCCTACTTCCTCCTAAGATACAGTCCATTTTGTTACCCACATCTTATTTGACATGGTTATGACATTCCTGTCACCCTGTTTCTTGTCGATTGATACTCGGGCTGCTATTGTTTCTCTTCATGGGCAGACCCAAGTTCTAAGTGTGGGGTACTGGGTGTAGGCTGATCAGGGGCAGCAAGCACAGGGGAAAGGCAGGAATAACTTACACAGTGAGATCCACACGGATCCAAGGTGTCATCATGGTGTCTCATTGTCTCCAGTAGATACAATGGGAACGTGGGTGTCCTGTGTCCCAGAAAGGCCCAGGATGAAATAAACAGAGGCATTAGATGGAGCTGTCTGGTAAAGTTCTCAGCAAATGTTCAGTGCTGATTAGAGTGGCAAACATAGAAGCAGTGCCTCCCTCCCCTCCCCCTCCCCCTCCCCTTCCCTCTCCCCCTCCTCCTACTCCTACCCCTTGAGGCAATATGGAGGCAAAGGTCAGCATAGCCATGCTGCAGCTCAGAAGGAACCAGGGAGGTGAGGCAGGCTTCCATGTGAAAACCAGATGTCCACATCAAATGGAACAGCTTCCAGAAAAGTTTTGTTTTCCTTTTTGTTTTTGCAGGAGACTCCCTCAGCTATCACCAGGGACGTCCATTCTCTACCGAGGACAGAGACAACGACGTTGCAGTCACCAACTGTGCCATGTCATACAAGGGTGCTTGGTGGTATAAGAACTGCCACCGGACCAACCTCAATGGGAGATATGGGGAATCCAGGCACAGTCAGGTAGGCCATGCTCTCACTGTGGGCAAAGTGGCGGGACACACAGAACCCAGGCCTGCAGTCAAAGTTTCCTGTTTAAAAAGACGTGCTCTGGGGCTGAATAAAGACCATTCAAGGAGCTTTTTGTGGGAGGAGCTCATCAATTCATCATAGGCTTACGGTCACACTAACAAGGGGCCCAGAAGGGAAGAGGTCAGAAACCTAAGTAATCTAGGCTATTTCCCCAAGAGACTGCAAACCCACAGTCTGGGCTCAGTGACAAGGAAGCAGCTGAAAAACACTCAGGCTGACCTCAGGTGGAAACCACCTGAGTCCCCTCATCATGAATGAGCTGCCCACAATTCCACTATTCAAAACGCTTCCACCTAGTTGGGATTTTGACATTCACCACAGTCCCCTACTACCAGAAACTCCTTAAGGCAAATCATGAAACTGGTCATAAGAAAGGACCCACAACTTGCCTTTTATAAAGACATGGGCCTTTGTAAAGGGGATGCTGGAACGAGACTCTGCTCTCTCCACCATACCGGGAACCCTGTCATGAGCCTCTTGTTAACTGAAAACAGCTAAACTCCTAAGTGAATCCCTCGACCCAGTCATTCTTTTCAAGCTTGGTGCTCTGCTTTGGGAGAAGGTAATCTGACATGTTCATCTTTCTCACACTCAGGGGATCAACTGGTACCATTGGAAAGGCCATGAATTCTCCATCCCCTTTGTAGAAATGAAGATGAGGCCCTACATCCATCGTCTCACAGCCGGGAGGAAACGGCGAGCCTTGAAATTCTGAGCACTGGGCAGCCAGCCACCAGCCAAATGATCTTTTCTGTCATTTGTTTGTATTTTATAATCTGAGACAAGGGGGGAGGGGCAACAGTAATGTGCTTCACAACATATTCAGACTATCTGAAGGAAGCAGGGATCAGTTAGGTACCATCTCCTCCTAGTTTCTGCTGCCTTGGAGCCTGACTCTCAAGCTACATGCTCCCTGCTAACCAGTCCTGCCTGATCACCCCCTCTTTTCTCACAGAGGAGGAAAACTGGGGAGTTACAAAAAAAAAAGAAAAAGAAGAAGCAGGTCATGAAGTACAGATCACTGTGGTGATGGGCACACACACACAATTTTCTCTACTCCCTCTTCTGAGATACTTTCCAACTTCTAAGTAATAGTAATCTGGTCACCACTGAGTGTAGCCAGGTGACCACACCATCCCAGAAAAGCTTCAACAAGAAAGCTTGGCCAATCTTCTCTTAAGAGGGAAGATACCCACCACACCCTGGCGCAACAGCCCAAGTTCATTGCAATGAGCTAAAGATTCTCACATTCTGACAGTTAACTTTTAGGAGGTGTGGCCTCTCTTCCAGCCCCACTCCCTTTTTACTTCTATCCCCTAGATCCTAGAGACCTACCAACCTAACCATTGTCTAGAACTCCAGTTACCAAAGCTGTCTGAACCTGGCCCTGGCTCATACAATCGCTGTGCTCTGTGTGTCATAAGCCATTGCCATAGAATAACTTTCTTTGGTGGTGAAAATTGGGGAAGAGTATTGTTTCTAGCAAGTTTGCATCAGACATTGACGAAGGACAGGAGTGGAAGTGAGGGCACCTACCAGGGAGTGTGTAGGTCTGATTGGAAACTGACTTTGATTAGTGTTGTCTTGGGCATTTATAATCTGATTTACCATGGATTCCTTTCCCTGATTCCTAGCTGAAAGTCTAGTTCTGTGACCAGCCAGGCTATCCTCAGTGCAAGTTGCTTCATAAGAATCAGGGAGGAAAGTTATATGAGCCATTTCCCTGACTGATTACACTGGGAGGAGACAGAATGTTTGTCCTAGTCTCTTGTTGTTTGCTTTGATCCTGTAGTAAGCAGAACTAACCCTCTCAATGAGGTAAGATCATGAGAAACATTTTCCATCTCCCTCTGTTATCCTGCTTTGAGAAGAAGAATGAAAAATGCCAGAGGAAATTGCATTTAGAACTCCAAAGGTGAGAGGAGTGATCTCCCGAACCCCACATGATTTGATTTTTAAGCCCTGGAGAACTGGAGGCTATAAAAGCCATGACCTTTCAGCTTCTCCTCCAATAAAAAACCAGCAAGTCTTCCCTGCAGCATCTGCCCAAACTGTGCCAAGTTTCTCAGCTGCCTTCTCCCTCTCTCACTGTCCTCTCCCATCTCTGAGGGCCTAGTATGTGCTAATAGGGCCCATGGCTACTGCCTGGGACATCTTATACCTGTGCCAACCAGTTACTGAATAAGTTGGCATCTTGAAATGGAAATAGCCACCATCTAACCAAGCTTTGAGCCAGAAGCAACAGTCCTCCCGGGCTAGTGATCACCTGCTTAGCATCTTGACATTGGAGTTAGCTTGCCATTTTTCTGTAGCCTTCCCCCATCTTTCTGATGCAGAATCACTGACATACTCAAGCCAAACACACAGGTGGAGTTTTCACTTTTTAATCCACCATGGACTTCAAGCAGCTAAGAGGAGGAGGAAGAGAGGAAAGCCTATATGTTATGTGAGATTTAACTAGATGTGGGCCAACCATGCAGAACTGGAGGTAAGCACGCTCAAAGAGGGACTTGAAGGGTGTGATACAGGGCCACTTCTGCCACCATGACAGTTAGAAGCCTTGATAGATTTGTTCACATCTCTGGGCCTTGGTTTGCTCACCCAATTGAATCAGAGTTTAGACCAAAAGTATTTCTCGTGTCCCTTTAGATTAAGTAGTCAATAATGTTAACCTGTGATAGGAAAGCATAATCAAAGTTGGCCTTGATTCATCACAATTAAGGAAAAGCCAGAATCTTTATGAAGGAGATGGGGAAAGGGAAGAAAAGAACGAAAGGAGGAAGGAGACTGACTCAGAACTCTCTGCCTCTCATAGACACACACATACATACACACACACACACACACACACACACACACACACACATACACACACACACCAAAAAAAAAAAAAAAAAAAAACAATGCCAAAAGAAGCTGAAGCCATTATGAAAGGAGAGCCAAGGACAGGGGTGTGTCTGAACTGCCCACCTCATCAAAGGAGCTGAAATGGAACAAGACTTTGTGTCATCACTTCCAGGAAAAATCAAGAAACATCAATGGAAATCTAGACCTGATTTTCATGGGAACTATTTTATCCCGTGGAACATTTTTTATAAATAGTATCAGCCGCATCGCCTAGATTCATTTAAAGGAATTTTAAAGTAAAGAAGAGACTTTAAAGATCAGTTCATCCAACCTTCTGTAAAAGGGTTTAGAGATCCCTTTTGTTAAGTAGAGTGAGCACCCCCAAACTCTATGTGTTGAAGAAACTGTCTTCTCAAGATCCACAGGGAACTTAACTCAAAGCTCCTGAACTTGACTGGCTTAACTTCTTCGCTGGGCTTCTTAACTGGTGCCACTTTTTAATCTGCTCCTTCTCACACCTGGTTTTGTCCCTGAGAAGCAGGCAGCACTACTTAACACCCATCCTAATCACCCAAGGGACTCAAAATGACTAGAATGGGGCCCTAAGATGGTGTAACTGCAGACACATTAGAAAGTACACTTACACAAAAACCCAAACAACAATAACAGTAACAACCAATCACCAGAGACTGCCATGGGTTCACTGCCAAGAATCCAGAGCCAGGCCACACTTCCTCTTTGCATGCCCCATCATAGAAACATTGTTTCTATACTGAATTCTCATTTTCCCATGGCTACTTCTGGAAGGGGAAGACATTAATTGTGAAGACTCTTTGTTAGGGATGACAACCCTGTAGAAAGTGTAGTGCCAACTTAATGGGTAAAGGGGGACTTGGTAAGAGGGGCAATGTGATGCTCTCAGCTCCCAGATGCCCACTGAATCTCAAGGAGGGCAGGAAGCAGCTTAGTTATTATGGTTCTGGTAACCTCATACCAAACCAGGGCCCAGAACCCATTTACACAGGAGACTGATTAGTAAAAGAACAGTACCAGGGCAGTAGAGACATTCAAACAAGCAAGCCCCCAGTTATCTAAATATCCCCTTCTCCCAGCTACCAACAACCTATCTCTAAAGAGGTGAGATTCACCCCTAATATCCTTGTTGCCTTCCACTGGAGAGTCAATCAGTTCCTCTAGATAGAAAACTCTCATTTCAAAGGCAATTTAAAGGACCACAGTTGCCTTGCCAATAAACTCAATGCCTATACAAACTGTCCTAAACACATCTTTACCTTTAAAATCTAGTATCAGGAGAAAGATATAGATTATGGGACAAGAGGTCATTATAGAATCTTTTCAATGACTTTTTCAAAGCATCCATTGAGAAAGGTTTGATGAGTTCCCTTTTGTCCTTTTCTTTGAAGAAAATAAAAATGGGATTTGTGAGAGTCATGGACATTTGAAAACACCCCTGGAGCCATGGCCTTTTCTTTTTCTCCCCCCTAGGATTTCTGGAGGGGGAAAAGCACCTCCACAGAATACATGCTTTTCTATCCATTGCTTGATAATCACCAGACTCCTATTGGATTTAACTCCTGAACTGCATTTCTGTCCCTCTGAAGAGGGAGAGGGGAGACCATTTGTCACCTCTGTTTACATCCTACTGTCTACTCTGAAATATCCATACGAAGGACTCATATCCAAATAAGTCCTAGGGTAGATGAGAGAAAGCTTAGCTTACCTCAAACTTGCTGAGGCTACACAAAGATGCTTGGTTCTCGTCCATCCTCCCTGGGTGGTGACTTTCATTCAAATAACTAAGCAGGGCAGATTCTCTCCTCTGGGGAAAAGGGAACAGAGCTGGCATCTGGGCCGAGGCTTATAGATTCTTTTTTATTATCGCACTGCACCCTCAGAACAAATTTCTGAAGTCCTTTGACTTAACTGCTTCCCTCTAAGCCTTTGCTTCTTCCACACCCCAACTCTCCCATATGCATCTCTCCTAATAATACTACAGCATTTTGACACTGCCAGGCAAAATGAGAACGCACATAATGAATGAAAACTGCTCAGATTACAGAGAGAAAACAACTCCGATAGGAAGAGACATCACAGGGACAAGAGGAGGCTTCTGCTTTCAGAGGAAGTGTGTGTGTGTGTGTGTGTGTGTGTGTGTGTGTGTGTGTGTGTGTGTGTGTGTGTGTGTGTGTTGGTGCAGATGAGGGTCCCTTTGGAAAGAGTGGCTTTGGTTCAGACTAACTAAATCCACATTGGATTTAGTTAAACCAGTTTTGTCTTCTTTGAGATCTGAGAAAATAGCTAGGATGAGGGGAAAAAAAGTAAGTTAAATAAAAGAAACTGATGGAATCTTATAAAATAAAAGCAAGCCTGGGAGATGGCCCTACAGTGGAAACACAGAAACAACATTTGAGTGACCACAGCTAAGGCATCAGCATTGGCTTCTCATATTCTGGCCTCAGATAAAGTGTCTATGCACTCGCCCCTTCGCCTGAGATACGAGACCACCAGCAGCCTTACCGTGCAGAACAGGGAGGACTTTCTTTGCTGATTGACCAAATCTTGCCTCAACCTCACCTTTCCTTTCCCAGCTAGCACAGCCTAGTTTGTCATCTCAAGCATTTCTGATTTATTTTTTAAGGTCACTCTTCACTCAAAGCATGACTTCATTGCACCTGCAGCATTTCATTGTCCAAATGTCCTTGGCAAGCCTCACAGTCTTTGGACAGTGTTATGTTTTTCCCAAACAGGAAATCCTCATTCCTTCCACAGCTTAAGAAGACTATTGCAGGATATCCATTCAACAAGGTCCTGGTTCCTAAGATCTCCTCTATTAACTTAATAGAACATCTCCTATTATTTGAGCAGTAAGACTAGGTTAAAACTCAACTTAGAACAATATTTCCAACCTAGAAATATTGAATCCTTTCAGCCCCACACCCCAGCACTCTCCTGGGTACTGTCATTGACTAGTTGTTACCATTGGGCTCTAGAGAGAAAGTACAAGAATCTTTGAGATGTAGGCAAACTACACTCAGGAAGCCTGGGCCACCTCAGGACGGGGCTAGAGTTGTAGGGCAGACATATGGATAAGAACTGTTTTTCTCTTGTCAATGTTTTTACAACCCACAGAGAAACCTGTAGTCTTTAAACAATCTGTCACTGAACACTAATCCACTCAACCCTGTCTCTCAGACAAATAGTAAAGAACACTCCTTCAGAGCCAAAGGAAATCCTGGAGATCACCTAACATGAGCCTTCCCTGTCATACTCAAGAAAAGCAAGGCTGGCATAGGCAGGCAGCGTAGTGGATTTCACACAGCCAATTAGACACAGAAATGGGGATGCCTGGTACTTTTTTTTTTTTTAATTCTGTCTCTCCTAATAGAGACTGAGAAAAACAGTATTTATTGTCCACCTATTGATCAGATTCTGTGCAAAGGGCTCGACAGCAATTACTTTATTGGATCCTCACCCCAATGAGAGTAAGTTTTAATTATTTCCCAGAAGAGGGAAATGAAAGCACAGGATCGTTTAGTAGCATGTCTGAAGTCACACAGTTTCTGAAGAGTATTACTGTCTCTGTCTAATACAAGCAGCCTGAGTTTTCCCAGTTTGTAAAGCTGCTGTCACACTGACCAGGCCGCTGCCATCTTGAACCACACTACCATTCTCACAACAGTGTTTCTAACTCCTTCCACCTCTTCTTTTCCTTTTAACAAATGGAAATTTTTGCTTTTTTTCCTGCTATGCCTCTGAGGATCCAAGGGACCCTCAGCCCCAACTGTCAGAAGTAGTAAGAAATAGCCCGGCAGTAATTCTTTTTACTTTCTGTTTAAAGTTTTGAAGATGGTGTCAGAACAGAAACATGACCTCCACCCCAGGGCCTGGGCAGCACAGCCACTTCTCTTTTCTAACACAAACCCCTTTCCAAACTAGAACAAGAGATAGAACCAGGATCAAGGAAGGAGAGACCACAGGATAACAATGTGAAAGTGCCTAGGGTATCAATTTGACCCTAGAATTTGCAAAGGAAGAGTTAAGTGTGTGTTCAAACTACTACAAATAGTAGAAATTAGAAATATCCTATGAATTTTTAGGCTAATATCATCAGATTGCAGGGAAAGTTCACACAACCCTCTCCCAGGATTCCCTGAAAGAACAGGGCAGGACATTTGTAAAAATTGGAGTTGCAAGAAGTCAGGAGAGAAGTTCTCCGTGTTTATTTCCTCATTCCTTTTCTCCCACTCCTTACCCATCTCTCATCCCAGTGAAAGGGAAGTCTATGGGAAACAATTTGCTACAATGCTGACTAGCTTTACTACTTTGTAAGATTTAGAAAGATATCAGAACCTTGGTGGCTTCAACTCTCAACAATGAGATCTGTTTCCCTCTGTAGGCATTTATGTTACAAGGACTAGGTAGGTCTTCACAAGAGTGAATCCAGGACCCCTCAAAATGGTAACTCCTCTGGAACACCTCAGACACTTATTAGATACAGCAAGCACTGCAATTCCAACAAAACTGCCTTTCAGCAGAGTAGTCCTACGCTAGTTCCTTTCTTCACTATCCCCCTTCAAGGCATAGGGATCCTGCAGGGACTCACAAACAAGGGTCAGAATCTGTAAGTCTAGTCCTTCCTGCCTCTCTTTAACATACATGTTCTTCCCTCCTATATTTACACACACACACACACACACACACACACACACACACACACACAGACAGACAGACAGACACTAACTCCAAGTACCCTCAAGCCTATAGGAATTTCCAGGTGCCCAAAACAAGTCACTGTGACTCTGAGGGGTTTTATTGCCTGGGCTCCAAGCAGATGACACTCTTTCTGGTGGTCTCTCAATTGCCATCCTGAGAAATCATAAGCACCAAATCCTCCATTCCCTCCAAATTTGAATTTGTGGCTTTAACCTTTTGGGGGGGGGGGGGGGAATAACAAAGACAAACAAATTTACTGACTTTGTAGCTATACTGTTCTTGAAAAGGCTTTTTTTAAAAAGGCCAAGAGGAAGAAGAAGAAGAGAAGGGGTAAATGGTATATGCTCATCAGGTGGTGCACACTCTGATGAAATCAAATAAAAGGCTATAGAGGAATGAAGAGGGAGAACCCACTTGCCCCATCCTTTCATGGCGCTGTAGCTCAAAGACTGGAATCTGCTTGTTAACCATTGTTAACTAGTATTTTTAGTCCCGGTTGCTTTTAGCCTCTGTATAGTTCCTTTTTTAAACACATTTTCTATACGTTAATAAAAGATCCTGAAGGAAAGATGTGTGTCTTCTCCATCCTTTGGGGGGAGTCATGGAAGTGTGCCTCTTTAATCCTGCTTTCTCTGAGTTCTCTCTCTTAAGCAGTTACCAACCCAAGTCTACCCACGTGTCTCCTCTGCATCACCCTTTAAAGTGAGCTGTTTTTCTTCCCAGTGTCCCTGCTCCCTGTCCTGTGTGCCATATCCACTGTTCCTATTCTGCGGTCACAGCCTTGCCATCTTGTCCCTCTCCATCCCTCTACTCCACAGCTGTGCCTCCTCCCTCCTCTCTGTACCCCCCTTCTTTCTCACCTGCTCTCCATCTCCTCAGAACTCTTAATCTCACTTTTTCCTTCTTATCACAAGAGGTCACTAGTGAATAGAAGGCTCTGGTCTCATCTATGGTTTGGTGTCCTGGGTCAGCCACCATGACAGTGGTCCAGTCTGCCTCCAGCCTCCCTCCTTCTTCTCTCCTGGCTCCCTTGACCCTCCTGTGCCCAATGGAAATCACATTTCCAAATCTTTAGTGCCACCTATGGGTGTTGGTTGAGACTATTTGACAGACCTAATTATCTAACCCTTTCTGCCTTCCCTTAGCCCACGGCCTGCCCCGATCAGGCCTTATCATTCCAACTTGGAACTAGTTCAGCCAACCTACTAGCAACCATTCTAATGGTGGCTCTGGTGGCCAATTCTTTGTCAGCTTTATTACCCATAAAGGCTGTCTGTCCCGCGCTACCGTCTCGCCAGCAAGAACGACGCGGCACACTTAGGATCCTTCTGTAGAACGCTTTATGCCTCTTGAGAGGGAGAGCATAAGCTTACATGGCGGAGACCCCGAGGGAGCACGAACCCAAGTCTTATATAGGCAAGTCCTCCTGCCTTGGACGTGGCGTACCCTGGTTGGCTGCGGCTCATTACCCCATATGACGCCACGAGGTAGGCAGAGACTCAGTGGCGGGAAACTCCGCTTGGGCATGCGCACTCAGCCTGTTTACGGCTCAGCAAGAACAGGAAGTAGGCGCCATCTTGTAATGGAAGACGTAGGAGCGTTCAGGCGGCCCCCAACATCTCACCCTTTTTGATTTACTATGAGGGCTAACAGATAACCTGGTTAGAAGGTGGAGACAGAGATCGTCCCTCCCTGTGAAAAATCAGACCATGTACAGTGAGAAATCAGACCATGTATGGGGATATCCCCTAGACTCCTCTCTACGTCCGGGGTATCCTCGACCTGTCCTCTGCCGTTTTTTGGGAGAGGGGAGACTTGGGCAGGTAACCCCTATGCTGGGCGATATGCCTCCTGGAGGTGCTTTAGCCTCCATGCGATACCTCGTTCAACAACCTTCTCCAGGCGCCAGTCCAACACTCTGCCATGTGCAATGAGCTTAACTCCAGGCGTGCAAGAGCTGTTTGGGCTGGCTTTCTATTGCCTCAGGATTGACAGCCATACTTCTGTGGAGGTTCCATTCTCCAGAGCCGCAAGTGCCTGCGCAATGACCACTTTGTCTCGTTTACTTTGGGTTCTGAGCCTACAGACCAACCATAACAGTAACACCAGCCCGCAGCAGACAGCCATGCCAAACATTCCCACCACCACCCATTCCTTGAAGTAAGAAAAGGTTGAAGTGGTCCAGGAAGAGAGTCCCTCTGTCAGCGACAGGTCCACTCGAGTCGAATTGACAGCCAACACTGCTGCCTGCAAGGATTCGAGAGTTTCATCGAAGCCTTCAGACCAATTTCAAGGGCCAGGAGTAGTTTCTGTGGGATCCGTCCAGGTGTCATCTTCAGGAGTCAGAATTCTCCATGTCAGTTGCTCCGGCAGCCAGAATGGGTTATCTTCCCCCTGTGGGAAAACACAAACAGCTCCCCTGGATCTTATTAAAATAGGATCCGGGCCTTTCCATTGACCAGACAACACATCTTTCCATTTGACCATTTCTTTTGGCCTGTCAGGTTCTGAACAGTGTTGGTCTGCTGCAGTCTGGTCATGCTCGTCCAAATTTAAAAAATTCATAGTAAAGAGTGCTACCGCTATAGCAACCCTTGGTATAGGGGGTAAATCCTCCGCTATTCCCCCTTTTTGTTTTATTAAGTAGGATTTGAGCGTACGGTGGGCTCGCTCGATAATGCCTTGTCCCTGAGGGTTATAAGGCAGACCTGTGATATGGATAACCTGCATTTGTAAGCAGAATTGTTTAAATTTTTGAGAGGTGTAAGCAGGTCCATTATCAGTTTTCAAACATTTAGGTTTCCCCCAGGCGCTCTATGCCTCAAGGCAATGTTGAATGACCAGGGTGGTTTTTTCGCTGGTCAGAGGTGTGGCATGGAGAATGCCAGAACATGTGTCTATAGACACATGAACATATTGGAGTCTCCCAAATAAGGGCAGGTGGGTGACATCCATCTGCCAGACCTGTAGGGGGGAAATACCCCTAGGATTCACGCCCGTATGGGGGCCCTACGTGGAGAGGACCGGAATCCTGTACTGCCCCATGCTGAGAAGCATGGCCTTGGCCACCGTCTGCCAATTGGTGGGTGTCATGGCGTCCCCTGCCAGTCGGTCTAACTGGCCCAATGTGAAATTGGCGAGTCCCCATATTTTCTAATGGCCTCAGCCAGTTCTTTAATCCTACCATATTCCATCGGGGCATACGCCCGATCAGTGTTCTCCAGGCTTTCAAAGATGGGAAAGGACATCCAGAGCTTTCTCCTCACCCTCTCTGGTAGGAAAGAGAAGGTTCCATGGCGCGCCTCATAAGGAGGGGGCACCGAGGGTGTCTTAGCAATGGTCATGGCAAGGTGAGGGTCCTGACTCCGCCCAAACCATGAGCTATATATATATATATTTACTATTATTAAAAGCTTGATTATTAACATCTCAAAAATAGCTGCTATAGTACTTGTGCTGAAGCAGGGAGAAACTTAAAGGAATAAACATGTGATCTGAGAGTACAAATTCTTTTGGATAACAATTATTAATTTTGCCTAAAAAGGCTTGCCATGTAATAGATCAACCATTAATAATAATTAATTTGATTGCTGCTTAAAGCAAGGAACAAACGTTTTCTTGAAAACAGAGGTTTAAGACCTCCTGTGGCAAGCTTAAAATAAGGTAAATATAAGATAAAGCCAATTAATATATCCTAACAATCTTTGAAAACCATTTACCTAAAAACTTTTTAAAAGTCCATAGTTAGAGCAAAGGCCTGTAACAAACATTCTATGAACATTATACACTGAAAAATGTAAGATCCTAACTCTTGTATTGAAAGAGAGACAAACATTTTTTCTCACAGGACGTAAGGCTGTTAGCCATTCCTTGAGGCAAAAACTTTCTAATGAAATTGTTTTGCTTTGTTTCTTTAAAGTTAGAAGCAAATGCTTTTATAATTATCAGAATGTAAAGCAAAAAACCAACCCTTTAAATTTACAATAATTTTGCAGGGAGTAGACAGGCCAAATGTTAATGCCTTTATAGCCTCCTTGACCTTTCATAGACTTGAATTGCATTTTAACCCACACCAGGATAAGTCAAGAATTTTTTTTTAAGCCAAACACTCCCTAGGTGGGGCCTGTAAGGCAGAAACAATTTCTCAAAACTTCCTCACTAGCTTCCCCTGAGGCAGCTCTAAGTTTTGCATTAACTCAAATGTAAAATTTTTTTATCTGCCCTAGGATCCACCTTGAGTCCTTGGCAAGGACATTGTATGAGATTCCTAGAATGTAAATATCTTCTAATCTGAGCCTTTTATCTAAGACCAGAACCAAACCTACAAGGACGTTTTGAGGATTAAACAAAAGAAACCAGTAATTCCATGGTCAAAGGTACCTACTTGATATCAAATACATTTTCACTGAGATCTCCTTTTTAATCTTGGAGGGTTAAATTTTGCTCCTACCATTGTAGCCTATAAACTTGTGGAAAAGTGGCAATGGGCCTCTAAAACCCATAGCTGTATCACTCTCAAAATTATCTTAATTACAAGATGTTAAGAATTATGAGCCTGCAAACTGAAAACTGTAGCCAATGACACACTGATTTTTATTGTAACTCAATGTTTTCTTGTAATATTAGAGCACAATTGCAATTTTGGAAGCAAATCCCAATTTTAAACAATCTGTTTTCTTTAAAATCAATGGCAAACACATTTTTACAGCACAAGGTTTGTCTGCCAGTGTAACTTAATAAAGAGACATTATTTTAAATCTTAAAATCCAATCTCCAGGCCAAGATTCACACAAAACACCATGCCAATTTAGGAGCGTCTTAAAGGCCTGTATTTCCTGGATTGCATCATGCCACGTGTTCTTTAAAACTTTTTGTTAATAACATAAACCCTTTAAATCATGTCCAGTGACTTAAGCCAATACTCTATAGTCAAGACATGCAAAATATGCCTTTAAATCCAATTATAAACAAGAACCAAGCATGAGTTGCGTTAGGCCACGTGTAGCTAGTTAAGATAGCTCTAACACTGAATCCCCAGTTTTAAACTAACCTTTTCTTAGTAACACTATACCTTTTAAATAATAACCAATTAATTTATAACACTTTAGTCAAGATATGTGAAACCTTATACCATTAAAACCAATTAGAAAGAAGTATAAAGCGATTACACGAATTTCACAAGCCAAACCAAAGTTTTTTCCAAAAATTGAGGCATCTGGGCTTTTAAAAGCTGCTTTTTCCCCAGCCATGTTTGCCTCTTGGGTGAGTGAGCTGTGCTGCTGTGGCACAGCTTTAAATCAGTCCTCACACAAACTGCGGCTGGCTCAAGAGGTTGCCAGCAGATGAAATCCTTACCAATTTTTCTTTTTAACATGAAACAAACAGTCATTCACACAAAAACACAGAGAGGACATAAACGTACACATAGACAAACAGTCAGTGCACTGGGACAAACACAGAAAGATAACTTTTCTTTTATACACTCCCTTGTCCATAGACTTTCCAGGAGGTCCATTTTCCTTATATCTAGGTTCCTTTAAATACTCTCCCTTGTCCGTAGACTTTCCAGGAGGTCCATTTTCCTTATATCTATGTTCCTTAAAATACTCTCCCTTGTCCGTAGACTTTCCAGGAGGTCCATTTTCCTTATATCTAGGTTCCTTAAAATACTCTCCCTTGTCCGTAGACTTTCCGGGAGGTCCATTTTCCTTATTCTGGGCCCGTTTCTTCTTAGTGCACCTAACCTCTCACTGCGCTCAGTTTCTGATATGCTGTCCTGGACTTCTTCGAGAACACTTCGGCCCTCGGCAACGGCAGTCTGGCAGTCCCTATCCTCCAAGCAGTTTTTAATGAGTTTCCATATTGCTGTCGTGTTACCTAACTTGTTCCATGAGACCAAGGTCAACGACGTGGAGCAGACATACCAGGGAGCCACTCGATCTATCTCTCTCGTACAAAGTTCCTAAGCATTCGGTTGGCAATCTTGATATCTCGTTGTTTCAGCACAGCCTCTAAGGCGGCCACAACCGATTGGGATGAGCGCACTCGCGGCTTATCTACGTCCGTCTTACCGGTGCGAGAAACAGAAGGTAAAAGGACCGCACGCTGCTCCCTTATCTACGAGAGACTGAGGCGTAGGCTCAGGTGCCGCCGCTTATCTACGTCAGCCTTACCACACCTAACACCAACCTTTATGAATGCAAAAGGAAACTATCAGAAAAAGTAGGAGCACTCTCAGGACAATGACCAAGGCCTCAAGACTGCCTTCCCAAGGTGGAGAGAGATTCAACCCGAAGTCCAAAAAAGACATACCTCTCTGGGCGACTTCACCTACAGTTCTGAATCCACCCCGAGTTCGAGGGGTCTCCGGTGGTGCTGACGATGGTCTGGTCGTGTTTCCCGGGTTTCGGCACCAGTTGTCCCGCGCTACCGTCTCGCCAGCAAGAACGACGCGGCACACTTAGGATCCTTCTGTAGAACGCTTTATGCCTCTTGAGAGGGAGAGCATAAGCTTACATGGCGGAGACCCCGAGGGAGCACGAACCCAAGTCTTATATAGGCAAGTCCTCCTGCCTTGGACGTGGCGTACCCTGGTTGGCTGCGGCTCATTACCCCATATGACGCCACGAGGTAGGCAGAGACTCAGTGGCGGGAAACTCCGCTTGGGCATGCGCACTCAGCCTGTTTACGGCTCAGCAAGAACAGGAAGTAGGCGCCATCTTGTAATGGAAGACGTAGGAGCGTTCAGGCGGCCCCCAACAGCTGTCTCCCTTTATCTTTCTGTTAATGTACAGTATAAAACCAACTCTAACTTCTGGATTACAGTAGGTATAATCTCGCCTGGGAAATAGCCCCGATAAGAGGATGGCAAGAAAAGCACTCATTCTGCCCAGTTTCATAAGGACATGAAGTCAAAAACCTCAAGGTAACTGACCCGTGGATTGCATTAAGTGCATTAAACCGAAAGAACTCTGTCCCTGGGAAAGGAAGAAAGGAGGTTTTTAAAAGTCTGGCAGGGGGAGGGCAAAATGGCCAGGTCCCATGATAATGCAAATCATCAAAGGGATGATTGCCAAGGAGCAGGAAACAGTATAAAGACAGATACCAAGCCAGAAAGAGTTTGCTCTAACTGTTGGCTGACTCCCTGGGACCATGTGAGAGAGCAGGAGACCACAGCATAGGCAAAGTATTATGAAATCCCAAAACTAGGAAAGAGAAAACTTTCTTCATGTCCCTTGCTAAAATGGAGAAATAGTTAAGTACTTAAAAGAAGGGACTAAATTACATTTTAGAGAATACCACATGTAAAAGAATTCATTTTTGCCATTTTTTTTTCTGGTGCCAACAGGGTTCTTTGCACCTCTGGGTCATTCTCTGAGCATACTGGAGGAGCCCTCTATGTCCCTGTGTCCCATTTCCCCATTTCCTCAACACTGCTCATCCTCCCCAACACCCTAGGATGTCATTCAAGGAAGGACTTTAAAAACAGCCATATTTTTCTGGTCCTACTTTGAATAAACCTCCTGGATTCCCAGGCCTCAGAATTTTGTACCAGAAAAGTATATTGAAATGAAAAGTCTACATTCTGAATCTCAGGTCTCTTGCTATCCGGATGCAGAAGTAGAAACTAAAGGGATCTAGAGGAATTTAAAAGAACGTCAGTAATTAGTATTTATTCTGAGAGGGCTGCATGGTAGCATTATGTTCTAACTTAAATGAGTATAATTCACCCATTGCTTAAGACCTCTGGGTACATTTACAACCATCTGAACACAGACTTAATTATTACTGTATTGTGGGAACTACAAACTGCCACGGGTAAAATTAAAAGTGGATTATTAAGCAAGAGAAATGTTCACAGCATTAGTAAGCAGTGCAATTACCCTGCAGTATCTTCTCTCCCATAATGCCCTGAGTGACCAGGCTTCAGCAATGGTCGTTCTGCCAGTCAGCAATAAGACATCATCACAAAATGAGAGGCCTGCAGTCCTAGCTCCCTCCTTTGCTATAACAAGTAGAATGTGCCCCATTGCCTTGGTTTCAAGGAATTATAAAACAAATATGCATTGCACTCTTAAATATCTTACCATCCAGATTCAGTGAATACCTATAGCAAACCAAATGTTGACTTTAGCTAAACAGATGGAAACTATTGGCTGGAGAGGCACCTCCTAAGAGTATGCACTGCTGGTGTTTATTACCCAAGTTCAGTTGCTAGCACCCATATTGGACAGTTCACAACTGCCTATGTAACTCCAGAATCAGGAAACTCACTGCCCTTTTCTAGCCTCTGTACTGTTGAGCATGTGTGTTCACACACACGTACACACACACATAATTAAACATAACTCATGTTTTTAAACAACAAAGACTTTCTGGTGACTTTGAGATGCCTCTCATCCCTACCTTCTTGAAAAGATTCCTCCCTCCTTCCAGTGAAAAGATAGTATTTACCCTTCTACTATATGCCACCTAAGTTCATATTAAGTGCTTTGGTACTTTGGTACTGATGTGTTAGAGATCTCCTAAGAAACAGAACTAACAAGTGATAGATTATGGTAGTGATGATAGAAAACAGACAGGCAGACAGACAACAATTGGCCTATGTGACCATGGAAGTTAACAAGTCTCATAATATATCATCTATAAGCTGAAACCCAGGAAAGCCAGTGGTATAGTTTAGTTCCCTTCTAAAGGACCAGGAAAGCCAATGACAATCCTAGTATAAAGACAGGAGAATACTAAGATCTCAGCTCAGCAGACGAGCAGAGACAAATAGGAGACAAATTCCTCCTGCAACTTCTCTGTCCCATTTGCGCCCTCAGCTGTTGAGACAGTACCCACCCACACAGGAACACAATCTACTTCCTTTGACCCATGCCTATCTTCAGCAGTAGTTCTATCTCATGGATATACATATGGAAATAACATTTAATCTCATCACTGTATGGTATGGTCAAGCTGACACACAAAATTAACCACCAGGCTAACAGGTAGTAAGTAAAACACATAGAAGTTGCTTCTTTCCCACAGATGTCCCTCTGATGGGGACATCACAGTGCAGGCAAAAGTTTAGTAAGTCAAACATTTATTCTCTTTTCACCTCTTCCCCTCTCTGCTCATTTTTACTGAAGTCTCTTCTTTCCAATCCAGATATCCCATACATAAGTCCCCTCCCTCAAAGCTTGTCAAATAAAATAGAGCAAAAAATTTCCAAACTTATGTTTATGTGTTCATAGGAAACTGAAAAAAGACACACAGTGAGAGAACTTAGCTAATTAGGATAAGCGTTGTCATTTCAATATTGAAATTTCTTTTTAAAACTCGGGCACATTTCAAACATTTCAAACACTGAGAAAAGTGGCAATTAAGGAACTCCTTGTCTCTTTGAGCCAACAGATCCTTCTTGAAGAACTGATTATTCCTACATCTTTCTGAAGGGAACAGGGAGCATCCTGAAAGGTGATGGCACTTTGCTAATGCTGATGGCTTTTAAAGCTTTAAATTAAAAAAAAAAAAATGCTGCCATCAGAGATTACTGTTGCTGTCCCTTCATAGCTGTGTAAAATCTTTGGGTCTGCTCTTTGTGACAATCAGCTTTGTAGAGGCTTCTGGGAAACAAATGGAAATTACCAGAAATGTAGTAGCAATTATGAAAATTCAATTTGCTAGTTGTACAGGAAATGTGAAGATAAAAAAGTATACTGAGCACTGTGAGGCAGTGTTGGTATTATGTATAGATTACCTATAGATTCTGGCAGTACCTCGCTTGATCTAGGAGCCACATGCTCACTTTTCATGACTTAAGTGAAGCTTATAGTGCAGCTACCCTGAAAGTCTTGGCAGCAGTGGCAATCCAGGATCTTAAAGGTAACCAAGTGGGCCTGTTGCCAGGAGGAGTTTAAAAGGAAGTCCACATAGATCTACTTCTGCCCTCCTATCCCATTCCCAGATGTGTTAGTTAGGGTTTCCATTGCTATGAAGAGACACCATGACCAGGCAACTTTTATAAAAGACATTTAATTGAGGCTGGATTACAGGTTCAGAAGTTCAGTCCAATACCATCAAGGCAGGAAACATGGCAGCATCCAGACAGGTATGACATGGTATGGGAGAAGCTAAGAGTTCTATATCTTGTCCCAAAGGCAAAAAGAAAACTGGTTTTCAGAGAGCTAGGATGAGGGTCTTAAAGCCCACACCCAAAATGATACAATTTCTCCCACAAGCCATACCTACTCCAACAAGGCCATACCTCCTAATAGTGCCACTCCCTGGACCAAGCATATTCAAACCATCACACCAGACCCCATCATGGGTCTTTTAAATTCTGGATTATTTGGACAGATGTATTTGCAACCCACACCCCTTAAAAAAAAAACAAGATTCAAATAACAACTTAATTGTAAATGTCCATGCTTATAAGAGAATTGATATTCAATGACACAGTGCTATTGATATTCAGATCAGAAACTTCTCTGTTGTGGGGAACTGTCTTGTACAACTGTCTTGTACATCAATGTTTAGCCACAGCCAGGGCATCTACTCACCAAATTCCAGTAAGACCATCAACATCTCACTAAGTAGTAACAAAAAACTTGCCATGACCAAATGTCCCCAGATCACCCTCTATAGAGAGACACTGATAAAGGCACTGCAGAGTCTGAAAGCAACAAGCTAGTAAGCATCAGCCAGTCCATTTCTGTTCAAAACCTAAACAGCATCTGCTTCAAGATTAGATTCCAGTTGGTATCTCGTGGGGAATGAAATCTGACTTAGCTTTACCCTGGCTCTCCTGAAGCCAACTGGGCTTCAAAGCAAGGGTCATTGTAAATTAGTCCTTTGGCTCTGTTGTTTTACCTGATGAACAATAACAAATGGTAGAGATGGTTTGAGGTCCCCAAGCACCTCACTACCTCCAATGCGCTGTTTCCTTAAAAGAAGGAAATGAATGGTAAGCTCAGCACTAGTCTGTAGGAAAGACTTTTTTCTTTCTTTAAATCTCAAATTTTTACCTAAGAATAGGCCCTCAGTCTAAGATTCTGCTCAGCTGAGCAAGGAAGGCCAGTGTGTCCTGTTTCTGATTCCCCAGACAATATACCTCTCAGTAGCGTGCCTCGAGAGGGATCCACATCTCAGCACCATTCCTAGAAAGGGGTCCATAAAAGAGGGAAAGCAAAAGATTAAACACCCCCAGCCTAGAAAAGCTGTTGTGACCCAAGAATGGAGAAGGATCAAAAAGGGATAATAAAGCCAATAACCATGAAAAGAAGGCTACTGCCCAAGTCTCAGGTAGAGGCTCTCCCACACTGATCCCCTTTCCCACATCAGCCTCTCTGTGAGTACTGTGGGGCTCTGGGAAAAGGGGTACGTACCACTTTCACAAGCTAATGCTTTAGAAATTTGAGATTTTTTTTCCTATTGGCCCAGCCATCCTTCATGGTTATTTAGGTCCAGTGTTATGTTTTGGAAAGCAGTTGTCACTACAGTATTTATTTATTTGTTTGTTTGTTTGTTTGTTTTTCCTGTAAGGTCCTACAAGCCTTGCCCTAGCCTTAAATTTACTCCAATAGCTGACCTTGAACTCATGATCCTCCTGCCACTACCACAGTTGAGATAATAGATTTGCCCTATTAGGCCTAGTGTGGCAGCTCTCCATGATGTTGAGCTAGCAGTGAAGGTTTTATATGCTTGGGAAACAATTTACCAGTAGGACTGAAGGCAATAGTCATTTGTTTCTCTTAGTTACAGAGAGGCCTAGCTCCCAAGGGAATCCGACGGAGTCTCTTCATGCTGGGGTGCATATAACCACAGAGTTCAAGGCATGGGACGTTATCAGTCTTCATCTTGGTGCTACGGGAGATAGATATGCTGTTTCTCACCACACTCTTGGTTGCCATAGGATCTCTGTCCAGATGAATAGGCACTGAAGCAGCTCGCTTCTGTCAGGGTCTGGCTGAAGCCCATTCCCAGATTTCCAGAACTGTTTGTTTTGTTTTGCTTTTGTTTTTTTCTCTTCCCAGATCAAGACAGTCTGAGGAGGCAAGACCTCCAGCTTGGCAAAAGAAATTGTTTCTGTTCTTTCTATAGAGCAGAGGGGCATTGGGAAAGGGTTGGGAAGACATCATTGAGAAGAAAATTTCCCTCATGTGTGAGCTCTACGAAGGTAGAGCTTGGATTTTCCTACTTCTAATCTCAATATTTAGCCTAGAACCCTGTGCCAGCTGCAGAAAAGTCTATGTAAACTGCATTGGATCAATTGTTTCTTAGACTTCTGAAAGACACTTTAACTGTGCTAAAAATTGGGGTAGATCCCTAAACTATACAGGAAATGGTTAGCCTGAGATTCCCTAAGCATTCAGAGAAACAAGCATTATACTTAAAGTCAAAGGGCCTGTGGCTAAATAACCAGTGCTTTTCAGACTGGTGGAATGTCCAAGGCCTGTTCTCATGACTCCCTGAAATTCAGTAAAGACAGCCACTCTACACCCTCAGATTGTTAGGGGAGGCAATCATTTTAATATGTAAGAAGTACACTGCAAAAGACATTTATTAGAACTGAGAATGTGATGATTCAGTAGAAATTAAAAGATATCATAAATCAGCCTCATAGCCTAGAGGTGTAGACAGCTGGTAAAGTGTTTACGGAGCATGCACAAGGCCCAAGATTCAGTTCTCAATATCATATAAAAGCAGTCCTGGTGGCACAGGTCTGGAATCCCAGCACTTGACAGGTAAGGGGGGGATGATCAGGAATTTAAGCCCATCCTTGGCTACATGGTGAGCTCAAAGCCAGTATTGGATACATGAGACCCTGTACCAAAAACAACAGCCAAAACAAACAAACAACAATAATAAAATGTCAAATAAGGGCCCATGAGATAGCTCAATGGATAAAAGAGCATGCAATCCAGGCCTGACAACCTGAGTACTTATACCCACATTTTTTAAAAAAGTCAAATACAGTGATGTGCATGTATAATACCAGAATTCCTAGTTGACATGGGGGGGCAGGATTTCTGAAAACTTCGTGAAACAGTTATCATCGAGTACACAGCTTAGCAGAAATGACATGAGAGATCCTGCCTCCACAAAGTAGGAGAATCAAGTGACTCCTAAAAGTTGTCTTCTGACCTCCACACTTGAATACATACAGAGAGACACTCAGCGATGCATTATCATCATCATCATCATCATCATCATCATCATGAATCAAAAAATCAGCCTTAAATCATGAATTCCATCATAGTGTCCCAGTAGTGAGATGGTCTGAAACTTGACTAACATAGATCCTCTGAGCAACTTAATTGCTTAAAGAAAATGCTTGCTGTCAGTAGTTAGCTGATAGTTCCTTGAGAACAGAAGGAGGCAACTGTGATGAGAAGTAACTCATACAAGGGAGTGACTCTGCATGTTCAAAACTCCACAGGCAGCTACACAATCGAAAAGGCCTGAGAGGTTCCAACAATGGGAATCTGTTAGACTGCTTGCTTCTTTATCATGGCTAAGAACTTTAGGGAAAGGGGTTCTGGCTGTCTTCTGATGATCTATGGATTTCTTGTGTATTGGGTAGAGTGTCTAGATTTATCTCTGTGTTACTCGAGTGACCATCCTGCCCATTCCCCCACATGAGCTTAGAGTCTTAGTCCCTCTCTGATATAAAGATATAAATGTGACCAGATATTTATGAACCTTTATTTATAAAGTTATTCTGAATTTCCCCCTATGTCTCAGCAGAGTCTTGCCCTAAGTTTTCACAGAAACCTCCCACAGGACGAACATTTCTTCCTATATCAGAGAATGAGCATGAAACATCCCACTGATAGAAGCACAGGCTCTCTGACAATACTCCAACCTTGCTCCCAAGTTCTACCTCACTGTAGGTGACCTTGTGACTTCTCCTTCTCCAGTGTGCTAGGATCAGGAGACAATTGTCACAGATGCCAGCCCTGAGTCTTCATTTTGTCTGATGCTGTAGAGAGGCCCAAGGCTAACAGGCACAAAAATTCAGGGTATGCATCTTGGAAAGGGCTCACTTTTCATCTCTATCACCAACTGTCTTAGTCAGGGTTTCTTTTTTTTTTAATTTTTTTTATTCGATATAATTTATTTACATTTCAAATGATTTCCCCTTTTCTAGCCCCCAACTCCCCAAAAGTCCCGTAAGCCCCCTTCTCTTCCCCTGTCCTCCCACCCACCCCTTCCCACTTCCCCATTCTGGTTTTGCTGAATACTGCTTCACTGAGTCTTTCCAGAACCAGGGGCCACTCCTCCTTTCTTCTTGTACCTCATTTGATGTGTGGATTATGTTTTGGGTATTCCAGATTTCTAGGTTAATATCCACTTATTAGTGAGTGCATACCATGATTCACCTTTTGAGTCTGGGTTACCTCACTTAGTATGATGTTCTCTAGCTCCATCCATTTGCCTAAGAATTTCATGAATTCATTGTTTCTAATGGCTGAATAGTACTCCATTGTGTAGATATACCACACTTTTTGCATCCACTCTTCTGTTGAGGGATACCTGGGTTCTTTCCAGCATCTGGCAATTATAAATAGGGCTGCTATGAACATAGTAGAGCATGTATCCTTATTACATGGTGGGGAATCCTCTGAGTATATGCCCAGGAGTGGTATAGCAGGATCTTCTGGAAGTGAGGTGCCCAGTTTTCAGAGGAACCGCCAGACTGATTTCCAGAGTGGTTGTACCAATTTGCAACCCCACCAGCAGTGGAGGAGTGTTCCTCTTTCTCCACACCCTCTCCAGCACCTGCTGTCTCCTGAATTTTTAATCTTAGCCATTCTGACTGGTGTAAGATGAAATCTCAGTGTTGTTTTGATTTGCATTTCCCTAATGACTAATGAAGTTGAGCATTTTTTAAGATGCTTCTCCGCCATCCGAAGATCTTCACGGGAGAATTCTTTGTTTAACTCTGTACCCCATTTTTTAATAGGGTTGTTTGGTTTTCTGGAGTCTAACTTCTTGAGTTCTTTATATATATTGGATATTAGCCCTCTATCTGATGTATGATTGGTGAAGATCTTTTCTCAATTTGTTGGTTGCCGATTTGTCCTCTTGATGGTGTCCTTTGCCTTACAGAAACTTTGTAATTTTATGAGGTCCCATTTGTCGATTCTTGCTCTTAGAGCATACGCTATTGGTGTTCTGTTCAGAAACTTTCTCCCTGAACCGATGTCCTCAAGGGTCTTCCCCAGTTTCTTTTCTATTAGCTTCGGAGTGTCTGGCTTTATGTGGAGGTCCTTGATCCATTTGGATTTGAGCTTAGTACAAGGAGACAAGGATGGATCAATTTGCATTCTTCTGCATGCTGACCTCCAGTTGAACCAGCACCATTTGTTGAAAAGGCTATCTTTTTTCCATTGGAGGTTTTCAGGCTCTTTGTCGAGGATCAAGTGGCCATAGGTGTGTGGGTTCATTTCTGGATCTTCAATCCTGTTCCATTGATCCTCCTGCCTGTCACTGTACCAATACCATGCAGTTTTTAACACTATTGCTCTGTAGTATTGCTTGAGGTCAGGGATACTGATTCCCCCAGATTTTCTTTTGTTGCTGAGAATAGTTTTAGCTATCCTGGGTTTTTTGTTGTTCCAGATGAATTTGATAATTGCTCTTTCTAACTCTGTGAAGAATTGAGTTGGGATTTTGATGGGTATTGCATTGAATCTGTATATTGCTTTTGGCAAAATGGCCATTTTAACTATATTGATTCTACCAATCCATGAGCATGGGAGGTTTTCCCATTTTTTGAGGTCTTCTTCCATTTCCTTCTTCAGAGTCTTGAAGTTCTTGCCATACAGATCTTTCACATGTTTGGTAAGAGTCACCCCAAGATACTTTATACTGTTTGTGGCTGTTGTGAAGAGGGTCATTTCCCTAATTTCTTTCTCAGCCTACTTATCCTTTGAGTATAGGAAGGCCACTGATTTGCTTGTGTTGATTTTATAACCTGCCACATTGCTGAAGTTGTTTATCAGCTGTAGGAGCTCTCTAGTGGAGTTTTTTGGGTCACTTAGGTAGACTATAAAGTCGTCTGCAAATAATGATAGTTTGACATCTTCCTTTCCAATTTGTATCCCTTTGACCTCCTTATGTTGTCGAATTGCCCTAGCTAGTACCTCAAGTACAATATTGAAAAGATAAGGAGAAAGGGGAAAGCCTTGTCTGGTCCCCGATTTCAGTGGGATTGCTTCAAGTTTCTCTCCATTTAGTTTGATGCTGGCTAACAGTTTGCTGTATATTGCTTTTACTATGTTTAGGTATGGGCCTTGAATTCCTGTTCTCTTCAAGACTTTAAGCATGAAAGGATGCTGAATTTTGTCAAATGCTTTTTCAGCATCCAATGAAATGACCATGTGGTTTTGTTCTTTGAGTTTGTTTATGTATTGGATTGCATTGATGGATTTACGTATATTGAACTAACCCTGCATTCCTGGGATAAAGCCTACTTGATCATGGGGGATGATGGTTTGGATGTGTTCTTGGATTCCGTTGGCAAGAATTTTATTGAGTATTTTTGCATCGATGTTCATAAGGGAAATTGGTCTGAAGTTCTCTTTCTTTGTTGGATCTTTGTGTGGCTTTGGTATCAGTGTCATTGTGGCTTTGTAGAAGGAATTGGGTAGTGTTCCTTCTGTTTCTATTTTGTGGAATAGTTTGAAGAGTATTGGTATTAACTCTTCTTTGAAGGTCTGGTAGAATTCTGCACTGAAACCATCTGGTCCTGTGCTTTTTTTGGTTGGAAGACTTTCTATGACTCCTTCTATTTCTTTAGGCATTATGGGACTGTTCAGATGGTCTAGTTGGTCCTGATTTAATTTTGGTATTTGGTATCTGTCAAGGAAATTGTCCATTTCCTCCAGATTCTCCAGTTGTGTTGAGTACAGGCTCTTGTAGTAGGATCTGATGATTTTTTGGATTTCCTCAGTTTCCGTTGTTATATCTCCCTTTTCATTTCTAAGTTTGTTAATTTGGATACTTTCTCTGTGCCCTTTGGTCAGTCTGGCTAAGGGTTTATCTATCTTGTGGATTTTCTCAAAGAACCAGCTCCTGGTTTTGTTGATTTTTTTGTATGGTTCTCTTTGTTTCTACTTGATTGATTTCAGCCCTGAGTTTGATGATTTCCTGCCTTCTACTCCTCCTGGGTGAAATAGCTTCTTTTTGTTCCAGGGCTTTCAGGTGTGTCATTAAGCTGGTAATGTATGCTGTCTCCATTTTCTTTTTGGAGGCACTCAGGGCCATGAGTTTTCCTCTTAGCACTGCTTTCATTGTGTCCCATAGATTTGGGTATGTTGTGTTTTCATTTTCATTGTGTTCTAAAAAGTCTTTAATTTCTTTCTTTATTTCTTCCTTGACCAAGGTATCATTGAGTAGAATATTGTTCAGTTTCCACATGTATGTGGGTTTTCTGTTATTTTTGTTGCTATTGAAGACCACTTTTACTCCATAGTGATCTGATAGGAGGCATGGGATTAGTTCGATCTTCTTATATTTGTTGAGGTCTGTCTTCTGACCAATTATATGGTCGATTTTGGAGAAGGTGCCATGAGGTACTCAGAAAAAGGTATATTCTTTTGTTTTAGGATAGAATGTTCTATATATATCTGTTAAATCTAATTGGTCCAAAGCTTCAATTAGTTTCATTGTGTCCCTGTTTAGTTTCTGTTTTCCTGATCGGTCCATTGAGGAAAGTGCAGTGTTGAAGTCACCCACAAGTATTGTGTTAGGTGCAATGTGTGCTTTGAGTTTTAATAAAGTTTCTTTTCAAAAGAGGGTGCCCTTGCATTTGGAACATAGATGTTCAGGATTGAGAGTTCTTCTTGTTGTATTTTTCCTTTGACCAGCAAGAAGTGTCCCTCAGAGTCTCTTTTGATGACTTTGGGTTGAAAGTCAATTTTATCTGATATTAAAATGGCTACTCCAGCTTGTTTCCTGAGACCATTTGCTTGTAAAATTGTCTTCCAGCCTTTTACTCTAAGGTAGTGTTTGTCTTTGACCCTGAGGTGTGTTTCCTGTAAGTAGCAAAATGTAGGGTCCTGTTTACGTATCCAGTCAGTTAGTCTGTGTCTTTTTATTGGGGCATTAAGTCCATTGATGTTAAGAGATATTAAGGAATAGTGGTTGTTACTTCCTATCATTTTTGACGTTATTTTTTAAATTTGATTGCTTAACTTCTTTTGGGTTTGATGAAAGGTTACTATCTTGCTTTTTCAAGGGTGAAGTTTCCCTCCTTGTATTGGTGTTTTCCTCCTATTATCCTTTGTAGGGCTGGGTTTGTGGATAGATATTGGGTAAACTTGGTTTTGTCATGAAATATCTTAGTTCCTCCATCTATGGTGATTGAGAGTTTTGCTGGATATAGTAGTTTTGGTTGGCATTTGTGTTCTCTTAGAGTCTGCATGAGATCTTCCCAGGACCTTCTAGCCTTCATAGTCTCAGGTGAAAAGTCTGCTGTGATTCTGATAGGTCTTCCTTTATATGTTACTTGGCCTTTTTCTCTTACTGCCTTTAATATTCTTTCTTTGTTTAGAACATTTGGTGTTTTGATTATTATGTGACAGGAAGTATTTCTGTTCTGGTCCAGTCTGTTTGGAGTTCTGTAGGCTTCTTGTATATTCATGGGCATCTCTCTCTTTAGGTTAGGGAAGTTTTCTTCCATAATTTTATTGAAGATATTTGCTGGCCCTTTAAGTTGTAAATCTTCACTCTCATCTATGCCTATAATCCTTAGGTTTGGTCTTCTCATTGTGTCCTGGATTTCCTGGATATTTTGGGTTACAAGCTTTTTGCATTTTGCATTTTCTTTAACTGTTGAGTCCATGGTTTCTATGGAATCTTCAGCATCTGAGATTCTTTCTTCTATCTCTTGTATTCTGTTGTTGATATTTGCATCTCTGTCCCCTGATTTCTTCCCAAGGCCTTCTATCTCCAAAGTTGTCTCCCTTTGAGTTTTCTTAGTTGTTTCTACTTCTGATTTTAGATCCTGGATGTTTTTGCTTAGCTCCTTTACTTGCTTGTTTGTGCTTTCCTGTAATTCTTTAAGAGATTTTTGTGTTTCCTCTTTCATGACCTCAACCTGTTGACCAAGGTTCTCCTGTATTTCTTTAAGTGTTTTTTGCGTTTCCTCATTGTTGGCTTTTGTATTCTCCTGGATTTCTTTCAATGATTTTTGTGTTTCCCTTGCAAGGGCTTCTAACTTTTGATCCATTTTCTCCTGAATTTCTTTAAGTATGTCCTTCATGTGTTCCTGTACCAGCATCATGACCAGTTATTTTAAATCCAAATCTTGTTTTACTGGTGTGATGGGGTATCCAGGACATGTTGTTAGAGGAGAATTGGGTTCAGATGTTGCCATATTGCCTTGATTTCTGTTACTGACGTTCCTGCGTTGGCCTTTTGCCATCTAGTTCTCACTGGTGTTAGTTGGTCTTGTTGTCAATGCTGGACTCACCAGTGCAAGCTGCCCCTTCCCAGTTGGCCTCTGGTGCACAGCTTACCTCCTGCACTGCCTGTAGACAGGGTGCTGCTGCCCCGGCTGTTCAGATCCCGAAGCAGGCACCCGAAGGCTCCCATTGGGGCCCGCTGGATTCACCGGAGCACACCGACTTCTCCCAGCTGTCCGCCCGGAAGCCCCTCTAGCCTCTTGCGGGACCTGGAGATGTGGCGCCGCCCCCAGGCTGATCTCAGTCTGTCCGATCTCTCTGGAGTCCGAAACCAAGATGGAGATGAGCCTCTCCTGACTGGCGGGAGGCCAAGTTCTGAAGTGGCTTCTGTGCAGCGAAAGGTGCCGCAAAACCGCAGCTGCTTGTAGCCCAGCTGGTCAGTGAAGGTCAGTGGTCGTGGGCGTAGGGCCTAACTGGACCCTGTGTCGCCTTGGTTCCACTGCTGATGGCCCTTCAGCTGGACCAGCCACTGCTGTACTGCCGCCGCTGCCGCCGCTTAGTCAGGGTTTCTATTCCTGCACAAACATCGTGACCAAGAAGCAAGTTGGGGAGGAAAGGGTTTATTCCCCTTACACTTCCACACAGCTGTTCATTACCAAAGGAAGTCAGGACTGGAACTCAAGCAGGTCAGGAAGCAGGAGATGATGCAGAGGCCATGGAGGGATGTTACTTACCGGCTTGCTTCCCCTGGTTTGCTCAGCTTGCTTTCTTATAGAACCCAAGACCACCAGACCAGGAATGGCTCCACTCACAAGAGGCCCTCCCTCCTTGATCACTAATTGAGAAAATGCCCCACAGCTAGATCTCATAGAAGTACTTCCCCAACTGAAGCTCCTTTCTCTGTGATAACTCCAGTCTATGTCAAGTTGACACATAAAACCAATCAGTACACTGACCATCAGCTATTAAGTACTTACCTGCTCTAAGTGATAAACCTGTAAAAAGAAAAAAAGAACGGAGCCTGTCCCATCCACCCTCACTCCTCCTCATACCTGGTGGCCCGGATGTATCTTCCCTCCTGTGTCTGTTGTCTTCAGTCTGCTGGTCTTGTAGCCACTCTCACAGGTGCACAGAGGCGTGGAGGCTCTCTGGTACAGTTCTCCCTGTTGAGATTAACACACTGAAAGTAAGACAGCGTGCTTCTTCATGCAGAACATCTGCCAAAGAAAGCACCAGCTGGGCAAGAAAGGAAACCATGTCCTCCAAGCACAGCATCTTGCCTGTGCTAAATTCTCCCAACCTGGCATATTCATTTCTTGTTGAATAAGATATTTAAAAAGTAGGACCAGGACTGGAGAGATGGCTCAGCGGTTAAGAGCACTGACTGAGTCCTGAGGCCTCTGGCAGCAGCCCTCAGACCTCTCCGCTTCTGGATCCAGATCAGCCTGGGCAGGAACACCACATCTCCAGGTCCTGCAAGAGGCAAGAGGGGCTTCCGGGCAGCCAGCAGGGAGAAGTCGGTGTGCTCCGGTGAATCCAGCAGGCCCCAGCAGGAGACTTCAGGTGCCTGCTTTGGGATCTGAACAGCCTGGGCCACAGCACTCGGTCTCCAGGAAGTGCGGGAGACCTGGTGTGCACCCAGAGGCAGTCTGGGAGCTCACAGCACAGCTTGCTCCTGTGGCACAGAGCTTAGGTTCCAGTCCTGAGGCCTCTGGCGGGAGCCCTCAGATTTCTCTGCTTCTGGATCCAGATCAGCCTGGGGGAATCAGTATCCCTGACCTCAAGCAATACTACAGAGCAATAGTGTTAAAAACTGCATGGTATTGGTACAGTGACAGGCAGGAGGATCAATGGAACAGGATTGAAGATCCAGAAATGAACCCACACACCTATGGCCACTTGATCCTCGACAAAGAGGCTGAAAACATCCAATGGAAAAAAGATAGCCTTTTCAACAAATGGTGCTGGTTCAAGTGGAGGTCAGCATGCAGAAGAATGCGAATTGATCCATCCTTGTCTCCTTGTACTAAGCTCAAATCCAAATGGATCAAGGACCTCCACATAAAGCCAGACACTCTGAAGCTAATAGAAAAGAAACTGGGGAAGACCCTTGAGGACATCAGTACAGGGAGAAAGTTTCTGAACAGAACACCAATAGCGTATGCTCTAAGAGCAAGAATTGACAAATGGGACCTCATAAAATTACAAAGTTTCTGTAAGGCAAAGGACACCATCAAGAGGACAAATCGGCAACCAACAAATTGGGAAAAGATCTTCACCAATCCTACATCAGATAGAGGGCTAATATCCAATATATATATAAAGAACTCAAGAAGTTAGACTCCAGAAAACCAAACAACCCTATTAAAAAACGAGGTACAGAGTTAAACGAAAACTGGGCACCTCACTTCCAGAAGATCCTGCTATACCACTCCTGGGCATATACCCAGAGGATTCCCCACCATGTAATAAGGATACATGCTCTACTATGTTCATAGCAGCCCTATTTATAATTGCCAGATGCTGGAAAGAACCCAGGTATCCCTCAACAGAAGAGTGGATGCAAAAAATGTGGTATATCTACACAATGGAGTACTATTCAGCCATTAGAAACAATGAATTCATGAAATTCTTAGGCAAATGGATGGAGCTAGAGAACATCATACTAAGTGAGGTAACCCAGACTCAAAAGGTGAATCATGGTATGCACTCACTAATCAGTGGATATTAACCTAGAAAACTCGAATACCCAAAACATAATCCACACATCAAATGAGGTACAAGAAGAAAGGAAGAGTGGCCCCTTGTTCTGGAAAGACTCAGTGAAGCAGTATTCGGCAAAACCAGAATGGGGAAGTGGGAAGGGGTGGGTGGGAGGACAGGGGGAGAGAAGGGAGCTAGAAAAGGGGAAATCATTTGAAATGTAAGTAAAAAATATATCGAATAAAAAAAAAAAAAAAGAGCACTGACTGCTCTTCTGAAGGTCCTGAGTTCAAATCCCAGCAACCACATGGTGGCTCACAACCATCTCTAATGAGATCTGATGCCCTCTTCTGGGGTGTCTGAAGATAGCAACAGTGTACTTATATACAATAAATAAATCATTTAAAAAAATGTAGGATCAGCACATTCCTGCACTTGTGCCTCTAATGCTCTGCCCCAGCAGCCTGGCCGGCCATGCCCTGGCAGGCAAATGGCTGACCTCTTTTTATCTCCTGGAGACTCTGACTCAGAACTGCTCAATCTTTCTACCCAGCTCACTATGTTTCCACTGGTGAGTCCCTACCACACCATCCCCGTGCTTCAAATACCCCACAGCCTTTATGGAGCACCTCAGGCAAACCCACGCTTGGTTGCTGTACCTTTCTCCTTTCTCTCTTGAGCCCAGACAAGCCGCTGCCACAGAAAACACAACACAAACTTAGTTCAGAAACAACAGTAACTCAATCTCTGGGCACAAAAACTAAAACCTAATCTTGTAAGCCTTATTAAAATTGGATCCGCCATGATACTAGGAAACTCTAACAGCTACATCTTAACCCTCTGCTGTCCCGGTTCCAAAAAGAACTCTCTCCTGCTTCCTCTCTCCTTCTGTTCAACCTGGAAGTCCTGCCTACTTGCCCAGTGATTGGCTCCTTTAATCATTAGGGGATTGGTTCACAAGAACAGCACAAGCCCATCTACAACAATTTCTTCCCTCATTTGTCCATATAGTTATTTGCTCACGCATCAGCAAAGACATGGGAAACACTCCCTGTCTGTTAGTGCAGTGTGGAAAAACCAGTGATGGAGGGGTGGGTAGGCATCAGTACACAGATGGGTACTATTACTCAGGGTATCGATTACTCAGAACCCTGCCATCCACATAGGAATTTTGATCACATTTAAAAAGAGTGGAGAGCCATAGTAGGGTCTTGAGCAGGTGAGTGAGATGACAGTTGTGATTACAAATGTAAATATTCTCTTTAGATATATAAATAGTGGAGGTGCTGGAGGAAAGTTTCAAGTGGTTCAGGTGCAATATAATAGTAGCCTGACTCATGTGATTTTAGCTAAGTTGTGAGATAGATTTTTCAGGAGATCTTTAGAAGATAAATAGCCAGAACTTGAAGGGCAATGGATGTGCAAGGGCAGAATATAACCTCTGAAAGGCATAAATGGATAGATTTTGACCACATAGCCAAGAGGAGGGGATAAGGTGAGGAAGAACTCGTTTTCACTATCAATTGTAGACACCTTTAGATACCTAAGCAAGAGGCATCTCAGGGCCTAGGAACATAGTTCAGTGGTAGAATGTTTGGCATGCATAAGGGTCTGGGTTCAATCCTCAGCACTGTTAAAAAATCAGAGTGGCAGCTACGGGTGTAGAAATGGCCTTCAAAAGCATCAGAGGCCTGGGCTAGATATGTCATCGTGTTGTATGCTGGGCCAGCTGCATTGGCTTGATGTGACCTTTATTGTCACAAAAGGACCTCATGCTTCAATAACATCTTGGGGTTGGTTCAATATTGTATTAATAGTTTTGAATACAAAACCTCATAGTCCTTTGCTTCTTATAGCTATAAATTTCCCTCTAAACACAGATTTAGCTGCATCCATTAAGTTCTGACATGGTGTGCCTTCATTTTTGTATAGGAATTTTAATCCAGAAACATGACTGCTTTAGCAAGGGATCACATCCAAAGACCTTCTAGGTCTGTGTGATTAAGATTTGTCATTAAGATTTGTATGGGGCTGTTGTGTGGTCTAACCTGGAGAATACTGCACATACTCAGTATTTTTGAGGAAAACGAGTAATTTTCTAAAGTGAAATGGATTGCTCTATAGATGTCTGTTAGAGACATATGATGCTTGAAGGCTTCTTCTTCCCATTTTGATCTCCCTATGGATTGCTCTGTCCATTATTGAAAATAGAGAATAAAGTTTTGCTACTATTATTGTTGAAGTTATTATTTCTCTCTGTAATTGTGTTTGAATTTATAATTGTTCTATTTTTATGACAGAATGACCTTTTGATCTTATAAAAATAGTTTTATTTGTCTGAAATTTGATATAAAATATCAATTCTTATTTTAAAGTTGAATTTTGATACCATCTGTCTTCATTATTATTTTTACAGTCTGGCTTTGATCATCCTTTAAATTTAAACCTATCATTGTCTGAATCTAAAACATGTTTTTGTAAACAGCAAAGTTGTGTGACATTTTTGATTAAAGTGGTTTTATCCCTTTATATGTAATTAAACTACGGATAAGGTAGAAATCAGTTATGAACATTTCTATACATCTTTTCTTTTACATTTTTATCTTTGTTTGTTTGGATTTTTGTTTTTGTTTCTGTTTTTGTTTGTTTGCTGGGACAGGGTTTCTCTACATAGCCTTGGTGATCTGGAACTTACTATGTAAACCAGGTTGGCCTTGAACTCAAAGATCCACCTGCCTACCTTTGCTTCCCAAGTGCTGGGATTAACTCCACCATTTCTGGCTTTTTTTTACATTTTTTTCATTTTTAGATGACTGATTGTGTGTGTATGTTAATTATTTTCTCTTTCTTTTTGTTTTTTGTTTTTTGTGGGTTTTTTTGTTTCTCAGCAAAGTTTTTATTTCACTCTTTGTTTCTCAGAAAAATTTTTAATTTACTTTTTTCTGATATAATATTTTTATTGATTCTTTGGGAATTTCACATCATATACCCTGTCACCCTCACTTCCCAGTGCTGACATGTCTGCTGCCACCCTTATGACCATCCCCCACAGCAGAAAAAAAGAAGAAAAGAACAAAACAAGTCCAATATGTGTTATCTATATCTTCACTGGAGCATGGTGAAACTCTCACTGGCCTGCCCCTTAAATACAGCTGAATCCCTCCTCTCCCACACGCCCCTGGCCTGCAACTGAAGTAGCATCAAAAGAGCTAACGTCAGCAATATATCTTTTGTATTGGTTTATTGTTTCTGGTTGCATCTTGGCCTTTTTTCTTCCTGGCAAGCCTGGGGTTTAGAATTAGTAGCAAAGAACTCCAATTTTAAGAGGAGAAAAGAACAAGAGAAGGAAAGGGTAGGGAAGCGAGAAGGAGTCCAGAAGGCCTAAAAACTGGGACGAGGAAGAACCAAGGCAAAGGAAGAGATCGGCTGTTTCAGATGCTGCTAAGGGAGCCAAGGTGAGGTTATGACCTCACCTTACTCAGGACTTACAGAAAGATCAGCTTGAGGTCATTAAGCCCAGCACAGGAGCAGAGGCAGGAATATCTCAGTGAGTTCAAGGCTAGACTGGTCTACATAGTAAGTTCCAGGCCAGCTAGACCTACATATAAGACACTGATGTGGGGATTTAAATAGAATTGGTGATACTCATCGTGAAATAGTTGTGGGAAGAGGCAGGGATATACGTTCAAGATGACTCAAAAAGAAGCCAAAATAAAAATGGCAAAGGCATTTTAAGGTCCTTGCCCCTTTTTCCCCCCTAAGAATCCAAGTCAAAATGGAAACTCTAACTGTGTCTAGAGAGTGGGATGGATTGAGAGGATCGTTCCAACAGTCTGACCCTTCTCTTGCTTGTCTAGAAAGTATCATGCAGAACTCTGCAAATATTTTGGGCACTCCATTTCACAGAATCTAGTATTATAAGAGAATTTGATGTGAGCATGAAGTCAACTTCTTTCATATCTAGCTGGTGAACTGGGAGACAATGAAACCAGAGACAACATAATAATTTGAAGAAATCATAATTCTTAGGTCTGCCTAAAGTAAATTTATGTAAACTTCTACTTCAGGTAATATCATACTTATTCAATTAACAACATTTCAATCCCACTCATATTTCTAATGTAAAGGAAAAAAAGGAGTTCTGCTTTCCCAAGTGGGATTTGAGACTATACAAATGATTCTTCAGTTTCCAAAGGAAAGATTCTCCAGTGACCCACAGCTGGGGAAATATGTGTGAAGACTTGATGCTTGCTTCCCCATGTCCACCTTTTTTCTTTTCCTTTTGCTCCAGTTTTACCCTGAATTTGACATCTTCCTCTGGGATTGTAATTCCCATTCTTGGCACCACTGACATTCTGAAAAAGACAATTCTCTGTGATCATATAGTGGTTTCTACATGGCATTATAAACAACAGGACAGGAGGTTCTGTGTACTCTGGGATGTTTCATATTACCTCTGGCTCTACCAACTAGATGCCAGTTGCACTCCTCCCGCCCCAGTTAAAACCAAGGAATCCCTTTGAAAAAAGTGAGGAAAGACCTTTACAAATATGGCCTAGGGCACAGTTGTCCAGGCCTAAACCAATCAGCATAATTCCATTCTGGACCACAGTTACCAGTCCAGTGGTGACCACATGTCCCAATTAGGTCCAAAAATATTACACTAAATGTTTTTGGTTGGCCTCAAGAAATGATATTCTAACTACCTATGAATTTTGTGGTATATGGGTGAAGCCTTTAGAGCCAAAGGCATACATTTCTCTCATTGAAAAATGAAAGCAAAATAGGCTCAGCAGGAAGCTGACACCATATGAGGCTAAACAAAGACAGCAGGAAAAACTGGGCTCTGATTTCATTGCGAAGAAGCTAGGTCAGCTCTGACCCGAATTTTGACTACATCTTCACCTTTTGGTTGTTGCTGTTTGCTTATTAAAGGCAGTTTCTGTTATTTGGAATTTTCAATAGAAGAAGTTCAGATACATTAAGTTGAACAGAGTTTGAATAAAGGCAAGTTAGGCAGCCCTCAGAGCCAGATGGAGTTCTGAGAACTTTGCTGCCTACAGGGGCATCAGTATTTATGGACAAAACAAGAAATGAGTGTCAAAAACAGCTTGACTGGGTAGCATTCAGACTCTGCTGTATTTTAACTTGGATCTAGTCAGTCACTCACCAGTGGTAGACTACATCTCCACTGCACAGATCCGCTGATGCTGAGCCATCTTCCTGAGGGAACCCTTCTGAATAAAGCATTCAGTTAATTCATGTTCTAAATCAAGATACAGTGTCTCATATAAGGACTCAAAGTTCTGAGATGTACTCAAGTCAACCTTAGTTTAAAATACTAAAAGCATTTTGACCTATAAAATAAATATATAATATAGTGCAACAAGTAGGTTAATAACATCTTGGCCAGGAAATTTTTGATCCAGTCTTTAAGAAAGAAAGGGGGAGGGTCTTAAGAGAAAGTTGAAACATGGCCTTTCTCTGACTCCCACATTTTTGGCCTTACTATACATTCATCTCTAAGGTCCTGCCATCGTGTTTTCAAGTAGGGTATGTTAACAGAGCACCATTGAAGGGCTCATATTACCCTGGCATTGAGGTATATGCCTTTAATCCCAGCACCTAAGAGGCAGTGGTGAATGGCTCTATCTCTGTTAGTTCCAGGTCAACCTGCTCTACAAAGCAAGTTTTAAACCTAACAAGTATCAAAAAAAGAGACCCTGTCTTAAAAAAAAAAAAAGTAAAAAGTATCCACATTACCAGGTCAGGCAGAATGGTTCTGTGTCATTCCACTGCCGAAAATTGAGCCAAAGAACACCTGGATTTCAAGTATCTTTCTTACCACTGTGTTGTAGATGCTGGGAATATCACCCACCTAGGGCAGCTGTTGTCAAGCACTGCAAAGTCCCATCTTCAGGAAGCCCATAAACTATGTTCAAGTAACTTGTGATTTCACTGTTTTGACATTTATACTAAGAGTGGGCCCAACATCAGGGCACAGATCAAAGTAATGACAAAAGACTTAAGATGATTATATTCTTTACTTGAAGAAAAAAAATCCAAATGTTGGTTTTGTTTAAGAATGACCCTGAGCTTGGCATAGTGGTACATGCCTTTAATCCCAGGAGGCAGAAACAATCAGATCTCTGCAAGTTCCACGATAGCCTTGTGTACATAGTGAGTTCCAGGACAATCAGAGCTATATATAGAAACTTTCTTGGACAGAAAAAGGAAAAAGAAGAATAACCTTAAGAAAGAAGTAAAATTATAACCCAGAATGTGTCTCTTACCCATGATATGAGCAAATGAGAATAATGTGGACAAACTTCTACAGCCTGCCCAAGCAGAACAATTGTCACAGGGGGGTAAAAACGTAACCTGTGCCATTGTCTGAGTCGCCAGCTGTGCTAGCTGTGTTTTCTGAAATAAACAGCATTTTCACTTGGAGGCATGAATGACATGCAAACTATGGTGATTTAGATTGGGTATTTGGCAGACACTTCTTCAAAGACGAGCCAACTGAGCCTGTCACTTCAAGGAGAATAATAAACAGTATTTGACTTTTTTTTTTCCCAGTGATCAAATCTGAGCTCCCTGGAGAAAATTAGAATGTTGAAAACCATATATCTGCCACAGTAGGCTTGACAGCTCCCTAATACTTAAGAACTTGTCTGATGAGATCGGTGTGATGTTGAGAATGTGCCTTACTGATATTGTATAATAAAATATGTCAAATTTGGAAGATCTGGGTAACTCATTAAGGCATTTTCTACTGGGCTCCTTGTTGCTTTCTTGTTGACGTGAGTTATTTTTGGACATCTGCACAGGAAGCGCTTGTCAGTCGTGTGCACTGCAGAGATCTCGTTGTGGTTTGGGTTTGCCTTTCTTCCTTTATGGTGTCTTTAATAAAAAAACAATTTCCTGGTTCAAGGGTACTCACATAGTAATTGTTTGTTGGTCTGTTTTAAACCTGAAATATGATTCTATTCTCCCATTTTCAACAGCTTTGTGACTTTGCTGTCACATTTAGGGTTTTTAATCTGCCTGAGTATTTTTTTTGTATTGAGAATACTTACATGATGTCACCTCTATTTGCTTGTTTTAACCATACAATTCTATGTACTGCAACACAATATATGAAGCCCAACTTTATTCTGACTCTGCTTTCTTTTTTTTTTCTCACCTCTTTTTTATATTCCCAGGACAGTATCTCATTATGATTTATTTGAAAATCTATCATTACCTGCTGATCTTCAATGTTACCTTTCTTGTATTGCCTTTCTGTCAACCTTGTCCTCAGTACCACACCATTGGAACTATTGCGGTTTTAACATAACCTGTGATATCTACATGACAAGACTTTTGTTTTCTTCATATAAGTGTGAATGTTCATGACTGCACATATTCAAATTAATTATCTAATCTATGAAATATCTGTAATTTTAAATCTATATATCAACTCAGAGTCACAGACTCTCTCACAGACTCACAACCCCGCATCATGTTGAGTCCACCGGTCACTGAGAATCCCTCAGTTTACCTGTCTTCTCTAATATCTCCCAATGAAGGGTTGTAGTTTCCTGTCTAAGAGATTTTACCCATCTTTTATTAGATTAACTGCTGGGTACCTTTTGGGATTGAGATTTGATTTTACACTACTTACAAGCTAGTAAGTTTTGCTATTTCTGCTCTATGAGGCTGGCAGGAGACAGGAAGCTCCTGCAGAGATGAAAGCGCTATTACCTGTGCATAGCAAGCAGCTGCACTTGGCTTTCCTCAACCCAGTCTGCCTGATGCATGATACATACAGAGCAGGTTGACTTTACAGACAAGAAACAACAACCTTGGGAAACCCACTGATCTATTATTGCAAGTAATAAACATGTTCGAAGCCTTTCCCAGAGGAAGGTGTCTCATACAAGGGTTTATGGCAACAAATGCAACCCTAAGGTCTGGCCTATGTGAATACTTTTCAAGGTATTGAGTTCTTGATACATCCACTGCACGACAGACTCAGTATTTCCCACAGCCCTGTAAATTACTCTCTTTTACACATTGTTTCATAACATTGTAAATTATTAAAGCTGTACTCTATATAATCTTGTGTGTAAATTTTTTATTTTCTAACTATTGCTGACATATAGAAATATAACTTTTTATATAAAGTCTCTATTTAGCAATGTTACTAAGCTTATTAATTCTGATAACTTATAATGAGAGTCTACAAAATTCTCTATAGTATTTATATTTTTGAATAATGCAGTGCTAGGGGTTTTGTTCTATCTGAGCTATACTTTTTGTGGGAGAGGGGCTGGAGAGTCCATTGGCCGGACTCTTTAGGCTTTAGGATAAGGTTAGAAATAGTGCTCGGAGGCATCATTCTTATCTTTTCTAGATTATTTCCTTTTCCATTAATTTCTGGGTCAGCATATACAAAAATGGGCTTGACTGTGTCATGTCGATGAATATGCATTATTGTTCTCTATATCCACTTTCTATTGTCTCTTCCTATCTCATTGTTTACTACAAAGAGAAAGTTTTCAAAGTTTGACCATTATGAGTAATATTTTCTCTACCCCTTTCCTTGTTGAAGATTCTCCTTATTTTATTTTTTAAAATTCCTTTTTACTGATAGTTTGATGAAAGTGTACAGTAAATGATAACAGTTTTTGTTCCCACTGAGGCTACTATATAATTTTCCCCCATAATCTAGTAATGTAAAAACACAATACATTTTCTACATTAAAACATTGTATTCTTGAGATAAAATCATCTTGGTGTGCTGGTACTTTCATACTGCTAGGTTTGATTAACTTTTCAAGCATGTAAAAAGTTTAGTAACACAATTCTCACACATTTTGGGTTTCACTATTTTTATTATAATGTCTTTATTATAATAATGTTTTCTAAATTTAAGGACCTGTATTATGCAGAAGCACTTCCTCATTCTAACTAGATGCTAACTCTTGTGGCTATCACTTTTACTATTGATTTCTAGCTTATTTGAATAGTACTCCGAAGATTCACTCTATATTTTTCAATTTCTAAGATTTTGTTAATCAGGCATGGTGGTGCACAAAAATAATTCCAGCACTCTGAAAAGGGAGGCCTGTGGATCTCTGTGCGTTAAGGCCTGCCTGGTCTACACAGTAAGACCCTATCTCAAAAGATAAATAAGTAAGAGTGTCCTCTAAGATTTCATTAAGGCTTGCTTTATGTCTCATAACATAACACAACCACTGTTGGTAAATATCCCTTATACTTTTAAATATTGCATGCACTATGCTGGTCACAATGATACATATCAATGAAGTCCATCAATGAAGTTTCCATCATGTTGTTCAAATACCCTATATCCCATTGCTTATATTAGCAGCTTGTTATAGGGAGGGAAACTAAATGACCAACCAAGATTTATGGTTGAATCTATTTCCATTGAAAGTTTTCTTGACTATTTAATCCATACTTTTAAAATCTCTCTCTCTCGCTCTCTCTCTCTCTCTCTCTCTCTCTCTCTTTCTCTCTCTCTCTGTTCCTCTCTCTCTCCCTTCCTCCATCCCTCCCTCCCTCTCTCTTCCTCCCTCTCCCTCTCCCCAATCCCTCTCCCCCCTCCCTCTTATGTTTTTTTATGAAGTGTATGAAGTGAACCCCTTTATTCCCAGCCAGAATATTGGCCTTTCTAATCTTAAAATAACTGTATTAGTTTCCTTTTGGCTAAATTTTACCTATATGTCATGTTTTATTCTGTTTTTATTTTATCCTTGCATTACTATCATATCTTAGATGTTTCTTTTATAGTTAAAATATATTTAGATTTTGTACTTTATCCAAATGTACTATGTTTTTATATTATCTGTAACATTTACAACATTTATTTCTTTTGGAAGCTATATTAATAGACTTCATTGTAAAAGTTTCAGGTGTAGAGAAAAGTTGCAAATACAGTAGAGCCCCCACTGTCTCACACCAATTTCCCTTATTATTAACATCTTACATGAATTTACTGTGTTTATTGTAAGAATTATTGAAGCAATGTGGATGCATTCTTTTTACTTATTAATATCATGTTTTCTTAGTTGTCACCTAATCTCCCTTTTCTACATAAAGGTACTAACTTGGATATGTTACATTTAATAACAATATTTACCTCTTTCAACAACAACAAAAAATTCTGTGTTAGTGCATGCTCATGTGCTAGTTCCTCTGTGTGTGTGTGTTCATCAGTGTGTGTGTGTCTGTGTGTGTGTGGACACATACAGGTGCATGTGTGTGTAGGCCAGAGGATAACCGTGTGTGTTCCTTAGAAACCAAGTCACCTTGTTTTTTTTTTTTTTAAAAAGCATGGTCTCGCACTCACCTGGAACTCCCAAAGTAGACTAGGCTGTCTGACCAGTAAGCTCCAAGGATCTGCTGTTCCTCTCTCCTCTACACTGGGGCACATCTGGTTTTGTCTGGCTTTTGACATGTATTCAGGGAACTCAGGTCCTTGTGCTTGAAAGCAGTGCTTTAACAAGGGATCCAACACCCCACTAAGTCATAATGTCTTTTCTGGTTCCTGTTGGCTATGGTAATTTCTTAGTTTTCTTTGGTTTTGATTGCCTTTACAATTTTGAAGATTAAGAGTCATATGTTTTTGAAGATTTATCTCACAGTCAGGATTTACCTGCTGCTTTTCTCATAATTAGAATTGGATCACTTGTTTGGGGAACAGAAACCACAGAAGCAAAATGTTATTTTCATTCATTGATGTTGACCTTACTTGGATGGCTGAAATGCTCTGACAGGTTTTCCCCGCTACTCTTTTTTTCCCTAAGTCCATACCACATTCTTTGAATGGAAGCCACTGTTCGCAAACCACATTTAGGCAATAAAGATTATAGCTCACCTCCCTGGAGGAAAAACACCATATAAATTATTTGATATGTTTCTGGATGAGAAAATTGTCTTTATCTCTCATCTATTTATTCATTCAATAATTTATTTATGTGTTTACAGGCTTGTGGGCATTTATTTTGTACTTTGGGTTATAAACCAATATTAATTTTAACTTTCTTACTCAAATTGTATTGTCTCTGGGGTTTGGGAGTTCTTGCTGATCACTATACCAGTTTGGTCTGCCTACATGGCTGGGGAGTTTTTATTTGTATGTATTTGCTGTGTGAACACTTGGCATCTGCTTGGCACATTCTGAACACTGCCTGTACCTGAGGGATGTCCTGTACTCATATATTTCCTACCCCAGTCCCAGAGTCAGCCATTTGTCTGAGTGGATTAATGGCTACTCTAGGTTAGTGGTATTATAAGCAAAGATCTGTTCATCCTTTCTGGGATGTCACTTATTTTTATGTACTTTCAGCTAATGAAGAGAAGTAAATGTTTGTGTAGTAACTCACAAACAACTGTTTTTAAAACTTTATAAAGTCTTTTATTATATGTAACTCTCTCTGTCTCTCTCTGTCTCTCTGTCTCTCTCTCTCTCTCTTTCTCTCTGGTGTGTGTATGTTTGTGTGTGTGTGTGTGTATACATATGTCCATGAGTACAGGAGCCCACAAAGACCAGAGGCATTGAATCCCCAGGAGCTGGGGTTGTAGACATTTGTGAACCATTTAACCACCTAACACTGGTGCTCAGCACTGAACTCATCCCCATGAAAGAGCAGTGGTGAGTCATCTCTCTGGATCTAATATATAATCATTTTTATTTAGTTTCTTTATACCTGCATGGACTCATTTTCAGCTAGAATGTTTTGCCTGCATCTTTTCTCCTGTACACATGTTGTGCTGACCTGCCCCCCACCGTAAAATTACTTTTGTTGCTACTTCATAACTGTAATTTTACTATTATTAGGAATCACTTTGTAAGTGTTTGTGTTTTCCAGTTGTCGAAGACAACCATTGTGAAAAGGTTGTTTGACAACCTCCACACTGCAGCAAAGCTTTTTAGAATCCATTTGTGAGGGCTCAGAATATCACTCCATAGAATGCGTGTCCCATACACAGAAAGCACTTGGTTCAATTCCCAACCCCAACAAGAGTCAAAAGATATGAATATGTATACAGCAATGATGTCCTCTTAACAGGACACAGCCAGTGCACTCATGAATTCACTACATTAGAGTCTAGGCCCATCAACATTTCATTATGGAAGGAAAGGGGAGGAACCCATGAGACCCCACCCTCTCTGAGAACTATAGGCAGCTAATGGTTGTTAGGCGAAGAAATGTTACTTACTTCTGTTGCTTAGCATCTGAGAAGTTTCTCTTGCTCCAGAAAATAACCTTCCACCCATGATCTGGCTAGGAACTCCCTAAACTCAGTGGAGTACACACACACACACACACACACACACACAGAGAGAGAGAGAGAGAGAGAGAGAGAGAGAGAGAGAGAGAGAGAGAGAGAGAGAAACAGAGACAGAGAGACAGAGAGACAGAGAGACAGAATACATAAAAATAGGAGACCGCTTGGTGTGACCAAGGGTTCCAGAGGAAGAGGAAAAAAGCAGAGTGTATTGAAAATTACTAAAATTCATTTTAATGAATGTGTGAAACAGTCAAACAATTAAAACCATTTAAATCCCTAGCACCACACAAACCAGGTATGATGACAGAACCCTGTAATCTCATCATTTGGAGAATTAGAAATTCAAGATCACCTTTAGTTTCACAACCTGTTTGAAATCAGTCTGGGATATATGAGAACATGTCTCAAAAGAAATCATAATAAGTAAATAAAATGAAGCACAGTTGTGGTAAAGTCTGAGATCCTGTTGTCACAGTTTGCATTCTTCCAACAACCTAAATGACTTTTTTCTTAATTCACATGCACTGAGATTCACTGTGCTATAATGTTCCATGGATTCTGATAAAAACATCAAGTTACATGTCCACCATCAGAGAGGACCGTATATCAGAATATCATCTGTCCTTCCTCTGTGCCTCTGCTCCCTCCACGGTAACCACTGGTCTTCCTGTCTGTAGCTTTGTTTCATAGGAATGTTGTATAGTGGTAATCAAAGAGCACACACAATTTTAAGAATGGCATCTTTCATTTCAAAGGATGTTTGTAAAGTCTCTAGATAACTTGCTTCTTTTTAATCACTGACTAAAAACTATACAATATATACTACCTATTTGCTTATCCACATCCCTGTTGAAGGAAATCTTGGCTGTATCTAGTGTGCAGTGGTTATAAAGAACCCTGCTGTGATTCTAATTCTCCTATGGAGCTGTATGCTTTTACGGTCCCATCAGCAATTCGTGAATGTCTGAGAACTCTTGTTGTGTTGAGTCTTACCTGTATTGTGTATTATAATTGCTATTTTATTTTGTTGTTTTAAGAAGACTGAGGAATGTTGGGGGCTGTGTTTTCTTCTGTTTTGGACATGCTAAAATGAGTCTAATAGGATTCTCTTGTTTTAATTTGCAGCTCTCTAATGTCGAAGAAGGCAGAGCATCATTTCTAACTAGCTTGTTTTCTTCAATGAGATGTCTCTTCATATCTGTAAAGGTTAATATTGATGGACAGCTTGGTAGACTCTAGAACCAGCAATCCTCTGAACTTGCCTGGGAGAGATAATCTAACTGAGGTTAACTGGGGAGACCCATCCATGTGTAAGAGGCACCAATGTGTGATATGGGAGTCTGGACTACCTAGGACAGTGGTTCTCAACCTTCCTAATACTGTGACCCTTCAATACAGTTCCTTATGCTGTGGTAACTCCAACCATAAAATTACTTAGTTGCTACTTCATAACTGCAGTGTTGCTACTGTCAGGAATCATGATGTAAATATCTGTGTTTTCTGCGGGTTTTAGGCAACCCCTGTAAACAGGTCATTGGACAACCCCCAACAGGGTTATAACCCACAGGACCAGAACTGCTGGTCTAGAAGCCAGACTGAACAGGAACACCCAATTGTTCGCTGCTTCCTGACTGGGGATACAATGTGCCCAGTTGCCTGCTGTTTCAAGCCATACCTGGCATGGTAGGCTGTATCCTCTGCGACTATAAGGAAGAAAATAGACCCTTTATCCCTTAAGTTGCTTCTTACCCGCTATTCTATCACAGAATGGAGAAAAATAACTAATATATGTTACCCATTTTCTATCAGTAGTAGTAGTAGTAGTAGTAGTAGTAGTAGTAGTAGTAGCAGTAGTATCATCATCATCATCATCATCATCATCATTATTACTATTCAGGATATGTAAGCCAAAGTTCACTTGATATCTTATTAAATTTTCTGAGTCTTTTAAATAACTTCATTTAATCCTTTTAATTTAATAAAATTACTGACATAGTTCTACTTTTATTTATTCGCTTATTTTTAGTGATGTGCATATATGTCTACCTATGTATGGGGGTGTTGAGTATGGGCACCCACAGAGGCCAGAAGAGGGTGTCAGATCCCCTGAAGCTGAAACCAGAAGTGGTGTGAGCTAGCTGGTATGCGCTGGCAACTGAAGTAAGGTCCTCATAAGCACTCAAGTTCTTTACCTCTGAGATGCTCAGCCCCAATTATTTTGTGCTTCCTGGTTTTGCTCCACTTGTTGATCTTGTTGTAACTAAATGAGGATTTCTTTTTTTAGATCTTTTTTTTCCTCTTGTACTCTGTGGGAAATTGTAACTATTTCCCACTTCTTTCAGTTATGTGCTACTAATTATTAAAGTATAAATTTAATGAGCACTCTTTGTAGGGCAACACATAGACTTCCTACTACTCTAAACATTCATCTTTCTACAAACTTATACTATTTTTAAATTCTATTTTATTTCACTTGGTCTTATTTTATTTTATTGTGTTTTTATTAAGACAGAGTCTGACTATGAAGCACAGGCTGGCCACTAATTCATTTGTATCAGCTACTTTGGTGTTAAAACTGTTTTCTGATAAAACACCGTTGATTAAGACAACTTGTGGAAGGAAGGGTTTGTTTTGGTTTATGGGTCCAGAGAGATTAGAGTCCCTCATAATAAGAAGACATATCATTAAGTGGCAGGCATGGATGGTGGCTGTAACAGGAAACTAGAAGCATGAAGCAGAAACAATGAAGTGGAAGTGGTTTACGGCTTTAGAGCCCTAAAGCCCACCTCCAGTGATGGACTTGCAGCAAGGCCACACCTTCTGCTCACTGCTTCTCTATTCACAAGAGCTGGGACCTGGGAACAACCTAAATGCCTCTCAGTCATCTCATTTATATTATCCATCTCAGAGGAATGGATAATATAAATGGGATTCATATACAGCATAGAATATCATCCAACTCTAAAATAAAATCATGCCAATTGCAGGCAAGTGGAAAAATTAGAAAATATATTGAATGAGATAACACGGTCCCAGAAAGATAAACACATATTCCTCCTTATTTGTGGATCCCAGCTCTGAACCTTTAGATGTGAGTATGTAACCTGGAGTAACTGAAGGGATGAGGAACAAAAGAGGGAATCACAGCAGGAGGGGGAGAAGCAACTCAAGACAGGGAAATAGCTGGGCACAGGCATTATGCAGAGGGAACTGGGGGGGGGGGGGAAGAAAAAAGAAAAAATCCTGCATCAAACTTACCTTGGAAACAGCCAAGGCAAGCAATAGAAGCCCCGAACAATGACAATACTATACTATTTGGCTGCCAGTGGATGGCAGAGGTTGTGGGAGACTCCACCCCTAGATGGAGAACTCCAGGCAATGGATGACTGAGAGGGAGGGGTCAGTCTTCTCTGGAGACAATCCCACCTGATCAACTGTAAACATGTGAGCAAAACTAAATGAACCCAACAGGTGCATGCATGAATTGCACATGCACATGTTTAACAAGAATCATTAAGGAATAAGAGGCCAAGAATGTGAGGAGAGAAGAGGGAGATGGGAGAAGGTGTAGGAGGAGAGGGAAGGGAAAGGGTTTGAATAAAATATCCGTATACGAAATTCTCAACAAAATAAATAAATAAAATATTTTCTATTTACAACATTTCAAAGCCCACTTTCCACCTGAAGCTTTTTTTTTTCTCCAGTCTGTCACAACAGTGATAGCATGTATGCTATTACTTTTAGAATTTTCTTTCTCCTCCATGTCCTAAACTTTCATTACAGCATGCCTGGATGTGCACACATTTCTTTTCCCAGAGGCTGGGAAGGAGTTTGAACCTGAAGATTTTACTCTTCAATGGTTATCCAATGGTTCTCCGCTCTTACCTCTTCACACATGCTCTCTGTGTGTTCTCACCTGTGCTGATCTCAGGGGCATGTGAGCTCCTCCCAGTGTCCTCATGTGTCTCCTGTTTTGTGTCTCTGTGCTGCCCCCCTGATACTCTGCTGGATTACCTTCCAGGTCCCCAAGCTCTCCCACCTCTCTCTGACTGACATTAAGTCTATTCACACTCTGGGTCTTAATTTTTATTAGAAATTCACTCCTGGAATTTGCATTTGGTTCTTCTTCAAATCTGCTTAGTCCCTCATTTTAATTTTATGTTCCCTACAGAAACTTTAAGCTCCTCTTTAAACATGGTAATCATATTTATTTTGGATTATGAACTTGGTCATTATGGTATCTAAAGTCTGTGCAGAGCTGTTTCTTCTGTCTATAGGTTTAACAGTGTATATTAACTGTCCTCCTTCTTAAAAGAATTCTTCAAGGCCTTGGGTGAACATGAGCTTTTTCTTTTCTTTTCTTTTCTTTTCTTTTCTTTTCTTTTCTTTTCTTGCTTTTCTTTTCTTTTCTTTTCTTTTCTTTTCTTTTCTTCCTTTTCTTTTCTTTTGTATTTAAGCTTATTTTCACCAGATGTTTGGGATAGTGCTACTCTGGGAATACATTAAAACTTAAAGTATTTTGGACTGCCTAGACCACATGAATTTGACTTAAATATCCACATGAAGAGCAAAGTAAGTTTTTAATTATCAAAAGACTTGCTTTTTAGTCTCTAACCCCTGATTTGCTTTGTACTTAAACACATTGCCCCAGAGTTTGTGTGTAGAAGGGATAAAAGTGGTGTTAGTTCCAGGGGACATTACAATTAGAATAGGCATCTTACTCTCCCCCAATCCTGCCTTGTGTTTCTTTCTTTCTCCCACACAGAGCTGTTATCCTGAAAAAATGAAAGGAAAGAAGGAAGGAAGGAAGGAAGGAAGGAAGGAAGGAAGGAAGGAAGGAAGGAAGGAAGAGAGGGAGGAAAGGAAAGGAAAGGAAAGGAAAGGAAAGACAGACAGACAGAAGGAAGGAAAGATGGGGAGTGGGAAGGGGAGGAAGCAGAGAGAGAAAGAGAGAGAGAGAGAGAGAGAGAGAGAGAGAGAGAGAGAGAGAGAGAGAGAGAGAGAGAGAGAGGAGAGGAGAAAGAAAAGAGAGAAAAATCAAAGATCAAGTGTAGCTGTGTTGGCAACCACCCTCAGGGTAAAGAAGTTTCCAGACTTCAGTTTGCCGCCCTTGGCTCCCATCCCCTCTTAGATAAGAACCACTAAACATTTGCTGGCATATTTTACAAAATTCATCCATGACTTAAGACTTTTAAAGTCTATGCACTCGCTAGCTTTTCTGCTGTTTTGTTAGGAAAATTGTTCCAGGTACTTAGCCATCATTGTGCTAGAAACAGAGCTGTTCATTTTCTGAATTTGCAAAGGAGTCAGAATAAATTCCTTCTCAATAGAAAGAGGCAGAAATCAGTGCCTGACTTCTCCCAGGGGATGTAAGAAAATATGACAGTCATTACCTTTACATGCCTGCACACACAAAAGCAGACTTCAGGCTTCTGGAGACGAGACAGGTTCAGTCTGTGTGGGGCCCAGCCACGCCAGGTCTCCTCTCCAGACAGATAACAGTAATTCAGCCAACATTTCTAGCACAACTATTGTACATCCTGCAGCTTTGGTGGTGAACAAAAGTCCCTGTCCTCTCTGAATATGAACATTATCATAAATTGATAATATAAATGTAAATTCTGTGCAGATCCCTATCAATACCTTTTCAGCACCATGTTCCAACCAGCAGAGAGGTCTGTACCACAATTGGGCCACAGCTATCAGTAAGTGTCATATTTTCCAATGCCAGCTCAGCAGGTGGGAAAAAAAATAGAGTGAAAAGGCTTTAATTCTCATTTAACAGCCAGTGGTCCATGGATGATCCATTATTTCTCTTTCCCTTGAGTTAAATATCTCTAAATCTCTGGCCTTCCGACTGGGCATAATTGGGAGCAAGGAGGCTATGTAGTCTCCATTTGCATGACAAGCCCTGCTGTAGTTGGTAACATTCTGAGTTTCTTCCTTTGAAGAAAATTGGGTTTTCTTTTTTTATAGTCTACATCAAATCATGCTGAGAGCACTCATCCTTAAGCTATAAGGTAGATAAAACGCTGAATATATGTTGTAGTTGGAAATGTCTGAGTAAATTAAGCTCACTTCAGGGTTTGGAGGTCTTAACCCTTGTTCTAAGCTTTGACATTCTGCATCTGAAAGAATCTACACAAAGACTTAAGTACCTGGGCTGGAGAGATGGCTCAGCCACTGTGAGCACTGACTGCTGTTCCAGAGGTCCTGAGTTCGATTCCCAGCACCCACATGCTGGCTCACAGCCATCTGTAATGGAATCTAATATCCTTTTCTTTTGTGTCTGAAGACAGTGACCGTGTACTAACATAAATAAAAAATAAATAAATCTTAAAAAGAAAGACTAAATACCAAGGGATCTGCTGGCTCAGAGCAGGGGCTACTACCTGACCAGAATAACTCAAGCTAATACGTGATGACCCAAAAGAAAGAAGATTCATCTGTGCCAAGTCTATTCAGGGACAGGATTGAATGTGCTCTGGGATTACCATTATGTAGATGCCTTGGATGGGGGGAGGGGAGGATAAGCAGCATTTCTCGGCATCACATGTGACTCCAAAGCCCTCGAAGTGTTCCTGCAATGGAGAAAATGTTAATTGTTTATCTCTGTCTTGAAGCTTTTTGAGTCTGTTAACATTCAAAAGATTTTTCAGAAGAAGTTCTCTAGTAGTGAAAGCTACTTTACTTTTATGTTTTTCCCCAGAACATTTCCAAAATTTCCAAAATTGTTTGACAATTTAATTTTCTTCTGACCACATGACATCTAGACTTCGGTGGAAATGCCTCAGAACTGTGCCATCAAGAAAACGCTCACTGTTTTTGGTTGTTGTTGAAACAAGAGACTTGTGAATGCCCTTCCTTTCCCAGCATGTTGTATCCCAATTTGTTTGCTCGCTTGCTTGCTTACTTTTGTATCTGGGTTCAGAGATGTAATATGAGGGACTGTATTTTATAGTTGTTCCTGGAGTCTCTTAAGGGTCAGAATCAATCTGAATATAGCTAGCTACCATTGTCCTGTATCTTCTTCAGATGGAGTCTGTGTAGCCTTAGCTGGGTCTTACTCCTCTGTTTCAAGTTAAAATCCACTCTAGTAGACTGGATTCATTGTGAATCATATGTCTGTGGTCCAAGTGTGAGAAAGGCCAGAAAGCTGAGCTTCTAATAGAGAGAAGACTGCTCTGTGCCAAAACAAAAGAGTCCCAACATCCCAAGCAGGGAGTGGTGTAGAAAGCCAAAATAACACCAATAATACTGTCTTTCCGCATAGTTTTTTCATCTCCCAACTTCCTTATTTCACACCAAACTATACTTTGTTCCTTCATCCCCTGTCACATACATCTCTCTTCTGTCCAGTACACACCTAGCAGCAGTGCAAGACAAATCAGACATAAAGCCACAGGTGGCTGAGGCTCTCCAGCACGCTGGAGTAAGCCTGCCATTTAACAATCCAAGCTGATGAAACTGTGCTGCCACCACCGCCACTGATGATGGCTCAAATTGAAAAGTTCTGACACAAACCCCCTATGATTTTCTATCTCTCTTTTCTGTCAGCTCCTCCTCCAGTGCACCCTTCTGGGCCACACTAAAAACATTAGCATTCTAAAGGAAAATTATATGGGTTAGAGAGATAGTTTAGAAGTAGAGAGGGCTTGGTCCGCAAGCAGGAGGACCAGGGTTCATATCCTGGTGCTGGGTATAAGAAGCTGAATGTCCCTGAAGATACCTGTAAACACCCCGCGCTCCAAAAAGGACAGAGGCAGGAGGATCACTGGGGCTTGCTAGCTTCTAGCCTAGCTAGGAAAATACATGTCCTATATCCTGCCTCAAAGGCATAAGAGGAGAGTTATAAACCAGGACATCAATCTCGCTCTGGGCTCTGTACACATACAAACATGTGTGCCCATACAAATGTGCAGGTATGTTCACACAAACACATACACATACATCCAAGCATAAACAAATCTTTTCTAAAGATTTTTGGTTCAAAAATTTTTCTCTATGTGGTGTATTTTGATCATATTATTTCCTTTTTCCCAGATTCTCCCCATCTCCCAACCAACCCAACTTTACTTTCTTTCACTATTGTTCAAAAGAAACAAAAAGAAAATCAGAAACAAATGGAAATTAAAAATTAAACAAAGAAAAACCCAGCAAGACAAAAACATACCAAACAAAATCCTTCCCCAACACACATGTACACACACACACAGTGTGGTGGATGTGCTCAGTGACACTTCATTGGGAAAGAATGATTTTCCACTTTTCAGCAGGCATTAACTACACATACCCTCTTGGTTTGGGGTGGGACTTTATGTCCACCACTTCTCAGTGCTGGGACTTTATCTGGTATGGACGCACGCTGGTCTTATGCAGGCTGCCACAGTCTCCATGGGTTTTTATGAACATCAGTCCTATCATATCTGGAAGACAGTTTCCTTGACCATCTGTCACTTCCGACATCTTATAATCTTTCTGCCTCCTCTTCCACATTGATCCCTGAGCTTTGAAGGGAATGGTTTGATGAAGACCTCGCATGTAGGAATGAGTGTTCCAAAGTCTCTCACAATGTCCAGTTGTGAGTCTCTGTGTTAATTAGCATCTGTTGAAAAAAGACCATTTTCCGATGAGGGCTGAGTGAGACACTGATCTATGGGCATAGAAATATGCTGTTAGGAGTGACATTTTGTGGCTGTGTTCCTTTAGCAGAATAATGGTAGTAGGTTTTCCCATAGGGTCCATAATCTATCTAGTCTCAAGTTCTTGCCATATCTTGGCATATATCTTAAGCATATCAGGTATGGATTCCATTTCATCTCATGGAGTAGGTTAGGATACAAGAAATCTTTTAAACAATTTTCTCTTTATATCAGTCAGTAACAAGTAAATGTATCCTCCTCTCCTAATCTCTAACCAACATGAGCATACTGCAGCCAACTCTGTTTCATCCAAAAGTTCTTGGTCTTCTCTGAGTTAGCTCTGGAAACTTCTTAGGAAACTATTAATGGGTTAGGGAGTAGCTGGATGGTCTTCCATCCAAATCACGAGAGGATTTGGGTGGTAGGAATTCTCCTCGAAAGAGCTCACATAATTGTCTAGTGAAATACTGTCATGTTTAGAGTCCACCAAGAGTGCTAAACTCTGAACTTGGTTCTGGTAAAAGCCTAGGATTCAGAGAATCACAGGTTTCAGAGGAGTGGAATGTAGTTTGTGACAATACCCAGCAACCCATCCTAGATGGGATATCCACTCTGGAAGGCATGGGGAACAGGGCAAAGGAGAGGCTCAGCAGTACAGTCATGTAGAGCAATTCCAAAAGATCTGGTCGGAAGAGAAAGGCATTCTCAGGGAACAGCCTTCCAGAGGCCAGAGGTCACAGGTCAGCTGGAGGAATGCACAGCATTCCACATTGGCTACTGACCTTGCCTGTCAGAACTGTTGGCAGAGGCCCTGATCACAACTGTGAGAAACTGCTGCCTCCCTAGGGTGATTCCCCCAAACTAAGGGAATATTTGAGATCTACTAACAAAAGCTATGAGACAAGGAAGGCCTAGAAATATTTGAGGAAAGAAACTCTTAGAAGCAAAGGGCCTCTTGCCTGTCAAAGATGGAGTTCTAAGCTTTGATACTTGGAATATGACTGTATATCCAATTCATTTTAATGTTTACAAATGAGTGAATACAGAACTTTGAGTCACAAAGGTTGATTCTTCTTCTTCTTTCTTCCTCCTCTTCCTCTTCTTCCTCTTCCTCCTCTTCCTCCTCTTCCTCTTCCTCCTCTTCCTCCTCTTCCTCCTCCTCTTCCTCCTCCTCTTCTTCCTCTTCCTCTTCTTCTTCTTCTTCTTCTTCTTCTTCTTCTTCTTCTTCTTCTTCTTCTTCTTCTTCTTCTTCTTCTTTTTCTCCTTCTTCTTCTTCTTCTTCTTTGAATTGATGCAGTATTGGAGTATCCATCAAAAAAAAAAAAGTATCACTTCGCCCTTGCACCCTGATTCTTACAACAAGTAGGATATTATAAAATATAATTCGATTTTTGGACATAAGAATGCCTAAACCTTGCAACCTCTACAGTAATAAAATATCTTTAAAGAGGTCACTTGTGGTGGAGAGCTATGAATCCTTCAAGCTGTAAGACTAACCTGTCAGGAAAGGAGTGCCCACTTGTACAATAGTGGCTTTATTGTTATGATGGGGATAGTAGCCAACTACTCTGCAAGTGGAGTTGATGCCCACTCTCCACAGAAAGAACTCCATACCTGGTACTATCAGCCTGGCCAAAATCCCACTCTGAAGGAAATCATAAGCCTGGGGGAGGGATGAATGCTGTTCTTTAACTAAGATGACACAATATTAAATTTCCTTCTAATAGTTTTTGTTTATATTCATAAGCAAATGCTACTCTCAGCCTCAACTCAGCAAGCAGCTCTCTTCCTAAGAGGACATTTCCAGATCCGTCCCCCTCAGCCTCTCCCCACCACAGCACCCATCTCCCTAGATAACCATAAAAGCTTGTTTATTTTCCTGTCTTACTTTGCAGACCATAAAGATAAGCTTACAATTTTCTCACTGGTCTTCTTCCTCCAGGGATGCCTCTGGCAAAAGGAGAAGTTCCTCACTAAGTAAGAATCTAGAGACTGTAGGAGATGCTGCCCCACGGCAATGTTCCTGGCCAATAAAAGACCTCAGTTCAAGTCATTAAAAAAAGTATTATTATTACTACTATAAAAATCTCTTCCTAGATTAGTCTTTAAAGTTAGATCAGACATTAACTACCCTAGAAATTATGCATAGTGTTTTTTGTATAGTCAAAGCACTTCTGCATCCATCAATTAATTTTGATAATTTACCATCATTAGCCAGCTAATTAAATTTGAAAATGAACCTCTAGAGGAGAAAGACCAATTTGAAAATATTACTTCAGGCAGATGTCCATGGGCTCAGCTCCTCCTTTCCTGACCTTCCATAAAATTAGTAAGCTCTGGAATGGAACCGGGCCAAGCAAGAGTCCCCTGGGCTTCTCCTCCTTCTTATAGTCTAAGCCCAATGCTGGCCTCTCCAGGGCTTCCACAACAAACAGCCAGGAGAGGCTCCTGAAGTGTCACGTTCATCAGGATCACAACATCTTTATTTCAGCAGCTCTACTACAAATGCACGCAAAATACAGAACTCCTCTGGCCCTTGCTCTTGCAACACAACCGGGAAAGAGGGAGGTAACTTGGCTGTGATTGAAAACCAAGAAAGCCTCATAGTGCTTAGAAGAAACTTATGAAAGGGTTGCACAGCACTAAGTGTTTTTGTGTCTCCATACACTGAAACTCTAACCCCCAATGTGATATCATTTATTGCATTCTTTTGGAGAAAAATGGCTATATCCCTAATAAATGAATAGAGTATCTCTATGCAGAAGCCCCCATGGTTAAAAACAACAAAAAGAAAATGTCTGATGTATCTAACACCTGTCTGGTGCTAAGGTTGACACTATAGGTGTGTCAAGGAGTGAGAGGAAGTGTCTTAATGATTTCTCTGACTGTAGCTGCCAAGATTGAATAGAAAAATACAGGGGAAACGATGAGAGAATTACCACCGCCTGTGTTATTCCAAAGAACTTAAATTTGGGTTTGCATGAGGAATGATGAAGAAGAAAAAAATCTCTCAACCCCTATCCCCTCACTGATTATACCTTGCAAAAGCTAAAGGTAATTATTAGGAAGCAAATGAAAATTCCTATTGTGTAGACGTCACTGAGTCCATAACACTTCTCAATGCAACTCAAAGAGAGTTGCCTGTACAAGGCACCAAGGAAGATGAATGCTGTGGAATAGATAAAGGTGCCTCACAGAGCTCTGCTTGGGGAACTAAGGCTGCATATTACAGTACAAGTCTACCTCTTAGATTTATTTCTCTTTCATACATCAGAGCCAGGACCTTTCACCTGAAATCTGTAGAGTGTTCCACAGCTCAATGCAAAGGGAAGTAGAGTTGCCTGGTAGACACACACACACACACATACACACATACACACACACACACACACACACACACACGTTGCAGTCACATAAGCAGCACTGGAATGCTAGAAACACTTTTGTGGAATGTTAGCCCCAGAAGTAACTTGATTATTTTCCATTTGTTTATCAAAGATGTTACTTCTGCATTCCATTAAGGAACTCTCCAACCCAAAGTATACAAACAAGCCTTACACCCACAGCAACCACTGCCACTCTTGGAAGCAGACCTACACCCTGCTGGTTCTGTTTCAGGGCCAAGAAACCATGTCATGCTGTCCCTTTCTTTCATGGCTATGCTGGACTCAGCGCTTTTCCGTGTGCTCTTAAGAAGACAAAAGGAAAGACAAGTCTCTGGGTAGTGGTTCTCCTGGAAGCACAGGGAGGTTTCACTGCACGTTCAGTGCCTGTGGAGCCTGACGAGGGCACTGCCACTTACATATCACATAATAGTAACAAATACGGCAGGAATGACAACATTTTCAGGAGCATTGTGATTTGTGTTAAAACTTCACCTTGTGAAATGGATAGTTTATTATCTCCATTTACAGGGCTGGCTGGTACTACAGCTGAGATTGACTCCAACTCAGGCGATTGGCGGGTAGTGTGATAGAATGAATCCCAGATGCTCTGCATTACTGAAATGTTTCTAAATGAAACCCTAGATAAAGGATCAGAGGAAGAGCTTGATTGATCCTCAGTGACATCAGCAAGTTTGTGCTTTTGTTTCCTTCCCCTCCAGATGACTCCCATTGAGTCCAATGTCATCTGTTCATAAATATAAGATGGCACAACTGTTTCCAGCCTCAGTTCACCTATAGTTCACAAGGTTGCGTGGCAGAAACGGTATTATCTGTGTAATGTGTGTGCTGTAAAAGTGACAGCATCTTCCTGTCCTGTGAGACGTAGTTAAACACACACTCTCAGCACCTACTCACAGGTTTTGATTTGTTCATCCCAATCAAGATTCAGTGGCCAAGATAAAGTCTGAAAAGGGACCCAGATCCTGCAAACAAACACAAAAACAAAACATGGATTCCAAGAAGGAAACTAAAATCCACCACCAAAGAAGAAAGGATAAATATGCAAGACGTAGTAATGGCTGTTGTTAACAGGGCATTTATTTTCTAAACATCTTAGTATGAAATAATGAAGCATAGAATCTAAGAATTGTGTGGCCAAGTATGGAAAGTGTGAGGAAAAGGCCATGATTCAATACAATTAAATGTATACAGTGCTAGAAGGGGAACTTATAAGCATAAAGAGAATTGAGTTCTTACCCTGCCTCCAACACTAAGTCACTAGGTGATCTCAGACTCCTTGACTTTGATCTTCCTTGTCACTGAATAGTGATGTTTGTCACGGGTTTTTTTTTTTTTTAATTTTCCTTTTTAAAAAACTTTTTATTGGTTCTTTGTGACTTCCACATCATGCACCCCAATCCCATTTTCCCCCTCCCCTCATACCCACCCTCCACCCATACAACCTCCCGGCCAACAGAAAAAAATAATCTTGTTGTGGAAGCTTTAGTCTGTCACAGTGTGTCCCACAAGTACAACTTTTCCCCACACATCTGTCCTCGCAAATGTTCATCACAATGGCTCTTGGGTATGGAACGAGGCCTCTGGCTTCTGCTACTCTGACAATACTGGAACCTCACTGGGACTCCTCTCAGATATCCTGCTGTTGCCCTGTGTTATGGAGATCCTGTAGTTTGGGATCTGTAGGACTGGCTTCTTCATGTACTCCAGCAGTTCATCCATAGGGTAGATGTTGGGGAGGGCCAACTCCGAGCCTTGAATCTGGACCTAAGAGGAATCTGAGCTTGTTAGACCATCAGCTCTCCTATCCTCAGAGTCAGCTCACCAGCAAATACCCTGCCGTCCAGGCAAGGTGCAGGGCTCACTTTCCCAAGTGAAGGACATGGCCAATTCTCCCACTCTCATGATCCTGGGGCCAGCTCTCCTGCCCGTCATCCATGGCAAGGGTTGAGGGCGTGAGGGATTCCGAGAAGGAAAATAAAATCTACCACAAAAGAAGAAAGGATAAATGTATAAGAAGCGGTGATGGCTGTCACTACAGCCAATTCAGTAGGCCATTTATTTTTCCCTCATCTGTGCCACTGCCCAGCAGAGAAGAGTCACAGCTGGCTTCTCCTACATTCATCACCTAAGGCCAGCTAACCCAGGCCCCATCACCACCACCAGGGTTGGTTCTACTGTGATGCCCAGGCCAGTTGCAGGGCCCACTGTCCCTTTCCAGAGTGCTGCAGCTGATGGGGGAGCAGTTCTCCAACTCTCATGACCCCAGGGCCAGGTCTCCTGCCTGCCACAGGTAGCAAGGGGTAAGTAGGGAGTCAGTATATCTCTTCCTTGTCCACAATACCCACTCTGGAAAGGAGTGGTAGGGCCAGTGGGCTGAATCACCAGCAAACACTGCAGCTGGCTAGGGGCAGAGTCAGGTCTCCTGTTCTTATGTCTCCAGGGCCAGCTCTTCCTGTTCTCATGTCTCTAGGACCAGTTCTTCCATGAAGCCCAGGTGAGGGATAGGCCCAGTTCTGCACAGCCCTCAGACCTCAACAAGTCCCCAGGTAGCATCCCAGATCAGGGATATCCACCTGGCCTTTAGTGGCAGCAGGCACCTACTGCTGCAGGGTCATGGACCTAGACGTGACCCTGATGGCAGCACAGGTCAGGGACCCACCATGGTCCCAGGAGACATCACTGGCTACTCACATCAGGCTGTTCCTCACTACCCTCGAGTCTTAAGTTCTGCCTCTCTTCACTGTGCCCACATCTTTCTGTTTCTCTTTCTCTCCCATTTCTCCACCACTTACTTATTCCTCTTAGTGGTGTGCAGGGTCTCTGAGTGTCTGAGGTTGTCTCAGGAGAGGTCCCAGAAGTGCAAAGCCATGGTGTCAGGCGGGGGTCATCTTAGGCATGGTCTCCTGCTCCCTGGGCCTGAACAGCACCAGACTGATGATCATCTCAGTCTACTCAGGATAGCTCCCTGCCCGGGCGGGCCCCAGAGTGCTGGTCAGGTGGCTGTCTTGGGCTTGCTCCTCACCTGGTCACATGAGTGGCCCCTTTGAAAGGGTCGTCTGTCTCTGGCTCACTCTCTCCAGGAGCTCGTGGTCGCAGGTGACATTCTTCTAGTCTCTGGCTTGCTTCCTATCCTGGGAGCTTATCTGGGCCTGCCTGGTGCTCAACTGGTGGTCATCTCAGGCTAGGCCCCTAGTAACTGAAGGGTGCTTGTCTCAGGCTTGCTTTTTTTCAGAGTGTTAGGCTACTAATCATTCAGATGTTCATGATCAGAACACTGAGCATAGACATAGCCTCTGCCAGCTACTGACACACATGTGACACAGGAGCCACACCTGCAATGCCTCTAAGGGCATTCAATGTTGTCTTAATATCAAAGGGCTTACTGAATAGTTATTGACATGAAACTGAAAGCAGTGTTCCGTTGAATAAATGGGATGATCATTGGTTTTGAAGGTCACCTGACTGCTCATCTTGCTGGGTGCCCCCCCCCATCATTTTCTTCCTCCCCCAAGTCTTTATATATGCTTGCTCTCTATGTCTAATCCCAAACTCAACACTAGGGTGTTTATCAGTCAACCTCTGAGTGGCTCTTCAGATGTAACTGTAATTGATCTACATGTACCCGCTGCTGTCTTTGAATTTTTAAATACAAACAACGAAGGAAGGGGTATGGGACACAGTGACAGTGGGCTCTCAAAATAAAGCCAGGGAAAGCTAAGGAAACAGCACTAACAGAGCACTGGCTCCTTTCATTTCTTTGTGGTATTAAGGGGTGCTTCATTAAGTGCTGCTACTCTCACGGGGTCCCTGGTCACCTTCCTCCTACCCCTGAGCCTCCCTCTCCCTGGACACATCCTTTGCTCCCCTGTTTCAACTTGGCTATAGGTCTCTTACTCAGTGTGCCACAGCTAGATTTGTTTTATGGACTGCCCCAACATCTGTTAATTTTTTTTTGTAATCACTACAAAGCTCTTGTAATTGCTTCACCTTCATTCTTACAGTACGATGTTTTAACTGCTTGTCTATGAAACCAAATATAATTGAATTGGAAGAGACACGGAAATCATTTAGACCAGTGGTTCTCAACCTTCCAAATGCCACCACCCTTTAATACAGGTCCTTACATTGTGGTGACTCCCCAACCATAAAATTAATTTTATTGCTACTTCATAACTATAATTTTGCTACTGTTATGAACTGCAATGTAAATATTTGTGTTTTCTGATGGTCTTAGGTGACCTCTGTGAAAATGTCATTTGATCTCTCTCTCTCTCTCTCTCTCTCTCTCTCTCTCTCTCTCACACACACACACACACACACACACACACATACACACTCACAGGTTGAGAACCACTGACCTAGACCCTTACCACTCAAAGTGTGCAGCATGGTTCAGATATGAAGTGTCCTTGGGAAATGTTCATGTGTTGAAGGCTTTGTGCCCAGATAATGGGTGCTATTAAAAGGTGATTGGGACACACAGATGCTGACTTGAGTGAGTTAACGAATTGATGAGTTCAAACCTGGAAGGGCCATTAGTAAGTTGCATCTAGATGAAGGAGATCACTGGGGCCATGCCCTGAGAGGATTTATCTTGTCTCTTGACTCCCTGCTTCCCATCTACTGTGGGCTAAGCTGTCATGCTCCATCGCACACTTTGCCTTGGTGTTCAGCCTTCCCATTGGCTAAAGCAGTGTAGCCACATGAGCATGGACTAATCCGTCTGAAATAGTGAGCCAAAATAAATCTCTCCTCTTTCTAAGTTGTCTTTCTTGGGTATTCAATCATGGTGACATAAAGTAACAAACAAAGTAATCTACAATCTAATTGATAGATTAGTAACACTGGATTAGCTTTACCTGCCTATTGGAAATCTGACTCTCAAACCTGCCCCAGCCCCCGAATTTCAACAAAACCCTAGGGTGATGAACATTCATTTGATTTTGAAAATAGATGTTGTAGAAATGCCACTTCATTTCACAGAGAAGCAGCATATCTAAAGTGAGTGGTTGAGACAGATTATACCCCAGGTCTCTTGAGTAGCTAACTTTGTAGAAATTTAACTCTTAAATACTCTTGATTCATTTTTATGCTTAACTAGTTTGTTGGGATTTTACTTCCATGTGAATTGGTAGACACCAACACAATAAAAGCTAGTATTTGGTTTTCAGGTTCATCTTGTCTCATCGATTATGACTTTTTTTTTTAATTATGGTCTTACTGTATATACCAGGCTGGTCTCAAACGTGTGGTTCTCCTTGTGGTTTCTCAAGCACTAGTATTTAAAGGTGTATTCCACTATGCCCACCTCAGTCTATTAACATAGCTTCATATTTTTCTGCAGCTTTATTCCCTTTCATGTTCCAATTCAATTTTCTCACTAGGACCTCCAAGGAATGAATTCAGTAGAGCTTGTCTTTCATGTCTTATTTTCTTCTCCCATTTCCCTTCTACAATGCCATTGGCTAATTATTAACTAGTCTCTCTTTGTACTAATATTTTATTTAGAATAAATGACTGGAATGAAATAGATGAAAATAGTCTCAACTTGATTTTATTTTAGTTCTTGGCTAAAATACTGAAATTTAAATTATAATTGCTTTACGGGATAGGGAGTTTGCTAATCCATTTTAGAACCTATGGACCTCATAAGCCAGGGATACAGGAAATTATTACTTATGACTTACTCAGATTTTGAACACTTTTGTATCATTATGACTTCCTACTTTCAAAGACAGAATACCCCATGTTTTCACCTTTGAAATTTCCAAAGCTCATTGAGAGGAATGAGACAAATTAAGAAGTGTAGGAAAAAAGAAATATCACCTTCAGACCCACCCCACTCCTTACCTCCTGGCTACATTCTGATGTCTACAGCCTTGTATATCTGGGATGTTGTTCTTCCCATCACTCCTACCTACACAGTCTCCAGTACTGGTTTTTCCCTGACTCTTTTAACCTGTAGCTGAGAGAACCTTGCCTAGGACCCTTAGGGTCTATAACAGTACATTTTTGTACATTCGCATTTCAATGTCCCCAAAGTAGAGAGAAAGGAGATGGACAGCACACGAAGACACTCAGGCCACCTGATAAAGCACACAAGGCATGAGCAAGTGACTCTGAGGCCCTCTCTGAAAGGCATGGCTCTGACTCATGTGCCTTCAGCAAAAAGGGGAAGAGACATCTACCCCTGGTTAGCGAGCATCCCTCGTGTCCCTGTCCTCAGACACTGTCATTTCCAGTTTAAATTATTCCATAACTTTATGAGCAGCTACATTTGAATGTTTCTGAAACAAACAAGCAAAAACCCTAATTTTTCCCACTACCTCTCCCTCCATCTCTGTTTGCTTTGAGAAATTTTCATGATCATGAAAAGCAAAGAAATATGCAAGATGTCAGAAAACTCTTGAAACTTGCTTCTAGAGACAAATTTTTCCCTGTCCTAATAAACAAGAAAGTTGAAAATTGCTTTCTAATGTAACCTGAAGTCATTTACAAACAAAAGGCCCCTTTCCCATATATTTTCCACTTCTTTTTTTAAAGATTTATTTATTATTATATGTAAGTATACTGTAGCTGTCTTTAGACACACCCAAAGAAGGTGTTTGATCTCATTACAGATGGTTGTAAGCCACCATGTGGGTGCTGGGATTTGAACTCAGGACCTTCGAAAGAGCTGTCAGTGCTCTTACCTGCTAAGCCATCTCACCAGACCCCTATTTCCCACATCTTTATCTGAAAATCTGAGACTAATTTACTGGTAGAAGTTTCTGCGTTCTTGTTGCAGGGAGAATGAAGAGGTCATAAGACAAGGCACATGAATCCATGTATTCTACTTTGTCCAGAACTAAGCGTACTTTCACTTTTCCCCATGTGTTTAAAAGGATAGAGAGGGTCCTAGTTAGGTGTTGCAAGCCTGGCAGCTGTATGTAGTAAAGGGAAGGACAGAGGTAGGACCATCTCCAGACCAGAAAAGATTCTATTCCTTTTTTTTTCTAAATTCTTTGTTTACATTCCAAAATGCTTTCCCTTTTCCCAGTTCCCCCCTCCCCATATGTCCCATAAGCCTTCTCTACACCCATACTCCAATCACCTCCATCCTTTTTCTCTGTCCTGGTGTTTCCCTACAATGCTGGATCAGGCCCTTCCAGGATCAGGACCCTCTCCTTACTTCTTCATGGGAGTCATTTGATATGCTACTTGTGTCTTGGGTATTCAGAGCTTCTGGGCTAGTTAATATCCACTTATCAGTGATTGCATTCCATGTATATTCTTTTGTGATTGGGTTACCTCATTTAGAATGATATTTTCCAGTTCCAACCATTTGCCTACAAATTTCATGAATTCATTGTTTTTAATTGCTGAGTAGTATTCCATTGTGTAAATATACCACATTTTCTGTATCCATTCCTCCATTGAGGGACATCTGGGTTCTTTCCAGCTTCTGGCTATTATAAATAAGGCTGCTATGAACATAGTGGAGCATGTGTCCTTATTACATGCCGGGGAATCCTCTGGGTATATGCCCAGGAGTGGTATAGCAGGGTCCTCCGGTAGTGTCACATTCAGTTTTCTGAGGAACCTCCAGACTGATTTCCAGAGTGGTTGTACCTTCTTGCAATCCCACCAGCAGTGGAGAAGTGTTCCTCTTTCTCCACATCCAAAAAATGGGGTGCATATCTAAACAAAAAATTTTCACCTGAAGAAATTTGGATGGCTGAGAGGCACCTTAAGAAATGCTCATCATCATTAGTCATTAGGGAAATGCAAATCAAAACAACCCTAAGATTTCACCTCACACCAGTCAGAATGGCTAAAGTTAAAAACTCAGGAGACAAAAGATTCTATTCTTATGCAAGACTCTCTGAAATCCAAGAAGCAGCAAAGTTCACAGTGACTGCTTCATCTCGCAGTCTCCTGCAGATCCAAAACTTCTCTTCTGTGGATGGGGTATTGCTCCCATTCAGCAACCATAAGTAATAGGAGAGGGAGAATAGGTAATGTATGGAGGGAGACAAAAGACAACTAGAAACAACATCCATGGTGGCCTGAAAATAAATAGCACAATTTGTTTATACATGTTTGGTTTTTGACAAATAACCTCAGAATCACAAATACCTTGTACTATCTCCTCCATGTGAAGAAATCTGTCTAGGCTCCCATGGCAGTGTCAACACAAAAAAATACAACTTTCACCTCAAAAAGGATAAAAGATTGTTTAGTCTTAAACCAGATATGACCATGGCCTGAGCAGACAGATTTGGGTTATCTTACAGTTCATGTTCCAACTTATTAACAGTTTCATCAAGTTTCTAACATGGCAGAACAACAACAATTGCTATTGCTCAACACATTTCAAATACTTTGATGAAAATATCAGATAAGTAGGTTCCAGACAACTAGGGAAATCTCAGCTGTAGCCTCAGATGCTACGTGATCTGACTTGATTCTTAGCTTTTGGTTGGTGGGGTTATGTTTGTGCATTTCAAAGGATCTATCCAACAGTCATGAAGATGTTAGTGTGCAGATAGAGAAGGATAATCAACAGCTGTTAAGGGAACCAAAGGTTGCTCGAGTTAATGTGGTCCTTGACAGGCCGCACTGCAAACACTCCACAATCATCAATGTTGTAATCAGCAAACCAGCCTTACAGAAGGTTCAACTTGAGGTGAGGTTTCCACCAGGGACTTTCCTTCATACCAGAAGCTACAAAAAAACAAGTTGAGAATGATGACAATATAGGAAACACAGCATCAGAACTTTGTAGGCATAAGACATGGGTCCTGCTTCAAAAATTAAAGGAGGCCCAGTCTATAGACAAATCCAGGATCTGGAGTTCCCCTGAGAAAATGTTTTATCTTATTGATTCATTCATTTAATGGATGTGAAAAACAGGCTAGAGATGGCTCAGTGGTTAGGAGTTACTTCGTTGCTCTTATAGAAGACCTGGAATTTGTTTTCTTATCAGACAGCTCAGAACCATCTAAAACATCAGCTTCAGAAGAATCAACGTAGTCTGCTGGCCTCCACAGGCACATGCACTCAAGGACACACACACACAAACACACACACCTAAAAAATACATCTCTACAATGACTTAATAAGTGACAGCCAAATAGTCGTAAGATGTCTCTCAAAAGACAGAGAATTGTAATAGAATTAAGAAACAGCATCCAACTTAGAGAATTAGATCGAGCAAATAGTGTGTGTATGTGTGGTTGTGTGTTGATAAATGAATTAGATGGTAGGCATAAGAAACAAACAAAAACCCACTACTTTTTGCTGAAGAATAAACTGTGAGACAAGATTACAGCAGATGAACACAGATAAGCAACCAGAATATCTTCATTCATTGTATGTTGCTGTACTGAATGCCACAGAGCAAATCATTTATAAAGAATAGAGGTTTATTTAGTTCATGGTTCTGCCCTTGATCTCTGGTTAACATCCTGAAGGCAGAGAGTCTCACTTGCATGGTGCTAGAATTTGTTTAGCATCCGGTTAAGGCTTTCTTGCTACACTTCAGCTCAGCAGAAGGCATTGCATAGTGAAACAGAGAGAAAGTAAGCCACAGAGAGGTCATTTTTATGGGAGAACCATTCCCACAGTAAGTCGTTAATTTACTAATTAATCAATTCAGGAAGACAAATGCCTTTTGGTTCCACGAATTCCCAGTGGTTCTACCTCCAAACACTAGCAATGCGAATTTGAGGATTAAACTTGCAACATATGAACTCTGTGAGACAAATAAAATATCCAAACTAGAGGGAAGGGTTGTTTCTGGTGAAAAACTCTTATGCTGTATTAATATACACTCACTCACTCTTTAAAGAAACCTGGAAAGCCATTGCTGTAATTCAGCCATAGATATATCATTATCAACTTTTCTTGTGAAAGGGAAGCACTCCATTGTTTGTGTGGAACATGCATTGGAGACATTTGAGACTGGAGATATAAAAAGTGATAATGGCATCATCATGTGATTAAGAGACAGGTAAGGGGGCCCACAGGATAGGGGCAGCTGGGAATGAAGATCTGTGAGTAGAATTCAGAACTATGTATGAGGAAAAGACAATCACATGTGGCAGTGAGCTGAATGAGAAGTCAGGAAGAAAAGTTAATGTTCACAATGGCCCTCAAGCATTCAAGTGCCTTCTTAAGTGATTAGCAGGTGACTAGGCCACAAATAGAAGAATTAAAAAGAAGAAGTTTTGGGGGAAAGATGCGAAAGCCATACTATGTTTGAGGAAACTGAGTGAATTCCTGGTGTAAAGCTTTTGCTCAGTCATTGCACAGAGAATTTGCAAGTCTGGCCAAAGGCCTGGAATTTGGACATCATAATCAGCAAGCCAGGGGCAATTGAAGCCAGTGAGGTGAATACTCAGAATGAGAAGAAGCCAACTGAGCTTCAAGGTGTAACCTTGAACAACCCCAAAATTTAAGAGACAAGAAAAGCAGAAAAAAAAAAAAAAGAATTACAAAGATGAGGATAATGAAGAATGTGGAGAACATGGATGCTGCTTGAAGGTTTACTTGCTGGATATCAGATGACTTCCATCATAAGAGCAGAGGTACAGTAACAATAAGATTTACACATCCCGATTGAGGCAGCGGTGAAAAAAATCACTGGTCAGAGAAACAGAGTGAGTTGAAAAGAAAAAACGAAATGAAGTAGAATCAGAAAGAATCAGAAAGGTCTGCTCAAAAAGTTTACTTGAGGAATGGAGAAGAGACACTTGTTGAAATTTGTAGACGTTTTAAGCTCAAGGAAAGCTTTCAGGCCTGAAGGCAAGTTGAGTAAGTTCAAAGACTTCCAGGAGAGGTAGAAAACCCAGGCTGGAGAGGGGTGAGTGAATATGCAACAAGATCCAGGAAGGTCGGAAGCAGTAAGATCCAGAGCCTGGAGTAGAGGGATCCCTCAAGGTCTAGAGGAAAACTTACAGCAATGTTTAGAACAATTTTGTGATGAGCAACATAAAATGTAACACGAAGAATAAGGAGACTAAGTCATCATCTAAGTCAAGGAGTAGTTACCGATGGCTTAGCTACAACTCTGAGACTCAGGTGCATTCCAAAATGCCTGGCAGCCTCAACCAATCTTCTACTCCCATCATGATGAGAAGCTCCAGTTCACACAGAACAATATCAGAAGACTAAGAGTAAAGAGCTACCTTTGGGGCTCTATTTTGGTAAGGAAAGCAGTCTTCTGACTAAGGAAGGGAGGGAAACAACCAGGAAATGAGCAGATGTCAGTGACCAGGAGAGTAACACATGGGGTTAAGTGGGCCATGTGGCTTGGAGGGACAAAGACCTTTGCCACAAGAGGTGTTGAGGGTCTGCAAGTAGCGTCAGGACAGCAGCAGGTGTTCTTCTGGGCAGGTGTCACACAGTGTGGAAGAATGGCCATCGTTTTGGTGAGGACAGCAGAGGAGGGGGAGAATTTCAGGTCTCAGTTAAGAAAAGGGAATTGAGAGGTTTCTGCTCTCTGAGGACACGGATGATTGGGTGTTACCAACTAACTTAGCAACACCCCCAAGGGATTCTCAACACATTTGACAATGACAGATGGTAGCCTGTCTCAAACTCAGGGCTCCTTGCTAGACTTACAAGTCTTCCATCTATCCAGGGAGGAGTTTCAAAGTGACCATGACTTCTACACTTGATAAAACATTAACAATGTCATTACTAATGCAAGAAAAGCTTCTTATGCCTGAGCAAATAAAAATAAAGGTGTGAGCTGAGATATGAGACAACGTGGCTCTGAGCAGGAATTTATGTTTCTGCTCAGCTGGCTCCTGCTCACCAGTACCTGGCTGCCTCTCATCTGCATTTCTGCTTTCTTTTCTCATTATGGTCACTATTTACTTGAGAGATGATAGGACCTCAGCTGAGGATGGAGAACAATTAGCATATAAACAGGTTTTTTAAAGAACTGGAACAGAAAAAGACTTTACAGGCTGCTGACGCCTAGAGACTTGACCCCAAAATAATCAAGGCAAAGGACATTTGGGCAATCTTTAGCCAGCCCTAAAATTACCCCTGGTTTGCTTTGACTGACCTAAGGTGGGTGATCATTTAATTTGGCTGCAAGCTGCCTCCAGGTTTACTTTAACACTCTAAACAAACTATTAGTACCAAATACTCCATACTTGAAGGAAATGTGGTGTTCTGGGAATAAAGACCTTAAGAACTAGCATGGCAAGTCTGAGCTCCAAAACTAGTTGCCATGCTAGGCTTAATTTCCCTTGATGAGTACATGAACTTCAAATAATGACAGTAGACAGTAACATTTATGGAGAGCTGTAAATGAGTTGATTTCTTTTGTCACATCTCCAGAAAAACCCCAATTCTACCAACCTCCCAGGGTCAGCCTCACTCCACAAAATAATTGGAGTCTACACCTAACATACTAAGTTAAAAAGAGGTTTGTTTTAGATTTTTAAATTTTATTTTATGTGTACGAGTGTGCTGCTGGCATGTATACACATGTTCCACATGCATGCCTGGGGTCTGCTGAGGTCTGAAGATGGCGTTGGATCTCCTGGAACTGAGTTAGTCACAGATGGTTCTGAACTACTAGAATGTGTTGGGAACTGTATTTAGATCCTCTGCAAGAGCAACATGTACTCTTAACCCCTGAGCCACCCCTCCAATCACCCTAACAAGTTGTGTGTCTTAAGGTAGGTTCAAATGTTCTTCAAGTCCTTGGGGTCCTCTCATGTCTCAGCTCCTTCCTCCACCTTCTTCCCGGTGGTACCATCTTTGCTCTCCCACTAAAGGTTAAACATGGCGCTTTCTCATTAGGCCTCCTTGTAACACCAACATAACTCCTTTTCTTAAAGGTCTGCTGACAGCAGAGGAGGAAGCTGACTGACATTTACTGTCACATAAAGCATATCTGGCCCTTCTCTTCCAGGTCCTAGTTCACATCGATGTATCCCTGGTATTGCAGCTTCTCACAGTACAGTTTCTCTCCTGCTATTTTCTCTGAACTCTGTGGCTAAAGTGAATGCTTTTTTATTGCTTCATTATGCAGGACACTCGAAGGTCTCTTTGTCTCATACTGTCTCTCCTGGGTTTTACGTGCAACAGGCATTAAAAGCCCTTTAATTTGAAATGCTCATGTGGATTCTACCCTAAACAATATGAAATGTGTTATGAAATGATGCCAATATGGTGATTTTTTTTCCAGCATCTTTCCCAGATCACATTTCTCTTCAGCTATTCCTCTCCACTGTACGTGGGAAGGGAAGGAGTCAAAAGTTACTCTCCCTATGTCCCTGGCATGTGTCATATAAGCTGGAATTTAATTCTCTGCCCACACAAGAGTCACTTTAAAATCTCACAGTGACATTGTGGAGTGTATATTATTGTTGCCATTTTACAAGTAGTGAAGGCTAGCCTGAGGAACTGAAGTAATTTGCCCAGTATCACAAAGAAAATGAGTTGTAGTGTCAAGATTAGAACTCAGGGATTGAGTTAATGGATTCCTCCAGAAGCCTGCTTCCACACAGAAAGTCCAGCTGCCTTGAGGCCACCATGCTGAGAGGAAGCTCAGCTAACTGTATGGAACTGGGAATGTTTCAGGGAGAGAGAGAGAGAGAGAGAGAGAGAGAGAGAGAGAGAGAGAGAGAGAGAGAGAGAGAGAGAGGAGGAACCAGACCAGTGAGTGAAGCCTTGCTTAGCTCAGCCTCTCATAGGTACCTGATGAATGTGGGTGACAGAATGGGCGCACCCCATGTCACAGGGAACAAAACCATCTGGCCAAACACTACTAGGATTACTAAATGTTACAATAAAAAAAAACTACTTATGTCTCTTTATACTCATGATGCCATTGCTGGTGGTGGTGGTGGTGGTGGTGGTGGTCGTGTGTGTGTGTGTGTGTGTGTGTGTGTGTGTGTGTGTGTGAGAGAGAGAGAGAGAGAGAGAGAGAGAGAGAAAGAGAGAGAGAGAGAGAGTTTGTGTGTATGCTTAATGTCTTCTTTAAATTCAGTGCTAGAAACTTCAGAAAATAACCAAGAAGTACCCAGTAGTGGAAAGATCCAACTCTATAAGACAAAGAGCAATTTTACATCTTGTGTTCCATCTCCATGAATTTGAGAAACAACCTAATTCATTCATTCATTTGTTCATCCATGCATAAATACAACATTCACTCACTGCATTCACAGACACCATTATGAGTCCAGGGGATTCTGCCACAGAAAAGGAAGACCTGTCCCTGCTGGCATGATGATCTTAGAACAAGAAAGAGCATACAAAGAAACAATTCAACAAAAAATAAACATTTGAGTCAGGAGTGATGACACATGTCTATAATTCTTGGAAAACTGTGGCAGAAGACTTGGGCATTCAAAGCCAGCCTCACTGGGTAGTGAGATTGTCTCCAAAACTAATGTATAAAATGTCAGATGTAAATAGAAGGAATTAGTAAGATTCAGGGATAAAATATGATGGGGAGGAGAAGGCAGCAAGCAGTCTATATTTCTTACAGTCTTTCTAAAATCATGGGTTTTGGAAGAAGGAAGATGAATTCGTGAAGAAATGGAGGAGAGATGTTCTAGATAGGGGTGGGGAAAGAGCTTATGTAAAGGTCTGAAAGGAGAAGCAGGCATTTGAGGAGGACCAAGAGAGGTAGTGTAGCTGGAGTAGAGTAGAGAAGAGAAGGGTGAGATTGGAGACATGCCTAGGGGTCAAGGTGAGGTGCTTCGAATCCACAGAAGGGAGCATGGACTTCATTGCAGTGTGCTTTCCAAAGGTATTGAAATACTGTGAGTGATTGGCTTTGGATGCTGGTCGAGGATGAGACTCTAGAGAAGACAGCTGAGGTGATTACAGATGTCGGGATGAGATTCTGGTGATCTGGGCCTGGGAGGTGAGAAGTGATGGGCTGAGAGATGTGGGTGAAAGGACCATAGCTCTACTACATATACAAAGTTGTTATTCAAATGCAGTCCTTTGCTCTGAGATTTGGAAGCATTTCACTTGTAAAACAGATGATTCAAAGAACTAAGTTGGAATAGTTTGAAGAGTATTGGTGTTAACTCTTCTTTGAAGGTCTGATAGAATTCTGCACTGAAACCATCTGGTCCTGTGCTTTTTTTGGTTGGAAGACTTTCTATGACTCCTTCTATTTCTTTAGGCATTATGGGACTGTTTAGATGGTCTAGTTGGTCCTGATTTAATTTTGGTATTTGGTATCTGTCAAGGAAATTGTCCATTTCCTCCAGATTCTCCAGTTGTGTTGAGTACAGTCTCTTGTAGTAGGATCTGATGATTTTTTGGATTTCCTCAGTTTCCGTTGTTATATCTCCCTTTTCATTTCTAAGTTTGTTAATTTGGATACTTTCTCTGTGCCCTTTGGTCAGTCTGGCTAAGGGTTTATCTATCTTGTTGATTTTCTCAAAGAACCAGCTCCTGGTTTTGTTGATTCTTTGTATGGTTCTCTTTGTTTCTACTTGATTGATTTCAGCCCTGAGTTTGATGATTTCCTGCCTTCTACTCCTCCTGGGTGAAATAGCTTCTTTTTGTTCCAGGGCTTTCAGGTGTGTCATTAAGCTGGTAATGTATGCTCTCTCCATTTTCTTTTTGGAGGCACTCAGGGCTATGAGTTTTCCTCTTAGCACTGCTTTCATTATGTCCCATAGATTTGGGTATGTTGTGTTTTCATTTTCATTGTGTTCTAAAAAGTCTTTAATTTCTTTCTTTATTTCTTCCTTGACCAAGGTATCATTGAGTAGAATATTGTTCAGTTTCCAAGTGTATGTGGGTTTTCTATTGTTTTTGTTGCTATTGAAGACCACTTTTACTCCATAGTGATCTGATAGGAGGCATGGGATTAGTTCGATCTTCTTATATTTGTTGAGGTCTGTCTTGTGACGAATTATATGGTCGATTTTGGAGAAGGTGCCATGAGGTGCTGAGAAAAGGGTATATTCTTTTGTTTTAGGATAGAATGTTCTATATATATCTGTTAAATCTAATTGGTCCAAAAAAAAAAAGAACTAAGTTGGGGGTCTTCATCAATGCCCTGAGAGGCAATGCTTGGCCTTTTAAATCTGCCTCCCATTTCTCCACCTAGGTGGACATACTCAATAACTTTACTCATCCATACTGCTCTCTGCAGGGTTTGCCCTTCTCACTATCTTGCAGAAGATCCTGGTTTTCTGATGTGTTTCTTGAGGAGCAATGTAATCAAGTCATCTATAGTTCACATGTAGCACTTGCTAAAGATCTGCTAAGGATCAGGAAGTAGAACCAATTCATGGAAGGAAACCAGAATCTCCTAGGGAGGAAGTACATACACTTTTATAAGTATTCTCCCAATATGTAAATGAAGGAACATGTATTACCTGGTGGTCTGAATGAGAGTGTTTCCCATAAGCTCCTATATTTTAATGCATAGTTCGCAGTTATTAGAAAGAGCATACAAAGATTTGAGAATGATCAGGAGGTGTATCATGGGGTAGGCTTTGAGACTTAAGAAAGCCCATATTAGTTCTCTGCCTTGTACTTGTGGATGGAGATGTGAGCTCTCAACTACCACTCCAACACCATGCCTGCCTGCCTGCTGCCATGCTCCCACTAGGATGATCATAGATTCTAAGCCTCTGGAACTATTTGCTCCAAGTTAATTGGTTTCTTTCATAAGATGTTGTCTTAGAGTTTCTATTCTTGTACAAACATCAAGTTGTGCAACTCCAACAGGCAAGTTGGAGAGGAGAGGATTTGTTTAATTTACACTTCTACATTGTTGTTCATCACCAAAGGAAGTCAGGACTGGAACTCAAGCAGTTCAGGAAGCAGGAGCTGATGCAGAGGTCATGGAGGGATGTTACTTGCTGGCTTGCTTCCCCTGGCTTGCTCAGCTTACTTTCTGATAGAACCCAAGAATACCAGCCCAGGAATGGCCCCACCCACAATGGGCCTTCCCACCCTTGATCACTAATTGAAAAAAATGCCCTACAGCTGGATCTCATAGAGGCATTTCCTCAAGGGAGGCTCCTTTCTCTGTGATAACTCCAGCTTATGTCAAGTTGATACACAAAACTAGCCAGTACAATTGACCTCTTGTCAACCTGACACATAAACACATCACTATCATGCTTCAACCCTTACTTTCTTATTCATCCCTAAGATCTAAATAACTTTAAAAGTCCCACTGTCTTTACAAATTCTTACATATTAAAATTTCAATCCCTTTTAAATATCCAATCTCTTTTGAAATTCAAAGTCTTTTTACAATTCAAAGTCTCTGAACTGTGGGCTCCACTAAAATACTTTCTTCCTTCAAGAGAGAAAAAATAAAATATCAGGATACAGTCACAATCAAAAGCAAAATCAAACTCTAGCCATCCAGTGTCTAGGATACACTCACAATCTCCTGGACTCCTACAAGGGCTTGGGTCATTTCTCCAGCCCTGCCCTCTGTAGCACTCTAAGCTCAGGTTAATCCATTCCATTGCTGCTGCTGCTGCTGCTGCTGCTATTCTTGGTGATCATCTTGGTACTAGCATCTACAGTATACTGGAGAACTTGGTATTCTTGGTACTAGCATCTACAGTATACTGGAGTCTTCCACTGCAACTAGGCTTCACCAATAGCCTCTCTTCATGGTGCCAGGCCTCAAATCTTTTGCATGATCCCTTCAGTACTGGACCATCAACTGCAACTGAGGCTGCACCTTCACCAGGTCTTCCATGGCCTCTCATAGAGCTGAGCCTCAGCTGCTCTTTATGACCCCTTCATACCTTCAAAAGCAGTACCACCAGGGTGACTCTTACACATTACCGAGTCCAGCCTCAGCACAAGATACAATCTTGGCTATCTCTGGAACATAGCTTCTTTGTGCTCTCAGAAAACACTTCCCATAAGATTTCACCTCAATGATACTGATCTCTTCTTAATCACCACTACTTTCTTACCTCCAGCTAACCAGCATCAATAGTCCCAGTAATGCAAAGGCTTCACTTTAGTAATTCTTGTATCTTGTTAATCACAGCTGATTCTTCAGCCCCAGATAACCAAAACTACAGAATCTTCACAATCAAAATAGCAATGGCCCTGAAATTTTATAAGACAGGCCTTCATCATTTGCACTGTTCTCAACATTATCTTCCAAGCTCCAACTAAACATCCCCCAGAGCTCTTAACACCCAATGGCTCATCTAGCCCCCCTAAAACATGGTCAGGTTGTCACAGGAATACCCCACTATGCTGTTATCAATTTGTCTTAGTCAGTTTCTATTCCTGCACAAACATCATGACCAAGAAGTAAGTTGGAGAGGGGAGGATTTATTCAGCTTACACTTCCACACTGCTGTGCATCATCAAAGGAAGTCAGGACTGGAACTCAAGCAGGTCAGGAAGCAGGAGCTGATGCAGAGGCCATGAAGGGATGTTACTTACTGGCTTGCTTCCCCTGGTTTGCTCAGCCTGCTTTCTTATAGAACTCAGGACTACCAGCCCAGGGATGGCCCCACCTACAATGAGCCCTCCCATCCTTGATCACTAATTGGGAAAATGCCTAACAGCTGGATTTCATAGAGGCATTTCCTCAAGGGAGTCTTCTTTCTCTGTGATAACTCCAGTTTATGTCAAGTGGATACACAAAACCAGCCAGTACAGTTGCCTTGGCATGGTGTTTTGTCACAGCAGTCAAAAAGTAACTAAAATGCATTAATTACTTTTCTTGATGCTGTGAACAAAGACCTTCCAAAAAAAGAAAAGAAAAGAAAGAAATAGAAAGAAAGAAATGAAAGATAGAGTTAATATTGGTGGGAAAGGTATGCCAGTGGGACCAGCTCTTGTCAGTGCAGCAGAGGCTTACTCACATCTCGATGGATCAATAATCAAAGAAGAATATGGTTATTTATCTGTCATTTCTACATCCCCGCTGCACCATCAGGACTAGGATTCCAGCATAGGAAATTGGCACCACCTGTTTGAAGGACAGGTTTTCCTCCCTCAATTAAATCCTCTCTGGAAACAACCCTCAGACATACTCAAAAGGTGCCATTTTTTAATGTCATAGGAGTTTCTTCCTCCAGTTGAGTTGATGAAATGAAAAGTCACAGGAAATTAAAGATCATACTCTGTGGCCATAGAATATTCCAGAGTCACCTGGGCCCTGACTGGGGTGTAAGGTTTTCACAGCTAGACCTGTTCTGAGACAGCTCATGAAGCAGCTCACGCCTCACAATGCGGCCACAAGGACAATAGCAGTGTCCTGGAAACAGTGCTTTAGAGCAAGTGTGCAAAGAGAGAGGTCTGTTCCCTTACAGCCAAGCCTGCTTGCTTTTAAGGGAAATAAAGACAGTCTAGACCTGAGAAGTGACACTATGTGGTCACCAGAGAAACAAGTGCCCAGATTGTACAGCCCCATCTGCTATGTTAGAGAAAGACAGGACTCCCTTTGGACTTTGTCACTTGTTGTGTTAGAGATAGATCTGAATCCCTATTGGTCCTGGTCTGGTGGAAGAAGTAGGGCTTGGAAAAAATTCTGAACATCTACAAATTAATATAAATAGGAATCCTAATGACCTAATGAATCACAAAGTACCATGTGTTTGGCATTTGATGAGGGATGGTATGGTGTCTAGAGCACGACTTTCATGTGTGCCCCTTACACATACATGCAAAGAACAGTTTACCTTCCAATCACAAAAATACACGGCAGTATGTCTCTACTGGTAGGGTAACTGTTTTTATTTATCTCTCCATAATTGTGTAGATTTTTAAATACTCTATAGTTTTTACATGGAATTCCCTTTTCTTTTTTTTTTTTGGATTTTTTATTCGATATATTTTTTATTTACATTTCAGATGATTTCCCCTTTTCTAGCCCCCCCACTCCCCGAAAGTCCCATAAGCCCCCTCTCTCCCCCTGTTCTCCCACCCACCCCTTCCCACTTCCCCGTTCTGGTTTTGCTGAATACTGCTTCACTGAGTCTTTCCAGAACCACGGGCCATTCCTCCTTTCTTCTTGTACCTCATTTGATGTGTGGATTATGTTTTGGGTATTCCAGTTTTCTAGGTTAATATCCATTTATTAGTGAGTGCATACCATGATTCACCTTTTGAGTCTGGGTTACCTCACTTAGTATGATGTTCTCTAGCTCCATCCATTTGCCTAAGAATTTCATGAATTCATTGTTTCTAATGGCTGAATAGTACTCCATTGTGTAAATATACCACATTTTTTGCATCCACTCTTCTGTTGAGGGATACCTGGGTTCTTTCCAGCATCTGGCAATTATAAATAGGGCTGCTATGAACATAGTAGAGCATGTATCCTTATTACATGGTGGGGAATCCTCTGGGTATATGCCCAGGAGTGGTATAGCAGGATCTTCTGGAATTGAGGTGCCCAGTTTTCGGAGGAACCGCCAGACTGATTTCCAGAGTGGTTGTACCAATTTGCAACCCCACCAGCAGTGGAGGAGTGTTCATCTTTCTCCGCACCCTCTCCAACACCTGCTGTCTCCTGAATTTTTAATCTTAGCCATTCTGACTGGTGTAAGGTGAAATCTCAGGGTTGTTTTGATTTGCATTTCCCTAATGACTAATGAAGTTGAGCATTTTTTAAGATGCTTCTCCGCCATCCGAAGTTCTTCAGGTGAGAATTCTTTGTTTAACTCTGTACCCCCATTTTTTAATAGGGTTGTTTGGTTTTCATATATATAATACATACACACACACATATATATATGGGATATATATATATATATATATATATATATATATATATATATATATATATGAATATATATCCCATGTCTAACACGTGCCCCTGTTGATAACCCTAACCTATGATGAATTCTACATGCATACTTTTGTGATTCTTGTGATGGCAGGAGACAGTAGGAGTCCTGCGCTAGGCAGCAGATACATGAATCCTTAACTTCATGTCTCCTCAGCTGCAGAGGATCTCCCCTGTCCTCCCCAACCTCAGGACTACACAGGGTTCCCTCTGCAAGTAGCTGGCACTGATGCTGCTCACCAACATCTTGCTCTCAGTTGAGGTTCCCACATAGGTTCTCTAGCTGTGCGCGCGCGCGCGCGCGCGCGCGCGCGCACACACACACACACACACACACGTACTTTGCAGCTTCCCTTCTAAACTAGGCAGAACCACACAGCAACTGACAGTCCCTCCTGCAGCTTGCATACCACAGCCCACGCTCTAGGGATCACTTCTTTGTCACAGACATTTAAGTACTGTCCTCGCATGGCAGGGCTAAATCTACCAGCATGCAGAAATGAAAGCTCTGACACTCAGCTTTCAACAAACCAGAGGTGAGCAGAAGACAGATGAGCATCCGACACAGCAGGGAAGTTGCTATTGCAATAGAGGAGTGCAAGCAAACATGCAATTGACTTCTCCCTTCCCAGCCAAAATGACTTCTGCTGCCTGGAATCCAGTTCTGCCTCTCCTAAATGAATCCTCTTACATTCATTTCCGGCTCTTCTGCAACGGATCAGTCCTCATCCAGCGAGAACCAAGACTCTTTCACAAGTCTCTGACTGCTTTTCAGTCCATTCTTCATGCATTGCCAGAAGGATTTTTCAAACTCCAAGCTTCCCCTCCCTTCCTTAAAGGCAGTCAGGCATCCACCATTATCTTCTGTGTGAAGTCCTAATGCCATATGCCTCTCCCAAGGTAATCATAATTTATCTTGCTCAATTGATCTGTCTCTTTTTTTTTCTTTATTTCCTCCAAGTCCCCCAGAAAGCCCCTACAGGCATCCTCATGCGCGTGCTCAAGTGCACACACACACACATACACACACAAAGAGAAAAGGGAGGGATGGGTCAAGAGGAGGGAGAGAAAGAACATTAGGAAGGCCAGACTTATCAACATATCTCAAATATAACGCAGCCTAGCATATCTTTTTCTTAATCTTTGCTTGTCAAAATTCTATTCACTCAAGTATATTTAAACCGAGCCTCCAGGAGCAACCTTCTGCAAACACTGGAAGTGCTGTGCTTCTGTCTTCTTGAGTTCACTCATCATACTATGCCTGAGCCACTAGAAAACAAGTGCAATGTGGTATTTCCTGCATACACTCCACCACATAGACTGTTGCACATGATGGTGGATACTTGTTTGCAACTAATCAAAAACCACATCAGATGCCAGCTTTGTCTTGGTTTCAGCGCGCGCGTGCCCACACACACACACATGCACACTTCACACACATAAAAACCCACATACCCACTCACACTCACCACATACACATACATACGCACCACACATACTCACCACACACACAGCCTCTTTCTCTCTCTCTCTCTCTCTCTCTCTCTCTCTCTCTCTCTCTCTCTCTCTCTCTCTCTCTCTCTCTCTCCCCTCCCCACCTTCCCTCCACATCTACAGGGACTAGGATTCCTAGATCCCCCCCCCAGTGATGCCTGAAACTGCTACAGTATTGAAGCCTACATATACTGTTTCTCATATTTATAAATATCCACAATAAAGTTACATTGACAAATCAGACACAGTAATAGGGTAACAACAGTAACATAGTGAAGTAGAGAACTACATTGAAATGTAAGTTATTTATAACCGATGAGTTGTTTATTTGAGGAATTGCCATTGAAGTTTTCATATATCAGTTGGCAGTGGATACCTGAACTCTGGAGGGCAAACCTGTGGCCCTTACAAGGGCAGCTGTTTTACACCTGATATAGCTCTTGGATGCCCACGAGGATGTCACAGACCTAGTCCTCCCTGTATCATTGCTGAGGTGGTGAGTCTCTAAGAAATATATCTGATGAGTTAGGTCTTAGCGTCATTGAGCTTACGCCCTCAAAAGGAATTGTGAGACCTTAGTGGTTGGAGGGAGAAGGAACCCAAAGGCATGTTTGAATGCTTGTTCTGCAGTTGATAGAATGGTTTGGGAAGAATTAGGTGATATAGTCTTATTGGAGGAGACACTTGGAGTGAGCTTTGAAGTTTCAAAGGCCCAAGCCATTCCCAGTTGTGGCTCTCCCTCTCCCTCTCCCTCTCCCTCTCCCTCTCCCTCTCCCTCTCCCTCTCCCTCTCCCTCTCCCTCTCCCTCTCCCTCTCCCTCTCCCTCTCCCTCTCCCTCTCCCTCTCCCTCTCCCTCTCCCTCTCCCTCTCCCTCTCCCTCTCCCTCTCCCTCTCCCCCTCTGCTTTGGCTTTGAGGGTCAGACATGGATTCTCAGTTACCACTCCACCACCAGGCCTGCCTGCTGCTGCCATGCTCCTTGCTGTGATGGTCATGGACTTTAACCCCTGGAACTGTGAGCCCTCAAATTAAATTATTTCTCTTACAATTTACCTTGGTCACGGTGGCTCATCTCAGCAATAAAAAAAAAAAATTAACTGAAAGAGATGGGAGTCTCTCCCTGACTTCCTGTCCACAGCATGATGTTAGTTCCCACTTGCAGACATGCCCCCACTGCAGTCACCATGAGGAGATGTGGTTAAGAGAGAACCCTTGCCACAATCTCCCTGATATCATCTGGAATTTCAACCCATAAATTCTGAGTCAACTAAATCTCTTTTCTTTAAAATAAAATAGTATTTTGTTTTAGAAATGAAAGCCTGCCCTGTGAAACCTCCCCTGGCTGCTAACAGTCATCCAGGCTTTGCTTCTTCCCTTTGCTTTTTTCTTTTGTAATTTTATTCTCTAAGTTTTATTTGGAAAATTTTTCAGCCATGCTATCTTGAAGTAGACCAGCAGGCTTACCCAATTCTGTGCTCCTAAAGTAGGGCCGTTCATCTCTCACTATAAGCCATGTCTCTGACTTCGTACCACAAAATAACAAAGGTGATTTTCTTCTCCATATTAACTGTCCTGTTTCCTATTCAGGGCCATTGGTAGGGAAAAGCCCCTGGCCATGTATGCATCTTGACTTGCCAGTTTCAGAAGCATATCCAACTAACGGCCCACACTGGACCTTTAAGTTCCAAAACCTGGATGACAGAGCTGAAGTGGCCTTGAAGTCGGCAAGCCTAATCCCTCTTGGTGCTGAAAAGCATCGCTGTGCTTGCTTCTAGTTTGTGGGAGGTTATGAGGAGCAAATAAGAACATGTTTAGCAAATCCTATAAAGTCCATCCCAGCATACAAAGGAGGGGTGAGATTACCACTGTACCTGTTGTAAAGCTCATGGCTAGAAGGCTCCAGATGCCCAGCTCACCAAAATCCACCAAGCAGAGCACTGGGAGTCCTCAGGAGCTGTCCTATACGTGCTCCCCAGCACCAGAATCAGCACCCATTGCTCCTTCCAGTGCCATTCACCACCACCACCAAGGAGCATTTGGAGGCTGTGACAAAATATGGAGATGGCTCCTTCCCTACATGGTAAGATGAGGTGTTTCTAGACTGTCATATGCTTCATGTCCTATGGAATTTACATGCATTTTTGATGTTTCTCCTCTCTTCTGACATACCAGGCCAGGACAAGGGCAAACCTATACTACAGACACTTTGACTCCAAAGTCTTAGGCTGATTTCTGGACCAAGATGGTGGTAGTTGCTTCCCGCTCCTTTAGGAGGTATTGGGCTAGGGTTTCTGAGTCCCTAATTAGCTTATGGGACCAACTTGCAGGAGATGTCCAGATGTGTCCAAATTATAGTCCACCTTACCTTGAAAACAGTGATTGCCATGATCAGGTCTCAAGTCCTTATAAGGTCTCAAGTCCTTTGCCTTACACTGGTGTTTAAGACAAAGAAGGCCTCAAGGTCTCAGATCTGTTTCCTTATCAGCCCATTTCTAAATAAACCTGGGGGAGTCCTTCCCTGCTACCCTGTCTCACTCTGTGATTCCAAGAAGAGGATGCACAGTGAGAAAGGCTTTTGAAATGCTGAAGAAGGGACAGCTCAAGTAGACAATGACCCTTCCATTTTGCTTGTTCCCAGACAATGGCAGGAGCTTTGCTGGGGACAGGGGAAGGGTTGAGGGAGAGAGGTAAGGGAGAGGGAGAGGGAGAGTCTGCGCATGCGTGCACCTCCCTCAGGAAAATGAACACTGTTCCATCACAGAGAAATCCCAAGCATAAGCAGTTAGAATTTCTGTAGTTATGACCGGAAGACTGAAGAGCAAGGGAAAAGGCTGGTGCATTTGTGACTGCTCCTCCAGAAACTTCTAGATAGCAGCAGTAATCCCCATGTAGTTCGTGGTTGCTGTCTGTGGGACATCCTCTTCATGAAAGGTCCAATTGTCTGCTGGCTGGAACCAACTGGTTTTCATCTCCCTAGGGAGGGCAAGAAAGGAGGAAGACTGAGAAACAGACACACAGAGCACAAAGGGGTCAAGTGCTGTGGCCCAGATATCAGGAGCTTCCCTTCAAGCATTGTTAGTATTGAGGTCACAGCAGAGGGGCTATCAGGTTGGCATTGACAGTCCCTCATCAGGCCCATGGAGTCTCCTGACACCTTAGCTTCATCCTGATGCTGGGCGGTATGTGCCAAGTGCCATGGGTGCAAACTCTCAAAAAGCAGTACAATTCAATACTCCTGTATACTTTTTTAATAATCTGACCATGAGTCCCCTCCCTCCAGTCACAGCTGCACACCTGTCCATGGGGCTCTGGAGTTGCTTCTTCCAGGGCCTCTTGGTTCTAACCTTTCTGAAACAACTTGTTGTTACAGGGGGATGAGAGCCCCAGAATGCTGATTTAGGGCTCTGTCTTCCTTGGTGCCCTATCCCCTCCTAAAATCCTGGTCAGTCTCCAAGACATTATCAAGGAGAGAGGCTCGTTGGGGGAGTGAGCAAAAGATGGCCCTCTCTCCTGTTGCATCAGTTTCCCCTCAAAGGTCTTTCCTTCTTTCCACTTCCAAGATGCTTAGCATAGTATCTGAGATGGGCCTACAGTGATGACCCCAGGCTGGAAGTGGAGCACACAGAATCCTTGAGGTATGTTTTATATAATCATACAACATCTTAAGAATTTTAAATTAGTTGTCACATTGAGAAATGTTCTTTAACATACAAATTTTTTGTTTTTATTTTGGATTATTTCCTATTTTGTTGTTGTTGCTTTTCTGTGTGATTTTTGTTGTTGTTCTTGTTTTGTTTTATTTTTTTTTCCTTTAGACAGAGTCTCTCTATGTAGCCCTGACTGTCCTGGAATTTGCTATGTAGACCAGGATGGCCCCAAACTCACAGACATCTACCTGCTTCTGCCTCATGGGTGCTAGGATTAAAGAAGTACACCATTATACATGGCTTAGATTCTTAAAATTCATAAAATATAGAAAATATAGAAAAGCATGTCCTTCAGATGTAATCTGAGTTATCCACTCATCCTGCAGTATCTACTAGGAAACAGTTATGTGCCAGCAATAATATTAAAGGCTTTAGAGCCATAATGCAGACATGGTTTCAACTTTTGTTAGCTCAGAGTGATCGAAGCACAGTCATGTTGGAGGCATGGACTCATATAACTAAATAGAAATTTATGATAAAGGAATAGAACAAGATCCTTTCATATAATGCTGAGATTTGAGAAGAAACTAGATCAGAGAATCCAGTCTTGGAGTAATGAATCAGGCTGGGCCTCAGAAGACAGGTGACCAACTAAAGGCAGCACCCACCCATGAAGAAGAACAATCAATAGACCCTGATGATGGACTAATGCATTACATTTCTCTCTTTTAGGTTGTAATTTTCCTGTGATCAGACCAGGTCCTCAGTAAAATTTGTTACATGTATATGGCCCTGAAATAGCTGTTTGAGGGAAGTCCAGACTGTGGCTTCTCTGTGGAAATTCTAGAGAAATTATTAGGACAAGACCAGAGGTGGTTGGCCAGCAAAACAACCAAACCTGACAGGAGAGGGCCTGAGGATGTGAAATGCAAAGTGTTCATCATTCATGGGGACTTGCAGAGACACCCAGGAGAGAGGCAGAATTCCTGAGCCATTAAGACAGGGAAACCAGATGGTTGGACTGCACAGATGGTGGCCACATGCATGTATCTAGAAGCCAAGAAGGAGCAGGAGAACTAAATGCTTGGGTGGAGTTCAGGCCATATTTGGAAGACTACAAACAGGATCCCAAACAAAAGACAAAGACTCTCTTAAGAACTTCCCTTTGCTCAGTTGTGACAAAGCCAGGACAATCATGTTCCTGAAATATCTGCCACCAAGGCCACGTGTCCGCTCTCCGACTCCTTCTTGGCTGCTCTGATCTGCCAGCAGCAGCACAGGAAGGAAGGGTCCCTTGCAGCAGGGTCCCTTGGAGGCCCTGGCAGGGCTTCCTGATGCAAGGCTAAGGGCGATGTTCAAGGCAGGGTGGAAGAGCTCAGCTCAATCAAAGCCAGACAAAGGCCTGTTGGAACACGGATGGGGCTGTGTGAAATGACTTTAGTCAATTCACTTATTCAATGCCATTGTCAGTTATACTTCATGGGGTAGGTGCTTGAAATGTTTCTTATGCTCTTGGGCCTTATAGTCTACCAGGTGATAACAAAGCTAGTATAGAAAATACAGTGTAAGATGAAGATCGGGAACACTGGAAGAGGGCCAGTTGCACCTTCAATAGAACAGAATAGAGTAATATTTGGGTAAATGAAAGCCATGAGGAAGACCATTTTTGCCAAAATCCCTGAAGGGAGCACGTGATGATGTGTTCTGATGACAGCAAAGAGGCCAGCGTGTCTGAGGCGCAGAGGAGCACTGGAAAAAGTAACTGATGCACTGAAGAAGTCATGAAACCAAGTCACGTGAACATCAAAAGCCATTGCAGAATGTGTAATCTACTAACAGTCAGAATAAAACTGTGGTGAGCACCATCCCTGCAGGGTCTGCATACTTTCATCTCTGTATTCACAATACCTAGCATATTACCTACACCCTATAAATGCTCGGTAGACGAGTCACTACAGGCGGAAGGCTCTCATTAGGATGCTCCCACACACAGTCATCACCTTCAGATGCTGCTTCCCCTCTCCTAAACTCCCACAGCATCCCCCAGCCCTACAGACACTGCCAGTGGAATATAAGACTTGGTATGGTCTTCACGTAAAGCTCCCTCTTCTCCCACCTTGCAGGGAGACACCACATACCTCCAGAGTCCACCTCATATCAAAAGTCTGGGAATGTTGGTCTATAAGATCAAATTAAGCTGGAAACACTCATTCCTCCCTTTGTGGCTCTGCATTAGCCTTCTCTGTCTACCCCTCCCTCCCCCCAGTCCCGTTAACAAGCACCAAAGAGCTCCTCAGGAAGGAATTTCTGTGCAGAGTCAAAACACACATATAGTATACTTAGTAAGCAGGGGTGGGGAGGTGGGGGGTGGGAGGTGAGGGGGCTCGGCTGTCCTCGGCCTATTCTCAATTAAAACAGTGAAACTCTACACACTAAATCCCAGGGCCAAACCTAGCTAGCCACCAGGTGAAAGGAAGGAACTAACCTAGTGCCACTTCCCTGCCCCAACCCTGCCTCACCCCGCCCCACCCCTGTGCCACCTCTGCCCAGTCACATTACTAGGCAAAAACATGTTTCACATTCTCTGAAAATCAGAGCCTCACATTCCTGTAAGAAGCGAGGGTTCAGCTCAGCTCAGGATATTCTTTATTTAAAAATATATATATATATTTAAATTTTTAATTAATTAGCTTTCAAGATAAGAGTCTCACAACATAGCCCAGACTGGTCTCAAACTCACTGATGTTCCTGTCTGAGCCTCAAATTATTTTTAAATTTATCTTTACATGAGACATACAAACAGATATTATATGTATCAGCGAGTTACCATGAGTTATCTGGATGCATACCCTGTGTGTGCATGATGTTCAAAACAGCTTATGAATAGATAACTATCTCCACCACTCTCTTCAGGCTTTTTGAAATGTAGAGTGCATTGCAGCTATTGATACCCATCTGGTCTTCAACAGCACGCAAGGACTCTCCATTCTCATGTGACTATAACAGTATCCATTGTTCAGTCCTTTCTCCCATCTCTCACTGAATCCCCCTCCCACCCGAACATCCTGTGATAGGCTCTTGTCTGCCAGAGAAGAGCAGTATTGTTATACCTAGGAACTACATGTGACCAAGTAGGGGACTCATAATGAAGTTTCATAAACACTTTTCAACTGACCAAAATTTTTATTTTACTCGCTGTTACTCTTAGTGCTGCATTAATTCCTTCCTTCCCCACCTTTATCTAAATGTGCTCTCTGACCTCCCTTTCCTTGGGCAGTCACTGCCTCAGAAGCCTAAGGAAAGGTCTGCACTCTCCATCTCTGAAGGTCACAATGCCTTTGTGCCCAGAGTCAACAGAGAACAAACAATGGGGACAGAGTAAAAGAAAAAAAGAAGAAGAAAAAAAGCTCTAGAAAGGCAAATGCTTCAGAATGGAGTTGCTCGGGGATCAGCAGAGGTCATTATACTCCTTGAAATATACTTCTGTTTGGCACAAACCCCCATTTTTATGACCTCAGGAAAAAAAATTCAAATGCCTGCCCTGAGATTTCTGAAAATTGCTAGGGAACCTGTATTCTTTTCTCACCCCTGGCTCCAATTTCCTGCCGTCCCTGAATTCTTATTCCCTGCTCTCCATAATTTCGCACCTTCTTCACCCAGTCCTATCCTCTTCCCCTAAAAGCAATCATTTTTACAAGTATGGCACGTTAGCAGAATTTTTATTGATGGTTTTTAGGTCATGGAGGACGACTTACATTCTCTCACCCACAGCAGACAACCTAACATCTGATCCTAGCTGCCCCATTTCTAAACATTCTCTAGGGATTTCTCACTGGCCAGGCCTGCATGTGCAACAGCGAGGCTTCTCTCTCCCACTGTCCCACAGGAATCCTCTGCACTCTTCCCTCACAGCATTTACCTTTCTCTCCTGCTTTGCCTGGCTAGGTGTTCAGTAGGGCCAAAATCCTTGGGCAAGAGCTTTCAAAGACAGACTTGTTAAAGGGAGGTTCTTTGGGTTTGTTTTACCGATGCTATTATATAGAACCTTAGTTCTTACTCATCAAAAAACAGAAGAAACTTTTGTTTATCTTTATAAGGTCACTTACTCATTTGGTGCATATTCTGTCTTGCAGTCCTTCATTTACAACCCTAGTTTAACACACAAACTGCCACATCTGGACCTTTGCTGCAAAGCAGTGGTAGTAACACTCATCCTGTAGATAATTCAGACTCTGACCACACTATAACTCTTACAAAGGCCTCTGCCACCAAATGGTCTAACCCAGGTAGTTTTAGCCTGGGGTGGTAGGCACAAAGAAGCTACATACCTCTGCAAGCTATCTGTCAATCTCACCAAACCCCCTGCATCTTTTTCCATTTTTCTGAAAAAGCTCATACACAACATTTACAGGCATCTCTAACTTCCTCCCAACCCCTCCACTCCCACCCCTGAAAGTGTTTTAATCACTGTTTGGTAACCAATGCTCAGGGCCATGCTGAGTTCTGGATCAACATCACTGCCCAAGGTGGCAAGCTCACCTTAAGCCAGATCAAGTAATCAGTAGCTTGGGAAACTGAAGAAATCACTGGGAAAAGATCTAAATGTTCAAAAATACCTGCTAGGAGAGTTGTGAAAAAACAACAGGAGTTTTAAGAGCACAGAAAATAAAGTTGTGTGCAATCTTTTCAGAGAGAGGGGAGATTTTTCAAATGTGATTCAATAAGTTGATACCTAGGAGATAATTCTCAGTCACAGGCAATGCCATTCTGAAACAGACCTTTATGGCTGGGCTTCACATTCTGAAGAGCCCGGACTTATACTTCTAAAATATTAACCAGAGAAACAAAGATGAGTCAGATACCTAGATGTATTGAATCCCCTGGAAAAGGATTTTGTTCATATAAAACAATTGCGACAAATGAACTCAGAGTTAAGTATGGATGGAAGCCTGGAGCCAATTAAAACTAAATGGGAAAGAGATTTAAGTCTGAAAATTGAAGATAAGGGTTGGCAATTATCCTGCCATCTAACCAAACACAAAACTGCACAGCTCTGGGTGACTTGATGTATTTTTAATTATCATATCAAGCATTTGACTCTACTTAGAAAAATGAAATTGACTGTGAGGGGAAAAAAAGGCTACTTTCACCAATAATTCAGAGGGGAAAATACCCTTCTGCCCACGTGTTGTCTCTACACAGAGATCCAGTGGCGCACAGCCATTCAAAGTATACTATAAATTGTACAGAAAGATGTCTCAGTGTCTCCTGATCTGTGTTTACCTCCTATTAATTCTCAATTGATTGTGGAAATATTTAGTTTTGCCTCACTTACATTGTTAATGGTTTTATAGCAGATTACAGGAAAATAGATGAGAAAGATCTTTTAAAATATGCTGAGTAACTCACACAGTAGAAAACAACACAGCCGTGAGGCTCCAGGCAACAGGGACCCTGCCCTGGACTGATCCATTAGAAGGTCTCATGTGTTTCACAAACACCACTTCTTTTTTGAAGATGGTTGGAACACGTCCACCACCCAGGACTGTGCTCTGGACTGATCACCCACTCCTGTTTCTAATTCCCCTCCACACTCCCTGGGGAAACACTTTACATCTTTTGCCCACATCTTTGAAACAGAAGGCAGCTACATCTGAATGCCAGGAAGGTTTGAAGGTTCTGACCCTCTGACATTAAGCCATGAGAGAAGCTGCCCAGTGGAAGCACTCTGCTGTTCAAAAGAGACAAATTAATTCATCAAATCCCTCCCTACTGTGTAAGTGTGAAAGTTTTTGCATGAGAGAGTACTGTTTCCCAGGAAGTGCCAGGTGTCTATTTTCTTCTCTTTCTGGTCTAATGCGGGGTTCCAGAAATAGTCACAGTTATCCCAACATTTGCAACAGATCCAGGTAACAGTTGAATAACATTTTGCAACACCAAACAGTTCTTATTACATTTGCATTTGTGAGTAAACTGAGATATCCATTATCAATACTGAGTACCGAAACCAAAGATCATTTTATTATTGTCAAAATGCTTAAATATGTTAAGTTTCCAAAAAACTTTAGATGAAATTTAACTAGATACGAGAATTTTATGTTAAATACTTGCAGGTAAGCGCTAGGCTCTACCTTAATGGTAGGGTGCTTTACAGCAATACTTCTCCCGGGCTGCGGGAGATGTGCTTAGACCTATCTACCCGAGTGCAACTTAAAGACCTTGGGAATGATACATAAATGAATATGAAACACTAAAGATTAAAGAGAAGAAAGCAGAGCTGTTGGAGTTATTGAGTAGTAACAAAAATAATTCTCTGGTTGGGGCTCACCATTGCAGGAAGCATGAGGAAGTGTATTAAAGGATCTCCGCATCAAGAAGATTGAGAACCCCTGCCCTGGGGTTTCATTACCCTTCACAGGTCTCACAGTTGGAGCTGAGGACACCAGCAACCAGGAGCGTAACAGTCTCAGACCAAAGCACCCTCAACCAACCCTTCTCTCTATATAGACAAACCTCAATAGTGGACGCTCTTAGCACATCGGGAACCTTACACGGTCATCACTCTGTTCCTACCAAACACTAGAAAAACAAAGCTGGTCTCACTTCCATTCAGGGGCAGCAAAGGCCAAGTGCAAGCCAGGCTCTCCATACTTGAGGGATTGTAACAAGGTGCCCAACATATGCATAAAGGAGTAGCAGAGATGGTTAAACAGGGAGCCTGGACTTTCAGCCTAGCTGGCCACTAATAAGTTTCCTATGCCTTCTGATCATGGTGTTATAGGTACTAGTCTGAGACCCTAGACTTCCACCTCCATCCAGCAGAAACTAAAGGCCTCGTCCGTAGGCTCTGGGACAGTAAGAGCAGAGGCCAGCAGAGGTCTGGACCTTGACCATCCCCTAGCTATATCAAGGCCACGCTTCCTGTAAAGTCAATGGGAACCATACAAGGAACCTGAGCTCCACTTCAACCTGTCAGTAATGAGGAGCAGCCATTTTAGACGTCCATTACCAGCAAAGCACAAGAGACGCACCTGGGCCTCACCTCTACCTTGCAGGAATGAAATGTCTCTCCATCACGGCTACCATACCACGCTGGTCCCAAGAAAAGCAAACAAAATGTTCAAATGATGTAAACAAAAAAAATGAACAAACCATGAAAATGTTCAGGTTTCAGTCATCATACAAACAAGATCTCCCACTGAATGAAAAAAATAGCAATCAATAGACGCTCATACTGAGATGAAAGAGCTATCGCAACGGCCTGACAAGGATTTTAAAGCAGCTATGATCAAAGTGCCTGGGGCAACTACAAGCGCATGTGGAACAAACAAAAACACTGAAAGAGCCTGTAAAGAAATAAAAGGTTGAAAAAGAGTAATCAAACAAATCACAGAACTCAAAATAAAAATGAGCCAGATAGATGTCTTTGCTGAACCTGATGATATAGTTTCAATTCCCAGAACCCTCATGGTCAAAGGAGAGAGGCAACTAACTCCTCAGGTTGTCCCCTGACTTCTGCATTTATGCTGAGGCTTGTGTACCCCTCCCTCTCACACAACATACATAAATAAATGTTTGGGGAAAACACAGTAACTCAAGTTAAATGCTCAATAAATGAACAAATATTAATGCAGGAGACAGAACAACAGAAATTACCCAAACTGTGCAACAGAAAAAAATTAACTAGGGAAGGAAAGTAATTGTGTAGAAACCTGTGGGACCAAAATAAAAGATGTAATTTATTTTTAATTTTTCTTATTTTTTTGAGAAAGATCTTGCTTTGTAGCCTCAGATGGCCTGGAACTCACTATGTGAACCAGGCTGGCCTTAAACTCACAGAAATCTGCCAGCCTCCAACTTAAAAGCATGCTACTATACCCAGCTAAGGTCTAATATTTTTATCAGTGGAATTAAGAAGGAGGAGTATTATGAGCCTAAGCAAGTATGCAAATAAAAGCTATTCATAATGGCTGGCAGTGTCTTAAGTTTGGAAAGAGACATAAACTTACAGATACAAGAAGCTGAGTAACCTCAAGCAGGTTATGCCAAAGGACTGGATTGGAACTAAGCTCTGATGACCAATGACAAAGGACTGGGTTTCACGGCATCCTAACTGAACTCTAATAACTGAGGAGAGGAGGACTATTGAAAGGTTTCAGGAAACATAAATAGAATAAGCTCTCTTCTAGTTGTTGAATTTCTAAATTATTTCTATTAGTAGCAGTAGACATTATTATTGCAATATGACTCTAAATGTATGCAGGGAGGGGTTGTTAATGACCATTACAAGTGAGGAACAACGGTTGGGGCTGGAGAGATGGCTCAGTGGTGAAGAACACCAGCTGCTCTTCCAGAGGTTCTGAGTTCTATTCCCAGCAACCACATGGTGACTCACAATCATCCATAATGGGCTCTGATGCCCTCTTCTGGTGTGTCTGAAGATAGCTACAGTGTGCTCATATACATAAAATAAATACATCTTTATTTTTTTTTTAAAAAAAAAAAAAAGTGAGGAACAGCAAGGGGATAAGGAGAAGGTGACACACGTGCTTCACTCCAGCTGGAGAGTTAACTGACTTTGGTAAGCCATATAGACTCTAGACCTATTCTGACCTGCTGGAGAAACATTCTGAGAAATTCCTGAAATCGTGAATAGGTTTAAACCCTATTTACAATGTGTTTTTCTTTATACGTACATAACTCCTTTCATTTATGAGTTAGATAGGATAGCAGAGTAATAATAGTCATAATAAAATAGAACAATTATCCCAATATACTGGAAAACTATGTAAGTGTATGTAGGTCTCTTCCTAAATATTTTATTTTACCATCTCATCCTACTTGTGATGTGAGATGATCCAATACCTACATGATGAGTTAACATTGGGAATGGGTTGTCTGTGTGTGGTGCAGTGTTAGGCTATGTCAAGCTCCTGATAATGCATCAAAGGGAGGCTTGTCATAGGTTAGGATCATTGTTAGTTGAAGGGATTTGTTTGCTTTGCTCACTGGCTTGCATGTTCCTAAAATCTACTGGGAGAATATGATAATGAAAAGCTGTCTCTTGGTAACCCACTGGAGTGCAGTTGCAGAGGATGTAATCTTTCAGAGACCATACACGTAACTTTAGCGCTTGCTGTCCTCTATCCAAGAACCCTGTTTCACTGTTTTCTTCTTTAATATCAGTGATGTTTACATTACTGGCTCTATTTCAGTTTCTTCTTCACCATCATTTCCTCTTTCTCTGCAGATGACTCTACAAGTACTCCATTTCCTCACTTCTTAACACTTTTTGATTGCCTTCAATGTATTCTTCCACTTTGTCAAGCATGTTGGCAAATCCTTCCCTACCAACTTGTCTTGCTTCATGAAAGATTTTCCTTATATTCCGTGGATCCTTAGGAGGCTTTGAAAGCATCCTTGACTCCAATTCATAGGTCCTTCCAAAAGGTGTTTGCTTCTTCTGCTTCTAACTCACCCATTTGATGGATGTGATTGGCTAAGAAATGATGAATGGTTTTCAGAACTGTAATATATTCAGAGAAGTGGTCTATATCAAATGTTCCCAAGTACCTGGCAGACACATGTAGTGTTGACATACCAAATGATGTTCTGGTTAAGGGGATGAATCCATTAGGTTCTGCTTGGAGACATAAAATACATCCTTTACATTTTCATTTTCATAGCACAGATTCAGAATGGCCAAAAGCATTATCCATTATGAATATGAATTTAAAGTCCAATTCCTCCTAGGATTTCTGGGTATTTTTTTTCCACTGGAATGAAGCACTGTTAGAATCACTATAAGCAAAATGTTTACTACCCACATTATCTGATTATGAAGCCAGAACACAGAAAAGTAATTTTAGTGGGTTTTAGTGTGTATGTGTGTGTGTGGTATCTCCTCCCTGTATTATAGCTGGTTTTATTGTGTCTTGAAATGTTGCTACATACTACTGTCAGTCTGTCCCTCCAAGTTTAGCTCCCTGGAGCCTCTTTTACAGTTTAATGAATGTAGATCTATAGGGTATCTTCTTTTGAAGAAATTCAATTTAATAATAATTAAAGAGTAGTTTTGGATGATATTGTGGCCATAATTAATTTCAACATTCCTAGAAATGTGCATCAGCTTCTTCATTGGTAGTTACAACTTTCCATTCATTTTCATTTTTCAGTCCAAGCTTATTTCTGACTCTGTGTGACTATCCTATGTATGTATATGTATATATATATATGTATATATACATATATATATATATATATATATATATATATATATATATATATATATATATGCATTAAGTGGTTTGGTATCCTTCATTTCAGAAAATGCATTTCTGAAAGTTTTATAAAAACCTTTGGGGTGAAACACATTGCTAACCATTGGGTTATACTTCAATGACTTCCATCTTATCTAAGCTTTGCTGTGCTTCAGCCATAACTTTCACAGTTAGAGACAAAACAGCAAAGCTAGCACAAGTTTCTTTTCCCTCTTTAATATTTCACAGAATATTTGTTCTTAGTGAAGATCTTAACCTCGACACCCCTTTTCTACCCTTATTAAGTCAATATTTCACTTAAAGGAGATATATTGCAACTGTCAGCATCATTAGTCTTGTGTTGGGGGCCATTGTTGTGCAAGGTTAAAGTTACCTAAGCATAAGCATTAACGAACAGGAACTGTCAATCTGATAGCCATTAGGTGACTAACAGGAAACACACACAACAGAAACACATTAGATGGAGGAATCTGTATTCTGAGTATGACAGAGAAAAATACATGGGAATCTCACCATGATATCAAGAACAACATGCAATTTAAAACTTATGAAGCACTTATTTCTGGAATTTTTCCATGTGATATTTTCAAATGTGGCTGATCACAAGTATACCAAAGCCTCAAAATATAAAAGGATGGATAAAAGGAATAGAGGAATAGTATATATAATATGATCCTAACACAACTATATTTAAAGCTACACAAAGTGATATACTCAAATACACAATGAACAAGTAGAATAAAATGGAATTCTAAAATTGTTCAACTAACTCACAGGAAGGCAGGGAAAGAAAACCGAAAAAATGTTAAAGTTGAACAGAGAGAAAGGTAACATCATACTTTGGTGCTATCAATAATTATACTAACTATAGACAGCCAAAATGTATAGGCAATAAGACAAATATTGGGAAAGGTAACTAAAAGTGTGACTCAAGTATGTGCTAAGTACAAAATCTCACTCCAAATTTCACAATGCAAGCAGAAACATAAAAGATGGGGAAAGAACTGTGATGCAAATATCAACCAAATGAAAATCGGGGTGGCTGTGTTGGTGCCCAATAGAGTACAAAATAAAAAAGAATGTCAGATCCAGAGAGGGCTCTGCATAATTATAAAAATGAGTGATTTCTCTAAGAAGACAGAACAATCCTAAACGTATATTCGCTAAACGGGAGAGCCTGTAACTATAACCCAGGCGAACCTATAACTGTAAAGTCACACTTCCATCTCGGCAGTGCTCAGAGGCCTCCTAGAGACCACCAAGCACATACAAGCTTATCTAGACCATCAGACAACAATGGCTTAAGCACACACCCAAAAAGAGCCAAGTGTGAAATTTTTGTGAGTGTGTACAGAACACACAGCAACAAAGATCAGGTCATGAGCCATAAAAACAAATCCCGACACATTTCAAAGAATTAAAATCACACTGAATTTTTTAGCACTGTGGTCTCTAAGTGGACTCTAATGACAGAAAAAGTGATGGGGACTTTTTTCTGAACACTCAGAAATTAAACCAGGTACTTTTCAAACACTGATGAAATTTGAAGGGAAAACTTTTAATACATTTACATGACTAACAGTGTCCAGATGGTATAGAATATTACTACAGACCCAGTAGACATTAAAAGTCATAAGTAAACCCCATAAATAATTCTATATGCTTAAATTTAAGAAATAAATCAACTCTTCAAAACACAACCTGCCATACATAACCCACTCCACATGAAGCAGGTCACTTCCTATCTGTGGACTTCTATAAGAAGTTGAATCTATAATTTTAAAATTTCCAAAAGAGAACTTTCCAAGCCCATATCATTTCACAGGAGAATTGTACCAGCTGCTTGATAACGGATCAATACCAATTCTACACAGAAAATAGAAGAGAAGCAAGCCTTTTCCAGCTCATTCCCTGAAGTCACTGCAGCCTGATTCCAACACCAGATAAAGAGAGCACAAAAACTGAGAAAAGAGAAACTGAAAACCACCGTCCCTTGTGGATAAAAACACAGAACCCTTGAAAAAACAGAACTCATGAATAGATAACAGCCCATTATACACTGTACCCAAGTAGAGTTTATTCTAGGGATGCAAGCCTTCTTCCACATTTAGAAAGTAACAAAACTGCCATTTTATTTAGCCATCGTAATTTCTAAGTGCTTTCTAAACACTTATCTTCAAACCTACAGATAAGTATAGTGCCTAACTCCCACCAAAGAAGCTTCCTTTTACAACTGGGACTACTACAGAAAATTACATCTGGTCAAACTGGGGAGAAAAATTGACAGCAGGGTGTGCGACCCCAGGGGATACAGCTACAACATAACTCCTGCGCCTAAGGACTAGAAAAGATTGTGAAAGATAAAGCAGAGAGATTGTAAAGCACCAGGATATCTGTTGTGTTTTTGTGTTGCCTGGAAATGACACAGAAGCTACACCCATGATATTTCAACAATATGGCTGCCTAAGCAAGACCTGGACAAGACAGTACCGCTATACATGCTATCATGGAAGGGGGAAATCTCACTGGGACCCACTCCTAGTCAAGGAACTGCAGTAACTGAAGAATCCTGGGAGCATGAGAAGTAATCTTCCTCCAGGACAGAGTCCTCTAAATTGGTTATCCAATGGCAAGTAGCCAGCCCTGATATGTGCCTGCAAGCAACAACTCAGCAAGCTGTATCTCTACATTAATTATGTTATATTGTATAATAACACCTACAGGTGTGTGGCATGTGTGTGCACACATATGCATATGTGTGTATGTATGTATGTGTGTGTGTATGTGTGTATGCATACATACACATTAAACAACAATTAAAGAAGAGGGCAGGAATGATTTGAGGTGGGGGGGTGTAAGGACTTGAAGGAAGAAAATCATGTAGTATGACAAAGATTCTCAGGAAACTGGGAAGAGAGAGTCACTACCCCAGCTCAGTAACTTACCAACACCCTACAGTAAACACTGTACTCAGTGTGAAAATCCAGCTTAAGATCTCAAGCCCGACTGGTGTCTGCCCACGATGCTTATTCACCATACTCTTGAAAGTAAGAAGACAAAGGAAATAAAAGGCACACAGAGGAAAAAAAGATGAAATGTGAAATAAAACTGTCTCCATTTGTTAATTAAATCTTTGCCTACATAGACTATTCCATGGAAACTACAGAAACCAATAAACAAAAGCATCCCAGAACTAACATGTGTTTACAAATGCCACAGGACTCATGATCAACTTCATTACATTTCTTAGCAATGAATGCATGGACATCTTGATTAAAAATAGCACACCATTTACACCAGCCCCCAAATCACTTAGTTCTAATCATATGTCAATGAAACAAAACATGTATAGGATTTGTGTCCTAAAGCTTAAATACTGATTAAAGTAATCAAAAAATTTTTAAATAAATAGATATACACATATGTGGTTTAGAACACTCAGAAAAAAAAAAGAAGCTTCCAATTTCTCCCAAATATATAGACTTTGCACAACTCCTGTCAAAATCTCAGCAACATTTTAAATGATATCTAAATTATCCTAAAACCAAAGGAGAAAGGCAGAGGAGATTCGATAACTAAAACTGCTTTTGAAATAAAATAATAAAGCAGGAAGAATCGATCTACTTCATTCTAATATCACACAACTACCAAAGTTAGTGACAACTGATGGAGACAGACAGACAGACAGGCAGGCAGGCAGGCAGACAGACAGACAGGCAGACAGGCAAACAGGCAGACAGACAAGCAAGCAGGCAGGCAGGCAGGCAGACAGGCAGGCAGGCAAACAGGCAGGCAGACAGGCAGGCAGGCAGGCAGGCAGACAGGCAGGCACAGACAGACAGACAGACAGACAGACAGACAGACGCAGAGAGGGGGAAGGAGGGAGGGCTGGAGGGAGGAAGTACATGACAAGGAACCTAGAGACAAGCGTACACTAACATGCCCACTCCTACTTGATAAAGTTGCAAAAGTAATTCAGAAAAGGGTGAGCCTGGCTAATACAGAGGCGGATGCTCTCAGGCAACCATTGGACTGAACACAGGGACCCCAATGGAGGAGATAGGAGAAGGACTGAAGGAGCTGAAGGGGTTTGCAATCAACCCCTAGGAAGAATAACAATATTCAGCTCCCAGGGACTAAACCACCAACCAAAGAGTACACATGGCCCCAGCTGCATATGTACCAGAGGATTGCTTTATCTGGCATTAGTGGGAGGGGAAGCCCCTGGTCCTGGGGGTCTCAGTGACCAGTATAGGGGGATGCTAGGGTAATGAGGTGGTAGTGAGTGAGTGGGTAGGTGGAGAAGCACCATCATAGAAGCAGGGGGAGGGGTGGGATGGAGTTTTGTGAAGGGGAAAACTGGAAGGGGGATAACATTTGAAATGGAAATAAATAAAATAACCAATAAAAAGAAAAGAAAAGGAACATGTACAGATGGTCCAGGAGCAACTAGACATGCATAAGCAAACAAACAAAACCTCACCCCACCTATCACTCCTAGTTCAAAAATCAACTCAAAACGTACTCTGGACTTAAATAAAAACATAAACCTATAGATTTTTTGGACAAAATGGGAATGGAAAATGTGATCTAGGACTAAGCAAAGAAAATAATTAAACAGGAGGAATGGTTAGAAAAAAGAGGAACAAAGAAACCAATAGACACGACATCTTAGGCTGGAGTTCTAGTCCCATAGCCTTGCACTTAGACTGGACACCAAAAAGCGCCACTCAAAAAAGAGTCGGATTTTTCAAAATTAAGGCATGACCTGGAAGGAAACATGCATCTGTATGCGAGAGGCTGACATAAAGACTCCTGTACTGATGGCAATCTTATCTTGGCTATAGTAATGTCTTTGTCCTGATCAGTTATATAAGATATTACTGACAGAAGAAAGCAGGACAAGGATGTGTGAGTTCTTTCTGTGTTGCTGTTATACCTGCATCATTATCCCAACACATCAAACTGTAAATTATATTCATTTATTTATCATTTGTATTTCTTTTCAAATATGTGATTACAAATACTTTAGGAACACTTCTTAATAACATACGTAAAAACAGTGTTAAATTTTCAATTGTTAGCCTTTACTTCTATTTATGTCTTCGATGAAAATATATTCAAATATTATTCCTGTTCCACACAAGCCTAACCCACCCTCCACCGCTGCCTGCACACACATCTCCCTCTCTTCATTCCTGACCCTCGAACTTGCTTAGTGTTTCCTGCTGGATTGTGCTTCTCTGCTGGCTGACTCTGCCTCACAAATACCCTAAAAGCAACTTTTCACCACTCTAAACCCATCTCCAACCCTTCTCAATCTGACCCTCCCCAAAGATCCAACACAAAGAGTCTTCGCCTTGCCTCTGTGGCTGTGGTGTTAAATTTTGGTCTTGGTGCCAACCCCTTGATTGCTTCTGGGTCTTCCCCCCATCTTTATATCCATGAGCGCTTTGAGGTGTGTGGTGTGTGACTTTATTTCCATCTTTGCACTTCTACGCTTCAAATGACACACATGACGAGAGTAGCAAATGCTGCTGACTTGACTGAGCTCCAGCCTAAGATTTCTCGGTCCATTGGCTTCTTTGGTCCTTTTCCTTCTCACCATTCCTCCCATTTAATTAACTTCTTACTTTCCTAAAATCTCTTGGATTCCTTTGCTCAAAATATGTAGAATACATACCTCATTTCAGTCAGCTGTGTGCATGCATGCCTAACAGGCCCCCAGGGGTGGGCGGTGTGCATTGTCACACATCCTTTAGACATGGAAGAACTCAGAACTGATTGATGAATGAATGAACAAATAAATGGATGACCACCACATACCCCAGATATTACATTAAATTCAGTGTTTGCTTTTCTCTAGGACCTTGAGAAATAAAGACAGATGTTGAGACAGAGAGACAAAGAGTCACACCAAACTCATAAAACAAAGGGCAACTCCACAAAGCAAAAGCACAAAGAATTAGCATGTGGCCAAAATCATCAAGGTCTTTGCATAGCTTTTGAGTCTGGATTCAGTCCTGCAAATTGTTCCTTGTGACTAATGGAAAGAGGGAGAGCGTGAAACCGTCACATCATTTTCACTTGCCTAGGAAGTGTCTCAGTGTGAGTCCAACTCTTTATGAATACAGAAAACTAGAAACACAGAGACATATCAGAGCCATCAAACAGAACATTTAAGTTTTACAAAATCTCAGCCTTGAGAAATTGATAACATACCTTCAATTTAATTCATCCAGATGTTTGCTTTTAATAGCATTTGAGTAGTTTAAAATAAAGAGATGGTAATACATAGTGGAGAGTATAAGCTTTAGCTGTACAGGCCTGAGTTCAAGCCCTGGCCTGACCCTCTGAGACCATAGGATACTGTAAGCTTTGAATTTCTTTCCTTGAGTATAAGGGACTTGAGTATCAGGGACTGGAAAGACAACCCGACAGTTAAAAGTACATACTATTCTTGTAGAATGGCCCTAGCTCAAATTCCAGCACTCATATTAGGAGGCTCACAACCAGTTTAACTCCAATTTCAGGAGAGCTGGTCCCTCTGGTCTCCATGAACCCTGCACACACATGAATATACCCCCACACAAATCTACACAGATACAAAAGCTTTAGAAGCAATAGAAAAATTAATCTTTAAAGTGTGTTATAAGAGCATGCGCCTGCAGGATTGTAAGAAGCAAATGAGATCGATGCCTGTCAATTTCAGGGTATAATGCCCAGCATGCAGTAGGCATAAAAATTATAGCTGGCCCTTTCCTCATCAAAGTCACCAATCTCTGGGTTATAAACTTCAAAATACTTTCGTGTGAAATAATTCTTCTTTCTGAAACTGCATTAGAAGCAGAGTTATAACACCAGGAGAATACTTACAGAAAGTATGATATGCATGAAAAATGTTATGTTAGACACCCTGCAGGGCTCTCAATAAATACTTGTGGACTGACAAATGTGTTGTCAGTGCATAAAATCATATAGATAGAAAGGGATAACTGCATAAAAAGGTAATTTGGAATCCACACAGGATAATGATTATACCTCAATAAGTATTTTACTTTTTTGAACAGTATTAAAGGAAACTGGAAGTCATTTTTTTAAAAATCAAGTTTTCTTTTGCAACTGCAAGTTGATATGAATGCCTATAGGCACAAATGCTTAGTGTCCAAAGTGCTGATGTCTTGCTAACAAAATTTCTAGGCTAGAAGAAAAGGTGCTATAGGTATCAAGACGTGTGTGTGTGTGTGTGTGTGTGTGTGTGTGTGTGTGTGTAATCTGCTTGTTGTGTCTACAACTACCTCCTTCCAAATTACAGAGAGAAAGAGTCTGACCCTCCTAGGATCCCATAACTGAAGACCATGATGGCAGATCTTCTACAGCATCTGCATCCTGAAGACAGAGTTCACCTTATGAGTATCTGCTCAACTTCTAGGCCCTGCAGAAGGTTCTGGGACAGCCAGCCAGATGCAACATGATCCTGTCCTCATGTAACAAGATGTAAACAAAGAGTATCTAGCCATATTAGAGTTATTGACCCAGACACACAATGGCAAAGAGAATAGTTGGGTTACCTAAAGCTCTAAGGAAATACTTCCAGAAATAGGAAACAGTTGAGCTGAACCCTAAGAAGCTAGTGAAGCTAAAAGCAGTAACAGAAGTTTGTGCAGGAACACAGCTCTGCCACAGGCCCAAATAACAGCATGAAATCAGAGTAACACATAAGTGCTGGATTGTTTTCAAGGGAGATATAGTGTGTACATTGGGTAGCATGAATACACCATACACTCCCTGTAGAAATGATGGAAAAGTTACTACAATGGAGTTGATACATGACCCCAAAGTCCTATAACCTCCAGTTTCTATTCTGTAAGTTCATTAGATTCACCTAATATTTTTTCAATCAAATATCCAAGGATGGTATTTGTTATAGGTCACAAAATAGGCCTCTCTCATCAATTCCTCACTTGTTCTAGGTTCTTCAATTCATATGAGACAGGACATCCAGATTACTCAGATCTTGGAGATGAATGAAATAGATGAGGGTCAGAGAGAACAAGTTCAACTGTCCATCATAAGCATCTTGATGGCCTAGAAAAATAACCACCATCCTGGAAGAAGAAAGCCTTCAACACTGTCAGAAAACCTGGGATCTTCAGATGCTGCATGCACCAGCTCTGCATTTTATGAAGCTTAATAAATAGTTTCCCTTTCCCACAGTATGAGAAAGGAAATTTTCTCATAAAACAAAAGGGCAGTATTGCCAACTCAGGCAGAGATCTACAACACCATAGATTATATTATGCCATGGAAAAATAGTCATCATTACACATACAGGCTTCCACAGAAGGTATTACTAGGGGACCACAATTTTCCCAGGAAACCCAGGATAAAATAAGCAAAACAAAAGAGTGAAACTATTCATTGTCCTCTTAAAAAGAATGCTCTTTTTTTTATTTCCAGAGACACTTACACCGTATTTATTGAAACAATGTTCACAATAACCAGGTTATCAAATCAGCCTTACATGCCCATCAACAGATGAACAGATAAAGAAACTACTGCATACCTGCACAGTGGAGTACTATTCAGCAGTAAAGAAGAATTAACTCTTGTTACTTGCAAGAAAATGGACAGAACTGGAGTTCGTTGTATCAGGTGAGATAAGAGAGACTCAGCATGTTTTCTATCACATTAAACCTTGGTTTTAAAAGGAGACAGGCATGGAGGTAGGAGAATTTTGGGGGAAGGAAGCCATCAGGATGGGAAAGGGGAGAACTGAGGGACAAATATAATCAAAATATCTTATACACATATCATAGTTAGGGTTTCTAGTGCTGAAAGGATTTACTTAGCTTACAACTCTCAGGTTACACTCCATTGCTGAGAAAAGTCAGGACAGGAACTCAAACAGGGCAGGAACCTGAAGGCAGGAGCTGATGCAGAGGGGTGCTGCTTGCTGATTTGTTCCCCCTTGGCTTGCTCAGCCTTCCTTATAGCACCCAGGACCACTGACTTAGAGATGGTCCAACCCAAGATGAGCTGTCCCATTCCCTACATCAATCATCACTCAAGAAAATGTACGCCAGGCTTTTCCTACCTACCAATTTGGTGAACATGCCTTCTCAACTGAAGGTACCTCATTCCCAATGACTCTAACCTGTGTCAGGTTAACATAAAAACTAACCAGTACAGTGAAGTGTCATAACAAAGCTCACTGTTCTATACAATTAATATACAACAACAACAATAAAACAAGCATGTGTTTGAGGCATTGTGGGAATTTCCGGTAGCTGAGTTAAAATGACCACTTCACAATGATTTCTTGTCCGTTTCATGTCTTATGCTTGCCACAAAGTAGTCACATGTCCTTTCATGAGGTCACATAGTTTCTCTGGGCTTTTAATGTTTCTTCTATAAAATGAAGAAATAACCACATGAACTCCAAAGTCAGTTCTCATTCTGTTTATAATTATGTCTTGATATTTTTTGAAGTCAAATATCTAGTTATCTCAAGCCCCTGTTCTGACTAATAATCAATTGTCTTGGGCTTCAGAAATCTAACTCCCAGTCTCCCAGAGCACAGGAGTGGTTGCAGTGCTTAGTGCTGGATGGGCCCCTGGTCAGTGTCTCTACCCTAATTTGGTAATTTCATTAGATGTACTGCACTCAAGACAATGGCTGTCTCACAAAGAATTAACTCGAAAATCAACATCTCTTTTGTTCTCTTTGTGGTTTTGCTTCCTTCCGGAAATAACACGCAGGACTGCAGATGGGGCCCAGGATAGCAAATACACTGAATTCAGTACAGTTTCCTTTGCTATAGATATCGGTAAACACCACAGAGTGGCTGATTTTGTGTGTGTGCCATGAGGCAAAAAGCAAAGCTGGAATGTTCTCCACTCTAGAGCTCTTGTTGCAATCAATGAAGCCCTGGCCCAAGATTCTGAGAAGCACCCTAGAGCTGTGGCTTGGGTAGGACCCCAGACGTGGTTTAAGCCTCAGTGGAACCCATGGGGTGGGGAGTGAGCCAGCTGGCCCCTGAGCCAAGCAGCAGCACTTAGGGACCACCTTCTGTCAGCAGGGACCCCATCACAGGGCAGAGTTTAATAGCTTGTGTCAGAGAGCAAGATCCAGGGAGTGAGCCTTGCCTTTGGCCCCTCTTTTGACTTGAGCTCTCCAAGCCTCAGCATCTTCACACATAAAAAAAATCACACTAACAATAGGCTCGAATGACAGCGGTTGGCAAGAGGGCTGTTAGATAATGCAGAACACTAAGGTGAAATGGCTGGCATACCTCCAGCACTGAGCCTCACTGGAGCTTGAAACGAAAGAAAAAACCCTGTAATAATGATCCAGTCTTTTCTTCTATGGTTAATTATTTGTTCTCGGGTGAATTTTGTGCACCAGTTCTGATCTTTTTAAATGTGTGTCTATTTTTATAAGTGAGGATGCTTTTGCCTGCAGGCATATCTGTGCATCACGTGCATGCAATGCCAGAAGAGTCCAGAAGAGGGTGTTGGCATCCCCTGGGACTGCCAGGTTGTACTGTTGTCCCTGAGAACTGAATTTGAGTCCTCTGAAAGAAAGAGTAACCAGTCCTCTCTGAGCCATCTCTCCAGCCCCATTAATTCTGATTTTTAAATATATTGTACAAAGCCTGGGGATATAGTTCAATCTTAGAAAAAAAATCACCTAGTATGAGCCTAGGTCCCAGAGTTTGATCTCTACCATTAGAAAGTAAAAAATAAAAATAAAAAATAAAAATAAAGAAAAAAACCCAACGAAGTCAATTATATTAGGTGTTAAATGTTTGTTTGTTTGTTTGTTTGTTTGCTATGGAAAAGATTCTCAAACAACCCACACTGATCTTGAGCAACTGATTCTCCTGCTCTCTACCTTCAGAGTGCTGGGATTGTAGACATGCCCTTACCATGCCCAGAAGCTGCTAACATGTTTGCACAGAACATGTGCAAACCACAGAAAGCCTATCACAGTCTGGTCCTTAATTATCTAGTGCCTTATACTAGTCATTGGTCCAATTCTCTATGCCCTTTTTTTTCCCAACTAATTTGTACAATCATTAATGAAAGAATTTATGACATATGTCTTTATCCTTGAAACTGGCAAGTATGTAGAAGTTCAAGTAGACACTTGCCTGCAGATTGCCCACAGCCCAGAGAAGACGGTTCACCACTCCGCCATCCCCTGTTGCTTCATGGGTTTGAAAGTTTTGCTTCATGGTCCTAGAGGGTAGAGATGCCATCTGGCATTTATTCTGTGCCATCTCTGACATGAAGCTTTGGGCCGGGAATCAAAGACCTGGCAGAAGTCTTTGAGTTCAGCTAATCCCCACCTGCTCACTTTCCATATAAGTCATTTGATGCCCAAAGAGGTCACACGGTCGTGGCCAAATCAGTGAGATGAATTTGGAATGGTCTTCCAGGTCTCAGGAGTTTTTCCCATTCTTGCACTCAGATTTCCTTTTTATCTCTACTCACCTCTTTCTGTATCAAGCACAGACTTTTACGTGTAAAAAAATTTCAATAAATAGTATAGGTGATTGGTTTCTGAAACTAAAGGAATATCTGCTTAAAGGGGCACAGTGACTTCTTGCCCTGGAAAGTAAATAAGTATTTATTAACCACCTGTACATTCCATTGCTGTAGCCAAAAGAATACTGCTGAATTTGAAGACAGACGCCTTTGAGTTTGATTCCTGGCCTCACTGTTTCCTAATCATGTTACTGTGAATGAAATTGAGTTTTAAATATAATTTGCTTCACACAAATTATGACTGTAATAGTGATAACTAAAATTATGAGGCATTACATTAAAAAAAACAACAACTCTGTGCTGTGAATGTTTGGGAAGGTTACACAAGATTCCTGGACTTGCCTGTGCAGCTGTTCTGTAAGTCTAAGATTATTCCCAAGTTTGTATTATTTTTTTTAAAAAGCAAAAATAATATGTCACAGTTCTTATGGGTTTTTCTGCTGGGGAAGAGGGTTTTATTTCACAGGTGAGGATAACTGTTATTTTTCTCTCCCCAGAAAAGAACATGGGGAAAAAATAACTATTTCTAGCCTTCCAAGAGAGGTCAAGCAAAAGGTGGTGGCCAGCTCCTCTCCCATCACACTACATGCTGAGAACGTGAGACCTGGGAATTGTACTCTCTAGTCTACACGATGAGAATGAAGATGCCTCTCTTGAGCAGTCCTGTGGGGAAAAGGAGACAGTGAGGCAAAGAGTGGACCTCCTCAGGGATCTGGTACACGGTAGGTTCCTTCTTAGGACATTTCACAGGCGGCTTAGTCAACCCCATTGAGAAGGTGCCAGTGGGACCTCTACAGGACAGCATGTGTCTGACTTCTTCAGATAGCCTCCCTGTGTTTCCAACTTTTGAGGAGCAGTTGGGTGGCTGAGCCCCTCCTCCTGCCTCTGACAGTGAGCGCTGGCCTCTCCACTCCACTTTTAGAAGGGAGCTTGCACTCTGCCCAGCCCCCTGCAGGCAGCTTGGTCCCTGCACTCCATTCTAAAGGACTGCTCAGTCCTCCACTGTGGGAGAGAGAAGCAAATGTCACCCTGGCTGCTCTGCTTTTCAGTTTGAAGTGCAAGAGAACCTGAAGTCACCAGCTGAGGATAGAGACCCAGCCTCTGATCCACAGAACCCTCTGGAGCAGAACTGCTCACAACTAGAGCCAGCCTTGCTCCCTTTGGCTGACCAAAACTGCTGACATGAAAATTAACTTGACATTCTTTGCTTCAAGAAAACAGTTGTAGTAATTAGACCTTGTCAGTTTGTGACAGTGTAGGCTTTGCCTGGTGTTCTGCACAGAGATGTGGGAGATAAAAAAGAAATCAAGTTTCAGTGTCCTGTTCCCACAGGTTGCAAGTTTTCTTAATTTAGCTTCTTCTTTTTTTTTCTCCCTAAGTATTCTCAGTGTTCTTAAAAATCATCCAAATATTCTGGAAATTGAAAATATTTCTGCCAGGTGGTGGTGGCGCATGCCTTTAATCCCAGCACTTGGGAGGCAGAGGCAGGCAGATTTATGAGTTTGAGGCCAGCCTGGTCTACAGAGTGAGTTCCAGGACAGCCAGGGCTATACAGAGAAACCCTGTCTTGGAAAAAAAAAAGAAAGAAAGAAAGAAAGAAAATATTTCCACACATAGAGAAGGTGTCTTCTCTCAAATGTCTACATCTACCTAAAGGGAGATACATACTCTTCAAAAGTAGCCAAAGGACCCCCTCGGAGAGTGGGATCCATCAGGGATATTTCTCATACACCCAGGATGCATAGCAGCTGGGTCTCTTTCATAGGGACTCCCTTCCTGGTGATGCAGAACAGATTTTCATCCATGTAAGTTAGCAACAATAGAAGCATGTTTGGCCAGCATTCCCCTGCCTCCTGCATCTGGTAGCCTGGCTATGGACCAGGCTTCAGCAATCAAAAGCACACAACCCATAAGTTTAGATTGGAAACTAGTGGTTCAAAAAACCAGGAGATGCACATAGCTCATTCTGGCATTGGGCACAACTGTGTGAAGTCCACTGAATATGCCTGTGGAAAGTCTGGCATTTGCTGTCAGCTTTGCACAGGGACAAAGTGGAGCATCTGTACCCAGCCAGGGAGGCATGGGCACCCACCAAGACAGTTCTTCATCACAATCTGAATATTGTACAGTCACTGAACCAGGCCCTTTGGCCTTCTGGAAATTCCAGGAAGCAGGACCAGCTTCCCAGTATGCTCTCCCGCTGGGTCACATGAAGCCCCGGGTTCAGCAGGGCTCTGTGCTTGTTTTAATGTTCTGCTGTTGCCTGAGACTCGTTGACCAAGAGACCTTGCACTTTCTCTTTGTTTGACCTCTAAGAATTATGTAGCCGATTCCATTGTAACCTAGTTAATATCCTTCAGGTCAAGGCCTTAATCTTTTACACGCATAAGCTCTTCAGTGAACTAGTAACAACTGGAAAGAATTTTTTATTGTATAAAATAAAATATACAGGAAACAAATTATATAGAAATATAACTGTTTAAAAAAAACAATATATGGTAGCATGACCTCTATACCCCCTGAATTAAGCAAACCTAGTGGCAAGACTCATTTGTTCTGTTGTTCAGAAGTTATGATAAGGACAAGTGATATTCAGAATGTAGGCAACGACCGAAATATGATGCAATGTGTTACCAATCAGACCAAGGCTTTTTTTCTCATAATGCAAAAGAGAAGTCAGTACCAACCAAACAAGGTTTTACTGGAACTTGTGTTTGGCTCTCAGATTGGCACTCTGAGGCCTTAGACACGGTGTTTAATAGTCTGGGTGCCATGCCTGCAGGGGCACAGTACAGCTCACCACACACAGACTAGGATTCTTTCCCATGATTCATCTGATCTTTGTTCTCAGCACCAAGTCTCTCGTTGTATTCACCCTGTTTATATTTGGGTCACAGATAAATGACAGAAGACTCATTACCTACCCCACCTGAGAAGTCATTTAGTGGCTGAATCAGGTCCTATGTGAATATGAATCTCATGGAAAAGTCTCTTGGCAAGCACTGGAAGAAGCTACCAGCTCCTGGGCCTGATTGCCTGTGGACACATCCAGTAAAAATAGCTTATATCAGGGAAGTGAACTTTGTCAGACATTCAAGACCTGAATTGTGTCTCATTGCCGCATATAATATTTTATGCCTGTTAATTTCAAGGGGTCATGGGTAAGAGTCTGGTTTTTTTCTAACTATTAGGGATATCAACATTATGATTTCTTGGAGACATTTGAAAAGAAAAAGAAAAACTCTGACTTTTCTAGGGACTTATATAAACATACTTTCTCCAGGAAAAAAGCATTGGAAGCATTGTGTAATCACTCATTTTAGCTTGGAAGGACTATAGCCTAGAAGACACAGACATTACCAAAATGCTATTCTGAAGCAACAAAACATTATCAATAGTATAATTACTAATGAAACCAAGAAAATAAGGAATCGAGGTAAAGAGGGTAGGGAAAATCTGACTGTATCCTGGGAAGACATGCCTATAGGGTTGCCTTGTCCAAAAGCATATAGCCATTTGCCTACTTCCATTTATCCCACATGGTTTATCTAAGTGTAGTAGGTCATATTAATAAGAACAAAGGGTCTTCCCTGTGAAACTAAAAGAAAGTCGAAAGCTAGAGGGTTATCAAGAACAAATCAAGAGCCTCTAGTAACTCAAAGAGTTCAGTGAGGGTTTCTCCAGTCATCTGGGCCACATAGCTAGCTATGGACTAAGATTTTTTTTTTTCAGAGTGACTTAATAATATATGAAGCAACTCTATAGGTTCAGCAAATGTACCTGACTCCTGCTAGAATTAACCCAGTTACCTTCTTCATTCTTGTCACAGGACAAATGATATCTATTCCCTTGGGTCCTAGCATATTAATAATGCTTTTTTTCCTAAAATTGTGTCATTTATGTAGTGGAAAGCTCATACTTAGTAAGGAGTTAAAAACACAAAACAGGAGTTCTCCTCATAGAGTAATAAGATTAATGAGAGACTGCACTGGCTGGTTTTGTGGGTCAACTTGACACAAGCTGGAGTTATCACAGAGAAAGGAGCCTCCCTTGAGGAAATGCCTCCATCAGATACAGCTGTAAAGCAATTTCTCAATTAGTGATCATAAAATAAGGCCCCTTGTAGGTGAGGCCATCCCTGGTCTGGTAGTCTTGGGTTCTATAAGAAAACAAGCTGAGCAAGTCAGGGGAAGCAAGCCAGTAAGTAACATCCCTCCATGGCCTCTGCATCAGCTCCTGCTTCCTGACCTGCTTGAGTTCCATTCCTGACTTCCTTTGGTGATGAACAGCAATGGGGAAGTGTAAGCTGAATAAATCCTTTCCCAGCTTGCTTCTTGGTCATGATGTTTATGTAGGAATAGAAACCCTGACTAAGACAGTGACCACAAAGATATGGACATCCCAGGAGAACACATGCCACTGAACATTTTAATTAGAAACTTTACCCAAACCAAGATCTGGGCAGACAGTGCAGATGGAGGGCCTTCCTCTTAGCAATGAATATTTAGATGCCATGATCACCCTAGATCTGCAGGGCATAGAAAACAGTAGAGGGAGCCTCCACTTAATTATCTCTTCTGTCATCCACAGGGAACACTAATCTGAGCTGCTAGGGTTTGACCCAGTAAGTAGGAAGGAGGCTGAAAGCAAGTAGAGCTATTGGGTTGATACTCTTAGATGAATTTAAAGTCTAAGGGCAGATCTGGGGGAGGGGCATTTTCATACACAAAGTCCTAAGACCTTACTTCTAGGCATTTAGGAAGAGGATGGTACCTTCTAGGAGTAGTTCACCCCCACTTTCCTGTATTGCTTTTTGTACTTGGTTCCAACTAATTATTCATCCTTGGACCCAGCTGGTGTCATCTATTAAGAGGTCATAAGTGACAAATGACCTGCCATAGATTATCTCAAAAGGGGTTCATTTTAATCCCACTTCAATGCGGAGGTCTGAGAAACAAATGAACCAAGAAAAATTGAGTCTCCTGACAGTTTAGTCAGACATCTTTGATATTCTGAATTGTCCTTTGGACTTTTCCTAAAGACTCTGGGTGCCAAAATAATTCTTCTTGTTCCTCTTTTTAAAATTAATTTTTAGTAAGCATACAAATAATGGGTTTATGATATTTTCATATAGATATATATATATACATATATATATATATATATATATATATATATATATATATATATATATATATATATAATTAAACTTCAACCATCTTCATTCACATCTTGTAAAGGCATCTACACTCACCAAAGGAGAGCTGACAAATGAATCTTTCTTGGTTGGACTTTATGAAGATCTATGTATATTCTCCTTTGAAGAGGATGGTGGGACCCAGTTTGCTAAAAACATCCCTTCCTAGCAAAGCATAGGTCATTTTGCAACACAGAGAAAGGAATGAGTAGTGGTGGTGGCCTCAATCTTAAACCTAAGGGGATGGGTAAATTTTGAACTTTAGGTTGCCCATCTACACCTACGCATTCAACATTAGAGAAAGGGCCAACAAGTCTGATCAGGTGACAAAAGGCATCCCCATTACCCAGAAAAAATCATGCTTCCCTGTTGCCATGCCAAGGGTCCCTGGGGCTCTACTATGTGACATCAATATATCCTCAGTGCTGATCTTTCTCTCTCCACGAGCCATGCTTGTGTTGGGCTCAGAGTTGCTCCATTGGCCTTTGCTGGGACCAGCGAAAGTTCCTATTATTATGCCCTTCCTTTGGGCAGTATTCACACTGGACCCAGAGAAGGCATTGTTGTTCTCACTGAGTAATCTTTGGGGGATATTGGGTTCCCCTATTGTGATAGTCAAATCAGCACCTCCAAGAGCTACATCTCTTTTTTTCTAGTCTATACCTTTTTAAGGTTTTTTCCCCCATGATTACAATGGAAATGTCTTTAGAAAGCATCTGGAAAGCAGTTGGATGCCACATAATTTTCTTGCTTTTCTTGGGTTACCTCCTTTACTTTATCACGAGATAAGTTTGATTAGGCAGCTTCCCACTCCTTCAGAAACACAGTTATAAGATAATCCACTCTAGCCCTAAGGATGGAATATTTGTGGATCCAGCAAATATCTGTTAGTGACCACATCTTCCTTGGATCATGAATACTACAGCCTTGGACACTAGCTTCTAGTCCATGAGCTTCTTTTAATATATCTTTCTTTACTTCTTTGGTCATCCAACAATGAGCTAGTAGCACAATAATATACTTCCAAGTCAACTCAAGGATCTCATTGTTAGATACAGAAAACAATCTATGAGAAGTTGCCAAGTGTTTCCTTACCCTTGGCTGTGCCCATTACTAAGAAGAGAACACATGCTCTAATGACTTTTTTGCCTTCAGCTGATACTTCCTACAGCTACATGGTTCCCTTTGATTAAGACAGAGCACGAGTTTGTTTCATAACCTCAGCCCCATTAAAAACAGGATTAGTGGGTAAGTAGTCCAATGGTCATGGAAGAGCAGGGTTCTGCTTCAGACACAGCAGAAAAGGAGCCAAGACAGGCAAAGCTGTTGGTTGGTATAAGATTAGAAGATGCCACTGAAGATAATTCAGTGGGGTTTTATGCCAGAAATGGAAAAGTTCCGAGATTCTGAAGCTTAAGCTGCTAGTAAAGTGCGAATTAAAGGTCGAAATCAATTAGAATGTTAGGGTCAATAGGGCTAGAGCCTTAGCAACTGTAGACACACCAACCCAGCCAAAGTCCAGCAGCCCAGGTTCCTGATAGAACTTCATGAAAATGAAGGATTTCTTCTCATTTCTTCTAAGGGATCAGGTTGGGTTGGAAGATAACATGTCACAGAGTTTAGGACCAATGCCCTTTGTCTTCCAGCTTGCATTTAGGCAAGACAATATTGTAAAAGGACAATTAGTGCTTTTCTCCTTGAGACCACCAAGCTTAAATTGGTCCCAAAGTAATCAGATACCCTACTGGATGGGTCTTTTGGTCTACCACATGTCTAGAGAGGTGGTAAGTGACAATTTGAGATCTGGGTAATAGGTCTAAAGCTCGTGAGACTCCTACTGGGGTATATAACCTTTCCTGATTCCATAAAGCCCATGAGTGGAGATGTTGGTAACTTGATTGATCAAAATCAGAGAAAGGAAGGAGGAGAAATGTCTCATCAGGATGCTGTGCTATCTTCAAACGTTTTAGAAACCTTTAATAATCTCAATTTTTTATACCAAATTCATGTTCTACTAAATTCAGCTTAGCTAAAAAGCACAGTAAATGTGCTTTATAAGGCAAGTAAAATAGAAAAGGTAGAAATCCTAAGGTTATAAAGAGACGCTTCCCAGAGTGTATAGACACATTCTAGATAGAGACAAAAGTAAGGGGTCTGGAAGAGGCTGTGACTGGCCAGGGAGCATATAAAAAAGACAAGAGAAAGAACTGAAGGAAAATAATTCCAGAGAAGGGATATACCAAAATGTAAAATTTTCAAAACCAAAACAGAGACTGTCAAAGAGACTGCATGCAACCCGATTGGCAATCCAGAACATAGGGCTCTTCAAGCCAGGCCTGCAGAGCCTCAATTTCTCCCTGCTACAGGTGTCTGGGGTGCATCAGAGATTACCACCAGAGTTGAAATGGTGAACCAGAGGCTAGAAAAATGGCTCAGCAGTTTAAAATGCTTGTGTTTGCAGAGGATCAAGGCTCAGTTCTCAGCACTGACATGGTGGCTGACAACCATCTGTAACTGCAGTTCCAGGGGATCCATCTTCCTCTTCTGACATCCCTATGAACCAGATAGGTACATGATACACACGTACATACATACAGACAAGACATTCAAACACTTGAAATTAAATACATACATACATACATACATACATACATACATACATACATAATGTTTAAATGGTAAGCAATGTTTATTAAAAATGAAAGGCGTTAAAACTAACTCCAGGATAAAAGGTAGGGGAAACACGAAAGCCTTGCAGGACATGCTGCACAGCAGGAAATGGCCAGAGCAGAGCCTAACAGTTGTGGTGACCCTGACGCAGAGGTTTGAATGCCACTTTGTGATAACAAGGTGAGTCCGTGCCAATCACCACTGCTGTCTACCCTTCAAGACCTTCTAAATGGAGGGTATCATTTGGGTCACCAAAAATGTTGTCAATCATCCCAGGATTAATTTTGCTTAATTTAAGGCAGAATTCGTAAAGAGGCAAGTAATACCAATCAAAGCAAATTTTGTTGGACTTAAATTTGAACACAGGAAGGCAATGCACAGGGAAGGGTTCTCTGAGAGGGTGTCAGATACAGTCTTTGTGATCTTGGACGGTGCTAGTCCAGGAGTTTTGAATATCTCACATCTGATCCCAGCTCTCTGCTAGTGGCCTGTATTTGGTGCAATGATTTGCATATGCATATTGAGTCTGTTTGGGCTTGACTTGTAAAGAAGTGACAGAGGTTTCATTGCCAGCAAGAAGGTCATGTAACAGTCAGAGTAAGCCAGGCTTTTCTGTCCATATGATGGTTGCGGGGAAGTCTCTGAATTCTTTGTAGGAATCTTGTACTTTTGAAACCTGGTTGCCTGTGGACAAGTCCTGTAGAAACAAAGCAGGGCAGAGAAGTAAGCTTTGGTGGTAGAGTCAGAGACCTTTCTGTTTTGTCTCAGAAGTATCTCTAACTTTTTAGTACAATGAAGTCACAGATAGCTAGTTTATTGTGTACATTTACAACTGAAGAAAGTACCAAAAGAAAAAGGGGCAATTAGGCTTGGGAAAGGATCTATCTAAGCATAATTTTGTTTTGTTTTGTTGTTTTGTTTTGTTTTGTTTTGTTGTGTTTTGTTTTGTTGAGGGTTTCTCTGCATAACCTTGGTTGTCCTAGAACTCGTTCTGTAGACCAGGCTGGCCTCAAACTCATAGAGATCCACCTGCCTCTGCTTCCTGAGTGCTGGGACTTAAGGTGTACATCATGATGCCTGGCTCCCAGATCACATAAATTTTAAATAAGGGAACAAGTTAAGAGCCCTCATTTAAATATTTCCTTGATGCTTACTTAGTCAAAGCTATTATTTCATAATTTATGAACAAAACCTTATCAATACTGGTATCCAGTGTGAGTCATTTGCCAGAATGTATGACAGCCCTCCACCAAAAAAAATAAAAAATAAAAAATAAAAATAAATTTTAAAAAAGGCAAAAGAAAGTTACGATATTTTGAAATAAGTCAAAGATACAGCCTTCATGGCCTCATCCTCAGCTAGGATCTTAGAGAAGGAAGAATCACTGACAACCAACCGTCCAGAACACTCTCCAGAAAGCATGTGTCAACACTATGTGTGCGCTATGAACCATGGGCTCTAGATGACTGAGCAAGTGGAAATCCCCTCCAGCTGGAACGATCAGTTACCATCAATGGCTCTTTACTCTGAGAAGAGTGGTATGCACGCACAATAGCCCTTCCTCTAGAGTCCATGTCAAACTAACAGAAAAGCAAGCCCTGTCCTTTTTCAAGCTCCCAAATCCTAATCTAGGACTCTACGTTCACTTAGACCATGTGTCCTGGCTAGTTTTCATGTCAACTTGACACAAACTAGAGTCGTCCGAGAGGAGGGAGCCTTAGTTAAGAAAAATGGCTTCATAAGATCAGGCTGTAGGCAAGCCTGTAGGACATTTTCTTAATTAGTTACTGTTGTGGGAGGGCCCAGCCCATTACAGATCGTGTGTCACATCCCTGGGCTGATGATTCTGGATTCTAGAAGGAAGCAGGCTAAGCAAGCTAGGAGGACTAAACCAGTAAGCAGCACTCCTCCGTGGCCTCTGCATCAGCTCCTGCCTCCTGCTTCCCACCCAGTTTGAGTTCCTACTTGGATCTTTACCTCAGTGAACTGTGATTCAGGATATGTAAACCAAATAAACCCTGTACTTCTCATGTTGTTTGTTCGCTTGGTTGGATGGTTGGTTAGTTATAGTGTTTCATTACAGCAATAGTAACCTTAAACTACCATCTTTTAGGTATTTCAATACAAACTTGAGTTTTATACATTTTGATTCAAATGTGATCAAAAGATACTATCCTATGCAGACTCCATTTGTCGCTCTTTGTGAAAGGATACTCAGGAGCCCTAGAAAGAAAAGTAAATCTCTACCTCCTAAACATGTTCAGGAAAGTTGAACTTAAAATTCATCCGAGGGCACCTTGACCTGCTAGGAATTGTCTCATGCTCACTAATTTCAACTGAGCCTTGGGTATCTACCATCTCGTCTATATACAGACAGCGAAACCAAAGTACAGAGAAGCTACAGTTCGTTCAGGGCCACTTGTTAGAAGAAAAGTAACAGAACCCCAAGAAAAACAAGCATCTTACTTCTTAATTCAGGGCCTTTCCTCTGGCTCTGCCTCTGCTACAGGCAGGCCATTGTAGCTGGGCCTGAAAGAGAAGTTCGCTCAGGCAGATGGCTCCCAAAGCAAAAAACCCTCCCCAAGTTCTGCAGAACAAATGCCTACTAGCCGAGAAGCTCGAAATGAAGTAGATTACTTGTGCTTTGGTCTGTATAAAGCTAGATTTCACACACACACACACACACACACACACACACACACAGAGGGGTGGGGCTAGAAGCTGGCAGGTGACCAGCTCTGTCAGTCCATCCTCTTCCTCTTCCTGCCTGGGAGTCTTGCTGCCTGCTCATAACAGCAGCAGCAGCAGGAGGAGGAGGAGGAGGAGGAAGGTTTTTATGAACATAAAAGTAAACAAACTTTCTATTTTTATCAGGGCCACAGCTGTGGGAGCGTCATTCTTTGCTTTTAACTGTAGCATTCCAAGGGAGCAGAGGCAAGATTGTATCTGTGTGTGTGTGTGTATGTGTGTGTGTGTGTGTGTGTGTGTGTGTGTGTGTGTGTGTGTGTGTGTGTGTGTGTGTGTGTGTGTGTGTGTGTGTGTGTGTCAGGGCAGGGGGAGTGTTATGAAGAAAATAGAGGCAGGGCTGAGGGCCAAGTTTCCCATTGCTGAATCTCATTAGATGCACACCACAGAAACCAATGTCCAGCCTGGAAGTCTCTGGAGTCTGGAGGTCTGGAAAAACTGGAGCATGTCCACCAGGAAGCTCGCCCTGCAACTGGACTATTCTCTGGCCATATATAGAAGTAATCTTTCACCCACATGTATTTTAGGAGCTGCTGGAAACTGGGTTACGTAGTGATTCCATTAAAGAAGTGGACAATATGCTGATAGATGTTTTCTCCCCTCACTCAGACTCTAAGTGGAACCTGGGTGAGTCTCACAGGCACCCTGAACCAACATCTTCCCTGTGGACAGTCGATGCAGACATTTCCGGCCCAGCCAGCCAACATCTGGCAACATCAGGAATCTGAGACACACTAAATAGAGATGGAAACTAAACAAAGATGCAGCCCTAGAGGAGACTAGAGGAGAAGAGTGTTCTAATACAGAGGAAAGGTAGAGAAGTCCTTCCTCATTGACGGTACATCAGTCTGAGGAAGAGTGGGCACCATGTCTGGTTTCAGAAGAGACTGTAATATTGTCCCTACCTCCCTAGCCCTAAACCTATTTCCCCTCCCCACTTATATCCTTTCCATGGTGGGTCCCATTTATACTTTCACTGTTTCCTAAAGACACGGAAACATAGACCCCAAAGTAATACTGTGGAAAAAAAGAAACACATGCTTTGGGGATGTATTTATAAGTGTATGAATAAGGTTATCATACTTGTCCCTGTGCAGAGAAAGATTCTAAAGCTTCCTAGATTCAGCCTTGTGGCCAAGGATCTTCATTCATAGATATTTACCAAACAACTTACCATTTGCCAGACACTGTCCTGCCTACACTCTTACAGTCCAACGCAGCTATATGGTAGATCAGCTATATGTGGGGTAGCTATATGGTGGATCAGCACAGAGGACATGGGAATACAAAAGACCTGCTTCTACTTCAGTCTCGGGGGACCAAAGAGATCAAGTTAGAAAAGACCATAGCTGAGCTAGGCGATAGGACGACAGAGACTCTGCAGAGGCCAGCATTTTCTCTGAAATGATCCCCATGGAAAGATAGGTCTCCAATATTAAAATAGCAGTATTGATATATATGAATTTTGCAAGCTGAGTGACGGTGAGTTGTTTCTGTAATCCCAACACTTAAGAGACTGAGGCAGAATAGACACAAGTTCAAGGTCAGCCTGAGCTACAGAGTGAAACACTGTCTCAAAAACAAAAGAAAGGAAGGGAGAGGGAAAGGGAGAAGAGGGACTGAATGGAGGGACTTATCCTTGGTATTTCAAAGTTAGTTGATGTCTACTTCCCAGTAATATTTACCATGTTGCTCAATCACACTATAAAATAAGCCAATTGCTATGAAATCTTAAGAGAAGAGGGTGTCATAATTTATGTAAATGTGAATTTCCACAACTAATAACATAAATCCTAGAATTTGGGGGTTGGAAGAAGTCACACTGAATCGTCCCTTGAAATACAGCAGTTCCTCTACATCATCCCCCGGGGCTCATTCAGCTTCTGCATGAAGTGCTTCAGGAGTGTGAATTCCTCAGTGATCAAGGAACTCACTAGTATTCATTACTTAGTTTTAAAGGCAGAGATTAGCACATAGCTTAGCTGGTATCCTCAGGACCACACACTGAAAGGAGAGAACTGACTGTCGCAAGATGTCCTTTGGTCTCCACCCTCAGACTGTGGTATGCCATGCCGTATACAAACACACACAAACACACACACAGACACACACACAGACACACAGACACACACACACACATATACACACACACACACACACAAAAGAAAGAAAGAAAGAAAGAAAGAAAGAAAGAAAGAAAGAAAGAAAGAAAGAAAGAAAGAAAGAAAGAAAGAAAGAAAGAAAGAAAGGAAGGAAGGAAGGAAGGAAGGAAGGAAGAAAGGAAGAAAGAAAGAAATAGATAAATAAAGGAAGAAACTACAGTATATGATGTCCTTTTCACCCACTGAAGTTTCTGAATCCAGTCTCTCTTCATTCAAATAAATGCTACAAAAAGTCACTAGATTTACCCCTCATTGTTATCAAAAATCTGGAGTGATATCAGCTACCTACATAGAATTTCTAACTCTAATCTCCTTCTAAGGGGGCTAGAATAACCCATATCAAAATGCTACAGTAGTTATTTTAGGGTCGCAAAATTATGGGCAACTCTGTCCCTTCATAATTTTGAATCTTGTAGTGGGGGTGGGGAAGCCCAGCATGTTTGACCCACCTTAACACCACCTTTGCTCACGCTCTTCCCAGCCAGAGGCCTCTCACTCACTGCATTTTCTGATTCTTTTGTAGCTCTATATTTTGATCAACCCACCTTTATTAAGAAAATTTCTATGAGTGTTCCAGCCTTGTAGCCCTTAAATCCAAATTACAGAGTGTAACCTTTCATTATAAACAGTTTTCTACTGACGCATAGTACAGACATTGGCACAAAGAAAGCAATACATCACCAGCAGTTAAAACTCACTCCTACAACCTGGTAATCCAGGACTCTCTCCTCATTTCTTTGTTTCTTTGTTTCTTTGTTTCTTTTTTTCTTTGTTTCTTTGTTTCTTTCTTTCTTTCTTTCTTTCTTTCTTTCTTTCTTTCTTTCCTTCTTTCTTTCTTTCTTTTTTCTTTTATTTTTCCTTCTAAGCCCTTCCTTTCACCTGTTATGAAAGAGGCAGCCTGGGGACAGGAAGTTTGTTTGTGGCCACACTGGTGTTCTGAGTCACTAAAGTAGTCAAGGAAGCAAATTTCAAAGCCGTGGTTATTTCACGGGCCCCTCGGGGCAAGAGGCTTGACCAGCTCCAGTCTCAGGAAACGTTCAGTCTCAGGAAACCTCCTGCTACAATGAACGAGCTGGGCAGAGTAAGGTGGGGTTTCCCAGGGATCTCACCACTAAAATGACAAGAAATGTTCTCCGTGCTCTGTGTAGGTTTTGGGACTGCATCCGGTGGGGCTCACTCAATAAATTAATAATTAAACCCATTCCCACAAGAAGAGCAGGTGACAAAGGAAACCAGGACAAAATGAGACACAACAAGAGAACGGCGTCCAGAAGCCCCGCTGTTTACATTAACAATGCCAATGCTGAATCCCGCAAAGGCCTCCAGGCAGCAGGGCAGCTTGCACACAAGGCTGGCCATCTCCTCGCTGTGAAACCCTTTGAAACAGCACCGGGCTACTATGAACCAGACACTGGGGATAAAAACTGAGCCCCTTAGTGCCCATAAATACACAAAACACCCCTCTGAGTCACCCTTATTCTCCAGGCGGTGGGGCAGAGTGCTGTTTCCTACAACATATAGGAACACTAAAGAAGGCATAAAGTACATGGAGCGCGGGGGTGGGGAGTCATGGGAGGAACATGGTGGGTGGGTGGGTACAATGTGTTAACTAGATGAGACTACCACAAGTTTTCTTAAGGACCCCTTGAAGGGGGCATAAAAAGAGAGAGAGGGGTTTAGGGAGTGTGGCACGGCGGTGTGGGGGAAGGGGGTGCCTAGGCGGGCCCATGCCCAGGCACCTCTTCTCCCTGAGGGACCACACACACACAGACATGGTATAGAATAGAGTTTATTCAGGGCAGAGGATGGGAGTTAGAGAGGCAGAGAAAGAGAGAGAGTAGAGAGCAGAGAAGTGGAAGCCAGCCATGACCACATGGAGAGAGGGGGGAGGGGAGGAGAGCCCAAGAGGGGCAGAGAGGTGAGAGTGCCAAGAGGCGAGAGTGATGAGAGAGAGAGGAAGGGCAAGAACGCCTTTTAGAGTGGGCCAGATCTATGGGGCAGAGCATTCCTGGCTATTGCCAGGTAAATGTGGGGTGGAGCTTAGACAGAATACTAATACCCCTCCACTACTAATGCCATGATTTGGCACAGTGGTGGTGAAACAACATTTTCCCACCCCCAGCCCTGGAATCCTCCACGTAGCAGTGAGGACAACTGCATGACACACTACGAGCTATTCCCAAGAAAAGTATATTCTTAAGTGTTTTTCTTCAGAGGAGCTTTCAAAATTCCAGCCATTTGTATCCAAATTCGATAATTTAGAAGGAAAGTCTAATAGAAATATAATTGCCAGACATATATACAATAAAGAGTCTAGAGGCATATTCAAAAATCTTTTCAGAAGCTGATAGTCAAAATGAAAGAACGACATATTTTAAATGAATAAGATATAGGTAAAAGCCGGGCAGTAGTGGCGCATACCTTTAATTCCAGCACTTGGGAGGCAGATGCAGGTGAATTTCTGAGTTCAAGGCCAGCCTGGGCTACAAAGTGAGTTCCAGGACAGCCAGGGCTATACAGAGAAACCCTGTCTCGAAAAACAAAAAACAAAACAAAACAACAAAAAAAGACATGGGTAAATGAGCAGAGGCGACAGAAACTGTAAAACAGGGAGGGAGTATTGGGGCCACCCATTGGCTTAAATCTAAGCGCTTGAGAGGCCAGGACTCCTTTGGCTACAAAGACCAGAGGTCCATACTGTGGGTCCACCGTGCACTGCCAAGACCTTGGTCTACCTCTCTGCTGTCCTCAGCTCACTCTTACAGCTCCACCATTCACACGTCTGTCCAAAGCTTTCGACAATTCACTTCCATTGCCCCTTGGGTCACCTCTGGGAGATAATCCATTCCACAAATTCATTACCCACTGTGTGAAGCAGTTTTCCACCAACTTGTCCTGAACTTGCCTTTCTCAGGCTGCTGCATTTCAGGATCTGAGGAACAAGTCTGTGCTCATCTGATGGTTTCACCATTTCTACTAACAGCCTTTGTCTGGCCAGCAGCCCTTCTGCCTTCTTCCCCTGGGCCTGCTTTCGTCTCTCCTAAGGAACTGCCCCAGAACCATATGTGGCCAAGTAGCTCTACACGCAGAGCAGCACAAAATCATAAACTGCTTAAAACACTGAGAGGCGTGGGTGTTTTTATTTCAGTCTTTTTGTGAATGTTATAGATGGCATTTATAGAGGCTGGACATGCCTGAGCCTCACAGAGCACTGCAGGCAAGAATGCACCCATTTTAGGTGATAATGTAATTTTCTCCATTAAATATTCCCCACACGGATAAAGGCACCCCCTTTTGTTGTTGCTGCACGACACTGTTCTGATTTCTGCGCTCAGAGTGTGTGACCTGATCGGAAACTGTCCCCCACGGGTGGCTTGCACAGATGAATCCGGGCTGGCCAACACTGCCATTGACCTGTCAGAAATAGGACATTACCAAGAGAGAACAAGTATAGTTAGTCTTCACCTTCAATGCAGGCTGAAACTCAGTGTTTAACAGCCTGTCAGTTCCCACACACCAGGGAGGGAACCCACAGGCTTTTTCCGAAACACTCTAATATGGAACCAGAGCTCATCAGGTGCTAAAGCTAGTGAGGGGGCTGGGGAGTTATCCACAAAAGGGCTTTTAAATTTCCAATCTTGGCTCACAAATCTGCTATTTGGGGCCTTTCTGTTTCTTAATTAGATGTGTTAATGCTCCGTTTCACTCCACTAAGAGTCCACTCACCTCTTGACTACCTTCAAAGATCCTTACCCAAACAAGAAAACTAATGAGGATTTTAAAGACTGCAACAGCACTGTGGTTGGTTGCCTGGGGCCATTCGTGAGTTCCTAGGAGTTGAGATTTCACCGCCAAAGGGGAGAAACAGTAGGTGGGTTCTCTAACTTGCCTTTTCATAGGGGATGCAGCATCCATCCACCCAGAAGGAAAACCTGCTGGCCAGTTGCACACCCCTTTGTTCCTGCCTGAGATGATTCCGTCCTCTTTGTGTCAGAACCTCAGTAGACCCTGTAGCCTTGGCGATTCGATGATGGCAAACCTACCGTCTTGTCATCTAGGAGGTCCTCAATTTGGCTGCCTCAAAGCCACTGGCACTCAATGGCTTCTAGACTTTAACTGGATCTTCCTTCCTGTGAACTAAGACAGCACTAAGATGCTGTCCTACAGATAAGCATCCATTTTTTCTCCCATAAGTAAGAGTCACACTCTTGAAGCACTGAGCTTATAATAGCTGCCTTGGGTTCTTCATTTCTCTATGTTATTGTTGTTGTTGTTGTTGTTGGTGGTGGTGGTGGTGGTGGTGGTGGTGGTAGTGGTGGTGGTGGTGGTAGTGGTAGTGGTGGTAGTGGTAGTGGTGGTGGTGGTGGTGGTGGTGGTGGTGATTCTGAAAAGCAATGCGACCTTCGTCTCAGTGAAAGTATCTTCCACTCTCTTCTCCCCGCTTAGCGGGTGTTAACACAGACTTCCTCATCAGGACAGACATTGTCCACAGAAGCCATTCCCTCTCCTGATGAAATGGTGATGAGGAATAGGCTGGACTAGAACTGCTCAGACTCAGATCTCAGATCCACTATGCGTGAGCCATGACCTTGCAGAAGAAAGTTACTTACCATCCTCAAGGGGGCCGGGGCAAATCACCTCTCTCCCAGGTCAGGTGTCAGTCTCCAATCACCAGGTTTGTACTTCCGGTTTCCTGTCTTTCCCCAAGCCTGTCTTCCTCCAGCTCCCTGCTTCATCAGACCCTAGACCCCTGCTTCAGATCTGACACACCAGGGGAGACTTCCATCCACAGTTAAGTTGCTGGTGGAATCCATGCATAGCTGTCTCTTGCTAAAACTGTCTTCTTTCAGAGCCTGACTTCCCCCACTCACCCAGCCACTTAACTTGGCCATGCTCACACCCCTGACAGCAGATCTTTTGGACCACTCTTCTTCTTATCATTCAAATCTAGATCTCTGCAAGACATAATGAAACATGTCTCTAACCCCAGCAATCAAGAGACATAGACCAGTAGATTTCTGTGAGGCCAACCTGTTTCTACATCGTAAGTTCCAGGCCTGCCAGGGCTCTATGTGAGACTTGGTTTCAAAGGAAGAGCAACAGATCTAGATCAAGTTCTCTCTGGGATTTCTGGGGAAAATCTCTAATTAATCTGCCTTTGAAAGAAGACCGTAGTACCACCTAACTATTCTTGGCATTTCTGGAGGAGTGCTGGGTTTTCTCTTTGGCCTTTTACCCCGAGCCAGCTGGCTTCTTTGAATAAACGGGAACACTCTTGTTTCTAGACTGTGACAACAGTTGGTTTCACCAATCATTTTAATTCAGGCACCTAAAGGCCATAGGACCCTATGGTTTAGGCCCTGCCACTGGAAAGCAAGCTCCTGGTCCGCACCTGACACCCACATCCAGTGGGTAGAATCTCATCTCCTTACCGTGGCAAGATCTCCCAAGGTGATTCTGGGGAAGCCCCAAGATACTCCACAGCCACTTCTGCCCTCACGACTTCCCAACTTGCCTCCAGAAGCCTTGGAGGCACCGAGCTAGCTCTCTACCATCCCACCTTTACTTTGGGGGCGGAGTTGGACAAACAAGAGATCTGACTATAAGCCCACAAGGATAAATAAAATGAAAAGGGAGAACTCGTTTTGAGGATGTTTTGAAGTTAGTTGTCCCCTTCTCCTGTGCTCCTGACATCTCCAGGTAACACCCATGGTGCATACACACAAAGATACCTTGTCAGAATGAGGCACCACGGCTTGCTCGCGGCTTACTCACCCTTCAGACACCCAACCCCTTTCCTGGAAGGTGGCTTTTTTCCACAGCACGGGGCTGTTATTTTTTCCTTAGGCCAGGGTTGGGAGTTTACACCCCACGTCTCTGGGAACACTGGTACATCTGTGAGCAAAGCTGGCTCTGGCGTCCTGAAGGAGGCGTGCTCGGGGCGGAGGGGCAAAAGAACGTCACAGCGGGGCGGAGTGGGGACACTGGCCCGGAGACCCGGAGGAAGGACACCCGCTGCGCCTGTGGCTTGTGCGCCCTAGTTTAAGGTGTGAGTTGGGCTGAGGAGGAACGGAGCCAGCCGGTCAGATTCAGGAAGAGTTCCTGACCTCAGGAGCAGAGCTGGGCGCCCTGAAACCTCAGCCAGGGACGCAGGGGGCGCTTTCCTCCACACTGCACGGGTGGCACCCACTGACCCGCAGCGCCGCCTCTCTCCCGGGACCTGGCAGTGGGAGGGAGGGAGGGGCTGGAGGAGGGACCCAGACCTCACCCTGGTGCCCAAGTCACTTCAGACAACACCGGAACAGATCCAGCGGTCCCGCCAGCAGGAAGCCTTCCAGCCGACCCAAAGGTGAGTTTCAAAACTTTCTGTATTGCTTTGTGCTGTTGTTTTCAAAAATACATTTGGGAGCTGCCCCTGCTGTGGAAGGGGACTTTCCGCAGAAGAGTGAAATCCGCCCCAGAGAGAAGTGAGATAAAGGGGTTATTTCTAAGAAGCCTCTTGCACAGTTGTTTTCGGTTACTTTCCTCCTAGAGGTCTCTCAACTTCTCTCAGCTCCTGGCCTGCCACATGGGCTCCTCTGGAGTTTGGGGTGGAGTTTTCAGCTCCACTTGACACCAGCTGCAGATAGGAGCCACTTGAAAAGGAGCAGATGGACACTGTCTCAACGGGCAAAGTCAGGGGATTTGAGATGCTCCTAAAATCATATTGGCTGGGAATTAAAAAAAAAAAATCATTCTAAAGGAAACTCTAATTTCAATGGGGCTAAAAAAACTGACCAAACTGAAAATGTGGCCCGGAGCCAAGGGGTGGAGTGCGATCTGTATGCTGTTCTGAGTCTCCAGAGAATTTGTGTTGCACTATTTTTTTTTCTGAATTTTTCTAACGCTCTAAATGGTCCTTGATCTTCTTCCCACCCATAAAGGTGGGTTGGAACACGCAGCAGGTCCTGTTTCCCTGCGTTTTGAAGGGCTTTGTAGGAATGATTTGTGTAATAGTAGTTAAGTAAATGATAGCCCAGTAGCTGTTGTTTTGAACACCGGTCCTGCCTATCTGAAAGGAAACCCAAAGCAGTGTCCAGCACTTGCCCTAATGTAACAGAACAGCAGCCCGCCGGCCATGAGAACCAGCAAGCCTGCTCTGCCCAGTCGGCTCAATGCAGAAGGATAGGAGTGCAGCACCCAAGCCACTCCAAGCTCTTGCCTGCCAAAGCCTTTCTGCTATATCCACTATCGGGAAGAGATTAAGAACCTGAAGCTAATTTTAGGGAATCTTCTTTCTGAAGTACTGTTGGGGACCAAGAACAAGTCTTAAATGTACACGGGTGCATCTTGTTCTTAACCCTTTTATAAAGTTTACCAACAGCACCTAAAGGACCCTGTGACGAAAGGTGTGCCACATTAAATGCAGCTGCGTCTTGCCTTGTTTTTACATTATTTTTTCCTAATTAAACATTCATATTTTATGGTTATGGGTGGAGGTAGTTTTGCAAGGGTCTCTCCTACCTTTGAGCTAAAATTCAGTTCTACCAACCACTTAATTTGATGTGTCTTCCCTTGGCCCCAGTGCCTCCCATCTTCTGAAGTTCTGCCTCCCCTTCTTTACCCATGACACAGTTCTAGGAAAGAGGCCTGTTACAAACGTTTTGGGCACTGCCAGCATTCTGCCTATCGAATCAAAAGAGGCGAAAGCCACAGGCTCAAACCCAAGAAGATAATAAACAGTCAGCATGATACTGAGCCAGTTTTAACATAGAGTGGGCACACGCATTAACTAAACATTACTGTACCTACTATGTGCTGGGCAATGTGCCAGGGCTGTGGAATCTAAGGCGATGATGCAGTTTCTGCTGTCAAAGAGCCCCCAGACTGACAAACAGATGCGAAGAAACAAACTGCAGCTCACAACAATGTACATCATATAATAGTAACAATGAAACCATACAAAGGACGGAGCAGTCTGGGAAGACAGCACTTCAGAAGTGGTGCATGATCAGGAGCTTGAAAAGGACTAGCATTTCCCAGGCAAGAGGTACTGTGGGCAAAGGAAAAGGCCTTCCCCAAGTCAACGCAGGTTGAGGAATAGCATGGAATGGGGATCTATCCTTGCCTGCCAAGAGCAGGATGTCTTTTTCCAGCTGTACTAAGCCATTGTTAGGTAGTGGAAAGGTCCTCTCAGATTTGTGCTTGGACAAAGAATTACTGGCCAGATGAGGGAAGAAGAGAAGCAGGGGAGCTATATGGAGACATGGGTTAAGGAGACTGAGGAATGTGAGCTAGGGAGATAGCTTAGGGTAAGGCTTTCCTGGTATGCCTGACAGAGGGATCCCTAACGTTGTGAAGTAATTCTGGGTTAATGCACAAGTATGCCCTATCCATTTAACTAGGTGAGTGGATCTCTAGGAATCACCCCTCGCTTGAAAAGGAGAAGGAGGAATGTTTAGTTCAGCTGTAAGATCTGCTAACACCTCTCCAGAATGTTAGTTACCAGACCTGTGTGAGAGACTGCATACCCTAGCAGAGTTACTTCCAGATCTGGATCTAGGTACTGGCATGGAGGAAAAAAAATCAAAAAAGAACAAACAAAACAAACACAAACAAAAAACAAACACAAACAAAACAAAAACAGCTTGATGGAGCCAGACATGGGTGTTTGTTCAGTACCTGACCTGACCATTTATCAACCGCCCTTGAACACGTCTTTGACTCACTTAACTTCGTTTCCTTTGTATTTAAAACAGATAATCATTACACACCAGGGCGGTGGTTAGAATCAGAATCCAATTGAAAAAGTAAGTACATTTAATATGCTACATAAAATTTAAGGCTCTATAAAATGTGAGGGTTTATTATTATTACCTCTTGAAGCTACCTAACACCACATGGTGTGTGTGCGCTCAGGACATAACAGCATCATGGGTAGACAGTGCTTTTTTAATAAACCATTTTAAGGCAGTAATGACAAGAGTCTCTTTGTCTTATCAGTGCTATGCATAGTTTAGCCTCACCTAATCCGTCTTCTTTCCTACTGCTCAGCTTAAAGGGCCAGCGCCTTAAGAAGCAAAATTGTGGTAATGTATGTGCATGCACTACACAGGAACTTCTGAGGCTCATGGGACTAAAAGTAGCCAGAATTCTATCTGATAGGCCACTGACGTCCCAGACTTGCAGCTGAGTCAAGCCACAGGTGACTATTCTAATCTTACGGAGATATCAATTTAATTGGTGGTAGTTCTAAATCTGGACCGCAGTTATAGCTCGGGTATATTTGTGATTTTCTCTCATCTTGATCAGCAGAGCCTGTATCCTGTAGAGATTCAGGTGTGTCTCATATTCCAACTTAGTAGAGTTTGAATATTATGTCAGCACCAAAACTTTTATGTGAAGAGAGGCTGTTGATGAAGAGGAAGTAACAGAGTCAGAGATTTCAAGTGGAAAAAGAAAAAGGAAAAAAAAAACCCTAGAGATGAACCAACCCTGCCCTTTTACTTCAAAGATGAGCAGACTGGGGTTTAGGGAGGGGAAGTGGGTGCCACAGTCATACAGCTGGATAGTGGAGGGACCAGAACCCAAGCACCACTTGAATACCCAGTATCATCTGAGGTCGGTGTCATCTGGACTTTTATATGCAAGGACCAAGCACAGCACTCAAATGATGGCAAAGGTAAAATGACAAGATAACAGTTCAAGGCTGAATCTTCTTAGAGTGGCTTCTGGGACAAACTCTAGCTCTTGAAGAGAGTCAGCTGGGCCTTCTCTTTTATGACAATATCCAAACTATCCCCCTCTTTTCTGCTTCTACAACCTCAATCTTTTAACTTTCCTTGGGAGTTCCCAAACACTACTTGTGCAGGGAGACTACATACTTGTGGTACCTTAAGTAACTAAAACCCCTCAAGGGTTTCTCAAATAATCAAAAAAACTGTTCTCAGCGATTAGTGTATGTTCAGAGACCAACAAGAAGTTTTCCTTCCTTATCAGACACCAACATACAATTCATTTGTTTGGTGGGAAAGGTTTCAGGTGACTAACCATAGCACAACACTGATCCTGGTTACAATGAGAGAGATAAGGACTGTGACTAGAGAGACCTTTTCCCTCTTGAATCGCCAAAGGGACAATCTACAGCCGACTCTCTGCAGGACAATCCCTAGGGCTACAAGCCAGCTCAGGTGTCTTTCCCCAACCTTGTCCAGTGCTGTCTGAACAGAACACCCTCTGGGGTGGTGGAGTAGTCGTTCAGTGGAGACTGGAAGGGGAGACTGAGCTCTAAAAGGAACTGCACACAAACATGGGCTTTCTTTGTCATGGGAAGGTCTCAGGGGACCATGGCAGTGTCCAGGCCCAGTCCTCATGCCTGAACGGGCACTTGCTTCCATTATTGTATACAAGCTGACCCTGTAGTTTGTCTCTAAGAAAGAAGCCATAACCCACCTCTACATTTCTTGACTTAAACTTGAAGAGATGGTGTGCTTATAACCCACGCCTGGCCTGTACTCACTCCTCACTTGGAAACTTCTCTATACAGTCTTTTTCAGCTGAGTTTATTACTCTCCCAAGACTCTCATTTCAAGATGGCTTAAAGAAAGCCCATAAGCAACTATTATTTTTAGGGTGTTTCTGTTTTTGCTATTAGTAAAAGAAAGTTGGCAGAAGATAGAAAAATACTTGGATAACTATGAGAGGACAGTGTATATAAGGGAACTTTCCGTCTTCAGATTATTCAAACAGGGAAAGGTCAGGGGCCATAGATATAGAGATGGGAGAGAGACTAGGCCTAAAGGCAGGGAGGGAAGCAGTGGGAACTGACAAGTTCCTTCAGCGTTCACAAAATGGAGCAAAATGGCACAAGGCACATGATCATATGAACCTAAACGACATGTGACAGTGACAGCTGTGAATAAGAGAAGGCAGCAGTCTGAGTCAGAAGCATCCTTGTCTTCTCCACAACCCAAGTCACACATCAAATCTGTGTCCCTCATCCTCTGCTTCCTCATCTTAGGCTCAGGTGTAGATCTATGAGCGGCACGAAGTACAGGCTTTCAATATCCTTTCTGCCTGTGGTCCTCAGACACCCAAAGCCTGGATCGAGGCCTGCAAGCTCCACAGCCACTCATACGCACTCACCTTAAGCCACACAGGAACTAGATGTAGTTGGAGTGACCTTCCCACAGAAACTGGAATAAACCCAATCTCTCGGGGCTCCACAGAGCTTCTGGGTGCATACCAACCTCTCAATAGTTCCCCTCTCAATAGGGGATCCTGATTTTGAGTTTGAGGTGCTCAAAGATAACAGCCATCACTGTGTCCTGCCCTCCAGATGACCTAATAACACCTCACGATATATTTCCGTTCTTCAGCCTCACAGTAGGGAAGAATTCCGAAATGAACCATCACTCTTAAACCTAGTCCTGCAGGCTCACCTCTTGGCTTTCTCGCCACTCTGTGTACTTTTCACTGCTAACCTAAAACATTACCAGCTGCCCGAGGCCTGCAGTCTGCGGGGCAGCAGTTGCCAGCTTAGCACAGAGCGGCCTAGATGAAAGCCACCAGGCTGGTCACATGGGTGACCCCCACCACCCAGAAATGAAGCCTTCACCGGGAAAGGAGGCGTGTTAACCTGCCACCCCACCTAGACACAGACTGTTCGGAGATATCCTGGCTTCCAAATTGGAAAATCAGACTCTGCCCTGTGGGATATTTGGGCCAAAGCCTTCTCTGGGTCAGGAAGAAAGCAATGCCCTGCCGGCTGGTGCAACATACAAGCCGACATCCAATGACTGCATTTTCTCAACAGGAGGATTATTTCCCTGGCCTCTCTGAAGAATTTATAGTGGATGGATGGCGCCACTTTCCCAGGGAAAGAATACCTCTCTTTCAGACTGCCTGGGCCAAGGGAGGAGACAGTTACGGGACATGTGCCACACAGGGAAGGTCAGATGGTCCTGACTGACATTTTCCAGGAACAAGAGTTTAGTGTTTTGAAAATATCATTCCTTCAAGACAGGCTCAAGAGTGAAGGGAAAGTGTTACTAATATGCCCAGCATCTGATATTGCGTGAATATACTGGGAGATCTCTAATACTTTACACTTTTCAAATGATCAAGAATAGTAGCTGTACGACCATTTGTCTTCACGACCTTGTGTATCATCCCCTGTGTCTTGTAGTGGAATTAAATGAGTGGCATGTGCAATTAACTGTTATAAAGTGAGCAGATCACAGGCACTTAGTGTCATACAACCGACCACTCCTAGCTACGTCCAAAGTGTCTTCAGTGTCCCCAGAGGACACCCACTAAGCAGCTTCTCGCTGTTGCTTGATGCTCCCAGTCTCTGAAAAGCCACCAGCCTATGTCCCACCTCTGTGGACTTACCTGTTCCAGTAATTCCATATATGTAGCATATGACTGACATTTTTCCCTTGGCATGTTCTTAAAATCCAGCTGTGCTGTGGCCTCTACTGGTACCCCATCCTTTTTATATCCCAACCTTATTCTGTTATACATACACACCACCAGTTTGTGGACATTTGAGTTTTGATTATCGTGGACAAGACTGCTGGGAATATGTACCTAGAAGGATTTCCTTGAACACCTGTTTGCAGCTCTATGCGGGTGTAGGCTTGCTGAATCATATGATAATTCTATGTTTAACTTTTTCAAGATAATTCGAGACAAACTACTTTCCTTTTCTCCATGATTTTGGCTACATCCTTACAAATTTCCTGTGTGCCGAAGTGTACCGTCGTATGTGGCTTAAGTTCCCATGCCTGATCCCTTACTCAACGCCTTTGAGCTTAAATTTCAGCAAGAGCTTTTTAAACCCTCTGTTCTAGAAATTTCAGAGTTGTTTGGACTCCTAGTTTATGACTGCACGGGCATATGCTCCTCATCCAGCAGGTATGGGAGGCACTAGCTTTATGGGAGGCCTCGAGTGTCTCCCAAAAGTGTCACTAGGCATGGTGGCACACACCTTTAATCCTACAATTGAGGAATCAGAAGTAGGTAGAGTCCTCTCTGTGAGTTTGAGGCGAGCCCAATCCACCTATTGAGTTCCAAGCCTGACAGAGCTACATAGTGAGAGCCTGTCTTCCCCGCTCATCCCCTGATGGTGTAGGGACGTGATGTTTGAAAATGGGTCCCTCAAACTTCCTGGAACTTACTGTGTAGACCAGGCTGGACTCAAACTCACCTAAATCTACCAGCCTCTGCCTCTGAAGTGATGGCCATAAAGCCATGTGCCACCATACACAGTGAGCCTGTCAGAGAGAGAGAGAGAGAGAGAGAGAGAGAGAGAGAGAGAGAGAGAGTAGAGGACGGAAGGGGAGGGGAGGGGAAGGGAGGAGAGGGGAGGGGAGAAGAAGGGAGAGGAGGGGAGGGGAGAGGAGGCGAGGCGAGGGGAGGGGAGGGGAGAGGAGGGGAGGGGAGGAGAGAGGAGGGGAGGCGAGGGGATGGGAGGGGAGTCGAGGGGAGGCGAGAAAGGAAGAAGGAAAGAAGCTCTTGTAGAGCTGAGAGAGCATCTTCCCTAGGAGGAGCTGCCTCTGACCCTGTTGCCTTGTCTCCATGTTCCCAAGTGTCCAGGTGCCTTTCTGGAACTTCTGCCACCAGCTTCTTTTTCCCACCAGGCCAGCTCCCCACAGCTAACCACTTTCCTTGCTGCTGCTTTGGGCTGCAACAGAAAGATCCACTTACTCCAAGGCTTGCTTGCTCCTCTTGGACCCTCGTCCTATCTGTGATCTCTCACCCCATGCGTGCAGAAGCTGCAAAGGTGTACACGGACTGGGTGCTCACTGTCCAGTGTGAGCGTCCTAGCTCCAGTGACAGCAACAAAATCCTCATCTCCCCAAACTCTAAAGGGTTAGTCAATCCACTTCTCAACAACAATGCATTTGTGAGCATCTTGCACGTGCTAGTACCAAACTGGGCATTAGATGCTGAGGGGAAAAGTTCACTGCTGAGCAGGGGAAAGATGAGAGCAACGCCGGTGCTTCCAGAAAAGCCTCCATCATCCGGGCATTGTTAGAGAGGTGGCATGGTGGCAAGGAGGGTCTCAACTAGCACGATCCCTGTGTTGTACAAGATTCCAAAAGCAAAATGAAGCCACCAAATCTTCCTGATCTTCCCCTGCCCTGGTGGGAGCTTTACAAGTGTCAGTCTTCGCTACATTCCTCCCTGGATCTGAAATGTGAAAGCCATCTTTCCTGACACACCCAGGAGTCACCTCTGTGGTCCCATCTGTACACTCGACTCCCTGCCCCAGGACCACAGCACAGCTCACAGAACAAATCCTGCTGGGAAACAGACGGGCAAAGCTAACAGTCACTGAACATTTGCCCCTTGCCAGCACCATTTTAACTCTAGTGTTTGTACTTAACTTATCTGCTCTCACAACAATACTAAGACACAGCAGCTACCTTTAGCCTCCTTGTATAGCTGAAAAGCAGGGCCAGCAGCCAGGGGCATGGGGGGCATCAATGGATATTTCATGTTCAGATAACTAGAGTTGGGGCTAACATGCCTGACCTAGGCTGTCCTCACTGAAAGAGAAACTCAGCTCTGTAGGATAACAAACAGGGCAGTGTACTAACTGAAGAGCTGGAAGTGAGAGTCACAGAAACCCCCTTTGCCGGGCACACCCATCTTACACACTTCCTGTCTCTCAGCTCACACCCACAGACCAGTCCAGGTATTCCCCAAAACCTCATTTAGTTTCCACAACTTATGCTAAATATTGGCAATGTTTCTATGCAGTCTCTCTCTCTCTCTCTCTCTCTCTCTCTCTCTCTCTCTCTCTCTCTCTCTCTCCTCTTTCTCTCCTCTCTTCTCCCCCTTGTCCCTCTACTCTTTCCATCCCTCTCTCTGTGACCCTCTGTCTCTCTCTTTCCCTCTCCCATACCCTCTGTGTGTGGTATGTGTGTGTGTTCGGGTAGGGGGTATATGTGTGTTTAAGGAGGTAGGGGTAGGGAGGGTGGGGAGGTATGTGTCTCTGTGTGTATGGAGGGAGAGGATGAGAACCCCTTTGAACCAAACCAGCATTAGTTGCCCACAACTCTGTGGCTGATCTAAAATCAGGGTTACATCAAACTTGAAGATGTACAAAGAGATAAAGCATGGTTGGGTGGGGGGATGGGAGGACATAGAAACCAACCACCGTTCACTCAGGCTTTTTTCCAGCAGTCTACTTCCTTGATCAAACATGAAAAATATTTGAAGGTTTTCAGGCTTCGTGTGTCAGTGGTGATCCCTCATCCGACACCTCAAGACATATGAAGGGAAAGAAAGTTTCCCAGCAAGTCTCCTTCATAAGCCATAGCTCCAAGGAATTTCTGCCTCGTGCCGGGCTACTCCCCAGAATGCCTTGGGTATTTAAAGCAGCTGGAGAAAGGGCCAGGAAGAGGGAGAGTTTGAGGAGGAAGCCCTTGAGTATTGTCATGGTAACAGGGAGGTTGGAAGCCTCCAGATCTGAGCTGGAGCCTGAGTTGCCCTAATTGGATTCTTCCTCGGGGTCACCACTCTTCTTGAGCAGCCTGTCTTAGTCTTTCCTTCCCATTCTTGGTGCCTCGTTGTCTTACAGGTGCCCACTCGAAGCTCACCCGCCTGGATCCTTCCATACTCTCTTCACAGAGATTACCTCATCCTGCCTTTTTGTGCCTATAACCTTTTGTTTAAATCCCCCTTCAAGACACATAACTAATCCTCCCTTAGGGTGCTCCCCCTGTGCTCACCCAGTTCCCCAATAAGAAACAAGTGTTTAAACATTGTCTATCTTCAGTTCAGTTTTGAATCTTTTACCCAGAGAGCTGGCAGGAGGTTTATTTGTTATCATGTAGCACTTCCTGGGAAGTCTTAGAAAAGAGAGTCGTGCTTCATGTATATAGCGGGTGGCAAGATGAAACTGAAACAAACCGCTGTACCACAGGGAACAGAAAAGGCAGCTCTTGGCTTCTTCAGTCACAGTGATGTCAACAACACGGGCTCAGTGATGGGGGACAGAAGACAGCAGAGACAGTCACTCTGGGAAGAATGGGAGCTGACACTTTGTAGTAACAGCAATGGGGTAGTGAGATAGTACATACACACATATACACACGCACTCTCACATGTATGCACACATGAGCGCGCAGACACACACGCATACCGGACTTAGTTTGTGTGTCAGCTGGAGCCACTATGTGAAATGTCATCAGTTCAAGAACACAGATATGTCCAGAACATGAGCAGGCAGGGCTGTCCAACAACATGGGAACAGCCCCCCTTCAAGTGACATCATCTTAACGTGCCACATGGGTCCCATGAGAAAGCAAATGCCCATTGAGGCCAATCACCTATGCTTTCAGAGTATGTCTACTCTGAGAATCCCAGGGCCATCTTGGATCTGAGCAGTAGCCAGGCTGAATCCTCCAAATGCAGAATATTGATATAGCAATTTTTGGTTTTTGTTTTCTAAATATTTTCTTTTCTTTGGCCACAGTTTTGTGTGTGTACCCAGACATCAGTGTGGCTGAGCAAGGGTTCCGGGTATATTCATAGGTACGAATTTTGTCATAGTATCTTTGATAGTTGTGAGACCTTGGACAAGATGTTTAATTTCAATAAGCCATGTCCATTCATTGACTTGGTAACAAAATAGGTTCCAGATACTGGGAATCCCATGATGGGAGTGGATTCCGTGCGGGAAGGAGGAAAGATGATTGGATAAGAAACTACCCCAATATTGACATGGGCAAGCATATAAGGACAGAAGAGAGTATAGAGCAGGGATTCTAACCTTTCATGTGGCCCAGAAAGTTTTCTTAAGAGGAATAAGGTTTGATCTGAGGATTAGAAGAGAGTGGATAAGAAAGTTGGTGGGTTTGGGAAGAGTGGTGACGTACCAGATACAGATGCTTGTATGAGCCTACAAGGCAGGAAGGGAAGCCAGGTCTCAGTGTTTGTAAACTTCCAAAGTGATTGGTGGCCGATGCCTGTTCCCCTTATTGATGCTTCTCAGGGGTGTAGCGAGGAGAGCATCTCACAGGAACACGCAAATTATAACCTGTCTTCCTGTTTCGATACAACAGCTTTATAGTTCTGAGCAAACCGTTGTTCTTTATTCACCTGGGAAACAGGGAGAGTAAGTCCTTTCTTTTCTACTTTACTGTGCACCAAAGGAACAAAAATGTTTACAAGATCCATTAAGGCATCCCTGAGCTGGGCGTGATAGTGTCGGAGTACAATTCCACCACTAAGGACGTTGAGGCAGGAGGAGTTCCAGGTTGAGGCCAGGCTGAGCTAGGTGATGAGAACATTCCCCCAGCACCCAAAATTCCAAATATTGTAAGTGTAAGGTCTTAATAGAACTTAATTTAATCATAAATAAACCCCAGCTCATTTGGGGGTCAGTTCAAAGATGAGATGTAAGCTTACCGGTGGTCTTAGCTCCCACCCCTTTATCCAAGTAACCAGGAGATAAATAACAGCATCTTTCTTATTTCTTTTGTGATATTTCATTTCAGATCATAATCATATTCTTGTCTTAGAGAGAAAATATGCAATTAATAAAAGTTTTTTTTTCTTCATTGTAACATATGTAATTACTCTGCCTACCTGGTGGTTAGGTCAGACTGCCGTTGGCCCCCAGAGGTGATTTGTTAATGCTGGTTATCCTGAATTCTGACAAGCTGTCCTTTCATTGATGAGGGACACTAGATATGACAACAGAAGCATTTGTATTATCAGGACCCCTCTGCCCACAGCTTCTGGAACCTTTGCGAGGCTGACTGCACTGAGCCCGCCTCAAGCACTCAAGGTCTTTTCAGTGTCGTTTCCCACACTTTCATGTTTCCTCTATGCTAGCTCAGACTCAGACTCTTCGCTCACCACCCTGTCTGTCTGCCACAATGGTCCCACGGAGCCTTAATTCACCCCAGGGCCCCTGCCGTCATCAGCGTTCTCAACCCTCGTGTAAAGACTAAATTCAAACATGGGCAGCTCAACCTCCTGGTTCAACTGGAGGCCATCCCACTTTAGAAACCAAGCCCACATCTGTCTCTCTGATCTGATAGAACTCACACTAAGGCATTTAGACACTCCTTGTTGGGGAACCGAGGATGGAGCCAGCCCCGTGAGTAGCATGCCTGCCTAGCGTCCATCCACAAAGTTAATAAGTTTGATTGCTCTGAGCTGACATGATGCCACACACGTGTAATCCCAGTGCTCAGGAAGGGAAATAATGAGGATCCCATGATGGGAGTATAGTCTGTGTGGAAAGGAGGAATAAGAAGCCACCCAGATGCTGACATGGACTGTAGCAAGAATATCGGGATGATAAAGGGCACAGAGCCGGGAAGGGCTCCGACCTGTAATACAGCCTGGGAAGTTTCCCAAGAGGAACAAGGTTTTCACTGAGGCTTAGAAGATGAATAGACTAAAACACTCACTGGGTTTGGGAAGAGTGGTGGCATAGAGTAGAGGCAGCAAGGTCAGAAGCTCAAGTTCATCCTCTGCTAAGTACCAAGTTCGAAGCCAGCCTGGGATACAGAAGAACTCTGGCTCCAAACAGCCAAACCTACTCTGCAGGACATTTTCCAATCACACAGAGCTCACACGTACATTACTGTCTGGGCTTGGGGATTAGTGAGCAATGAGTGAGGCCAATGCTGTGATTATCTTCCTTGATAGTGATAAGAAACATGAGGCTTATGAGGCAGCGGGACTTGACCTACCCTCTGGCGAAGCACAACAAGAATTTGCAGTGTTCTAAGGTTTATGAAGATAAACCTAATGATAACAAACATGTCATAGCTCTTTAGCATGTGCCAATCACATAGGAGATACTTAACTAACCCTGCTTGACATATGCACTGACAAGGAAATCATTCAAATGGCATACTGCATTGACACGAGTCAGTATTGGCACTATGAGCTTCTTCAAGCATAAAGAATGGAACCTGTAGTGTCATTCCTATTCTAGGGACTCAGTGAACAGCCTAAGGTAGACTTGTAAGTATTCTCTAACCCACAGACATTAGAGATCAGCCAGAGGGCAGCCACCAGTGCAGTCCGTCTGCTCACGTGAGCAGCTCCACTGCCTCTCAGTAATGGACGGAATGTGCATGTCAGAACCTGTTCGACAAGGTGGACATGCTCCGTTAGTCCTTGAAAACACAAGAGTCATTGTGCACCTGGGGACCCAAATTCCCATCACCTAGACACCAAGTAGGCCTCAGCTCCACTACCCTGGCAGAAAGAACGTCCCTGGAATGAAGCAGACTGATGCCTACCTACCCGTGCATTCTTCTCAGAATGTGTGGGGAGGGGGGGAATGATTCTCCCACCTGGGCATCAATTTCCCAGGAACTCTAGGCTGCTCTGGCCCTGGGCAGAACCAAGGAGTGACTGTTGTTGTTGTTGTTGTTGTTGCTGCTGCTGCTCCTGCTGCTGTTGTTCCTGCTGCTGTTGTTCCTGCTGTTGCTGTTGTTGCTGCTGTCACTGTTGTTGCTGCCGTTGTAGCTGTTGCTGTTGTCCTTATTCCTGCCACTGCTGTTTGTCATGTGCCTTTCTCCACCTGAATGATGCCAATTCTGACTCAATATTTAGAAGCTGAGGTGTCCATCATATGCATTACCTGCTTCCCCTGAAGGACCCTGTGAGAAGGTCCTCACATCCAGCTTATAGTGTCTGTTTTCAGGGAGTACACAAGTATCACTCCAAAGGACTGAGAGGAAAGTCAGCCTGTGTCCCTAGTCATCTTCTAAAGAAGCGATGCCTACTCTGACTTCCGAGTGCTCTAGATTATCCCCTTGATGGATAAGGAAACCAAGGCCCAGAGCGACTGGTGGTTGCCTCACAACACATACGTAGTAAGTCTTACCCCCTCTTCATGCATCAGTCTGTGAGTTTGCAGCTCTTAAGCTGTTCATTAGTTTGACTTTGATTTTGACTCATAAAAATTCACAGGAATATGAGTTAATAAAACCTGGGGAAAATCAAAATCCAAGCTGGAGGCCTGGACCCCACAGATGTCCGTCCCACCACGGAGCTGACTGCTTGCCTTGTTAAGCACACAAAACATTTTCCTCCCTGGCTGCTCTAAACCAAGCCTCGTCCCCAGGAGCCATTCCTGCCTTCTGACAGGAGGAACAGACCCACAGTGTGTGCTATTCTCCTCTATTAAATGTTCCCATGTTCCTCTATTCCTTCAAGACCCAACAGCATGACAGCTGATCTAATAAGCCATGCTTCTGAGTGCCAAAGAGATAAAATCTAGCAGCTGATATGCAGCCTGCAGAAAGGCCACCCTTGTAGTCACACCACAGAATGCCCAGAGATAATAAGATCTGAGGTCCCTAGCCTCCCCTACCACCTGAAACATCTGTAATAAGTGGTAGGTGAGGAGATGAAGGAGAGGATAAGTGTGTGCACCTGTTTTTAATCTATCTTCTGTCTATCCATCTATACCTGCAATCAATTTTAGTTTATAAATTACTCATGGAAAAACATTGACAGTAAAAATAATAAAGTAGAGTAATCATAATATACCAAAATAATTTAATTTATTACAGTAAAAATTGCAAGCTTCAGTAGCTTTGTTATATGAGTCCATTATTAAGTGAACATTATCTGAACATAACATCACTGTACCTGGGCAGTCAATCTTGTAACCCAAGAAGCTACTAAGGGAGTAACAGATAGGCAATATATACAATGTTCATATCCTGAGCAGTACAAACTGGCCAGGGCAAGCTGTTGTGACAATCCTCAGAATGGTGCACAGCTTAAATTGTAAATTGTATATTTCTGTAACTTTCTCACTAATGTTTTTATTTATTGTTTGTTTGTTTGTTTGTTTGTTTATGGAATGGTTTTAGAGCTGAGGAAAGTGAGGCCTTGGGTGAAGGAGGACTCCTGTTACTGTGTTCATTTTTGGAAAAGGCACTTGGGACATGAGGAGCACGTGTTTGATATACAGAGTAGATCAGGGAAGGGGTTAAGCTGGTAGAGGTAGCAAAGAGGCAGCTACATTTGAGACTAAAGAAGTATCATATCTTTAGAAGAAAGGATACCAGAAAGGTAGGGCAAAAAATGCTTTTTGTCTGGCACTTGGTGGTATTCAACATCTTAACTCAATAATATATGTCATTTGTGTTTATCGACAATTACTTACTAAGACGATCAAAAGGAAACCGTCTCCATGTGCTGTTAGAAACGATTTACACCCATGCTGAGAACAGGTGAGGACTCGTCCTCAGAGGCTGTGACCCAAATCCTGGTGACTCAGAAACGTCACCCCCTGCTACACATTCCACAGGGGTGAGTTGTTATTAAAATGACAATATTTCTGCTCATTCCCCCTGATTTGGCATGGACATTTTAAGCCTTAACACTGTAATAAGGTAGCATTTGACTTTTAATTGCCTTGAACTTCTGTTAACATTAAATGAAGGGAGGAAATGGGAAGGAAAATAGAACCCTATCTGTACTGCTTTCAAGTCACATAATTGTACATTTTTGCCACACCATTAGTTTCCAGCCTGTAAGCCCTTCCCCCATCACCACGGAGAAAAAGAAATCAGTTTGTCATTCTGTTAATGCAGCGGTTTGCAGAACTCTAAATACTCTGGTATTAAGAAGAATTATATAACTTTTTAATTTAAGGTCTATCTCTTAATTGCCACCTGTGTAGGAGCCTTGAATCACGTAAATGTTTGGCCATCCTCTTGCTTTTTCTGGAAAGCGCTCTTCCCTCCTAAAGGATATTATGTTGGAAGACAAGCAGCAGTGGCTGGAGTCACCCAGGAGCTGAGCTCTCCCTTTATTTGTGGAATGGAAAACTTCACCATCCCGCCCTAGCCACGCCTAACTCACACAAGACCTCAGAGGCTTGAGCCTTCCAAAAATAAAACCTCACCTAGCTACTTGACCACACCCACAAAAACTGGCTCCAAACACTTGTGAATCATAAAAATGAGAGCTGAGTGACTGAGGTCTTTCACTGTAACCATGACTACAGATTTTTGGAGGACTCAAACAAGGATGTGATCAGATTGGATGTACAGAAGCATGAGTGGTGCCCATGTGCACTCAAGGGCCCTCGACTTTGGAGGCACAGCTCCTGATGACTGAGATTCTTAGAGACCTGGGAGGGGTGCCGGGGGCAAGGGAGAAGTCCCTGCCCTGCTCAGGGTTCTAATTCTACATTTAATCCCATCTTATAAATGCAGTTGCTTAAAATTCCATTTCGTGGTATTTAGATTATGGGGTTCCCCCCCCCCTTCTTGGTCTTCTCTTGCATGTCTTGTCTGTTCTTCACAAGAGTCTTGAGGAATATCCAGGGCAGGTAATAATCTCATTTCTTAGACAAGGGAAAGGCTGGGATTAGATTGAAACCTCATTTTGTCCTTTGGGAGCTCCAGAAAGCATAGCGGATGTTGTCCACAGTCAAAGACGTGGAGGGCAACAGAACTGGAAGCAGACCTGGCTCCTCTGGCTCCTAACTTAGCATTCTCTGTACTTTGCCCTGCTACCAGCATTGCGCACTGAGCCTGAGGATATCTCCATATGTGCTAAGTCTTCTGCAAATGTTCCTCAGCTTTATCATTCGTTTGATTAACCAGAGACCAAGCTCAGCCAGTGAGGAGGTGCCAGCTGCTGAGACGGGCTGGCCTTTTGTCCCCATCTGTATTTCCCTGCTGCTTCGTGGTTCTCTCGACAGAGATAATAGCACAGAGGATATGTAGTGTAATTCCTACTCCGGGAATTTTATAATTCAGGTTGCAAGTTTAAAGGCCTCCAGGGACCAGGTAGTGAACAGGAATAGATGAAACAGGTATCAGAGAAAACTCTGGCCTTTTTAAAGCTCCACAGACTGAGAAATTAGCGCAGCTCAAAATTAAGCCTAGCTAAAAGTTGAGGATTTTATATAAAAGAAAAGGAAAAGTGATTAGTCATCTTCATCATGAGGCATAGGTGTGCTGGGTATAGCTCTTGGAACGCAAGTGGCTATTATGCCTGTCACAGAGTCTCATGCCTTGGAGAAGTATTGTCTTCTGACATATGTGGTGGTGGGTTTTGCTTCCCTCATGCCACGGGTAGTCTTGTTAAAAAAAACCAAGCCCCTCTGGAGGTATAGATCAGGCATAGAGCATTAGAAAGGCTCTGGCTCAAATCCCGGTCCCCCCTACTGATGTATAGTTTAGGGCTAAAGAGATTGTGCAGAGGTAAAGAGTACTCATTTCTCTTGAGGAGACCAAACCTAAATTCAGTTCTTAGTACCTACCTCAGGTGGTTCGCAACCACCTGTGACTCCTATTCCAATAGATCTGATGCCCCCTTCTGGCCTCTGTGGGCACTGCAAGTGCATGGCACACAGATAAGTAAGCAAATGCACAAATACATAAATAAAAATATTGAAAGTGTGAACTCTTTAAAATCACAACATGCATATCAGGAGTTTTCACAGGATGTGGCACATGCGGGAGTTCTCACAGGTTCCAGGGAATTATTGGGTGAGAACCCATCATCCTAACAAAACAGGTCCAGAAACTGACATCCTTGGTCTCCTGAGAATGGTGATCACATAACAGAGGAGCTATAGCAGAACATTTGCCTTCTGCTGGGATTAGATTGAAACCTCATTTTGCTTTGGTAGCTCCAAGGCTTTGGACATATTTCCTAATCTCTGATGGCCTCAGTTCCCTTGATGAAGATAAAAAGGATTACCGTGAGTTGTGGAAATAAACCTTAATATAAAAGCTTGAAAACACAATACACACAGAGATGGGGAGGAGAGAGCTGTGCACTTAGCAAGAACTCAACAAATGGTGGCATCTGATCCCACAGACCACCTGTCCTCCTGAGGTACTAAGACATTTGCCAGACCTCTGTTTGGAGGCTTTGGCCTTCTGACGTATCCAAGTCAGAAGCTGGGTCAAGTGAAAAAAAGTAGGTATCCTGGCTGAAACGAAGAAGAGAAAGGCTGATAGTGATGTACCAAGCCAACCCCCAAGAAAAGTGATCCTGGTGCTGAGGAGGGTTGAGGGAGGGAACAGAATCAGGGATGGATAGAAATAAAGGCAGCAAAAGAGCGGAGAGAAAGAGCCAGCTGTACCTGCCCTGGTTTCCTGAGAGCTGCTTAATGCACCCTTTAAACCGATTCAGCGAAAAACAGATCAAATAGGCATCTGAACAGAATGATTTCCTAATAAAAGGGAGCCATAAATACTATGTTGCTTTGTGTTACTCAAGGTAATTTTAAGGCCCCTGCTGCGTGAGGTGTAGTACGTGCTTCACACATCATCCGACTCCTTTCACCTAGAGTGTGTTCTCTGGTAAGCCACTCAGAAGATGCAGGCAGTCCACATTCCACCAGGCACTGTGCCAGACCTTGGGGCCAAATACTGTAGCACACCGGATACACGCCTCACCCTCTAACACACCTGGCAGGTGCCAGGGGGATAATCTGAACCTAAAGCAGGGCATGAAGGCTCCCAGACCCTCTACCATGTTGGCAGCAGAGACAGAGTCCTTGCCTGTACATTTTCTGGCTTATGAGAAGAATGGTTAGGAGCATCTTCCGCATAACTTGCTCTGAGCTGGAGATGCTGTGTTCTCCACATGAGCACAGCTGGACATTTCAAGGAATCAGAGAGACGTGCTTTCCAGGAAGTGTGCCTGAGAGCAGACCAACAAGGACGAGCTGTTTTCCTCCGGGTCTAAGGCACAAACCCTTTGGAGATAATACAATCAGGATGAGCAGAGAAAAGGGGGGATCAAGACAGAGAGAAATAAAGAAAACTCAAGGAATTGGAGACTTCAGACCTTCGGTTTTTGCATAATAGAAAAATCAAAGAAAGTCCAAATAAAACCCATTTTAAACTCTTTCCTTTGTTCCTAAATCATTCACTAATTATTTCTCTGGTATCATCTTCAAGAAGAGGCTATCTCTGACTTTTCCTGTAAGTCCTAGCATAGCTTAATTAATACCTGATTGATTGAGAGATTGACTCCTTTGAACCTGAAGTGAAATAGAGCTTTTTAATTTTCTTTTCTGCTGAACCTGAAATGGAGCATATAGTAATTAGGAAAGGATCCCTTGTTATCTGGAAGTCCCAGCTACAATGGGCTCTTTGTAACTGAGCACATGGAAGGTAGGTGATTATTTAGGAGCTGATAAAACATACACCACTCCCTACTGCTTTCCTGATAATGGGATTTTCATGGTCATTATTTCCCTCTCAAATGAATTTTGTGGCTGGACAGTGCTAAATGGGTGGTCAATTATCATCAAGGCTCAGCTCCAGCTGTGAGCAGTGCTCACCTTTTATACTCTCCATTCAGTACTTCCTCCCAGTGACCCAAATGACTGGCTCCTGTCCAGTCAGGTTCTCACGTACTTTTTCAAAACCCCTGGGTTAACTTTATTCATTCACATAGCTACCTGCCCAAATCTGGGCATTCAAACAGAACAGTCGGCCAAAGACCCTGTTCTCATATATATTTGGGAAGAGGAAGTAAGGCTTCGAACATGTACATCTCCACCAGCAGGGAACCATGTAGTTAGGGATGAGAAGAGAAAAGGAAAGAAAGAATGAGAGGGGAGGAAGAACAAGGAGGAAGAGGACAAAAGAAGAGGAAGAGGAGAAGGAAAAAGAAGAGCATGAGGAAGAGGAGGAGAAGAGGAAGAAAAAGAAGAAAAGGAAGGGAAGGAAGAAGGAGAATCAGAATTAACAACAAATTTCAAAGTAAGACATACCATAAAGGCCATGAGACAAGATGGCAAGAGAGGCCCTTGCTGAGGTATCATTACAGGAAAATCGAAATTCATTTGTGCTAAGACCTGAATATTATAACATTTGTATGAAGCTCTGAGATTACATGGGCCAAACAAAGAGGTAAATGAAGTTTTGAGTCAGTAGAGAGTCCCGGGATAGGACACAATGAATAAAATAGAAAGGAATGCAATACAATGTCAGAAACAGTAACAGGAACGGATGATGGAGACAGGGACCAAATGATGCAGTCATGGTAGATATGATAAAGGCATGGACCCGATGATGCAGCCGGGGTAGATGTGATGAAGGCAGAACCACATGATGGAGACAGCAACCAAATGATGCAGCCAGGATAGTTATGATGAAGGCAGGACCAGATGATGGAGACAGGGAGATGATGGGAACAGATTTGTGGAATCTGATATAGCATTTATCTTTTACACTTTATGTGATGGGCTGACATGGAGCATAAGCTAGGGCTGGGAGCACAGTGGCCTGTTCATGTCGGTACATGACCAAGAGCAAGAGAAACATGGAACCAGAAAGACTGGAAAGGAGACTTCGGCAGTAACCCAACCAACAGGGAGCAGTGACCTAGCCTTGGAAGTGAAGAAACATGGAGGGGTTTGAAAGGTATTTTGGAGTTAGAACTCAGATGATGGGGTCATTACTTTGCTCAGCTTAAATGTTAACAGAATCCATTTATATATCAAATATTCATTGTCACCTATTATGTGATAACCACAACACTAGATCTTCAGGTCACACAGAGGAGTAAGAATCGCTGCTTTGAAGGGCCTGACATAAGTACAGAAAACAAGTCATCAAACACAATAGTGGTTGAGACTTACATAGCCCTTTCAATTTTTCTGAATTTTTGTAATTTCTTAAAGAAAACAAAATTACAGTGTACTGAGATCTGAGCTCTCAAATGGGATTGCCTCCATGAAAACTCAGAAGGAAAAGCAATCAGTTGGTGGGGGACAGGAGATCTGGAGTCACGCCTCAAGGGGAGGCCTGAATAGCCAGGAGTCCTCCTGAGGAGTAGATGGAGGGAAGAGCTGTGAAAACTTAGTAACAAACAGAGGATAGCAGTAAGGTAGATGGGGCTGGGGTGATAAGAGGAGCAGTCATAGGAGACTGGCCGTCCGTGCTAAGGAATTGAGATCCCCATATCACCATGGGTCAAGCAGTGGGTACAAGTCACAGTGAGAGTCTAGAAAAGTTAAAGAAAGAAAAAAACCTGGAGACCAAGACTGGTTGGAGCACTTGGCCGAATACAACAGCCACGGATTTGAATAGGGCACCTCCTCTTCTCAGGACCATTTCCCTCACATTTCTCTCCCCACCCACAGAGCCTGAGCCCGCTCTCTAAGCCCTGCTTCGACTTTGATTCTCACCTTTGACACATGTGCTCCCTCACTCATTCCTGGACACCCCTGTTTTCTCAGCTATGCTCTGCAATTGCTGCTTCTGCCTTCTGAGGGTCCCTGTCCATACCTCTGTGCGTACATGGATCCTTGTCATCCCGTGAGTCACCTCTGCAGAGCCCGTTGTAATCACTTCATTTAGAGAAGTGAGGACACATCCGGCTTTAATCTCTGCTGACTTGTCTACTGTCCTCCTCGTAGAGAGTACGTTGCTTGGCCACACCTTTCTTATTCAGCAGTGCAAATCTGCGTGTACACGCAGCTGGTTAAGTATACTGGGAGAAGAAAAAAGGGACAGGAAGAGGAGATGAAGGGTAGTATGACATGGAGGTGACAAAGCAGACTTAGGTAGCACTCCACACAGTCAGGCCAGTCTATGGAGAGAGGATGAAGTGATATATTTCTGCCTGGAAATGATGTCCATTCACCTTTCTGGAATCATTGGTTAGAAAAACAACAGTGAGTGAGATATTTAGAGAGAGTCTCGATGCTCCAGGAAAGCTAGGGAGAGGAAGAGTGTCCCTTTTAGAGGCATATCAATATTATGAAATCAGAAAATTTTAAAAAGGCAAACCAAATCATCATTAGCTGAGGAGCTGGGGGCCATTTATTTTAGCCAGCAAGCCTTTATGTCCATGATCAAATCATCATATTTATTGCCTAGCTAGACTCTAAGACAGTCCCCTGACCCAACACTCTCCTACTGTCAGTTCTATTTTACAAGTGAGAATATTTTGAGAGAGAGAGAGAGAGAGAGAGAGAGAGAGAGAGAGAGAGAGAGAGAGAGAGAATGAGAGAGAGAGAGAGGTCTGCTCTGACATGTGCTATACTTGTAGAAGAGCCAGAATTCAGATCAGGATATCTGGTCTCAGAATCACCTCTCTAAAGCACTGTTCTTGAATCAAAGTCACCATCAAGGAGCACTGTAGAACTCTTCACACAACGTGTTGTAAGAGGTATCAATGTAAGCTTGGTGATCAGCTAACTGCTGCTGGCAGGGGCTGGGAGGTAGAAAACTGAACTCAGTACCTTCCCACAACAAAAGTATATTCATTTGAGTTCTGCCCCATACTGATTCAGAGACATCTTCATCTCTGTGGTCACCAGGCTGTTGCAAGTCCTTCCCTGGTCATATGAATAAGCAGAACACCGAGGACCTTAACATTTTACACAATGTACCACCTACGTGTCACTTTTTAAGGTCTTCTTTAGAGAAAGCCTGCTAAGAAGGTAAGCTGAGAGCAAGAACTGGCTCTGGTCCTGACTGCAACAGTTTTTAGGGGTTGACCTCCAGCAAAATAGACTCTAGACCTTCACTAACAAACTAAAGGAGTCACACCAGCAGCCCACCTCAAGGATCTTCTAATCTAAGAAGTGTATTATAATAAAGCAAACTTTGGTTATTATCTTAGTTAGGGTTTTACTGTTGTGAATAGATACCATGACCAAGGCAATTCTTAAAAGGACAACATTTAATTGGGGCTGGCTTGCAGCAGCATCCAAGCAGGCATGGTGCAGGAGGAGCTGAGAATCTACATCTTCATCTGAAGGCCACTACAGGAAGACTGGCTTCCGGGAAGAAATACAAGGGTCTTAAAGTACACACTTTTTCCAGTGTGACACACTTTTTCCAACAAGGCCATACCTCCGGATAGTGCCACTCCCTTGGCCAAGCATATTCAAACCACCACAGTTATTTTTAAGAACTCTAGGTACCTTAATCATTTCAATATTGATGATCAATTTATATTTTTGTTCAAAACTGTAAACATAATTGCAGCATTGATTCTGGAGGAAAATACCAGCTATTTTCTTTCAACAATCAAATTCTAGTCATATATCATATATGTGTGCTTTAGGGTAAGAATGAGCCTCCATCCTTTATTATAACTAGCTATATGAAGCAATTACTTAAATTGGGGAAATACCTTACTTTTATAATGTCCAGAGCTGGGTTTCAGAAGCAAATATAATGTTCCACAAGCAGATAATTTGCCACGATCCAGCAGGCTTTGTACAATGCAGTTCTTAACAAGAGGAAACCTGTATGTTGCAGATTAGCAGGGTAAGAGCTGTAACTAAAATACAACACAGATCAGCAGAGTCAACAACCGCTGGCTAAGGCTCTGCACTGAGCCCTCACAGCCGGAGAAGCTTGTTTTGTAAACTTTGTGATATCATAACCTCGGGGATTTTGCAAGGTGGGTGGTTTGAGAGCTGAGGCAGGCAAGGTTTGGGCAGCCAGAATGGGGCAAGGTATTAGAGATGGTGGGAGTCAGGAACGGCTCAATGGGGTTCTTTGCAGATAAAAGAAAATGTATATTTATATACTTCACACACACACACACACACACACACGCTCGTGCATTCATTCAGACTTCTCATGGGAGACCAGAGCTAGACGAAAAGAAGTAGAGCCCAGAAACAGTTCCTCATGTCTGACAAGTTCTGCTCACATCTGAAGAACATCCTAGCCAGACTAGGCCTTGAGTCCCACCCTCTCCACCACTGTTACCCTCTCTACTGATGCCATTCTTTCTAAACAACTGGAATGACTGGAACATCCTCCTCTCCTCTGCCTCTCCAGTCTGTTTTCTCACAGCTGTCTGGGTGACAGCTTCCTTACGGAGGTGGAGTACACGTTGATTATAGTCTCTCCTTACCTAAAACCCCAAGGCTCTCAGGACATGCATCAGGCCTGAGCACAGCCATGAGAGCTTTTGGCTCTCAGAGATTTGATCCTCCCTCTCTGCAGAATGAACATGCCTGCGCACTGACTCCCACAGGTCCCAAAGCCTGAGAGTAAGGCTTGAGCCTGCAAATAGCCAGTCATTCTTCTGAAGTCTCATCTATGACATGCTCAATAGTCCTCTAAACATGTTCTTCAGGTGACCTATTTCTCTCTTGTCTCTGGATGCCAAGAGTCTAAAATTAAAGTCACAGACATGCAGGCTGGCTACAAGCAGAAAGGCTGCTCACGAAAGCCCCCTTTAACCTGATGGTGTTGAGGAGATCTTTTTGTAAATGTTTTTTTCATCCTTGAGATTATAATTACATCATTTATGTATTTATAAATATCCACCTCTTTGATTTCTTTCTAATTCATGGCCTCTCTTTTCATTCATTGATTTTATGCATATATGCATAACATATATGTATACATAAATATTCCTAATACATAAGTACAACATGTTCATCTCTATAATGTTGTTTGTATGGATGTGTTCATGTATGAGTGTTTGGCACTGGATAACCAACTGGTGTGCTCTTCCCTGGGGAAGACTGTTTCTCCTGCTCTCAGCATTCCTGCAGTTCTTTGTGTACAATCGAGCTCTCGTGGGCTTTCCTCATCCACTTTAGGATGTCTGCTCTTGTCGTCCCTGCTCGGCTCATGTTTACAAAGTCACGTTGGTGAGACTTTGTGTGTGCAGCTTCTGACATTCCTAAAGGCACAATCTCACAGCAAACTGTCTGATCCTCTGTCACTTACAACCTTTCCACACCTCTTCCACAAGAATCCCTGAGCCCTAGATGTAGGAGTTATACTGTAGATGTATTCATTGGAACTGGGCTCCACAACTCTACATTTTGATTGGTTGTGGTATTTTGTAATGGTCGCCACCTGTTGCAAAGAGCAGGGTTTGTTTGTTTGTTTGTTTTTGTTTGTTTTTATTGAGGGTGAGGACTACACTTCCCTGTGGGTATAAGGACAAATGATTCTAATACAGTTAGTGTTGAACGGGGATTGATTAAGATGATGTGGAAATAAAAGAAAGAATAAAACCTCTCCAGAAGCAGGTTGTTCTTCTACCAGAGTGATTGGGAGTGGAGACCCAGTGCATACAGTGCAGGGTCTTGGGATTTACAAATGGGGGACTTTGAAAATGGAAGATTCCATCTTCAAGTCAGTTCCCCTGCAGTCTCAAAGTGATAATTACCAAAGAAGGCTGGTGTGTTGGTTTTATCAAGGTGAGATGCTTTCTGGACAAAGGGAAAGTCCTTAGATTAGAAGGCCACACCATCCTTTGGACTCCCTTATCAGGAGCCTCCCAGATCCAGACAGTCCATAGGTATTATTTGTCAATTTTCCTATCCAATGTTTCTTGACCCTCTTAAGGTTATTAGGTCATTGATGTTTCTGTTAAGAATTATTAATAAAGTAGCACTTGTAGGTTCCTCTCCAGAATCGATGAGTTCACCAATCCTGGGTGGTTAGCTAGGTTTCCAATGCCAGGCATGGTTTCCCCTCCTGTTGAATGGGGCTTAAGTCCAATTTAGCAAACTGTTGGTTGCCAGGAAGGTATGTGTGCCACTACTGCACCCTTAGGGTTAGCACGCTGGTCATGCATGTTAGCACGCATTATGCTGTCATGCATATGGAAAACTACTCAGCTATAAGGAAAAGTTAAATCATGAACATTACGGGAAATGAATAAAACTGGACAAGATCGTATCCAGTGAGGTAACACAGGCACAGGAAGACAAATGTCACATGTTCTCTCTCATCTGAGGTTCCTAACTTCACATCTTCATATGTGAGTACCTCGCCAAGAGTGACTGCAGAAACCTTAAACCTAAAACGGTACCATTTCTGGGGTAGGAGCAATAAAGTGGGGATAGCAGCGTACTAATAAATGATGTGATGGTGGAAAGAGAAAATGGAGGGAGTAGTAATTAGGAATGGAGAGGAAAATCAATACAGGAGGGTAAAATAACAATAATGATGTCTGGAAAAGTCACAAGTAATCATACAAGTAACAATCTACAAAAAAAAAAACCCATAATACACAAATCTGTATACAAGTATGCATTTATGATTTAAATGAAAAATTTCCATCAGGATTGACAATGCTCCTTCTAAAAGCCAAAGACCACCTAACAAATACCCCAATACCGGGCATTAAAATCCCTCTTTTGAGCTGTTGGTCAAATCTGTCCAAGAGATTCCTCAGACATAGCGGATTGCTTGCCCTTGGTTACCTCTCAGAGCTGTAAGGTTAGTTCCTATTGCTGAAGACACCGTGCACTTCAGACACAGAATCCAGAAGCCCTGAGCCGGAGCTGAACTGAGAGATTTCTCCCTGAGGAATGTATGGTGGTAGGTTTTTTTGTTAGGTTAGTTAGTTTTGGGTTTTGTTTTGTTTTGTTTTTTTTAAGACAAGATGTTTCCATGTAGCCTTGGCTGTCTTAGAACTTTCTCTGTAGATCAGGCTAGACCTGAACTCAAAGAGATCCACCTGCCTCTGCCTCTGCCTCTGCCTCCTGAGTGCTGAAATTAGAGTCCTGCACCCCACCTGGCTGGGGTGGTGGTTCTTTAACAGTGAGAACTGGGCTGAAACGTAAGGGATGAGAAGCAAAAGCTCAAAGCTAGAATTAATCTGTTGCTACTGGAGATAACCTGGGTTTTTTTTTTTGAAAGATTTATTTATTTTATGTATATGAGTACACTGTTACTTTCTTCAGACACACTAGAAGAGGGCATCGGATTCCATTACAGATGGTTGTGAGCCACCATATGGTTGGTGGGAATTAAACTCAGGACCTTTAGGAAAGCAGTCAGTGCTCTTAACTGCTGAGCCACCTCTCCAACCAACCTGTTGTTTTATAGATCATATTTGTATATTTTATCGTTTAGAGAGTGCACAAAATAAACTGGGCCGTTTGGTCCTTACAACATCATAGAGAAGCTGGTCAGCTTCGTTCTGTAGTTAAGGTTCAGGATCGGGCCAGGGTCAGACAGGTTCTTCTGAGGCCCAAACCCTTGTCTCCTGGCTCTTGTACTGTTCCACTCCACCACCTCATACCCAGGCAGAGAGAAGCTTGTGGACAAACAACAGTGAATGAATGACGTTTTCTCCAACTACACATACAGAGGATTGTAGAGCTCAATAATATTTTGTTTCTACGGAACTGAAGGTAACTTTCCCCATTCTCTCTTTCAAAGCTACAGCCTCAAGCACAGCTGATCACAAAGAATGATCAGCACCTATTGTTTACGAGACTCGATGAATGACATTTCTGTGTCAGTGACACTTGAAAGCCACAAAAGTATAGGGTCTTCCCAGAGTATATTCAGCCCCTTTTGCAAACTATCCCATGGAAGCCCTACTAAGGAGATATTTGTTTCCTGGAAATGCTAATAACACAAAGCTCATAAATACTAATGAAACGCTATAGATTAGCAGAGCTCAGCAAGCAACCCAGGGAGCCTAGACAAGAATTTCGTAGATTAAAAAAATATAAAGAATACTTTGTAATCGAATTTCCCCCAGACTGGGTTCCCAAATGTTAATGAGTACTCTTTCTGGCTGTGTGGAGAGCTGACTCTAATAAGTACCTTTAAGAATGCAGAAGTGAGTTATTGACTTAGTTTTAGTTGAGAAGAAATCTATTTATTCAAAGGCTATTTTAGGTGCCTCGGGATGGACGTGTTTAAGACAAAGGTGGGAGGGAAGCCTGGGACGTTGTGATAAACACATAATTCAAATGCATGCCTCTATTTCAGCCAACTAAGCAATCTAAGTTGAAATGTGCTTATTATATTTGTCTTTTATGACACAACCTTCAATAATAATAATTGCCTTGGACTCTAAAAGCTGGTGTCAGAGATTATAACTTTATCATTCATTACTGAATCCCCTATGGCCAGCACAGACTCTGGCACAAATCAAATGTCCAATAAATATTTGTTAAGTGGATAAAGGACTTTCTTACAATATTTTCCAGAGCTTTTGAGATCTGTGATCTTTTCCTAAAGGTCAGCTCAGATCACAGTGACAGTTGCAAAGCTCCCACGTACGACCCAGCTCCACCCCAGCCACCGGTCACCCTTCTCATTCCTCTTCCAGACTCCTCCTCTCCCACCCTGAGCTTCAAGTTCAAGTTCGTTGGAAGGCACCATGCTGTCCCATTTCTGTCCTAGAAATTGCTCTGCATGAGATGTTTAAATATCATTTTTGCCCAAAGTTCTCGATCCCAGGAGCTCAGTGTCCTTCCTCTCTGCCTGGTGCCCTTCTCCTGCCTGCAGAGCCCACCTAATGCAGAACAGGGTGGTGTGGGTTTCACTGAATGTGAATCCCAAGTACTGTGCTAAGAGCCCTTTGTCCCAATATGGTCATGCGGGTGATCAAGTGAGAGGACACCCCCTGAATCTTCCCACAACAGAACGGGAAACTTGCTCCAAGTGAACCACAAATACTCTTATGTAAGACTGAGGCAAAGCAAGGGGTCGTGGCAAAAAGCGTTGGGAAATTCAAAGAAGGAAAAGACCTTCTGTGGGGGATGGGGCCTACAGAGCTCTGGCTGCACCGATGATTACTTGTCTCTTCGGAGAGCCTGGAATCTTGGATTTGGAATGAAGCCAGGTAGATTCATGTTATGCAGGATGTCTCCAGCCCTCCTAGGGGCCCAAGCCATGCCTCCAGTAAGAGGATATGTCCCCCCAAGAGCGTACTCTTCTTTGTTGCCCTGTTGAATTTTAGTTTGGGCTTAGTTTTTCTGTAAACCTGCACTGAGGAAGGAGTTGGGTTTTGTCCTGTTTCTTTTGGGAAGTATCTCATAATGAGCCGTCAATCTCTTTGCAGACTGCTCTAAGGTAGACTGGGATAAATGCTTGAATCAGCCTGTGGAATAGCCAACGATTGCAAGATTCTGCAAATCCTGGGCTGCTTGCCAAAAATGGTTAATTCTGTACAAAGGACTAGGAGGGCCAGAGCAATGCCTGTGAACAGTTCATACATTCGAGATCTGGAGCCAGACTCCCCAGAATGAGTAAGTCCAGCCCTGCTACTCACGTGTCTTGTGACTTGTGCTTCCACCTCTAGCTGAAGGATGAAGAATAATAGTACCCACTGCTGTGTATGGCAAGAATTAGTCAGTGGGTGTGAAGTGACTTAATAAGGAGAAAGTGCCTAGGCCAGTGCCTGGCGTATCATAGGTGCTTTAGAAACATAAGCTAAAGCCATCATTGTGCTTTTACAGCATTGCTTTAGGTCCTGTGGACCAAGGGGTACAGTGCTAGGTGCCAGTCTGTGCAGCTGTAAGGACTGTGCAAATAATACCATTAGGATTGGGGCCACACATCAACAGACCAGGCCAGGTGGAGCTGAGATGGATATATGGCCAGTGAGTACACAGGACAGTTATCACGCATGTGATTCAAGGAACCAAACCTCCTCTAGAACAGCCTCTAGGGCCCCATGTAACCTACCACTGTGTGTGCAGCACAGCTATAACCTCTAGGCAATAGGATTAAATGGGAACTAATCTGAAATTCTGAGCCCAGGCTACACACAGGCCTCTCGGCACAAAGTTCACAGCACCATGCTACTGCTCACTTAAAAGACAAAATATCCCAACCACTCAGGAGCCTGTAGCTGGGTGATTTTATGTTCAAGCCTAACCTCGTTCACCTATGGAGACCCTGTTGGTCAGAAAGTACCAAGTACTGCAATATAATTGACATCATTCTCCCTGGCTGTCAGCATCCTTAGGAGAACATTGGGTTCATTATCCAAAACTCTGGGTGCTTGCTGCAACTCCGTGCAGCCTCGGACATCCCTCTTCCCCACAGTAGACCTCATATTTGTCACTTTTAAGTAAAACAGCTGGCCAGAAGTCTCCAGCCAGAAAATCAGTTACTCTCTCTATTTGAGTCCAGGGTAGGTAATGTATTACACAGCGAGAGATTTCTGAAACTTGTCTGGATCACGTTTGTTCCCGAAGTCGTCTTTGGACACAAGGATTGCAGGATTCACAGGGCCCTCAGAGACTTTCCACCTGAGAGCTGATCCCCAAGATATATGTGGAGAGGTGGAGCAGTGGCAGAAGAAAAGCTACTTGTACAAGAATACGAGGATGCCCACTGTCCACTGAGCTCAAAGCAGGGCTCCCCATGCCTATTCCCAAGCATCAGTTCCCAAGGGGTGTTAGGTTTCTTTCCCCTGAGAGAAAAAAAAAAAAAAAACAGTTAGAAAAGGGACCAGGAAGTTTTTGCTTGGAAGCAGCCAATGAGGTGACGAAGAGGAAGAAGGTAGGAAGCAGAGAGGACTTTACAAGCGTGAAGTGTAAGGGGGTGGGGGGGGGGTGTTGGGAAGAGAGCAAGCACCCAGTGAGGTAGCAGGCATGTGACAAGATGAAGACTGATGACCTCTTAGCCACGAAGAGCCCATCTCATCTTGTGCTGAAGCTTCAGTAAATATCAAAAATGATAAGCTGTGTTCCTAGGGCCTCAGACAAGGGGCTGCCATATGGGAAATACATGTTTATCGCCTGCCTGGTGAGCTAGGGTACAGGAGGAAAATTAACCAGAAAGCACATGATATACACACTGATTCATTTATTCAACAACTGCTGATCACCTAGTGTGTACCAGGTCTGACCTAATAGTAACTCTTTTTTTTTTATTTGATATATTTTTTATTTACATTTCAAATGATTTCCCCTTTTCTAACCCCCCACTCCCCAAAAGTCCCATAAGCCCCCTTCCCTCCCCGTTCTCCCACCCACCCCTTCCCACTTCCCGTACTGGTTTTGCCCTATACTGCTTCACTGAATCTTTCCAGAACCAGGGGCCACTCCTCCATTCTTCTTGTACCTCATTTGATGTGTGGATTATGTTTTGGGTATTCCAGGTTTCTAGGTTATTATTCACTTATCAGTGAGTGCATACCATGATTGATCTTTTGAGACTGGGTTACCTCACTTAGTATGATGTTCTCCAGCTCCATCCATTTGCCTAAGAATTTCATGAATCCATTGTTTCTAATGGCTGAATAGTACTCCATTGTGTATATATACCACATTTTTTGCATCCACTCTTTTGTTGAGGGATACCTGGGTTCTTTCCAGCTTCTGGATATTATAAATAGGGCTGCTATGAACATAGTGAAGCATGTATCCTTATTACATGCTGGGGAATCCTCTGGGTATATGCCCAGGAGTGGTAATAGTAACTCTTTTATCCTAAGCCCAATATCACATGTGTACACAATATCACATGTGTACATAAAGGTTATTGACTCATTGCATGCACTTTGTTTATTGAGTGTTAATACAGTTTCAGAAAACTCCACAAGTCATTGATTCCTTCTCTTTTCTAAGCATAAAGCCACTGACACCAAGTTGAAAATGATGGACCATCACTACTGCATGTCTCTTGAATTGTCCATTTTACTTTTTTCAGGTGCTCCTGGTAGCATGCCCAAATGTGAAGCTGAAAGAAAAATAAATTCCCAGTGGCTAGCACTGTGTTCTGGGAAGCCCAGGGCCTGTGAGATAATTGGGATCCTCTGGCCCCACGCTAGCCCAGCACCATGGATAGAAACAGTTCCTTCTTCAACTCTATCTGGGAAACCATCCAGACCAGACATGAAAGAGGTGTCTTCAACACCGTCTGCCTGGCTGTGGTCCTGGGGCTGCCCCTGGTGGTAGTTCTCACCCTCTTCTTCGTCTGTTGCCACTGCTGCTGTAGCCGGCCACCTAAGAGCAACCAACAGCCAGACCAGAACAAGAAGAAAAAGAAGAAAAAGAAGAAGAAAAAGAAAGATGAAGACCTCTGGATCTCTGCTCAGCCTAAGCTCCTCCAGATGGAGAAGAGGCCATCACTGCCCGTCTAGTGAGCAAGGAGGCAGTGTCCTCCCCTTGAGCCGAGCCTCCTTCCAGCCACAGAGACGTAGAGAAGCCTTTAAAGTGATGCATTCACTCCCACAGATTATTCAACCGAGCGACAAATTTCAGACTAAGCATCCCAATGATTGGGAGCATGTAGACAATTCTTACACTGTCTTGGCAGCTATGTGTCCAATATCAGTGCTCTCTGTTGTACCCCCCCCAAGCATGGACTGCAGTTTCCGGTATACTCTACCACAAAAGCACAGAAAACATGTATACGTGCATCTTAGATGGCATTCAACTTCGTATGTATCGTATGTATGCACATTTGGACAACAGGTACATGGGACGGGATACTCATTTATCACATGGCCATGTAATATGTATTTTGCTCAAATATACATGCTTGCAGAGATGTCTTATGGGAAGCCATGTCCAGATTTAGGCACATATATATGCACAATTAAGTAGCCATGATGCAAGGCCCTATGCACTGTCTGTATGTCATGCAGGTTGGAGATGGGCGCTTCCTATTCCTATACCTACATAGTATTTTACTGGAAATACATTTGGACATTCTAAGAACCTGGTACAGTCCCCACTTCGGTATATATTGATACAGACATAACTAGTGGTTTCTATATGCTTCTGACCTTTTGCCTGTACCTAAGAGTTTAAAGTATGGCTCCAGATACACTCAAAGCTCTTTGCTTGTAATTCACAACAAGGTCTTGATTACCTCTGACAGATGTTTAATGTGGTCTGAGACCTCTCGGGGACATTACCCCATAACTACTCAGCAAGGTGCCCTTTTCTAAGCAGTGATGATCAGCTCTTAGCAGTGACTATGAGAAAGCTATGGAAATCCACGTACTCCCTTCATTGGACTGCAGGTGTGTACCCATGAGATGTATAGAAAGACAGAAAGGGTAAAGAGATGCCCCACATGAGCTAGCTATAATGTGTGAGCAAGGGCTTTCAGAAAGAAAACAAGTAAGATCATCCTGAGTCAAGTCTCACAACCAGCACACACACACACACACACACACACACACAGAGCAATCCCCTGTGTTTGTAGCAGTGCATGATGTGTTGTGGATGGGAGGTAGAAGCCATAGTTTAAGTGAAAGATAAAGCCATAAAGATATTTGTTGCTATTTATGCTGATGCTCAGGCAAATATCTTGTACACAGTAGGTACTTATAACTGTGGGTGGATATACAATAATGCTAAGGATAAACTTGTAATACCTCATGATTCCCCCGAGTGACCTACTCTTTTAAGAGACCCCATTAACTGCTACAGAAGGTGAGACAAAGCATTGAGACCAGGGTTGATTGACACATGTGCCCTGTGGTACCTAACATCATGCCATATTCTAAGTGGAGGAGAGCCTTTCCTCCCCAGACAAAGGCTAAGAAAACAAATGGTGTGGCATTTTGATTGTATTGTGGCCATGTTACAAAGGCAGACAATTCCCAGCTTGAAAGTGATTATACCCTAACAGCTCATTTGCACATCTACTGGGGAGCTCTATAAACACTGTCCCCATGGAGACCATTATAGACATAGAAAAATCACTGTCTAATTAGTGACATAGCCAAATTATGACATTACGGCAGCAAGAAAAAATATTCCTGAAATTGATGAGACTGTAGGAATGGAAAGTTGTACTCTACTTGGTCAGTTGGGCTACCTGGTACTCATGGCTCTACCCCGGATGTGCTCCAGGGCCTTGGAGGGTAGCGACCTAGTGGTGGATACCTGGGTCTTCTAACGGACAGAGCAGTCACATCCACTCGCTCAATACCTACATAACCTCAATGTCACTAGACACCCAGGCCTTCCACCTCTCAGACCAAAGCAACACTTCCTGATTCTCTGCCCCCCCTTGTCACATAGGGAGCTGGGTGTGGATTACCTGGCTGTCCACAGAATGATCAGTCTTCTCCCCTTCTCTGCCAAGGTACCCACCAGATGCCCTTCCCACTTCTCTCAGTCCCCCTAAGACAGAAGACTTGGGGGTTAGAGATGGAGACACAACAGAGATGGGATGTCAGATATGGTCTGCAAGGATGGATCACCAGGATCAGGGACCATACAAATTACTGATACAAATTACATGGTTTCCGTGACAACTGGCTGCCAGTTTGAATTTAGACAGCAGTCAGTTGTCGCCCCGATTGCCATAACAAAGCCTCTGTCTCCTGGCACAGTGTGCCTGCCAACTGCAGTGATTCCCAGTTGCTTCTATATCCTGGAACCCAGGAATCCCAATCCTGGCTGGAACACTGCTTCCTGTCACAGACTCTCTGACAGCCTTTAGAGAGGAAGTAGGATGGCACAGGGCCCATGATAGGATAGGCCCTCCCATAGACCCTGGGGGAGCAGAAGCCCAAAGTAGTGCTTAGTGTCCCGTCTCCCTGCCTAACTCTTCCAATTCTCCCTGTATTGCTGCTTCTCCTTGCATCATGCCAGTCCATTCCTTTATGACTCAACACTTTCCCCTTGGTCTATGCCAGAGTTGCCACGGATACGGTCCTAGGGTAAGGTGCTCGGGACCTGTGCCTACCCGATTCATCTGGGGATGGTAAGCTAATGGGGAACATAAGAGGTCCCCTGGGGCTGGAGGAATGGCTCCGCAGTTAAGAGTTGCTTTTGTAGAAGACCCAGGTCCCAGGCGTGCATGTGGTACACATGTGTGCATGGCGACAAAGCACTCATCACATAGAATAAAGCTCCTTCAAAAACTTAAAAAGAGGGACCATAAAGAAGAGACCTTCTCAGCTGGCATGGGCTTGGGCGTGGGGGTTGTCCCCACCCACGGTGAATTTCTGTCCTGCCTTGGTCATACTCAGAAACAGTCAGAAGGGTCTTTATCCATTGTTCTATGGCCTTTTTTGATTTCTTGGGAGGAGGAAAAAGAGCAGGAAAATGTAAAGAAAAGGCAGTCACTTTTTCGAAAAGAATATATAAATGCTCAAAGCTGTACAGTATTTGTGTTTTGTTGTCTGTAAAATTCAAATACATATAAAAGTTTATTTAAATAAATATTTTGAAAATGAAATCCTCCTTGCATGTTGGATTGAGTCACTGGCTTACCACTGAGATATTATTCTCACACAGAATTGACAGATGCAGGGCTGGCTCTCCTTGCCTGGTCACTGCCCTCCTAGAATCTCAGGTCTGAGGACCAGGACTGTCACATCTCTCCTTTCCATGCAAAGCAGGCAACTTTGGAAGCTGAACTGAGCACCAGTGGCTGCAGAAAACATACTGATATAGAAAGCATCTCTCCAGTAAAGTCAGCCAGTGTCTTTTTATAGGAAAAGGATGAAATAACCTTTGGGGTTATTCTGAGGTAAAGAAACAAAGGACCAAGGACCACGGCAGTAGCTATGAGGGACCCAGATACCCGTGTCTATGTGCATGCATTTATATAAGCACATATAACCCTTTTCTAAGTCAACCATAACTTTGTGTTAGTTAGAAAATAAAATGACCCAGAAACTCTTGATCTCTCTCCCAACAATACTTAGTAGGTGCTACCTAGAGTACGGGCCAACCGGAGCAAGATGGTGAAATGGTCTCAACCTGCACTGCCCAATCTGGTACTATTAGCCACATACGGCTTAGTTCATTAAAATTATATTAGATTAAAAGTCCAGAGCCCAATGATGCCATCCATATTTCAGGCACTCAATAGCCACCTTAGGGCTTTGGCTGGGAACACCACCCCAAATGGCACAGGCTAGCATCTTGTGGAGAGAGTAGTCCAATGTTGGTGAACAGCTGTGTTGTTTTAATAGAGGCTGAGAAGGAAGACCCATGATGCGGCCACAACTTCCTGTCTGGCCCACGGCAGGCTGTTTCAGGGTTTCAGTGGATCCTTCAACTTTCTTCTATCACTATACAGCCTTGGCAACCAGGGGGCAGAGTCTTTTCATTCAGCCTATATTCTTGTCTCCAGGACATTGCAAAACTTTCCAATGGAGAGGAGGGGCTGCCCAGAGGGTAGTGTGACTCCCAGGCACCTCACAGGCTCACCGCCTTCACTGGTCCCTCTGCTCTGCCTGCCAGAGTGGCACAATGCACTTATCCATTAGCATTCTCAACCCACTGGAGCACTCGGCTGGATGCTTGCCCTTTGGCCTTAAGATTATTCTTGAATTCAAAGTCTCAGCCATACAAAACTGAACAGCATCAGCAACAAAAATCCCTTCGGACAACTTACTGGCTCTGTCATAGGTTCAACTTATTGAAATGTTTTCAGAGTCCCCATGGGGACAAGCATCACCATTTATTCAGTAAGGGCAGTGCCTACATATCAAAGTATTTTAGCTCTTACTAGGTGCCAAGTCCACTGATCCCATACCAGAGTATTTGTCCTGAGGGGTCACAACTGGCCTAAAGGAACGAACCACAACAATATAATGTGTTTGTCGATTTCTCAGAGGGACACACACAGCAAGACTGGCATCAAGTCAGGCTGACAAAGTGTCGCACTGGGTGAGCTGAGAGAGAAGGCCACCAGTGGCAGAATGGACCAGAGTCCCTGAACACTGTGGCTGGCACTCAGGACGAGGACAGTCCAGATGCTGGGGCCCGCACCAGTTCTCACCGGTCATGTAATTTATGCCTGTGATGTTACCTCCATATTAAGACTTATCTTCAAAAAGTAAATGGAGAAATGCATTTTAAAAATGCTTAGCACTGAGCCTGGCTTAGGGACAGAAGTTTATGTTCTATAATGAGCAGAATTTTATGAGCTAACCTGGGAAACTTACTTATTTATATAACACTGGAACTGGAACTCAAAGCACCCACAGAAACAATCCACTCCCAGGAGCACTTTCGCAAGAGTTTTGAAATACCTCTGAAACTTTCCACCCACTGCCCAGCCCATTACACAGAGGTAGAGGGGTTGCCGGGTAGAAGACAGTCCCTTCCAGAGGGTGCCTGCTTACCTGTGTGTTAATCCAACGGAAAGCACTGTCTGAAAACCACTAAGTGCAGCTTGGATGCTGACCAGGCCCCTCTGGCTCGCTCTCAAGACAGTGTTACCCAGGAAGTGGGGAAACCTCCAGAACTTCCCTGAGTGGCTCTTGAATTGAGACGCACCTGGTAAGACAACACTGCCATCTACTGGCAGGAGTAGGTATAGCAGGCCGCTTGCCCCTGACTGCAGTCTCAGCCAATTGGCTCCCATCAATACTTGTTGATTCTCTCCTTGACCCTGGTGGAAGGCTTAAAGCAGTGAAGACTTGTAAGGTTTTTGTTTTTGTTTTTTTTGTTGTTGTTGTTGTTTTTTAAAATGGAATCTTTCCTAGTAACTAAGTTACACCAGCAGCTTTTCATCATCTTTTCTTTTAGTCCTTTGCCTCCTTGTCTGCATGTTCTCTCTCTGCACAGCACACACCTGAACTGTGTCTGTCTGTCTGTCTGTCTCTGCCTCTCTCTCTTTCTCTGTTTTCTTCTGTTTATCTCTTCTTCCCCCTCCCTCACTGTCCCCTGAAGTGTATTCTAGCTTCTGTAATCCTTGAATCCCCAATAATTAGAAGTTATAAGACAGAACACTCCGAACTCGACAAACATAAATGCCAACACATTTCCAGAGGAAGCAGCCGTAACACATATCTTCAAGCTCTGTGGTCACGGGCTGGCCTTTGAAGCTAGTCCTCCTTCAATCCTGCTGATCCTATAGCTCTCTTTCTGACAAAGAGACTCGGTACCTCTTGGAGAACTATTACAGCAGCTGTGAGCTGGTCTGAGAGCCTCCCCTTTCCCTAGACCACACCCCTTGTGGATGGGTGAGGCGCACAGATGAAAGGAATGACTTCTGACTTTCTGTATCACAGTGGAGTAACTCTGGCTGATGAGGGTGAACTGTGTATTCCTCCAGAGTAATGAGTAGAGAGGTCTGTGCGTGACCGCAACACTGAGGTATGGTAAATTCAGAAGGGATGGAGATACCTGTCACCTGCACTGACCACTTTACATTGTACACTGAAATGGCTTGCTTTACCCCACAGACATGTGTCAATCAAAGATAACACAAGGACCGGGAGATAGCTCCACGGATAAAGTGATTGCTGCTCACGTGTGAGGACTTGAGGTAAATGCTGGTTGGGCGTGGCAGCCCACCTGAAGTAAATTCTTGTACTCTGGAGACAGATCAAACTGGCTGGCTAGACTGGCCATATCGGCGAGTTCTGGTTTCAGGATGACAGCCTGTCTTTGGAAATGAAGTAGAATGTAGCCAAGGGAGACCCAGGGTAATGTGCTATACACACGCATGTCTACACATGTTAACACACATACATATACATGCATGCACACACACATACACAATTTTCTAAGTAGTTTTCAAAATCCCCCACTATGTTGCCCTCTCCAACCTGTCACCAAGCTAATATTTCCAAAATACAAGCCTGCCGTGCCACTCCAAGGTTTCGCAGCCTCTGAGAGCTCTCCACTGTTCTAAAGTTCACGTGGGGACAGTGGCTCTCACCGTTGGGTTGATGTGAGAGGCCCCTGGGAAGCTTTGAGAAGCTCGGGTGCATAGAACTCACCTGCGAGCCACTGGCGTGGGGTCTCTGGAGGGGCGATGAACAGAAGGGCACGCATCAAAGCTCACGCTGGCTCTGAATAGCAACGTGACCTGACGTCCATTGCAGCAATGACCCCCTGCCTGTCCCTCCCACTGGCTCCCTGGGCTCCTCAACCCCTGCGAAGCCACTTTGCCTCCCTCACGCCATCCATGTGCAGTCCAGTCTGTCTTTCTAGATCGGATGCCATCACTACAGCCCCCTAGAACCTTTGTGGTGAGATCAGACACACACACACACACACAAGCGCACGCTGATTTGTTTTCCTGTCTTCTGATAGTTCTAAGAGTTGACAAGGGTCAGCAGCCTGCTAGCTCATGCGCATGCACAGAATAGATAACACTTTGGAAACTTTACCACTGTTTATGGGACGAATGTCCCAGCCTATGCTCTGCCCGTGGCTTCTAGTGTGCTCCACTTCTCAGTTACTTTTCGCTTTGGGTCATTTTCTGAGGCATGGGATGGCCTCCTTTAAGCCTCAAATTTTTGAGGATCTGTAACCTGGCTCTAAGAAAGCGTTTGAACCTCCGTGAAAAGGAGATCTCCCCCAGAAACCCATTCCATTGGCCCATATTCCATGACTGGAATGAACTGCTAGGTGGGCCATATTAAAGCAAGAGGGGAAAAAGCAGTAAAGTTGGGGGTGGGATGTTGCCCACTCTATAAACACTCTGAAATGGACCTCCCAGATTTCCTTTTCTGCTCAGAGTAAACTATTTGAAGGTCAGCTGAATATTTCTCTGTGGCAACAAAGGACCTATATACAATAGGAAGCTAAAACAACTTCAGTCTCCCACACAGGTCAGTTCAGTGGCCAAACCCTGGGGTCAATGAACCTGAGACAGGCATGGTGGCATCTGGTGACATCAAACCCTCCTCTGGAACAACAGCTATGGGTCACTGACTTGGGTATAGATTTGTCTACAGACATAGAGAGGCCAGCGATCCTAGGAGCCGTTATAACGAGTCTTAACATCTGAAGAGGGAGTCCACCAATCTAGTGTGTGATGGTTTGAATAGGAATGGCCCACGTAGGCTTACATATTTGAAGGTTTGATTGTCAAGGAGTGGCACTACTTGAAAAGGATTAGAAGGTGTGGCCTTGTTGAAGCAGGGCGTAGCCTTATTGGAGGAAGTATGTCACTGGGGGGTGGACTTTAAGGTTTCAATAGCCCAAGCTAGGCTCAGTCTCTCTCTCTCTCTCTCCCTGTTGCCTGTGCATCTGGATGTGGAACTCTCTGCTACCTCTTCAGTACCACATCTGCCTGTGTGCCTGCCATGCTTTCTGCTGTGATGACAATGCACTAAGCCTCTGAAACCGTAAGCCAACCCCAATTACACGCTTTTCTTTGTAAGAGGTGCTGTGGTCATGGTATCTCTTCACAGCAATAGAACACTGACCAAGACAATGTCTTAAGCACACTGAGGAAGCCTGATAAAAGTTGAGAGCTACTGTAGGCCATCTCTCTGACTCTGGGCTAGTGCTGGGAATTGAATCCTTTGTCTGGGAAGCAGTTTCTTGCTAATAGGTTTGACCTGATCATGATGATCCCAAGGACCCTTATTTGCAGAGATGAGGCCCATTTGTATAAGTATAGAACCGGGAAGAAGGGAATCTGAGGAGACGTGGAGGTAGAAGGTGCTACAAAAGTGCCCAAGACAGAGGAGGAAATCACCTAGGGCTTTAAGTCCCAACAAAAGTGCATCAAGACTCAGAGAATCTGTCTCTGAGAATATCTCTCCTCCAGGAAAGTCTTCCCACTGCCCATCTCTGCTACCACCACCACCACCACCACCTCTGCAGCTCCCCTCAGCAGCCGTCACTTCTTGAAGTTATAAGCTAATTTATTTCTCATGGTCAGTCTCCAACACTAGAGCCGATTTGTTATTTACTGACCACCTCCACCTCTGGGGTAGAAGCATATCTTGTTTATTATCAGCCTTTGCCTGGCATATATAGAACAAGATATGAAAGTGAATGCTCCGTTTATGTGGATAGGTTCAGCACTGAGAGCAGAACTTGGTACACGCATTAAGTGTTGAATAAATGAACAGATGAACCAAGGAGAGCGAACAAGGTCCGTCAGCACCAGGACTGAATGATTTGTTTGTCTGTCTGTTTCCCTAGCAGGCCACCACTTCCTAGATTCTTGACTCAATGAACAGTGTGTGTGCAGTCTTTTAAATGATTAGCCCCGGTGCTGAGTGAACTTCACTTAGTCCTCTCATGGTCAGATCCAGCCATCGCTGTGGCCTTGCTAGATGTGTTTGCCTGGCTGGGGCAGGGAATCCTGAAAACCTGAGAGGTTGACACAAGTGGTTTCTGGTGTATGACTTGGCCCCAGAGGTGAGACCTGGGAAAGCTAAGCAACCACACACACCCTAGAAGTGCAGATTCTAGAACACTTGCCCTCCTTCCCACTCCCGTACCTCTGCTGCAATCCAAAGAACACTGCATGTCTACCTGCACACAGGTAAGGCCACAGCCGACCAAACTCCAGTGTAATGCTCAAATTAGCACTTCAGTCGCACTTAATTTAAAATTCAAAGAGATCAAATAACACAAGACGTCTTTTAAAACATCAAACGGTTTATTTTTGTTTTCTTGAGTAGGAATTTAAGTTACTTCAACGGTCACTGACTTGGCTACAGAAAACCTTCCAAAATGATACCAAACACACCATAAGGATGATATGAGGAAGCTTCCAGTGTGGGGAGCAGGGAAGGGGGAGGGGGAGGGGACTATGGAGGTTAGTCTGGGAAAGCTGAGGGTACCAGTTATTTAGAGAGATGGGTTGTGTAAAGTTGAAATGACTGCAAATTTATTTACAACATATGCAGATCTCTATGAAAGCGGTTATGCAAATGTCTGGAAAGGGGGCAGTTAAAAATAGCAATAAAATGGGAGCTTTGGTCTCCAGAATGCTAGAGACTAGTCAGAACTTAACTATGACTGCCTCGCGGCCCCTTGTAGTCTCTTCATTCTTCATCACACAGGAAGTTTAAAAGGAGTAAAATTTATACTTTTCCCTCAAAAAACAGGCATACCAGGAGACAACAAATAGCAGGTTGCCTCAGCTCTGACCCTTGGGGGATCAGAACCTCACTTGATTTTTTTTTTTTTTACAAAGATCTATATTATCAGATGGATACAGAGATCTCTACCAATTTCTAAAGATTTCCAATTGATGGTCTACAGGTTGATTCACCTTTTTTCCCTAATTCAATACATCTGTCATTAAGGATGGGCTGAAAAACCTTGTAGTCCCAACACTGTGTCCTTTCCATAGGTACTGTTCAGTTACAACATTGTTGGCTTTCAGGGACCCTCAGTAGAGATGGGCAAGCATGCAGATGACATGGAAGGAACCTCTAAAGGTTGACGTGTGATGACATCACTAGCACTGTGATGTCATCCCAGCAATCTAAGAAGGTAGAGGCTATTAGCATCCCTCAAACTTCAGCTCCCACCCCCACGTCTCTTGTCCCCAGTGAAGACAGCTCAGACAGGCCCTCAGAACAGTCTCGCCTTTCCTCCTACAGAGCGCTTCTTTCTGCCAGAGAAACGGTCTCTGCTGTAGCCGAAGGGGCGGATCTTCAGCTCCACGTAAGGAATGGAGAACTCATGGCCTTTCCAAGGCTCCCAGTTCACCCCCTGTAAAACAAACACACATCAAGAAAAAGCATCTGGGAGAAGAGTTAGGTGGTTTGTGTGTTGCGGGTCGGGGGATCCTAGAGAATAAGAAATCACCCTGTCTCTGATGGAGGAAGAAAAAGAAGAGAAAGTTCTAGTAGTAATGGGTTATGAGCCAAAATAAGAGGGCTAGATCGTGTACCCTCTCCAGGAACCCGACAAGCTGAGTGGACAGAGAAGGAAGCCTCTGTGGTGGGGAGGTGGGTGTGAGCTCCAGATGTAAGGGAGGCCAGAGCACAGGGCTGACAAGGGGGTCAACTTAGGCAGAGAGCAGCAAATCAGCCATTGCTATACACTGTTATTTTCCAAAATAAAATAAAAGGCAAAAATAAACATATTAATTAGCCAATTGTGTAAAATCATTTTCAATTTAGACTGTTTAGATATTAGCGCTGGGGTAACAAACGGCCTGCTGAAAACTAAATTTCATTTTATGTCTTTTGACTGGTGAGCACAATAATATTTAATTCACTTAATAACCTTGCAACCTGGCCAATAAAGAGCCCAAGTGGCCAATTTTATGTATTTTAATTTGTGAGGTAAATAATAAACAAGAAGCTAAATGGCTTGCAGACCGAGAAAAGCACATTAACCAGATGAATGTCTTTTATTAGCAAATGCAGGGATGGTTTAGGGCATGCTGGCTGCTCATTTCAAATATTTGATCTCTGATCACTGGCTTCCCTGGTCAGCCCACACGCTGCCACCATGATTCATTGGGCCAACCTTCCTTATGCCCTAGGGGCAAATTTCTTCTTCCCTTAAAAAAAAAAATCACATAAGGATTGGGAGTCCTGGCTGTGTGATAAGAACCAAAGTAATAACAATGTACCTGGATTTGAGGAGTGCTAATATTTATAGCAATATTGCTATGTGTGAGTTCTGGGGAGAGGTGGCTTCCTGGAGGCCAGGATCAGGACCTAGGATTGGAAATTAGAGACCCAAGGCAGGTTTATGGAGGACAGGAGATTGATTGTGAATAGAAGAAAAGTGTAATTTTCAGGAAGCCAGGAGGGGTTACAGATGTCCTATAGCCGGCAAAGAGTCACCATGATATACAAGGGCCATGGAGGTCCCAGAAAATACAGACAGGAAAGTTTGCAAGAGAGGAGCCCTCGCATACACTGAGCCCTGACCACTGTCCTGACAGAGGGACAAAAACAGGGTGCAGTAGACTCTTGGTGGCTCAGGTTAAAGAGGAGCTGAGGCTGAGGCTGACCCAAAGTCGAGCCTGCTTACCTAGTGATCCAGGGACCAAGAGGAACAGCTCTGTTGCAATGGAGAGGCAACCAGAAAAGACAACCAAGTGTCTGGTTTTGGATTTAATGTCTGTGTTCTCCCTGAATTCTGCATATTGAAATTTTATTGACTCAATTTGGTAGTATTCAGGGGCAGCTCTCTGGCAGGTCATTGAGGAGCTCAGATGGCCTTTCTCTGTCATGTGGAGATTAATCTAAAAGGTGTCTGTCTCCATGCCAAGTAGCAAGGCTCTATCAAAAATGAATCTGCTGGCACCATGGTCTTGGATTAGGAAACTCTAGAACTGTAAGATATACAAGTCTGTTTTTAAACCACCTAACCTGTGGTAGTTCGTTATCACAACCTAATCTATAATAGGGTATGATTATGAATTAGTAAGGTACATTGATAGCTAGGTATGGGGGCCCACACCTGCAACCCCAACCCTCAGGAGCATAAGGCAGGAAGTTTCAGAGTCTAAGACCAGCCCAGGCTATATAGCAAGTGTCTGTATAAACAGATGAACAGACTGGGCAGTAGTGGTGCACACCTTTAATCCCAGCACTTGGGAGGCAGAGGCAGGCAGATCTCTGAGTTTGAGGCCCGCCTGGTCTACAGAGTGAGTTCCAGGACAGCCAGGACTATACAGAGAAACCCTATCTCAAAAATAAATAAACAAACAAACAAACAGATGAAAAACAACAACAACAATTTATCCAGATGTGGTGACAGATGCCTATAATAATCCCAGAATTTAAAAAGCAAAAGCAGGAGAATCATGAGTTTGTGGCCATCCTCAGCTACAAGGCAAGTGTGAGGTCAGGCTGGGCTACACGAGACCCACCCTGGCTCAAAAATATTACAAAAGAAACTTAAAAATGAGGTGAGACGGCATGTGATTCACACCATGGGTCTGTGACAATGAATCACCCACGTGCAACTGAATGGATGTGTGATAGTGTGATGCACACCACGTAGTATCCATCATCTGGCTACACCATGAAGCCTGAGGCACAGCCTCCTGACCTGACTGGTCAGACAGAGGGGGAACTACCACTCTAACCTGGATGGAGGAGAGACAGGCAAAGCTTGTGACAGAAAAGCTGTTCACCTGCCACTTACCTCACTGTGCTTGGTCTCCCCATATTTGCCATTCGGGTTGGCCAAATGGCAGTTCTTATACCACCAGCCACCATGATGTGTCAGTGCACAGTTGCTGAGGGCAATATCATTGTCTCTGTCAAACGTTGTGAACTTCCATCCATTGTGGTAGGTAAGAGCATCCCCTGCAGGAGAGATAAGAAGGGAGTCAAGAGCTATGAGAAAAAGAGGCCCCAACAGGAAATATCTAGGACCAAACCACCAAGGATCCAGTTGTGTATCACAGGTAGTCACAACTAACTCAGAATGGAACATGGTGTAGATGAACAGGTTCTCCTTGCTGGCCTGACACTAACACCAGACCTGTTTCTCCATCAACCTCGATGGCATTTTCACTTGGAAGTTCTACCATCACATCAAGGGTTTCACCACCCTTCGCTAAACAATAAACACTCTGTGTCCTTCTGAAGGTACCATGGTAACCATTCTCCCTGCCACCCTGACCCAAAATCCATGCACTTTGTTTGATAGCATACCCTTGATCTAACCCTACTTTCTCAAATCACCCTTCTTGCCTCTACGCAGCGGCCACCCAGGCCTCTTTTCATCTCTGAGGGCCTGTATTCACTCAACAAGCTTCTGGGATCTCGCTCCACCTCCCAGCCCCGTGGAAGTACCCATTTCACTGTCTTAGGCTTAGCATCCTACCTTCTACCATGGAAAGGATGATGCATCCTGCTTGCTGTGCAGGCTTGTCACTGGGCTGCCTCCGACCCCACTGTCTCTACTAGTGTGGTGAGCAGGCCCATTTGCCCTCTGCCCTCCATTGTTCAAAACCTCACCTCCTTTACAGTCTAGCTCAACTCTACTACTAAAGATTCTCCTCGTCATCCTCCCCCTCCATCCCATCCTACCCCAGCACACACACACACACACACACACACACACACACCTGAACTTCGAGAGCTCTTCTGGGGACTTATGTACAATTTAATGCTTTGTTACGTCTTGTCTGGAATCTGTTTCAATTACTTCACTCATATGGTGCCTCTTTCCCTACCACATTCGTCATCCATTTAGAAGTTTACTTGCTTTTTCAGCTCATAAAAGGCAATAAGCGCCCATTTCAATCACAGGCTTAATCAAGTTCCCCTCCTGCAACAATGACACTCACATTTACATCTAATTGCTATGACTGTCACAGGCCTGCAGATGATCTGGGCTTTTCTGAACTCCATATGGAAATAAAATCCCAGGGATTCACCTACGGCAACCTAAGGTCCTAGACACCAAGACTCTGAGATTGCCAAGACTCAACTGTTGGTCCTCAGATTCTAAAATGACAATTCTTTCTGAAACGCAGATTCCCTGGGGTCTCCTCACTCCCACAGAGGGCTTCATTCCTCCTAGTAAGTGCAGTCTATCTCTGATAGCCTTTGACAGTAGTTCTGGAGGCAGTCCCCAAAACCTATCTCACCAGCATCACCTGAGAACCTACTAAAAATGAAAACTCTAGGTTTACCCCAGGCATACAGAACTGGAAATATACATAGGGTGGGAGCATGCCATGTGTACTTCAACAGCCCTTTGTGTGGTCCTGGCACAGCTGCAGCTTCATCCACATACTTAATCAGAGAACACACACTTCCCTGGGATGGGTGAGCCCCAAACTAGGCCCTGGCAATACAAAGCAGAAGAGGTTCTTGTTCTTGAAAACTCCGTTAGGGTGAGTTAGAGCCAGTATGGAAAGAGTTCATAGGAGCTGGGGACATGAGCACAGAGGTAATGTACACTTAGGAAGTTCAAAGCCCCCAGTTCAGTCTCCAGCATCCCCTGCCCCTCTGGAAAGTTGAATAGCCCCTTGTGCAAAGGCAAATATGGTGGTTTGCGTGTTTGGCTCAGGGAGCAGTGCTGTTAGGAGGTGTGGCCTTGTTGGAGGAAGTGGGGGTGGGCCTTGAAGAGCCAGTGGAAGAGCCAGTCTTCTCCTAGCTGCCTTTGAAACAAGATGTAGAACTCCCAACTCCTCCAGTGCCATGCCTGCCTGGGTGCTACCATGCTTTCTGAGATGATGATGATGGACTGAACCTCTGAACCTGTAAACCAGCCATAATTAAATGTTGTCCTTTATAAGAGTTGCCTTGGGCATGATATCTTTTCTCAGCTATGGAAACGCTAAGGCAGGAAGGTAGCTAGCTATCTGTCCTTCCAAGTCTGTAAACTCAACAGTGATCCCTTCATTCCCCAGGATCCTTTGGTGCTTCTACAACAAGATAGCCACACCTCCATGAGTTTCTTCCAGTCAAAGAAAAAGACAGGCTGTTGCTTTGTTTACATTTTCTCCTCCCTCTAGATTTCCCGCAGACAGTTAACTACAGCTTGAAATAACACACAATGGCTCCCCTAGTAACATTCTTTTAATAAGCACAGCTTTCTTAGATTGAATATGAAGTTCCTAGAGCTAATTTTCCAAGACCCAGACAAATGCTTTCTCAAAGATTTCTTAGTTATCTAACCTTGGACCCTGGACTAGAAAAAGGAAGTGAGCTTTGGTGTGCTTGGGATATTTTTATTATTAATTATTATTATTATTATTATTATTATTATTATTATTATTATTATTTCTGCATATGGATTTTCTACCTTCGAGAAACTGAAACCAAATTATTGTTCAGGGGATAAAAAATGACTATGCTCATGAATCAGAAAACAGCTGGCCCTAGCTGAGGTATTATTCTGAATCAATGAGTTTATTTTCCCTAACTCATACCAAGTTAATCTAGGTGATAACTCCTTAGCCCCAGAACTCTGGAAGCTAAGGCATGAGAACTGCAAGTTTGAGGCCAGACTGGACTACATAGGGGCTCAGAAATAATGAATTAAAAATTAGCTAAGTCAATCATGCTTAGACTCCCTCACATTAGTGTCAGAAGAAACTGCTAATGAGCCCTATTCAAAACACCTGTTCTTGGGCTTTGCTGGAAACTATACTTAGGTGTGGGCTGGGAGAGGTACAGAAGATTCACAGAAGGTCTAAACTCACATTCAAGGAATAGCCACTGTCTTAATTGGGGATTTCCATTGCTGCAACAAAACACCGTGGCCAAAAAGCAAGTTAGAAAGGAAAGGATCTATTGGCTTACACTGCCAGATAATAGTTCATCAGTGGACTTGAGTTCATCAGGACAGGAACTCGAGCAGGGCTGGAAGCTGAAGGCAGCAGCTGATGCAAAGACCATGGAGGGTGCTGCTTACTGGCTGATTCCTCTGCCTTGCTCTGTCTGTCTCTTTATAGATCCCAGGACCATCAGCCCAGGGATGGCACCACCCACAATGGGCTGGGCCCTTCCCCATGATCACTAATTGAGAAAATGCATTGTAGTTGGAACTCATGGAGGCATTCCCTCAAGGGAGGCTCCTTTCTCTGTGATGACTCCAGCTTGTGTCAAGTTGATCCATAAAACCAGCCACTGAGCTGGTGACTGCCCATCTCAGCAAAATGTCACTCCGAGTTCCACTCTCCTCCAGTGCTTTATAGTGCAGAAAGAATGATTCTGCAGCCTCCACCTAAGACCTAAGACCCGGAGAAGCCATAAACATCATAGTCCCTGTGAGTCACATTCAGACAAAGGGCTGTGAGACTAGACCTTAGATATCTGCTTTCTGAAATTGAACATAACAAGGAAAGAGCAGTGGTGACCATATCTAGCTTTTATTTTTCTCTGTGAATCTATTAATTATTTTTTTCTCAAATTCCAGCCTTTAAAAATCTTTTTCAAAATATAGGAAAACAGTGGCTTTGGGTTACGACGACTCTGTAGAGACAGTGTCATTGCTGGAGTACTAAGTATTGTTAGAGATCCTCAGTCACATTGCCAAGTGTCCCCAGGAGGAGGACCCATCCCTTAAGCACCCCAGAATAGGGGAGCCCCGTGCAAGAGGGGCATGAGAGAAGCTGTAAATAGTTGAGTAGCCCAACAGGAATTCTGGCAGAATATGTTCAAGTTTGCAATCTCTACATAAACATCTCAATAGCAGGACTCATAGGAAAGCCTGTATGATTCAGCATCAGAAAATTAAGCTAACATTCTGTTGCCTTGCTGAAGTTTCCTTTGGAAGAAGAAGGAGGGGGAGAAGGAGGAAGAAGAAGAGGAGGAAGGAGAAGGAAGAGGAGAAGCAGAAGAGAGGAGGTGGAAAAGGAGGAGGAGCAGAAGAAGAGAGGAGGACAAGGACAAGGATAGAAGGGAGAGAGCAGAAGCAGAAGCAAGCAAACGCAGTATGATTTCAGTGGAAGTGAGAAGCTCTCTGTCCTGCTGGACAATCTGAGGCAGAGGCAAGCTTGAAGCCTCGCCTTTCCACCAGGGCTGTGCATCTCTGCTGTAATAAAAGCATCAATGAAGCTAGACACAGGCATAGACGGCACACATAGAAATGAGACCTTCACCTTCCATTGGAATATCGATCTTCTACCCTGTAGAAGTCATCATAGCCAAAAAGCTTCCCAGATTTTAAAACCCTCATCTGAACCAAAGCACAGACAAGAAAAGCTAAAATGCCACTGACCCACCATTGTAATGCAGGACATAAAGGTAGGAATACACACAGGAAGACTAGATGGCTGCCTAAGTGCTATGTGATTTGAGAGTCTCCCAAGGCTTCCTATTAAAAAGAAATGACATCCTCCACTGGCTGGCCCTATTGGCTTGAACAACCTTAGAATGGAATTACCCCCTAGTCATAGTTAAAATGCAAATAAGGTACCTGGGAGGAGAATTGCATTAATTTAAGAATATGTTGACTCCCTTTCCCATTAGCATCAGCTCATTTGCTGAATTATGTTAACTGGGCTCAGAAAAGGCAATGTTTAATGGTCTAAGAAAGGAAAGGGAAAGAAAGGGACAAACTAAAAAGATGGGTCTTATTTCTGTCTTGTGACCAATTATATGATTGAAATAAGATCCATCTTTTCAGTTTGTCCCTACTGGGGAAAACCCTTGAGGACATGGGCACAGGGGAAAAGTTCCTGAACAGAACACCAATAGTTTATGCTCTAAGATCAAGAATTGACAAATGGGACCTCATAAAATTACAAAGTTTCTGTAAGGCAAAGGACACTGTCAAAAGGACAAAACGGCAACCAACAAACTGGGAAAAGATCTTCACCAACCCTACATCTGACAGAGGGCTAATATCCAGTATATACAAGGAACTCAAGAAGTTAGACCCCAGGGAACCAAATAACCCTATTAAAAAATGGGGTGCAGATCTAAACAAAGAATTTTCACCTGAAGAAATTCGGATGGCTGAGAAGCACCTCAAGAAATGCTCAACATCATTAGTCATTAGGGAAATGCAAATAAAAACAACCCTGAGATTTCACCTCACACCAGTCAGAATGGCTAAGGTTAAAAACTCAAGAGACAACAGGTGTTGGCAAGGATGTAGAGAAAGAGGAACACTCCTCCACTCCTGGTGGGATTGCAAGATGGTGCAACCACTCTGGAAATCAGCCTGGTGGTTCCTCAGAAAACTGAACGGGACACTACCGGAGGACCCTGCTATACCACTCCTGGGTATATACCCAGAGAATTCCCCAGCATGTAATAAGGACACATGCTCCACTATGTTCATAGCAGCCTTATTTATAATAGCCAGAAGCTGGAAAGAACCCAGATGTCCCTCAATGGAGGAATGGATACAGAAAATGTGGTATATTTACACAATGGAATACTACTCAGCAATTAAAAACAATGAATTCATGAAATTTGTAGGCAAATGGTTGGAACTGGAAAATATCATCCTAAGTGAGGTAAGACAGTCACAAAAGAATACACATACACAATACAATCTCTGATAAGTGGATATTAACTAGCCCAGAAGCTCTGAATACCCAAGATACAAGTAGCATATCAAATGACTCCCATGAAGAAGTAAGGAGAGGGCCCTGATCCTGGGAAGGCCTAATCCAGCATTGTAGGGAAATACCTGTCTCTGTCAGGACAGAGAAAAAGGAGGGAGGTGATTGGAGTATGGGTGTAGAGAAAGCTTATGGGACATATGGGGAGGGGGGAACTTGGAAAGGGGAAAGCGTTTTGGAATGTAAACAAAGAATTTAGAAAAAAAAGGCAAAAAAAAAAAAAAAAAAAAAAAAAAAAGATGGGTCTTAATGAAGTCTCAACCAAGAAGCCAGGAAGGACGCCAGGTTTGGGGGAAACAGGAGGCACAGGAGCTGAAGAGAAATGCCTGACTTCAAACGTGTCCAGGAAGATCTCAGGTATGAGGTAGGTAAAAACTGAGACTCTAACCTGAGAGGGAAAGCCTAAGTCTCACTGACAGCATGAAAGATAGTCAGGTAGACTACAGGTACACTAAGACAGGAGCAGGAGGAGCCCAGATGGGAAACTAAGGACTGGCCTGCAGGTCCTTTATCATTCTAAATGGTTGGAGAGATTGAAGCCATCAAAAATGCAACCCGATCTTATTTGAAGATGAGGCAAGAGTTACATAATGAGCTCAGTCCTCTGAGATAATGAATCTATGTTATTTTAGTATTAAATGATTATGATCACCATGTGTGATAGTATATTCCTTAATCCCAGCGCTCAAGAGGCCAGGGCAGGAAGACTACAAGTTGCATGCTAGCCTGAGATACATAATCAAGGCCTGTCTTAAAAATAAATAACCATTACGATCATCTAAGTCATTCTGTAGCCACCCTGATAATCACAGGAATAAAGGCCCATCTGTGTTTCCCAGTGGGATCCGAGCTGCCTCTTCCTCCTTGAATTAAAAACAAAAAACCAAAACAAAACCAGAAAAATCCTCACTGACTGGACTCATTGGCCTGAGTAACTTTAGAATAGGAGCTATCACCTAGTCAGAGTTAGGTAAAATATAGATAATGTACCTGGGGAGAGTCAATTAATTTAGAACATGTTGACTCCTTCCACTCCCTTTCCCAGTAGCCTGACGTTCAGAGCTGACTCCCATGGTTTGTGTGACATTTAGAATGCATGCCGTGCAGACCATCTCTAGCCCACAGAGATACAGACCCTCTAAGGAAGGAAGGGCTGAATCTGAAGTAAGCTGGGCCTTGGTTGCTGTGGTGCCTTTCACTGCAATTATTTTCCCCAGAAACAATTCACCACACACTCTTTCCCACGTAATCCCTGCTTAGAATCCTTGGACAGTTCCAACTTGGCCAAGTGCAACCACCTTGGTGGCGGGCACCCACCTGCTCCCACAGTCCCTTGTCAAACTAACTCAGGATCTATTCCTATTAAGGTATTACGTATCTGTGAGATTAGACAGAGAAATCCTGCTGGAAATTTCATTGTTTTAAAGCTCATTAACTCTGTACCAGCCTTTGTGATAGATACTATGAAATGAGCAAAATTATATCCTGGTTTTAAGAAATGAAATTATAGAACTCAAAGAAATTTTGCTATTGTAGAAAGTATTTCATCTCAATCAGTGGTTTCTATCCTACCTTTGACCATTCAGTGCCCAGATAAAATACATACAACCTTTATATTTATAATAAGCCTTATGCACTAGAGATGGACAGATATCTGCCCTCTCCGTTATTGGTATCTACTTTATCAATAACTGTATTAACTTGTCATGTTGCACCTGGGCCACTCTTTACTCCAATCACCAGCACTCATAGCCATGAATAATAACTCTCTACCCCATGGCATCTCCCCTACCCTCTTTCTCTCTCCTTCATGGTCCCTGCCCCCAACAGCAAGCCCCAAGCCCAGAAACCCAAAACCACCTATCTTCTGCCCAGCTATAGGCCGTAGGTATCTGTATTTGCCAATCAGGGATAACTTGGGCTGGGGGGCAAGGCTGTATGTGACACTTGGGTCTACATGCAGACTCTCATCCCTAGGGTCAAGCAGGCCTTGAGGGCCAGTATTTAGCATTACAATACATAGGAAAGGACCAAACCTCAACATTTTCCATTCATAGTTGACCATTTCAGATCATAACCCCAGACCTCAGAGATTCTTGAGGACACAATTTTGACACGCCCTACAGATCTTTTGGAGCACACAGCAATCTGTTTGCCTTGGGTTAGTCCTCTAACCTTCCTGGGTACCCTCATGTATGAAAAGCCTCTCCTTTCCTCCCGTGTGTGTTTGGCCCTCTGTCTGAGCCAATCCCCACCCCCCATGTCCTCCTGCAAGCTTCCCCTAGCCACTCAGGTCCTTGATGTACCCACCATCCACATTCTTTAGCTCTTTATTTACCATATCACGTGGTCTGCAAAAGTTATTCTTCTCTGTCCATGTGCTGCCTCTACAGTCAGCTAATTTTGCCAGTAACACATTTCGGCAAGGCTATAGCAAAGTTGGAATCAGACCAAAGGCAGAGAAGCCAAAAATATCATCTTTAAAATATCAGTATTAAAGCAACCACCACAACCACACCATCCCTGCTTAAAATATCTGTCAGTATAATCCTAGCAGTTCAGTCATGATGCTTAATTGTGTGCCTTTTGCTGTACAACTGAATACACCACCCACTGGCCAGAATCCAGTGAGCAGCTAACAGGCTAAAAGAGTCCCTGCTTTTGGCTAAACTACTCATCTCTGTGTTGTTCCTGTTGTGTAAGTTAATGAGATCTACAGTTCTTACTGCTTGACTTAGTACTTTCATTTTTTTTCTGTCTTAATTCACATCAAAATACCACAAAGCATTACAATAATACACCACACACACACACACACACACATTAAAAAAACAAGCATAACAGTCACACTGTCTATGGAAGTTCACTGAAAGGCTCAGAATAAAATTATTCAAAAATGTATAAATAGCCTAAACCAGGAAAGACTAAAAGGAGAGTCAGGTACAGAGGAGAGAACATACAAAAAAAATCCAGTTTTATGTTTAAAGATTGTTCTTACTTCCTTTACCCTCAAGTGCCTTCGGAGAGCATGACCTCCATTGTTAGCGAAGACACCCAACCTCCGCATACCAGTATCCCACAGCCCACATCCGTGGCACATGGCAACCAATCCTTAGATGACGATAACAAGGAGACTCCCAGAGTGAGACATCTCTCTTACCTGCTGTGCCTCTGTACTTCCCAACCGACAGCTTGTACCGCTCCTTGTTGGATGCCACTTGGAAGAAGTCATATACAGCGTAGGCGGATTCATTGACAGTCTGTAAGTCTGCCCTCACCTCATACCGAGTGGTAGTGCCAGTGGTGAGATTATGTAGTTTATCAAGTCCTAAAAACATGGAATGGAATTCAAATAACCAATCAACTCATGTGTGAGCGCTCTCACTGTCTTCATCTGAGACATCCAGAGATAAAAGTCATTTTAGTATTTAATCTTCTCTGCTAATAAAGAGCTTTCCCAACTCTTTCTCTTGGGGTGCTACTATTCTCACCCTTATTTCTTTAGCATGGCAATGCTAATGACTTCATGAAATGCCATTAGGTAAGACAGAGTATATATTGGGGGAATCTGCCCAATGGCTCTACCTCTCCAAAGCAGAAGCAGGCCTTTTTTTTTTTTTCTGTCTACACATCTCATAAGTAAAAGAATAGATCAAGTAACTACTCATCCTCAGATTTCAAAGGGGACTCTGTACCTAGCTAAGCACAAACATCATCTACTCTAGTAGGTACTGAATACCCAGATTCTTTTTTTTTTTAATTTTGTATTTCCCAGTAGGCATTTTATTGGCTATTTAACTCTCTGTGAACATCTGCTCCAAAAGAGAGCAGAGGGAAAATGGGCAAAACTAAGGCCCTTAATGTCTGGCTGTACCAGCAGAATTACAGGAACTGCTAGCACATCCTCTTAATGAGATCCTGGGATCCAAATCAGTCAACTGTCTTTCTACCACAGTTATATGAAATCCAGGCTCTGAATAGATTCTGTAGAGCTTAGGTGTGGAATAAAAGGCACTTCAGGCAATCTTATCTCTTCACCCACCCCTGTTGTGCAAGTACCTTCCCAACAGCATGGCCACACAACACAGTGTCCCCGACCCTTGGACTGCTTCTTGAAAATGGGGAGCTTCCTTAAATGGCCTGACCAGCTTTATTAAGAGGGATACTATCCTCCCACAATTCCACATTCCTGATTCTCAGAGGTCATACCAAGCCAGAACTCCTTCATGGGATCCCCAAAACCTTCTACATAACTCCGCCAACGCTTGAAGAAATCCAGCTGCCCAGTGTTCCGTCTCTGGAAGACCTGAGAAAGGAAATGAATGCTTTGTTCTGCCATTGAGCAGATATTACTGAGGGGCAGAGAAATGCTAGTTGTGTTTTGCAGGTGGCCCTGGGAAGCAAGAGATCACTATGGACACATACACTGACCCTGCAATAGTACATCTTAATTCTGTAGAAGCAATTTCTATTTATATCTCAGCATATTGAATATACTGTCTGTTACATTAATAAGAATTTTAGGTAAAAATATATTCCAGGTGTGAAAATGTATAGCACCTAACAAGGAACACTTTCACCCTTAAGAAATTTCAATCCTAGAGCATAGAAAAACTTGGGAGAGCTGGTGATATATTGCTGGTGGTTGGTAGTGTAGGACAGAAGATTCCATATCTTTGCTGTGTATGGCGAATAACTATCAACCATTCAACTCAATCAGAGCATGATATATATACAAACATATATATGTGTGTGTATGTGTATGTGTGTGTGTGTGTGTGTGTATGGATATATATATGTGTGTGTGTGTGTGTGTGTGTGTGTGTGTCTGTGTGTGTGTGCGTGTGTGCTGTCATTTATCTCCCACTTAAATAGTTTGAAAGCAGGAATTATTTTAATTCTCAAGAATCCTAACATAGCAAGTATTTAGTATTTATGGGACCACAGGAGTTCACCCAACAAATATTTATTGAGCATGTCTTATATAGTAGAAAACACGCAAGGTGATGGCCAAAATGAATAAAATGTAAATGGCTCCTGTCCGAATGGAACAAACGTTCCAGTAAATAAGATAGACACGAATTAAGTCACCGAATAAGTAAGAATTCAGTTAAATCAACAATAAGAGCTATGAGGAAAAGATACAGTGGGGCGGCACCTAAGCAAGAGCCAACAGGACTCTCCTGGGAAGTACCAGAAGCTTGCAGAGTAAGCAGGAGCAACAGGAAGCGAAAGGAAGGCTGCTGACCCTGGCTCTGGGTGCTCATCACAAGGGACTGGGGGAGGAGGCTGGAAAGCAGGCACAGGTCAGCCTTGGTGGGAGTCTATTTGGTTGGAGATGTTGGTCCACTGTAAAAAAAAAGCAATGGTAAATTTGGAAAACTCTAAAAAAGAAACAGAGTTTTCCCCAGATCCCTCTGCCTGCAGAGAGGAGGAGAGCCTGGCCAGTGGTAAGAGTGGAAGGCATGGTGACCAAGTTGGAGACCACTGCACTGTGCTGGTCACAGGGGATGGTAAGTCAGACAAGAAGCTACCCTGAAGATAGATGTCGGCAGAAGGTGAACTTGACAGTCATGGTGACAAAGGCAGTCCCCGCTGAGAGTTCACACATACATAAGTTGATTGGTTATTGGAATTCCAGTCCATGTTTTTAGGACTTGAGAAACTACACAACCCCACCAGGGTTGTCCTGTTCTGTAGGAGTTTGGACTGTAGAACTGGATAAGTCTTTACTCAGATGTTCTTGCAGAAGGAAGATTCTGAGAGGGACAGCTTTTGTGACCATATCAAGCTCACTTGGGAACACTGTGTGAGTTGGGAGTTTGTTCTCCTTTCTTTTTAGCTCCGCTGAGAATCAAATGTAGGGTCTTGTGCATGCTAAGCAAGTACTCTACTACTGAGTCACAACCCAGGTCCAGTATTAATTCTCTCTGCTGTTTCCTGGTGAAGAAGGGTCTCAGGTAACCAGCAGAACGGGTTAGGGTGCTGATGAGAGACCTAGGCTTGGTCTCTAAGGTGGAAGTGTATCTGGGGGAAATGGCAGAGGTTCACCAAGTCCTATTTCACTCTCCTTGTCCCAAAAACATAGAACGTTTTTCAGCTTTTGCCGTTAAGTAAAGAGGTTGTGACTATTTCTAGGCCAAAGGCTGTAAGCAGGAGGACTAGAGTAGGTGGGGTTCTCCACGCTGTCTTCCACCGACATGTACAGTGGTTAAAAAGCCACATGTGGCGATAGCCCAGCCACAAATTAGAAGCAACCTGAACTGCTGAGACAGCACTCGGAAGTGACTGCATGTGTGTTATTAGAGTGTCAGAGTGGGAGGGTGGCTTGTCACTGTCACTACAGTAGAACTGTGATGTCCTAATGAACATAGAGATCCACTGAGACTCAAAGTGAAGGGTGAAGGCACGGGGGAAGATGCTGCCAAATACAAAGAACGTCAGAGCTGAGGAGAGAGGGGCGTGGAAGCAATCCTTGAAGACCTCCGATCCATGCTCACAGGCATGGATGATTTCATTAGGGAGAGAAGAAGCAGTTAGGGACATAGAAAGAAAACTAAAATACTATGTGTAATCACAGGGAAATAACGGTCAGAAGTATCCAGTACCGAGGAGGGGTGAAGGGATGTAAGATCAAAACTCCCTGGGCTTTAATGACACGGAAATCCCCAGATATTGCAGCAAGGGCTGTGTTAGAGAGAGGCAAGAAGCCGGACTGGATGGGCTGAGGAGTAAGGAAAATAAGAAATAGAGATTTTGGTTCTGTTTCAGAAAAATGAGCTGCTTTGTATACAAAAAGAGAGAAGGCCGCTTCCCCCTTAGAGTAAATCAGACTCCTTTATATGAGATAGACTCAAAAACTTTCCTAAACCCAAACACACCTGCATACTGGATTGAAAAGAGTAATCCGTATTATTCCACTTGAACTTGAGACCAAACTAAAAGCCATTGAGGTCCACTTGGTGGTGACTAGCAAGCACTTACCAAAGTCTAGAATTGTATGTCTACCTATGTTTATTTCCCTTGTACTGATCTAGAGAAAGAAGCCCCAACATGAAACTCTATTATCTTGAATTTGGTAAAGTAAACCTAATGGTTGTGCGATCTTGACATTTTCCTCTAGAGGTAAGAAGAGCTGAAGACGCACGTGACCGCTCACCACTAACTCCCTTCAGCACCGCTACAGCTTTGTGGCTGAGGAGGTGATGAATAAAGACACCATAGGAAGAGAATGTTCCAGGCTCCAAGTCAGCCACAGACACTTCCTGGCATGAGGGATAGTGAGTCAGTCATTTGGGTTTCTGATCTCAGCCAGTTCTCTGGAAAGCAGAGAGGAGTGGGGAAGAGAAGTCTGCCACACTGATTCTGGGAAGGCTAGATGGAATGGTACATGTCCTCCAAAAATGTCCCATAAATGGGCACAAGCTGATGAGAAGAATTCAGGGAAAATCACAGCAAGACATTACACACGGAAGTAACGCTGCTAATTAGCATGCTGTTCTTATCTCCTTTTCTCCATTGCCCATTTGTTAAAGCTTTCCTCACTTGGTTTGGGTTTTTTTCTGTTTGGTTGGTTGGCTTTTTTCCCCTTCATCCTTCATCCTATTTGCGTACTAAACATAACAACCATTTACTGGACATCTAATGAATGTTGACTCTGAGGAAAAAAATAGCAATGCCATTTTACAGATGGCAAAATCCAAGAAAATTAGCCCTATCCACACAACCATTTAGAGGTTCAAACAAGAATACACAGTCCAGACTTTTGGCCAGAAAGTTTGAGAATCTAGCTCCCCCAGATCTATTTCCTCGGTAGTATTTCTAGACTTGGAAGATATGTTTCCTAGTAAGGAGCCTGTGTCAACCTGCTCTCAGATTTCTTCTTGTTTCGCAGTGGAATCCTAGGTAGGACATGTCACTGACATTCCTTACATGTCTGTCCACTGGGTTAAATAGCATCCCCACTACAAGGCTGGGATTGTTTTTGAGCCTGCCTTTCTAATGAAATATGCAGTATCAATTTCTCTATCTCCAATGAGCATGTTTGGGGCTCAGGGTTTTGTTGTTCTGTTTTTTTTAAATGCCCCAGTATGTCTAGGCTGGTCTCAAACTCATGCATAGCCAAGGACCATCTTGAACTTCTAATCACTTTGCCTCCATGTGCTAGCATTACAGTCGCGTACCATCACATCCAGTTTTCAGAGGTACCAGAGAATAATCCCAAGGGCTTTGATATGCTAGGCGGGCACTTTACCAACTGAGCCACAACCACAGCCCAAGTTTCACTTCTTTAAACTGTCAGGTCAAGGTTTAACTAGGCCCCAGGACCTCAGAGCTTAAATGAAGTCTTCAGCAAGGTCAGCAAGTCATACAGTAGCAGAGTCTGGCACATAATAAATTGCCATTATGTCTTAATAATTTGCATTGTATTATATCATATTTAAGTATAATGACCTACACAGGTAATTTACCCATCTTGATCAGATGACTTTGATTGAGGCTTTTAATCAATTTTGATATTTAAATGCTCTACAATGAACTATTCAAAAAATAGTAAAAGGAAATAAATCTTATGAGGTGGTAAAATATCTATGTTGGGTTCTACAATCCAGCACTGTCATTGTCCTTAAGAAGTTACTCACTGTCGTGAATGACTAAATCAAGAGGGGAAAGTCAAACTGGCCTTGAACTGTCTGCACAAAGAGCCTCTGGTACAGCCCTTAGACTTCCAAGATGGAAAGATTAGAAACTTTAAGTGTTCCCTGATGTTCTTTCCAGCCTCCTCCTGGCCATCTGAGTTGACTTGGGGGCAAAGTCCTTCTGCCTGTTCATCAAATTAGGTGCCTGCTGCCTGGACCAGAGAACAACTTCCATAAAAGGATTTTAAAAGCTCAATAGAAGCCTGGGTTATCTTTAAGAGACAGAAGACCCTTGAACCAAATAAAAACCCCCAAAACAGTAAGTGAAATATATAGTAGAAGTTTTTAGGACTCTATATATCTTACAGAGCCCCTGGCTTAGAGGAAGCCTCTGTGTAGTCTACATATATTACCTACTGGAGGCTGGAGCAAATAACAGGAGATGGTGTGGGGATGGGATTGATACTGGTTACAGTGCTGAGGGGATTCAGTAGTTCTATAACTGATAGTGTTTAAGGCAGGCTCATTTGTATGGGTACATAGAAAGCAAGTCCCTTGAAGTCAGAGATTTGTCTCATTTGTTCATTCCTGGATTGTTAGTCTATGTCTGACACACAGTAGGTACTCAATAAATATTTGTACACTATATCATGGATTGTCCAGAGAGACAAACCATCACCACCTCTCCCTCCCTCTATCTCTCCCTCCATCTCTCCCTGTCTCCTTGTCTCTCTCTGTATCTGTGTCTCTGTGTCGATCTCTCTGTCTCTCTATACCTCTCTCTGTGTGTCTCTTTCTCTCTGTCTCTCTCTGTCTGTCTGTCTGTCTCTCTCCTGCCCTAGATAAATGGTTCCTTCCCTGTACAAGCTTCACTTTCAAAAGGAGCCACATTAAACAGTTCAGACATCCTGCCAGTGGTCAATTACAGGCACAACTGTGGTAAATTGGGCTGTGGGCCTGAGGGAACTGATGCTCAGGTACAATGGTGCTGATGAAAAGCAGCAGGCACAGACCTATGGGGCTGCTTAGGTGGGAGACCTCCCACGTTACAATCTGTTGTGTTATTTTATAAATCAAGAGTTTCTCCCATCCGACCAATTGTTGGATGAAACAGACTTTCCGCCATTCTTCGCCACTGGGCAGACACTATGTGATCTTCACTGCTGCTCATCAGATGATATCATTTTACCTGTGACTGCTCAAAAGCTATCTGGCTTCCCAGAGCCCTGAGCAACGGCGTGAATGAACATGGCTGGACACTATGAGACCATGCTCTCTCTCCCACAGTCGGTTCCAATGTTCAGCAGGCGAAAGCTACCCATCATTAGAGGAAATAAGACCCTCAATTGGCTCAGACCCAGGGAGAAGCCAAGTGAGAGAGAAAGAATGAATAATCCACCTGCAATCTTCAAAGATTTATCATCGAACAGAATCAGCAAGCAATGAAAGAACTCTCAGAGCGTAAGGAGTCAATGGCCCAAGAAAGTAAAACTTCCTGGCAGACAGGGACAGCTTAGACACAGCCCAAGATTCCCTAGCTCTGGCCTTACTCTTTCCAATCAAAGCCCTAATATTTTGTTTCTGTCCTACAGAGCCAAGGTGTAGACCAAAAAAAAATCTGAGGACCTAGTTCAGAGGACTGATTCCTGCAAAGAAGTCGTGCATTTCCATCTTGCATGACCTGACACTGACACGAGCCATCAGGAAGATCAAGGATCTAGTGGGCGTGACCCTGGAATGCGGCTCCAGCAATGTCACTGGCACGTGTGACTGACTCAACCAAAGATCTTTTCTCTGTGAGCTTCAGCCTTCCTCTTTGCAAAACGAGAATGATAATCCTCTCAGACTGCAGATTCTTGTGAAGGTCGTGTTTTTCAAAGTGCTTTGAAGAGGGTAGAATTTAGGAACAATACACATATCTGGCATTATTAGATGATGCCAAACTCATAGTCATTAGTTAAACCAAGCCTGTTCTGTGACGAGTGTTAAGCCCTAAATACTCTCATTGCACTGTGACAAGATCTCTCTCCACACAGTTACAAGCCATCAAAGTCCCTTCCCCCATGGGCAGAAAAGAAATAGGACCTCCACGGAACAGCTGTGACCGTATCCCTGGGCTAAGAAACAAGGTGTTCCACAGAGCTCCTCTGGGCACCATTAGGACTCACAATCCAGCCGCCTCCATCAGTGTCCATGTCGCAGTACACCTGCATGGGCCGGCTGGCATCGCCGTTGAGGTAGATGGTGTAGAGGCCACTGGCAGCGTTGGTGTTCTGCTGAACCTGACTGCAGTCTGAGGGTTGTGGAAATCGGGCGTCCACTGAGACCAAGCAGAAGGGCAGTTTTGTTAGAAGGGAAAGAAGAAGAGACATTGTGGCTTTCCCCATGATGAGGCAATTCAATGGAAATTATTTCATAGCCTCCTAAATGACTTTGCTTTTCCCAATTCTTAGCTCACATATTGGTCGTGGAACATGGTTTTAGACGGAAGGCAAGCTGGTCACCACTCTGTTCCCATAAAACTCTGCAAATGCACGTAAGTTAGGCTTATGTCCCTCCGTGTCCTAGGTCTGCTCTCCTAGGTACAGGACTCAACTCTCCCCACTGCCCTCTTTAGTCCCATCACTGTGGGGTGGATTTGTTTACAAACCGGAACCCCATTTTTACTTCTCCATAACTCCATGCCCCTCCCTGGCCACTCTAATACCTCTCTTATTTATTGTCACTTAAAGGGCTAGATTCCACGTTACCTGTAGAGAGGGTGGTAGACACACTCCGGCTCCGCTGATTACCTTTAAAGGCAACCAAGGAGACAGGATAGGTAACACCCTGTTCCAGGTCTTGCAATTCAAATCTCTGCTGGCCTCTTTGGAGCTCCACCTCCTATAAACAAAAGCGATTATAGGCAGTGAGCAACACAGGCTCTCTTCCCAAGCACCCTGGGCTTTAGCGGGATTTACAAGTCGGACATTAGACACTCTCCTAGAGAGTGAGCACTCAGCGGCAGCCCAGAATCCCAGTGAGTATTGGTTACTTTCCTGCAGGGCCATGCCATGAAGAGTCCACACTGCTAGAAAGGCTAGCTGAGAACTGAGGCTATGCATGGCCACCACAGCAGATACCCGGAGAGGCACTAACTATAGCAACTGCAATCAGCAGCAGGCTGACAATGTTTGACTAAGAACATGTTTTTAGAAAGACAGCAAACTGGCCATCCTAACTGTGAGACACAGAGGTAGTTGGTATTTCAAGAAACCCTGAATATGCCTCACTCACTCTATAAACATTGGACTAAACTCTCCAAGCCAGACAGTCAGATGCATTTGTTGTAATAATGAGTAAGTCAAAGTGTTCTTTTTTTTCCTTCTTATTTCTTTTTTATCTGTTTGGTTTACTTATTGCCACAAAGAGAACAACAATTTTCTACTGGCCAAGTTTGCTGGACTTCAGAGATTCCTGAGGAAGGCTAGCCCTTAAACTACTGGTCATCTATTTATTCAGTGGATTTTTATCAGTGGCCTTGTATGTGGCTGCCCACACCTCTGACCCTAGCAGCTTTCCAGACCGAAGCAAGAAGAGTTCAAGCTTGAAGTCAGCCTCAGCAATTTAGTGAGACCTTGTCACAAAAGAAAAATACTGAAAAGGGCTAGGGACATAGGTCAGGCATAGAGCACTTGTCTAACATGTATGACCCTGAGTTCAATCCTCACTGTTGCCAAAGACTAAAACAAAAGAAAATATCCGCATGCTAAGCACTATCCTAAATGCCTTAGATTCAAAGAAACCAAAAACTTCTCAGTCCTCCTGGAACCTAAATATATTAAACAGGCCCAACGATTTACAGAAAAGGTGGAGGGGGAAGGAAGTGTGGAGGAGAAGGAGAAAGAGGAGGAGCAAAACAAGCAGGAGGAGGAGCTATAGCAGAGAGAGTTGGTGCAGCAGGAAGAAGTGCAGGAGATACAGGAGGAGCTGGTGCAGGAGGAAGTACAGGCAGAAGTGCAGGAGGAGCAGGAGGAAGCAGGAAATAGCAGAGCTGATGGTGGGGCTTGTGATACAGAGTTTGCCTTAGTATGCACAAGCCCTTGAGTTTGAGCTCAAGATAGAAATTCAAGATAAGCAGTAAAAAAAAAAAAAGTGAATGATAAAATGGAGAATACACAGAGCCAGCAAATGTGTAAAGTCAGCTGGGAGCAGGCACAGAGGTCAGTCCTTACACTGAGAACGCAGCGCTCACAAATAACTGTGCTTAGCAGGCAGCAGATCCACAGGCCAAGCCAACCAGTTGTTCTGCAGGGAGGCTGCGAAGAGAAGGCACCAAGAGAAATACGAGAAGTCCTCATACCTTCACGGTGCCATTTGGGAACTGGTAGGTCAAAATGTAGCCGTCAATCTGAGCAGAGGGGGGCAGCCAGGTCAAAACCCCACCGGAATGTGTCACGCCAAAGGGACGAAGGTTTTTGGGGGGGTCGATTTCTGTAAATGAGAAGCCATGTAATTATTGTTCCTAAACCACGCCCAGCTCTAAGCCATCTGGTTTTCTTTTCCTCCTGCGTGCTGTCCCATTTCTCATCCAGCCTCCAAGCCGCTGGCAAGTCTGTTCCTGCTCGGAGTCTCCCCAGCTCTGCCTCTAGAAGTACGGACCGGACCGGTGGGGTTCAAGAGGACCTAGGAAGGTGGCATCGAGTAGTCTCCAGAGGGAGGAACTCTGGGCCTCGTTTTCCCAGTGGATTCCCGGAGCTAAATATGAGCAGTCTAAGTTGGCACACAGGTTCTCTGTGGCGGTTGAGCTTCTTGACTGATTTGGAAAGATGAGAGTCACAGATCACAAAGGGCCCTGTCCAGAGAACCCAGGGATCACTCAAAGTCACCTACCTGTCTGGAGAGGCAATGAAAAACTGGCATGCTTCTAATGCCTAGCACTGACAGACCCCCAAAGACTTGTATACTGAGATTAGGAACCATAATGTATAAGGGGACTTGGGATAAATTTAAGTTAATACAAACATAAAAAATGTTATTTTTTTTTAAACATCTAAGTGTATGACCTTCAATACATACCCAGTACAGAAATAAGAGATAGTTTTTATATATTTAAAAAGAAAGTGGGTGTGGTCACTCATAGCTACTATACCAGCACTCAAGAGACTGAGCCAGGAGGATTTCAAATGCCAGAGACCTTCCTGTGAGACTCTTTCTCAGAAACAGGGGGAGGGCTGGTGGCTAAGAAGGGTATAGACAAGACCAGAGGGAATTCACAGGCGTGTGAGCACACATCTGAGGTGGGCCTGGGGGTGTGAGCAGACCCCAGAGGGTGTGCATGGGGGTGTGAGCAGACACCAGAGGGTGTGCATGGGGGTGTGAGCAGACCCCAGAGGGTGTGCATGGGGGTGAGAGCAGAAACCAGAGGGTGTGCATGGGTGTGTGAGCACACACCAGAGGGTGTGCATGGGGGTGTGAGCACACACCAGAGGGTGTGCATGGGTGTGTGAGAAGACCCCCAGATGGTGTGCATGGGGGTGTGAGCAGATACCAGAGGGTGTGCATGGGGGTGTGAGCACACACCAGAGGGTGTGCATGGGGATGAGAGCACACACCAGAGGGTGTGAATGGGGGTATGAGCAGACACCAGAGGGCATGCATGGGTGTGTGAGCACACACCAGAGGGTGTGCATGGGGGTGTGAGCACACAGCAGAGGGTGTGCATGGGGGTGTGAGCACACAGCAGAGGGTGTGCATGGGTGTGTGAGCATGTACTGTAGACTAGGAAAATAAAACCTGAGCAGAAATGCTGATTCCCACCAAGGCTAGTCAGAATGTTCATATTTTTAAGCAAATACGATATGAATGGAAATTTCCGTTTTGAAGGGAAAAAAATCATAAAAGGCGATTCTAATTTAGAACTTCCCAAAAAGACATCTCCAGGCTATTTTCTACCCAGTAGCATTTCAGCTGAGAGCTGAATTGTAGTATTTTAATAGAAATCAGACAGCTGTTGTTTTGAATTAGGTTGTTTTGACAAATTTTGAGTCTCTGTAATATCAGCTTGGTTTGATTTTCAAAGTATAACATCTGGCATGGATCATTCGCTATCCATCACACAGAGAGCCCGAATTTCCTTCAGAATCAAATCAGCACATAGCTATTAACATATTTTGAGGCATTTTCTGCCTCCTCTTTGATTAACCACCGTCCCCTGGCTGTGGACTTGGGATGTCTGACTTGGTTAATTTCCTGTTTCTATGAAGCGGGAAGATGATAACTTGTTGTTGTCTTTAAATTTTGGAAAAGTGGGGCTAGCAAGATGACTCTGCCAGCAGGTGATTGCCACTGAGCCTAACATTGTGAGTTTGATCCCAGAACCCATGTGAAGGAAGGGGAGAAACAACTCCTGAACATTGTTCTCTGACTTCCACAAGTGTGCTGTGACATGCTCATGCGCAAACGTGTGTACACACACACACACACACACACACACACAGAGAGAGAGAGAGAGAGAGAGAGAGAGAGAGAGAGAGAGAGAGAGAGGAGGTGGAAGGAGGAAATGAAGAGGAGGGAGAGATGGGGAGAAAGGAAGGAGAGAGAAATGTAATTTGATTGATTTAAATCAGGGAACGTAAAGAAACGAGAACATAAATGGGGGAGAGGAGAGGAGTCGGGAGGAGGAAGAGTAATGAGGGAATGGAGAGGTGGACAGTGGCCATCCATGGCCTCTAGGAGCCACACAAGGTCTAAGGAGTCTGGAACTAGGGAGAAAGGCATCTGGAGTTTGGTTTTTAATTTTTCTTTTACACATGTTTCTAATGTGTTTTTTTTTGTTGTTCTTAGTATATTTTAACATGGGGGGGGGGGCTGTAATGCTAGCTAATTTTAACTAATAAAAACTATCAAGAAATTTAAGGACCATAGAGGAGATAAATGGACCTTGTTCAGAATGCCTGAAGGGACCACAGACTTTGGGTCCCATGGAGGCCCAGTCAGTTCCTGATTCTTTCTTCTCCCAACAGGAGCTGAGACCCAGCCAGCTTCTAACACAAACCAGGACAGAGATCCTAGCATCTGCCCCCAGCCCATAGGCTGGGGAAGAATAACATATCCAATATATACCGTGTGCCCTTAGGCCTATCTGACCTGTCAAAGCACCACCTCAGAAAGAGAACTATGTGGTTAAAGAGAAGTCTCAGAGGATAAAGTGCTTCACATGCATGCATGAGAATCTAAGTTCAGACCCTTACCACCCATATAAAAAGCCAGAGGCAGTAACACATGTCTGTAATACCAGGACAGAGGAGGCAGAGACAGGCAAGGTCCATTGAGCTTTACTGACCAGACAGCCTAGCCAAGACAAAGAGAGACCATCAAAAAACAATATGAATTGCAACTGAGTAAGACACCTCATGTAACCTCTGAACTCCGTGCCCATGAACACATGCATACATGCACATGAACATGTAAACACATAAAACACACACAAACAGGGTTAATGGAAAACCACTTTGGAAAACATCTTCAGATAAAGCAACCATCCCTCCTCCTTCCCTCCTCACCCTTTTTATAAAGGAAGACTCACTCTTGGAAAGAGTGAAGTATCAGTACCTGTTAGGGCCTTGGTGTCAGCCTTCTTGCTCTCCCGGGCCCCCTTCTGGGCCCACACATGAATGGTATATTCCATGCCTGGCTTCAGGCCTGTCAGGATGGTGCTGCTCTGATCCTTTGACACTGGAATCTCCTTGGTCTCTCCATCCGCAGAAGTGTAGCGAACCATGTACCTGTCAATGTTGGCTCTCACTGGGTCCCAGGAGATGGTGGCTGTATTCTCTGTCACTCGGTTGGTCACCAAGTTCTTAGGGCTGTCAATTTCTTTTTTTAAGATTTATAAACAGTTGAGTTTAGAACCATGGAAAAGCATCTCACCACCCCCTCCACAAGAGTTTTCCTCCATTCAAGAGAGCTAATAATAGTATAATTATTACTGGTACAATTTTATCACTAGCAATGCTATAAATACAGAAACAAAGCAGATATAGTGGCCCATTCCTGCAATCCTAACAATTTTGAGGCCAGAGGAGTACAAATCCAAGGACAGATGGGGCTACATTGTAAGGAACTATTTCAGAAATTAAAAGAAAGAAAGGAGGGAGGGAGGAAAGCAAGGAAGGGAGAAAAGGAGGGAGGAGGGAGGATATGAGAATCCCCCAGTTTCCATTTTCCAGGGAAACAGACACTGGATGTTACAACCAACAGCGCCATGTCTTCTCTACATTTGTCCCTCTGGAAATGTTCTGTCCTTTCCATTCTCATCAGCAGCACTGTGGAAATCAGAACTAGCTAAGTCACTGAAACCATCATTGGAACAATCCATTGTACCTACTGTGCTTCACCAAATATTCTGCAGCCCCTTGGCTTACAAAAAAAGAGCAATAAAGACTCTCATCCCTGTTTCTTGTTTTCAGACAAAGACCTCTCGGCTCTGAATTTTGAAATCTCCCACCATCCCCAGGGCATTCTTCTTTTCCTCTCTCTATCTTGATCATTAGTATTTTCCCCTCCATCTTCAGTCTCAGAAAATCAATATCAAGGATCTCCCTTCTTTTCACATTTCATGCCATTTCACTATAAACCAGAGAAGGATCTGTGTATTTCAACATCACTCACCTCACATTCAAGCTCAGCTCCATCACGGCCCTGCACCACGCCACCAAATCTGCTAGTGTAGGTCACTAAAATGTTCTGTATGGGCAACTGTCTAGTGGACATGGACATCCCCCAGTTTACTCAGTCTTTTTGTTTTATTGTTTGTTTGTTTTAATTTACTCAATCTTTGAGTGACATTGTACAGAATAGATCCATTCCATTCTTAGAAAACTCTCAGTTCTTGGCTTCCATAGTTTCATACTTTTCCAGTGTTCTTGATACATTGGCACCTCTGCCTTGCCTCTTCAGCCCTTTGAGTGTAACCTGCATCCACTGAAACATCTAAAGATTGGACTGTATGTTCTCTCATATTCTCTCCCTCTCCCTCTTCCCCTCCCCCTCCCCTTCCTTCTCCCTCTCCCTCTCTCACTTCCTCTCCCTCTCCCTCTCCCTCTCCCCCCTCCCTCTCCCTCTCCCCCTCCCCTCCCTCTCCCTCTCCCCCCTCTCCTTCCCCCTCCCTTCCCTCCTCCCTCTCCCTCTCCCCCTCTCCTTCCCCCTCCCTTCCCTCCTCCCTCTCCCTCTCCCCCTCCTTTCCCTCTCCCTCTCCCCCTCCTTTCCCTCTCCTTCTCCCCCTCCCTCTCCCTCTCCCTCCCCCTCCCTTCCCTCCTCCCTCCCTCTCCCTCTCCCCCTCCCCTCCCTCTCCCTCTCCCCCTCTCCCTCCCCTCCCTCTCCCTGTCCTCTCCCTTTCCCCCTCCCCCTCCCTTTCCCCTCTTCTCCCTCTCCCTCTCCCTCTGCTTCTCACCCTGTCTTTCCCCCTTCTTCTCTTCTCCCTCCTCCTCTTGTTCTCTCCCTCCTTCTCTTTCACCCTTTCTTGCGTCTTCCTTCTCTCCCTCTCTCTCATCTTTCCTCCCTCCCCATATGTCACAAATATGATCCTATCATATCTGTGCTTTGAAATATTTCCTGGCTTTCCTGTGGAACAAGAGAACAATTCTAAGGCCCTGGTTTGTGTGCACTACTGCAGATCCTCTACAAAGCCTGGCTCATCCCCAGTATGTATTTGTGAAACTAATAAAAGCAAACCATGTATTTAGCCAAAGAATCTCACGGGTGTTTCAAATTTAAATATTTAAATCTTCATTGCCTCCCTGAAGAGAGAAACATTTCCCAGACTCCTTTCTCAAAAAAAAAAAAAAATAGTACTGCACTCTTCCATATTGCTCGAAGCAGACAATCATACTTGATTCTTTATTTTCCTTATTCCATGTCTTATAAATCAAATACTATTGCTTGTATCTCCAAAATATGTTGTCAGCCATCTCCTTCTCTGTATTCCTATTGCTGTCACTAACCAGATTTTAATAGCAACTCCTTTACTGATCTATTTCTTACCTTGTCAAATCTTCAACTTATTCTCACTGTGTCCTGAAAACTGTTTTCAGATGAATGTCGTGCTGTGTCTCTAATCTACAGCTGTGGCACAGTTTCTCCGGTAGGCACCAAGAGCTCCTGGGTAACCTGATGACTTGTTCCTTCCCACCTCATCTCAGGGCAACTGCACTCTCCCCTCTCACTCCAATGATACCTACCTCTCCCCATTTCTGAATCATCTCATTATAGATTACAGTCCTGAAATTACTTATACTAGAAATGGCCAGCCTCTCCTCCAGATTGTCCAACCCAGCACTGAGCCATCAGTCAGAAGTCTACAACATGAAATGTGGTTAGTCTGATAACCACATTTATAAGTAAAATAATTTATTTTACTTCTATTTATCTAATTAAAGTAGTTGGGTTTGGGGGGTTGTTTTGTTTTGTTTAAGTTTTCAAGGACAATTTAACAGGACAGTGTAGCAGAGTTAAAGCTGAGCGTGTGCCCATCCAGCTGAGGACCTCATTCTTCAAGCTGCCTATTACTGAGGCCAGGCACTGTGTCTTGGATCTTAGAAAGAATTCTGAGAACTGATGCATGGAATATTCCAGTCGTGCCCTGCCCTTTCCAGGGCCTCTTTACAGGCTGGAATGCAGATGTATGTTCACCAAGTAAGCAAATGAAGTTCTCTAAGGGTGACAGACACACAACAGATGAGGAGCCTGGGTCTCCTGCACTGAAGGAGCTCCCATGTCAGCCCTGAGCACTTACACTCTGTTTTTCTGTATAAATTGCATTAACAGTCATTTCTCTGGTGCATCTGACAATGTGCACCCTATGACCACCTCATCCCATCTGATCACTACACCTTCCATCCCACGCTTCTCTTGACCTACACCATCTTCATGTCCTTCATAGAATGTACCATCATTTACAGCTATATATTTTCCTTTTTATCTATTGCCTGCCTCTCCCACTGCATGTCAGGAGAGCACTGATCATACTTAGTTGTTTGTCACTTCATTCCTAGGTCCATCATGCCCTTAAGAGATGGTGATGAAAAGTTATCTTTGTACTAGACATGATGCTCTTCTGCTTCCCAGGGTGACATTTATAACTTTATACCACATGGTTTCTATTAGGTCAAGTCTACATGGAACAGCTTGTCTCAAAACAGTTCTTTAACCCAGAAATTTTACAACTTTTATATTAATTTCACATTAGTTCCTAAAATCTTCAGTAGCTGGGAACATTAACAATTAAGGGCACATGCTTCGGGAAAAGCTCCAAGGCGTTAGGGGACCATTCACAAGAGGTTCTGGTACTGTGCTTTGTTCTCTCTGAAAGGGAATGGAAGGTTTGGGTTTGGGTGTCTTTCCTTTCCTTTCCTTTCCTTTCCTTTCCTTTCCTTTCCTTTCCTTTCCTTTCCTTTCCTTTCCTTTCCTTTCCTTTCCTTTCCTTTCTTTCTTTCTTTCTTTCTTTCTTTCTTTCTTTCTTTCTTTCTTTCTTTCTTTCTTTCTTTCTTCCTTTCTTTCTTTCTTTTGTACATCAAAACCCTCAGTAAGGTTTTAAGAAGTAGAACTTTCGAGAGCAGAGCCCTCACTACGGGACTGGCACCTTCTCAGGAGTGGGCAAGTCAGCTCAGATCTGGGCTTAAGTTCAAGACCTTGCCTTCTCTCAGTCTTACATGTTCATTTTTCCATGTGTGCTATGATACAACCCAGACACTAGGGATTCTTCTCTACAACTATAAATAAACAAATAAGTTTGTTGTTTACAATTTTACATTGTCTCTGACAGGCACTATGTATGTTGGAGAAAATGGGCTAAACTGCCCTCCTGAAACAGTCTAGTCTCTGAGGTCACAGACCTCAAAACCCCAGTGCCATCACACAGCAGTAATAAGTGAATCTCTATTATTAACCCAGCCTGTTCATTCTTTACCTCCTCTTTCACATCAATGTAAGAAAAGGAAAAGAATGTTTGCTTTTCTGTGACAGGCTTGGTCTTCCCAATGAACAACATCTGTTACCTGTGGGGGCCTTGGTTTTGGCCTTCTTGCTCTCCCGGGCCCCCTTCTGAGCCCACACTTGGACGGTGTACTCTACACCTGGTCTCAGGCCTGTGAGGACAGTGCTGCTCTTCTCCTTCCTCACTGGAATCTCCCTGGTCTCTCCATCAGCAGATGTGTAGCGCACCATGTACCTGTCAATATCAGCCTGCACCGGGTCCCAAGAGATGGTGGCTGTATTTTCGGTCACCTGATTGGTCACCAGGTTTTTGGGGCTGTCAATGTCTACAAGAAAAAGGTCTTAGTCAATATGTGCTATTGGGTCAGCAAGATGGCTCAGTCAGTAAAGATGCTTGCACAAGTGTCGCAACCTGACTATGGTCCCTGAAACTGTAGGAAAGAACTAACTCTAAAAATTATCCTCTGATTTCCACATATACACCATGTCCTATGTGTGCCTATGTGTAAACACATGCACACACACACATGCATATAATTGATGATGGCAACAACAAGAAATCAATATGCATCCTTAACAGGCCCAGGGTACAGAAACTGATAGCTATGGTGACTAGTGTGTGTTTTCATTTTCTGTCATTTTCTATCTCACACACTCTGTTTTGGTGGGTATTTGTTCATTTGCTGTTTCTTATTTGTCTTCATTCATGCACTATTTCTTCCCAGGAATGCTTCCCTTTCCAAGAGGAGACCCCAACCAACCAAAATCAAAAAACCTAGAGTATGACTTCTACTTAAAGTTCAAAAAAACTAATTTCTCATTCATTTAGTAAGGGCTATCAAGCCTTGCTCTATATGCAAGGCATGCTGCAGGCAACATGCAGAGATTTGAATTGGAGACCTTGGTTTTTCAAACAAGTTTGTGTCCATTAGCATGACAGTAAAGCTCTCTCATAGGACTTATCATTTACAGTGACAAATTTGTTTTGGATGGACAAAATATTTGGATGTAGAGAACCAAACCTTTACTTGTGACAGAAGATGGAAAATCTAGGAATGCATAAAGTAAATTTTGATTTTTTTTTCATTTTTTTGGTCTTATTCATGAAAATAATATGTCTGGCAAGAGATCCCAGCACTTAGAAGAGGAATCACATACACATTCAGTTGAGAAGTTTGGGAACTGTTTGGAGAGAACATAGCCCAATGGTTCTCAACTTGTGGGTTTAATTCTTTTGCAGGGGTCACCTAAGACCATTGGGGAAAAACAGATATTTATATTATAATTCATAACAGTAGCAAAATTATAGCTATGAAGTAGCAACAAAAATAATTTTATGATTGAAGATCACTACAATATGAAGAACTGTGTTAAAGGGTTGCAGCATTAGGAATGTTGAGAACCACTGGTCTAGCTCATAAGGAAACCAGTTGAAAGGAGTAAGGGGTGGTGTGTGAAGTTGATCATTAGAGAAATCAAGCTGCTCTTCCAAAAACCATCAATACCCATCTGTGTCACAGGAAGAAATTAAAACTTGACCTCCCCTAAGCTCAGCATGGCAGTCATCATACTGCTAAACCATGCTGTTCTTACCTGTGTGACCTTCAGTGTTGGCTTTCTTGCTCTCCCGGGCTCCTTTCTGGGCCCACACTTCAACCTTGTACTCGACACCTGGCCTCAAGCCTGTCAGCACAGTGCTCTTCTGTTCCTTTCCAATCAGGAATTCTTTGGATTCTCCATCAGCAGAGGTGTAGCGCACCACATACCTGTCAATGTCAGCCTGTACTGGCTCCCAGGAGACACTGAGAGTGGTCTCTGTCACCTGGTTAATCACCAAGTTTTTGGGACTATCAATATCTGAAAGGAAAAGTACTGGTCAATAAACACTAACTAGAATAGACACAAAGACTAAGGCCATTGTGTGACCTTAGAGTTTCTACCCCACATGTGTATTGTCAGTATGTGGTCTTATAGACAGAGAGAAAGAACGGGACAATGAGATGGCCACCATTGTGGCCATTGTGCATAAATGTGACCCTTAGACTAGGTTATAAGATAGGTCAATATTCTGTGTATATTTCATAAATCAAATTCCACCTTCATCAGCTCTCTATATATCTTGGTTATTCAAAGATTTCACTGGTTTGAGGATTTTTAATTGTAAAACAGGGTGCTTTCAACTCAACAAATTTCTCTGAGGAAAGGAAGGAAACCTTTATTCCCTCTAATGGGTATATAAAGTGGTGCAAACACTGTGGAAATATACTGGTATATATAATATAGTGAAAAATAAAGGACTTAATTAGAGAGTGGTCCAGAAATTCTACTACTAAGCATTTATGTCCTAGAAATAAATTAACACTCAAATGCTATGGCACAAAGCACAATTTCACAACTGACAAATGGAGAAACAAATTGTCATATAGCCATACAAGGAAACACTCACTGACCATAAAATTTAGAATGGATTCATGCTACAATGGGAAAAATCCTGATGAATAGTGCTTCATAAGAAAAGTAAATCACTAAAGACCACATGAAATATGGCATATATCTACAACAAACCAGAAGAGCTTCTTTGTGGAGTGAACGGAAGTTGATGCAGAAACTGACAACTGGTCATAGTTCCGAGACCTAATGTCTGTGGAGGGATCAGCTATAGATATGACATCTATAGCCCACACACCCTGGCTTGGGGACCATTGATAAAGAAGAGACAGTAAGATTGTAAGAGCCAGTGTTGGAGAGGGTCTGCACAAAAAGCAGAGTCTTGTGGACATGACCGGACCGCTGTAATCATGAACGTCCAGCAGCATGAATGGAAGAGGAGGTCAGGGAACCCCCTCAACCCCCACCCCCAGCTGAGAAGCTATTGACAATTAATAGATTCTGGAAAAGGGACTTTAGGAGTGTGATGGGTCAACCATGGATGACCCCACACCCATGAATATGAGGGTAAGATAAAGTGGATTTCATGAGTTATAAAGAAGAAGGGAGAGACAACAACCCATCTTGGGAGGAGGTGGGGAAAGTAGGGAATGATCACAATGCATTGTGTGCATTGTGAAATTCTCAATAATTAACAAAATAGACTTTTATTTTAAAAGATACTTCCAGAGCAGAGACCTCCCCTGGGACAGACAGCACTTGTTACTTAAGGCTGCAGGGGCTGGGATGGGGAGCTGCTGGGAAGGGACAGGAGGTTTCTCTTGCTGGTGATGTCACTGAGACAGTGGCAGTCATTGTGCAATTCTGGGACTCTGTTAAGAACATACTATATCTCCTGAACTGGACTCTTCAAGAGGGTCAATTGTAGTGTGGAAAGGTATCTTGGGAAGGCTGCTCTTGATAAAGAGGAAACACAGATGGAAAAGCTTTAGAATTATCAGCTGTTCATAGGTATAATTAGTCACAGGATCTTCAGAGGACAAAACACAGTACTCAAGAGGGCTTCTTTTCTAAGAAAGCAATGTCTTTCTCTGTCCCAAAGAGAGCACAGCAAAAGCCGTTTATTTCAATAAAGTATATGGCTCACGGATCCTAGCATATGTTCTTTCTTTCCAAGAGGATCCTTTTGAGACTGACCACAAAGGAAATACACATCTTGATAAACAGTGGGTGGATGTGTCAATCATCATTGACCTTCAAGAGACAAAAGAAGAGGAGAATATAGGGACCTTACTCTGAACTAACATGTTAAATAGCATGGAGAGATGGTGTGGGTGTTCTGAAAAAAGTATACCACCCTGGTCTTCTGTGATCACTGGTTTCTTCCAGGATCAGAGAAGGAACAGCAAGCATCCCCCCTAAAGCTTACCATGAAATATGTCACATCCTCAGGCTACGATACTCATACCTGTGGGGGCCTTGGTGTTGGCCTTCCGGCTGTCCTGGGCCCCCTTCTGGGACCACACATCCACCTTGTACTCCACACCTGGCCTCAGGCCTCTCAGGACTGTGCTGCTCTTATCCTTTGACACAGGCACCTCCTTGGTCTCTCCATCAGGAGAGGTGTAGCGTACCATGTACCTATCGATGTCAGCCTCCACTGGGTCCCAGGAGACACTAAGGGTGGTCTCGGTCACCTGGTCAATCACCAGGTTTTTGGGGCCATCAATATCTAAAAGAGAAAGAGTTGGTCAATAAATGCTAGTAACAGGCACCAGAGAATGAGACCATTTGGCCTGGGCTGGCAGAGTTTCCAGTTCTTAAGGTTTCCCCATATTGTATATATATTTTCAGTGCTCCATGGACAGAGTCCTTGTCTCCACAGCTGAACTCAGAGCCTCAGGGGTACAGAACAGGACAGTGGAATGAACATCCACTACTACATCCGAGAAGACTGTGTTCTATCTTAAAAGGCAGAGCTGAGGGGCAGGGAGCCCCTTGTGTTCCAATCAGCAGACCAAGAACTTTATCTCAGCTCTGCCATCAGTCTGGGTAACTGGGTAATAGCCTGACTAATTTTCTCATTTGTATATGTGGGCCTGGGGTTAATAAATTATAAGATACCTCAGTGTTCTGTGCGTACTTGTGAAATGAAACCCAGGGTATTAGCCAGGCAGTGGTGGCGCATGCCTTGAATCCCAGCACTTGGAGGGCAGAGGCAGGTGGATTTCTGAGTTCAAGGCCAGCCTGGTCTACAGAGTGAGTTCCAGGACAGCCAGGACTATACAGAGAAACCCTATCTCAAAAAACAAAAAAAAACAAAAAAAAAAAAAAAAAAAAAAAAAAAACCAAAAAAAAAAGAAAGAAAGAAAGAAAGAAAAGAAAGAAATTAGAATTAGATTTGCCAGATGATCCTGTAATTGCACTCTTAGTTTTATAACTAAGTAAAGTGATGGCATATGTACACAGGGGGATGGGAATATAGCAAAGCACTGTGGCCTAGCATGGACCAGGTCCTAGTTTTGATCCCCAGCATTACACACAAAAAAATATATACAAATGTCCTTATAACATTATTCATCACAGAGTTTCAAAAGTTAAAGTAATTCAAATATCAAACAAGTAGCACACTGAAAATCAAATGGGCTCACATGTACTATGAAATACTAATTTACATACTTATATGTGTTACAATACAAAGAAACCTAAATGAATGAGTTCTCTCCAGAGGCCATATAAATGATAAATCCATTATAAACAATGTCCAGAACAGAGAGCTATAGAAACAGAAAGCTATTGTTAATAGCATTGGAGGTAGTGAGGCTAGAGATTGACTGGCAAAGGCTGTGAGTCTGAGCTTAGTTCTTTATGGTGGTGAGAATAGACTATAGTAGTAGTTACAGAACTCCGTAAGTAGTCTAAATTAATCAAAGCATACATATTAAAAGATGAATTTCAATATGTAAATATCCGCTAATACAATTGCTCTCACAAAATGTGTAAGCACAGATGAGAAGGCCTTACAATTATCAAATGTTTTATGAAATAACAATGGTAAGATCCACAGAATGAAGCACAGCTCTCAGGAGAGGATTTATCACTAAAAGCATCATCTCCTTGCTCCAAAGTGATCACAGTGAAAGCCATATTCCTAAATACTTATCCCACACACCCTAACATACATCTCCTTTCTATCTCTTCACAAAGAGAAATATTTTGCATTTGAACACAAGGGGAAAACACAATTGAAAGAACACTGGGCAGAAGCCACCTACCACTGTTGGCCCTTTTATTTTTCAGCAGGAGATCAAACCTGGGGCCTTGTTCATGATGTTGTCCAAGCATTTATTACTGACTTATATTCACAGCTCACCATCAGCCTCTATGAGTGCAAGGCTGAACATGAGGTTCTTATTAAGAAACCTGTGTCAAAGGCACTTAGAGATGCTGCATGCTATACCACTCTGATTCTCTCAAAACCATTGATTATCATAGCAGCGAAGGAAACCCAACCATGACTTCCCGTAGGTGCAAGATGATAACTGCAACCTTCTCAAGGAACAATGTCCATTACCTGTTGGGGCTTTGGTGCTGGTCTTCCTGCTCTCCCGTGTCCCCTTCTGGGCCCACACGTCAACCTGATACTCCACACCTGGTCTCATGCCTGTCAGGATGGTGCTTGTTTGATCCTTCCCAACGAGAAGTTCCCTGGTCTCGCCGTCAACAGAGATGTAGCGTACCACGTACCTGTCGATATCAGCCTCTACTGGGTCCCAGGACAGGGTGGCAGTGCTCTCTGTCACCTGCTCAGTCACCAGGTTTTTAGGGCTGTCAATATCTAAAAGGAAAAGCTTGATAAATAACTGCTAGTAAACTGAGTGTGGTGTCTCGTGTCTGTAGTCCCAGTACTCAGAAGATCATGAATTTGAGATCAGAATAGGCTGCCCAACAAGACTCTGTCTAAACCAGTGATTTTAAACCTGTGGGTCACAATCCCTTTGGGAATTGAACAACCTTTCACAGGAGTTGTCTAAGGCCATCGGAAAACCCAGATATTTACATTACAATTCATAACGGTAGCAAAATTAAGTTATAAAGTAGCACCAGAAATAATTTTATGGTTGTGTGTATCACCAAAACATGAGGAAATGTATTAAAATGTGCATTAGGAAGGTTGAAAACCACTGGTCTAAACACACACACACACACACATCACACATCACACATCACATACGCACATGCACACACCAGACATCATTAAGTCTGGACTGAGCATTCATTTGTATTCTTACAGTTTCTCTCATTTCCTATACTGGTGTTGATTCATGGACAGAGATCTTATCTCCACAACTAGTCTCTTGGATCCTCAAGGAAGTAGTCCAGGACAATGAAAACCTTCCCAACCCAGTAGCCTTGAAGACTTCAACTTCTAACTAAACCTCAGTCTCCTCACCTTTTAGATACACATACAGTAAGATGCTACAATATTCCATGAGTATTTCATGAGTCAGACAATAAAAATCCTACTTTATGTGAATTATAGAAATCATTTACTCCACTAGATTGAGGATTCTCATCTGTGAATGGGAGCATGGACTCCTGCTCTACCAACACAACAATTTCTTCTCAGGACCAAGTAAATGAAGACATTTGCCCTTATTTTTGCTTGTGGGTGTGTAAAAGGGCACAACCACTTTGGAGATTACTTTGGCAGGAACTCAATATTAAACACATAAGATTAACAATCCATTTCTAATACATCTACCAAAGAGAAATGAATGCCCCAGTATGATTATTTATGATGGTTAAAATGTAGAAACAAACCAAATAGCCACTGAGACAAAAATAGTAAACAAATGTGTATATCCATACAAGGAAACGTTAATGTTAATAAAAATGTCAATATATGTTATAACACAGATGAACCTGAAAACTATGTTTTATGAAAGTAGTAAATCACAAAATGCCACCTGCTCTGTTACTCTATGCATTACAACTGTCCAGAACAGAGAAATCTAGGACAGACAGCTGTTGCTATTGATGGGAGGGGAAAGAGGACATGCAATAAATGCTAATGCAGGTCATGCTCCTTATTGCGATGACCATGTTCTAACTAGTGCTAATTGTTGGGCAACATTGTCAGTATGTAATACTAAATGCTGAGCTGCATACTGTAAAGACTGAATGTTATATCACACACATCTTCATAAGGCTAGTCTTTGCAAATGAAACAAAACCTGGAAAGCCTTGAAATTATCAACTGATGCTATGTATGCTACGTATGTACTGCAACTCTAGGACTATGAGAGTAGAACACAGTACTCACAAGAGAATCTACTGACAGAACAATAAATTCTCCTGCTCCAAGGAAAGCCCATCAAGGACGATTTCCCTAAAGCACTTAGCTCCTGGATCCTAAAGCATATGCTTCTTGTTGTCATTTTATCTTCAAGGTGAAATAATTCAGTGTTTGACAGTGATGGAAATACACAATGCGAAGACCAGTGTGCTGATATAAACAATCACTAACCTTTGTAAGACCAAAGCATGAGTCCATATTTCTGGATTAAATGTAAATGTCATGTGGGGATGGTGGGGGTGTTCTGAAAAAACTGTACCACGCTGGTCTTCTGTGATCACTGGTTTCTTCCAGGATCAGAGAAGGAACAGCAAGCATCCCCCCTAAAGCTTACCATGAAATATGTCACATCCTCAGGCTACGATGCTCATACCTGTGGGGGCCTTGGTGTTGGCCTTCCGGCTGTCCTGGGCCCCCTTCTGGGACCACACATCCACCTTGTACTCCACACCTGGCCTCAGGCCTCTCAGGACTGTGCTGCTCTTATCCTTTGACACAGGCACCTCCTTGGTCTCTCCATCAGGAGAGGTGTAGCGTACCATGTACCTATCGATGTTAGCCTCTACTGGGTCCCAGGAGACACTAAGGGTGGTCTCGGTCACCTGGTCAGTCACCAGGTTTTTGGGGCCATCAATATCTAAAAGAGAAAGAGTTGGTCAATAAATGCTAGTAACAGGCACCAGAGAATGAGACCACTTGGCCTGGGCTGGCAGAGTTTCCAGTTCTTAAGGTTTCCCCATGTTGTATATATATATTCAGTGCTTCACGGACAGAGCCCTTGTCTCCACAGCTGAACTCAGAGCCTCAGGGGGACAGAACAGGACAGTGGAATGAACATCCACTACTACATCTGAGAAGACTGTGTTCTATCTTAAAAGGCAGGGCTGAGGGGCAGGGAGCCCCTTGTGTTCCAACCAGCAGACCAAGAATGTTATCTCAGCTCTGCCATCATCCAACTGTTGGTAGCCAGCTTCAGGCAACTCAGCTGCCTGTCTCTGAGCTTTGCTTCCTGGCCTCTAAAACTATATATAGACTCTTCTCTAGACCTTGAGGCACTAATATTCAACACGTCTGTCTACTTACATCAATTATTAACTTGGTTTTAATACTTAGGCAAGTTGCCTTACTGTGTTCTACATTTGTAAAATAGAAAGTGTGTGTGTGTGTGTGTGTGTGTGTGTGTGTGTGTGTGGCTAGCTCTGTCAACTAGGACAAAAACAGTGTTTACAGCTTCAGGTACACAGAAGATTCATTCTGAGATTCAAAACTTAATAAAAGGCATTCCAGCCCTTGTGCCTCAATTTCTTCTACAGAGGAAACAAAAATGGGGTATGGGGGATATTGATTTATATCTTGTGAAGGTGTTATAACATAGTGTTACATTCTATGACTTAATAACATTCTAGACTGTTCTTAGCACCAAGTAGATGTGCAAACCTTCAACTATCATTACTATGATGAAATCAATCCATTGACACATTATAAATCCAAGATATGATTGTCCTCTATCCTACATAACAGAAAGTAATTGAAAATATATTTTATCAATAAACTAGTAATATTTTCTTTTTTTAAAGACGTTCACTGCAGTGGCTAGAGAGTTGGCTCAGTGGATAAGAGTACTGACTACTCTTCCAAAGGCCTGAGTTCAAATCCCAGCAACCACATGGTAGCTCACAATCATCTGTAATGAGATCTGATGCCCTCTTCTGAGTTGTCTAAAGAGAGCTACAGTGTACCCCCATATAATAAATAAATAAGTCCTTTAAAACATTTCATTGCAAAAGCCATTTTCCTAAGGTCATTTGTTCAAAGGTTCTATTTCATATGTTACTTTAGGCTGTGACCTCAAGAAAATTGATATCTAACTTCCCACCTGGATGCCCACAGGTAAGGAGGGATCAATAGTTTTAGGATGATTGGCTGACCAAACATGTCCAGATTATTAAGGAAGTTGGAGAGGCCAGTGTGTTAAGACTCAGAGAATGGAATTATCTGAAAAGACTTTGTGTACCTTGGGTGAGGTCTGAACTTTAATCTGTTTCACTGGGTCCCTGGTGTTTGATATGGAGCAAAAGACCTCAGCAGGGTTGATAAGGAATGTCTAAGACATTCTGACTGCCATAACTCAGCATAGGGGACAGAGGCATAGGGCTGTGCTAAGCATTCCCCAATCCAAAAAGAAGAGCCCTGTAACAAAGGATTGTCCTGCTCAAATGTCAGCAGTGCTGAAGTTGAGAAGCCCTTTCTAAAGCATGGGGAACATGTCAGCAGGTGTTTGACATGTGGCTAAAATTCTTCATCGGTGAAAAAATGGCGGGCTGCTCTCACAAAGAGCAAGAGGGATGTAGTTCTCATGAACTAAACATCAGTTGAGAAAGTGCATGGGGTTGTGTCAAGAGCTGTCCTGGAGGACGAGCTAGAGGGGTGTGGTGACTTGGCCATCGGAGCAGTCTGGGGATCCTCAGCTAACCAACCTTGGTCAACCAACCCCTAAAGGAAGGGTGCTAGGGGATTAGGAGGAAGGAGTCGTAACAGGTCAGGTGGGGAAAAAAAAGATAGTTAGCCGGCTGAAAGAACAGGACCTAAAGTTCAGGGAGGAAAAGAGAAGAAAAGCTGAGCCCTACGGCTTCCCAGGGCAAGCAGTTAGCATGCGAACGGCTAACCGCAAATGAAGGATGGGCCGGGACATGCACATGGACATTTTCATTACTAAAACAGTCAACACAGGGGGACTAGTCACTGGCTTGTTTGTAGATAACAAAACACCGCAATTATTCCTGCCTAAAACATTCATCCGAAGGGCAGAAACAAGAACCAACTTCACTGGAAGGGTCTGAACAAGTGCAGAATTTTTAAAGAGGGAAAGTTGTCTGTGGTTCACAACCTTACAAGGCTGGCTCTCTCAGCCTGACGGTTGCTTGTGCTTCCTTCATATTTGCTTCTTGTCGAAGTGAAGCACTCAGTTTTACTAACAAATAAGATTCCCAGACAGAGGAAGAGGCAGGAGGGGGGGGAGGGTAGGCTGTAAGAAGTAGACACCGGTCTTTATAAAGAGGACACTTTGGAGACTACAGTATGAGACATGCATTGTAAGAGAAGGAGGTATACAATTCCTGAAGAGCATCATCACCTCTCATCAGCAAAATCTTCCTGCCTCCCAAAGTCAGAGAGGGAAAAGTCAACTTAGCCATCTCATGCACTTATAACGACAAAGCGCAACGCATACTCCATTACCTGTGGGGGCCTTGGTGTTGGCCTTCCTGCTCTCCTGGGTCCCCTTCTGGGCCCACACATGGACCTTGTACTCCATGCCTGGCTTTAGGCCAGTCAGGATGGTACTGCTCTTCTCCTTAGACACTGGGACCTCCCTGGTCTCTCCATCAGCAGAAGTGTAGCTCACCATATACCTGTCGATGGTAGCCTGAACAGGGTCCCAGGAGACACTGAGAGTGTTCTCTGTCACCTGGTCAGTCACCAAGTTTTTGGGGCTGTCGATGTCTGAAAGGAAAATGTTTGAAAAGTCTAAGCTGTAACAGTGGAAGCCACACCCCCTTATCTTGCTTTTTATCTTCCAGAACATTCAGCACAAGGCAATGGGTTACCATGCCAAGTCTCTGCTGGGAGTCAAGGGGGAAAGCAGTTTCTGAGTCTCAGTTTCAACGTCAGTCTAACTATACCTGTTTTCTTGACTTCCGGCTCCCTAAAATGTAGCAGGAGCAATATCCTTACAGTAACACATAGTACATCGAGACAGCCAAACACCTGCCACACTGTCACTGTCAGGATACCTAATTTATCATTTTATCAAGGGCTGCTTCTCCAGTGAGCACTCTGAGGGTATTGTGACAAGTATTTCCAAAACCAGACCTTCTACACACAAGCACTGAGTCTGCTAAAAGCATCACCCCTATGCAATCTTACTTCTCTCACAGAGTGCTCAGGCTAGCTCACTAGGGTAGGCTGGCTGACCAGGGAGCCCCAGGGATGGCACCTCTGGGAGCCTCCCGAGAGCTGGAATCACAAGTGTGTGTGCTCCCACATCCAGCTTTTGCAAGGGATCAGACTTGGATTGTGCCCAAGCACTCCACCGGCTGAGCTACATCTCACGCATCTTAACATTCTAGTTGTAGTCTCTGGTCTCAGACCCCAACCTGTGGCATGGTGCACACTCAAAGCCACATGTTCACACTTCATTCCAACCCGTGCATCTCTCCCCGCTTGCCTGTGGGGGCCTTGGTGTTGGCCTTCTTGCTCTCCCGATCGCCTTTCTCTGCCCACACGTAAACTTTGTACTCCACACCTGGACTCAGGCCGGTGAGGACGGTGCTCCTCTGGTCCTTCCTCACTGGAACCTGCTTCGTCTCTCCATCCACGGAAGTGTAGCTTACCACGTACCTGTCGATTTCAGCCTCCACTGGGTCCCATGAGACAGAGAGACTGTTCTCTGTCACCCGGTCAGTCACCAGGTTTTCTGGACTGTCAATTTCTTTAAGGAAGATACAAAGGAGGAGGGTAAACTTTATTACTCTCTAGTTCCTAAAAGGCCAAAGTCATAGCCAGAATAATGATGTCAGTTAACTCCACAGTCAGCTATATGCTGGGGATTGAGAGATCGTAAGGCTTTAAGTAGACAAGTGTCAGGTATTCTAAGAGCAAGCTGCCAGCATGACTGAAAGCAAGAGTTCAGACCGCGCCAATAGATAGATCAATTCTATAAACTTTTCTTTCTTTAAAGAAATGCCTTTCATATTCCATTTATATGCAATTTACCATAAATTACATAGCACTCTTTTGCAGTTCCCTGACCCCTTGTACCTACCTTCTTAGTAAGTATATTTCAATAATCTTCTCTACTCTCCCCCGCTCTGCTATGTTCCTTTGGATGAAAAATGTTCTAGAAGAGGGAGCTGTCAGGGCTTTCTACAGAGAATATTATGTGTGTGACCAGGGAGGGAATGGGGTGAGCTTTTAAACTGGCAGAACTGAGGTGTGGGCACGAGAGAAGGATCCTGGTAGAATCTGCCCCAGTATCTGTGTGAGATCCTCTGGGCCCTGGTTTGCATGGTTCCTCACTTAGGACAAACTGCATAGCTTAAGTTTCTGTCTCTGCCCCTCTACAAAGAAGGAAGGAGCCGTCCTCCCTCATAGGTGAACTACTACATCGTGTGTGCTTGTAAGGCTTGCTATTAAGAATGACATATAAAGTATGGGATATCCCTTCTTCCTCACAATCTAAGGCCTTAGAGTCAAAACTCCAAACAATACGGTACAAGCAAAAGAGCTTTCCTAAACACGATGGCTTGATGGCCCCGCTCTAGGAGCCAGTTCCTGAAGAGTGTTCCCAGAAAGAAAGACCATTTTAACCTGCACACCACAGCGGGCCAGGCCTAGCTGCGACAAGCAGTCCCAAGAGACAACTGACCTTAGGAAGCACAGAGATGGGACTACATCACTGTTATCTGTCATCAACAATAAAGGGTCTAACTCCTAGGACACTTGAATGTCCCAGCCCCATCCCTGCTGTTGTACCACTTCACAGACATGCCTACCCTAAACACCACTTGAGAATACCAACGGCTCCCTCTCATACCTGAGGCCTTGCACATGTGACTACCTGTTAGCTCCCACCTGTCCTTCCAGGCTCCCTGCAAGGTCCCTTCTTAAACACTTTCCTCCCCAAGTTGGCTTTGGTCAGTGTTTTATCACAGCCACAGAAAGCAAACTGGGAGGGACACTTGATGTGCATCAGTTGCTTTCTAGGAATCAGCTTACTGGGCTGGACAGTTTCATGTCAACTTGACATAAGCTAAAATCATCTGAGAGGAGAGAACATTGAACCCCAAGGTTTATTTTGTTTTTTGTGTATGAGCTTTGTAATATAATTTTTAGTTTGTTTTGATTTTTGATGTTTTAGGGTTTTTGTTTTGTTTTATTAGTTTTGTGGGGACTTTTTGGAGAGAGAGAAAGAGCATGAAATTGAGTAGGGTGGTGAGGTGGTTATCTGAGAGTAGTTGGGAAGGGAAAACAATATCATCAAATAAAATCAAAATATATTGTATAAAAATTTAAAAAATAATAAAGCTCTTTTCAAATTGCTTTTGTAAATATTCTCCAACCCCACCAATACAGGAGCTGATGACAAGAGGCAATAATCTTCACCTTCAAAAGCAACTTCCGCCTTACCCTGAGGAAACCTACCACCTCCCATTCTCCTGGTACCTGTGAGAGCCTTGGTGTCTGCCTTCTTGCTGCCTTGGTTACCCCTCTCAGCCCACACAAAGACTTTGTAGGCCTCTCCTGGCTTCAGGCCTGTGAGAACGGTGCTGCTCTGGTCCTTGGGTACTGCCTTCTCCTTGGTCTCCCCATCAGGGGCGATATAGCGCACCACATACTTGTCTATGTCAGCTCTCACTGGATCCCAGGAAACAGATGCTGTGTCTTCTGTTACCTGATTTGTGACCACATTGGTCGGTCCATCGATTTCTGCATACATAAGAAATGAAAATTAGAGAAACCAGTTGCCTGGTAAAATTCACAGTCACTTTAAGGTCTAGGTCAATGGTCTCTCAACAATACAAAAGGGTCTTTCTTTCAACCATGATAAGCAAGTATCTAGCCTCTGCCTTAACCTTAAGCTGAGCCCCTGTAGATTAAGAAACAAGTAAGTTCTAGTTTCAAATCACTGATTACATTAGAGGAAACTCCATTAGGTACAGCTGATAAACAAACTAGGAAGTAATCAATGCTATCGCTATCACTGACATGTAGTTTCTGAGAAATATAACTCCTTTAACATGTCTCCTGTAAGTACTGGTGGATGCCTGTGAGTCCCTTTCAGGAGGCCATACAGCAGCTATTCAAGAACAGTGATTCCCTTCTCAGTTCCCCTGAAATCAAAACTAACCTCGTTGTCTATCTACTCCTTTAAATTAAAGTTTCTTGACCAGGCATTTATCATCCATCTATACAATGTTTCCTTCTTTCTTTTCTGAAATAAAAATGCCAAAAATGTAACTTATTTACTCTGCAACAATGTATGTCACAGGGAATAGGATGGCATTCAACAGTTATCAATAAACAAAACAACCAGGAGTCTTTGTTGAGATCAGTGGTATTCAAAACAATTTTCCAACTGTATCCTGGACACACACATGCTTCTCAACAACACACCCTGTACCTGTGGCCTCAGGAAGCCCCCTGTCTAGGGGCCCTTGAATTCCGCCAACACTAGGTCCCTGCCAAGTACAACCAGTAGAGAGTCCACTTCAGGAAGTGTAAAATAAGCCCTAGGATCTCTTAGCTTCTTTCAGGGACGTTTGTTTGTTTGTTTGTTTGTTTGGTTGGTTGGTTGGTTGGTTGGTTGGTTGGTTGTTTGTTTGGTTGGTTGGTTGGTTGGTTGGTTAGCTGGTTGGTTAGCTGGTTGGTTGATTGGTTTTGTTTTATGCTTGGGGATTTAATAGAGTTCTTTAAAAAGAGAATCTTACTATATAGCCCAGCCTGGCTTGAACTCACAATCCTTATATCCCAGCTTTCTGAATGCTAGAATTAGAAGCAAGTATCACCATATATACACATACCTCCCTGGCTGCAGAAAGACATGCCTATAATTCCTGCACTTAGAAGCATGAAGCAGAAGAATCATGAGTTCAAAATAAACCTGGGCTATACATGAAGTTCAACACCAGACTGAACCACTGAGTAAAGCCTTATCTAAAAACATAATAATTTAGTAAACACATAAACAAAATTCTTAAGTGACTCTGATATACATCAAAGAATGAGGACTTCCATGACCAATCTATGCATGCTTAATAATGTCTCTAGCCAACATTTATACTTATCAGTTTTGCCTTCTTAAAGTTCCATTTATAATTTAGTCTTTTGTCCAATATGCTCACATTTCTGTCCATCTTCCTGACACGGTCAAGGCCACTGATAAAGATGTCAAATAGAACAAGGCTAAGACATGACCCTAGAATGTCCTCTGTATGTGAATCTACATCTTTTTAACTGGAAAAGCCACAGAACAACTTCTTGGTCTAAGGCAACTACATTCTTCTCCTCCCTTCCCACCCAATCTATTCTTGGTTTTTCAGCCAAGGATTTTTCCGAGAGAAGTTACAATTTCACATAGACCCATTTTTCAACCTTAGCTACAGTGCACCTTTATCAAACATAAGGGCAGTGTTTGATTCGCACGAAATGTGCTCCATTACCAGAGGCAGTTCATATTTCATTTAGTAAGTCAACTGCCATCTTCTAAGCACACACCAAGGCTCAAAAGCACCAATGGTGCTTTTCATACATTAGTTACCAAATCCCATGGTAAAAGCACAAAGCATTCATCTGGTGCCTCACAAGTTAGGAAAACAAATAAAGTCTTCCCCTCTTAGAACAGTAAGTATATGCTAGGCCCAGACAGGTTAGCTAACTTCTGACAGTAATAAATATTAGTGACTGTCACAACACTAACAATCTTGTCTACTTGCAGCTGAGGATCAGTAGTGGCATATGTTAAATTGTGGCCAGTTCTCCTGCTCCAATACAACATGCCAAAGTGTTGTGCCGTGCACCTCAGGATAGAACCTTACTGGTTTTAAACAATCTTCTCAGAGATAATGAAGTTAAAATGGAGTCATTTGGGTGGATCCAAACCAATGTGACTGGCAGCTCCTCGGTCTATGTGGAATAACCACTAACAATTGTGGGTGGAATGAAATATGCTCTGAAAGGCTACTGTAACCTGAAATAACACAGGAGTAGTTGATTAGAACTTTGGGAGAATACTAAGGAGAGAAAATAGCCTTGGGCTGTTGGAGTGCTAGACATGTCTCACGGGCAAAGGGAGTTCCAGGGCATGAGAGAGGGGAATCTGGATGCAGAAGCCTGCAGAACTCCAATGCCAACGTCAGGAGGTTCTGAGCGATTGTTCAGAAGAAGACATGCACACAACAGAGAGGATTCCCTCTCTGACCCCTTACCCCAATGTCTCTGTGCTTGCTAAGTATCGATGCAGACCCCTTCCCCCAAGGCCATAGCTTGGTCTGGGCAATAGGGAGGAAAGGAGAAAAGAAGATTAAGGACAGAGAGAGAGGAGTGCAGTCCTGCTCCTGAAGGCCCTGACTCTCACCCTCTCCAAAGCGACCCGCCCACACCTACAAGTCCCACATCCTAGCAGCGCCTCTCACTCTGGCACCTTGTCCCAGTCAGTACTTAGTCTGCAGCATCCTGCCACTCTGCATAGTGGGCTGGTAGGATCAAAACTGTCTGTGTGCACCGAAAGATCCACCCTGGCCAGCCCTGGAGCTTGTGTTCCCTCAGCAGCCTCAGAACACTGAAGAGATGGAGTAGTTGCCAAGAAAAAACCTAAGCAAACCCTTTAGAATCATTTGGCCTTCATTTAAAAATCACTAACATTGTAAGTCACATAGTCAAGCTAAAGACACTGCAGTTTTCCATTTGCTTTGCTGTAGAAAACATTCGGTGCCTTGTTGTAATGCCAACGGTAGCCTAGGTTGCCTTTCAAGGACTTGAGGGACACTTTGCTGGGAACGCCGACTCTCTGCTTTTCTGCACACGTGTCTGAGGGGTGACTGATGTGGGGTGACTGATGTGGGGTGGAGAGTCTTGCTATCTCTGCCTTCATCCTATGTCTGTCCTCTTTTTTCGCGGATTCTACTCCACTCTGCATGTAGACTTGTTGATCATTTGAGAAATGCTTTGCCTAAAGTTATAATGCAGGATTAACTTGACCCAGATAGACCTTGCTAAGTCTCTCTTTCTCCTTCCAGGTTTAAAAAAAAAAAAAAAAACTATCAGATGACACATGAAAACAAGAGTGTGAAAGAGGAGACATCTGAATTTCTGGAAGAGCTCTTCTTGTTCAGAGAAAAGACAGTAGCCTCTCCTTCATTGGAGAGGGAGTCTCTCCCTCATTGGTCTGGCCCTGTCTGAAACTCCTCAACTCCCTAGCCTCCTGGGTGATTTTCAAGTAAAAGCTCCCATTTCCTTATCCTTCAGTCTCTGAAAAAAGTGTTTCTTTCACTGTAGTACCAATCTCCCCAACATTGGGTTTTCTGTGGGGTGAGCTTCCATACCTGAGTAGGGAACACTAGAGTTTAAAGTCTAAATAAATAAATAAATCTTGGTTGTGAACACCAGGAACACTAGAGGCTAAAGTCTAAATAAGTAAATAAATAAATAAATAAATAAATAAATAAATAAATAAATCTTGGTTGTGAACACCAGGAACACTAGAGTTTAAAGTCTAAATAAATAAATAAATCTTGGTTGTGAACATCAGGAAAGAAAAACCAATCTAGTTCTATATCTGTAACTGCTCTAGATCTAGAAGTTAAACCACAGAAGTCCTGCCAGGGACAGAACCAACCTAGAACTCAGTGATTTCTGCCTCTTCCCCACCCCACCCCTTTCTCTCAACTCTTTACCAGCATAGACTAGAAGGGGGATCGTCACCGGTGATCCTCACAGAGCTGTGATCTCTGATCATTCACAGGTGAAACAAAGATAGCAATCAGAAACTGACATCCAAGAATGAGAAGCAGACCCCATGGGTGGACCCCACACACTCACATAATTGCATGAAGCCAGCCCTGCAAGACCAAAGCCTCCCTGTCTGCCAGGAGGGGATGTGGGGAACATTAAGTCGTTTTTCCATGCAACAAAATCTTCCAGTAGCTGTGGTGGTGTGCCAAATCGTAGATGGACTACAGCTGTAGCCTCATGTACAAAACTTGATCTCTCCAACCTGGCCCCAGAGTCCTCCTTCACCAACAACTTCCTGCCTGCCACACACTGGTGGGCCTCATTGACCTCTATCAGCTTTTTGTGATATTAATTTGATAAAGGGATGACTGGAGAGGAGGAGGGAGAAAGATGGTAAAGGAAGTGATTTGTTAACAACTGTGGGTGAAACTAACAGTGAGATCTCTCCCTAATCTTGAATGCCACATAGAAACCTTGACTTAACTATAGTCACTGACCAGAGCCACTACATCCTGTCTACTTGAAAGCTTTCAGATGTGTTAAAACTGACTAATTCGGAGCAACAAACATTGCTCTCTTACTCCAAAGTTTTTTCAACTCTGAATAATCCCAAAGCAGGACAGAGAATCAGAAAAACTGATGGGGATGGGAGAAGGGAAAGGCACAGTCACCACACACCCCCATTGTTTGTAAAGGGGGGACAAACAATGTCTCCCTGCCTGCAGGGAGACAACATCACTTTTCCTGAGAGATATATGAAACTGGAGAGTTAAAACAACTGATGAACCACATTTAAGGACAAAAGGTTAGTGGCCTTTGACTTCAGCCATATCCAGTTGTTCATTATCTGTAAACCTGAGGGTTTGGTTTTTTTGTTTATTTTTCTGAAAAAAAACAAACCTCTCAAAAAAGTTGTAAACAGTTTACAATTAAAAGGTCATGATTTCATTTTGCTCTAAGGTACAGCAATAATTTCTTTGACCTTTTTGACTTAAACTTTTCTTCTCAGCACTCCCTTAGCTCATTTATAAACCTGTAGAATACACTCATAAAACATCTTATAACTCACTGACAGATAAAATAATTCTTGAATTAAAAAAATAAGTATACTAGAGCATTTTAATCCAATGTTTTAATTTTAGATTTGTATATTTAAATACAGATCATGTTCTTTGACCATTCTGATCTCAAAATCCTTTGTAGATATTGTTAAATACTTGTTATTCTCTGTCTCTTGAGAAGCCTATACCTATCCCTTTACTATGTTCTATCCTTTCCTTAATAAAGCCTAGTTTGCGTCATTGTTTTGTCCTCAAATTTCTTTTTTCTCCAGCATAATTCAAGGTCCTAGTTGTAGCAGAAGGAGCAGGGGTTCTTGGAAGAACTCAAGCTGCACAGCTATCAGTGTGGAATTCCATTTCCTGCTGCCCATGATAATCCAATCTCTCTTATCTATTGTCAGGGTAGACTCAGTGTTAAGCACATCCGTGTTCCTTCCCACAATTTTGTAAATATATTCTTGGCGCTCTATGTCCCACTCACATATTTTCAATTACTATTTAGCCCTGTTGCCAATAGTCAAAGGAACTTGTCCAAGAACCTGGTCAGGGTTTTGTTTTGTTTTATTTTGTTTCTGTCTAGCAGCTGTAACAGCTCAATAAACTCTTTTATGTGGAGACCCTTCAGTTTTAAGAGTTTTGCTTTACCAAGTTTCACTGGTTGACTTGTTAAATGGAAAATAACTGAACTACATTCTTCCCTTCCTGCATACGCATATACCTCTTAAATCCTGGTACACTTTTTCATCTTGTAAGAAACAAAATACATAGAGAAAACAAATTTTTTACCTCCTGAATTAACCCATAGTCTCAGCCAGATGTGGCCTGACCTCAGAAACTCTAATATCTTTTTTCATTATTATTTTAGTAGTGCACACCTCATAGATTTATTTGAAATCCAGTAAAGTATCTCATCCTGATGTTAGAATATAATTGACAATAAAAACACTTCTGAGATGCTAACAGTCTAGTTGGGATAATATACTTGAAAGGTTAACTACCAATTCAATGGCACATGCAATTAATTGCTGCAAGAACTCAGAGGCTGTGACATTTAATGTGACTATAAAAGGCTTTTGTCAAGAAGTAGAAGTAGTGTTACCAGGATTAGTTGTGGTGTAGGACAATGAGGGTGGATTTTCCCTCCTGATCATGCTTTGGAGTTTACATCCTGTTTCCCCTGGGTAACATTAGGAAGGGAAGCGTCACAATGAACCTCCTTGGGGTGGATTTAAAATAACACATGAGAAGATGGAGGTATCGGGGCTTCCTAAATCCTACGAAGGGCAAGCATAGCCTGGTCAAAGAATGGAAGCTGAGTTTTACCTCTTTTCCTGGGTGTTCTAGGTGGAGACTGGCATTCTTATGGGCTGGAAAGATGAGAGCATGCTATTGTTTCTCCCCTAAATGTTAATCCACTGAGCTGGATAGATCTCCTGACCAAGAGTTTAGCCTGCAGGAAAGCTGATTCAGCCAAACACATGATAAGATGAGGAGAGGAACAGCCTCTGCTAAACCTCTGCCTGCTTTTTGAGTTCAGACTAAGAAAAGAAAAACTTTCCCTCTTTTGTTCATTCATTCGTTTGTTCTTTCCTTTTTTAATTAGTTTTTAATACCAACCAACGTCTGACATTCTGGGCTTTCTCACTGTTCCTCTGAAGCACCTCTCCCTTTCAATCATGCAGCTGCTTGCCAGCTTGCACTGATAAATATGCCAGCTCAAAGGCTCTCTTCCTCTTCTCCATCCGCCTCTTCCCACGGCTGTTGACGTTTACAACTGGCCTCCCTCTTGATGTTGTTTCAAATTCTAATAAGGCAGTCCTCCAGTTTCTTCCTGAACCCATTTTTAAATTCTGACCCTTCAGTCCAAATCTAATAGTATTTGTAGTTGGTGCTATTAGAAGTGAGTTGACTTGTATGACACCCAATTGGTGTCTGATGGAGAATTGCTGGATATATGAGGAATAATACACACACACACACACACAGTAGTGACCAACTGTTGTGTGTTGTGTTGATCGTGTAAGAGGAGAAAACATTCATCTCTCAACAGAAGGACCAACTGAGAAGCAGGTTGCTTCCATGGCTAAGCACGAAGGCTTAGAGGTGAGCAGCCTTCTTTCAACTCAGCTCTGCCATTTCCTGGCTGGGTGATGTTGACCCTCACTTTTTCAAGTCTCAATTTTCATATGCTTATAACCTAGAAATAATTGTAGTAGCTCATCCATAGACCAACTGTGAGAACTAAATGACAAAAACTCATGAAAAATGCTGAGGGAATTTGCTGCCTGGCATGTAGCAACTTTTCAGTTGATCTATAACCTCTCAATCAAGCCAGAGAGAAAGCTTTCGGAAGCAGGGGAAGTACTTGCCATTTTCTGACTCACTCAAATGTCTCATCAACCATTTAGGCAGACTACCCAGTACATTCTTGTCTGGATCATAAATTAAATTGCAACTCTTCATTATAATTACCCAGCTCTCTAACTCCAACCATTCAGCCTCATTACTATATCAGCCTACTTAGCTACTTCTAAGACTGAACTGGAAAGAATGAAGCCACCCTTTAAGAAAAATGCAAAATTTAAAGATTCCTGCTTTGCAGGCTCTAATTACCAGCCTCTTCCAGGTCCCAATTTGTGTGTAGGGAGCAGCATTATTCTCTATGCAGGATGTACACAGTTCAATATGCATTTAAGTCTGTAATGTTTCCATTCTGGTTGTTATTTGACAAATTACTGCTGCACTACATTTTGTAAGTATTCTTGATAGACAAATGCTAACCATACCACGACTCCCATGTGAGGGTCCTAAGCATCATCTCCCATTTCAGAACAGACTACTTGAGTGTGGACATTAGGAACAAATACAGCATGACAAGAAGTCCAGCTCATCTGTCCCCAAGGAATGCAGGTATGTATGCCTACTAAGTGCCTTGAGATGATAATGATTCATTGATTGAAACAATTCAAGTTAGAAGAAAGGCATCAGGGATAGCATCTCCCCTTGACTCCAAGATCCCAGAAAAGTTTTTCCCAGGACAAGAAAAGAAATGAAATGGGAGAGATTTGCTACTGTTCTTCTGTCCCTCAGTATAGATGCCCATCCAGGGAGCCGTAGCACCACCTCTCCATGGAAATCCTGGAACTGTCATCCAGAGAAAAATTTGAAAATGTGAAGAAAATAAAACCTCCATACCTGTCCTGCCATTCAGGAGAATGGGCTTTCCCTCCAGATCACCTCGGATGGGCACAACTGTGATTTTATATTCCGTTCCAGGCTGCAGACCTAGAAGAAAAGCAGCCAGCATGAGTGTGAAAACAGGCTTCAGATCCCGCCCGACTCAGCTTCTATCTGGTTTCTCCTGTGAAGGGTAAGATTTATGCTAACCCCGAAGCTAACAGTCAAGGCAGGTAACTCGCCTTGGGATCAGTAGAATGTGACATGGTGGGGAACAGATGGCCTGGGTCCTTGGGGCTCCTGCCATTTGTTGGCTGTTGAGTACTTATTTCCCAATTTTATTTGTAGTCCAAAAGTTTTCCAGCTCCTAACAACCAGATTCACTCAAAACTTCTTTCTTATAATAGAAGAAAGAAGGGAATCTGGGCTAAGTCATCTCCCTGTGGAAACAACTTGAGTGGTTTTTCCTCATGGTACAACTATTCAGACTCCACTAGCAAAATGAAAACAGACAGTCGCATCTATGAAGCCCACACTCTCTCCTCTCCACAAACATGGAGAGCTGCAAGCTCTTCCCTCAAAGCAGAGTTGAAGAAGTGGGCAGCAGAGTGAGGACCTGGAGAGTGCACCATGAGGCTGAGCCTGAGGGCCTTTCATCAGATGGCTTCTTCTAGTGGCCTGTGGTATTCGTGACTGCATATGTGGACCACTTTTCTAACAGAAGACCTTTAAAGTATAGAAACTTCGAGTATTACAAAACTTAGTTTATCCTTGCATCTCTATACACTGCCCGACTATTTCCTGAGTTCCAGGTCTTAGTAGAGCTAGTTCAGTCATCTAAGAAGGGATTCCCTACCCTGGGGCTAACACAACCCTTCTTGGCATGATTCTCACCAAATCAACTAAATATATATATATAATATATATATATATAATATATAATATCATATATGATATATGATTATATATATAATATATATATGTATATATATATAATATATTCCTCCCTCCCCACCCTATCCCAACATTCCTCCAAAAGAAGTATGTATACACCATCAAATACATCCTAAAATATACATAGGGCCTCAAAAAATATGCTGACTTGGAAGGACACTTGAGACATATACTGTAAATGAAGTGTCCTGGGATTGCAGCCCTTAAATGCTGGCACAGAGACATCGGCCACCAGAGCAGGCTTATATCTAGGTGTCTGGAATCAAGTGTGGTTCCTAAGGCCCTGTGTACACTGTCCCCTCCACCTTTGCTTCTGCAGCTGACATCTGGAATCCCCCAATGTAGACTCTTACCAGTGATGTCATATCTACTCTTGGGATCACGGCTCTTGGGCACAGTGACCTCTGTCACTTCCTGCCCTGTTAAGGGGCCATACCGAAGCTTGTAATAGTCCACCTCAGTCAGAGGGTTCTCCCACTCCACATCAAGGGATGTCTCCGTCTCTTCATTTACCCAGGCTGTGCCCACCACAGCAAGATCTAGAGCAGCGATCAGAGAAGACAAGAGAAAATGGTTGAATGCAGAGGTCACAAAGGTCTGAAACAGTCCATTGGCCACTAAGTCAGCTCCCTTTCTTGGCACACTGAGAGCTGGCTTCAGTTAAGGATTTAGTCTTGGAGCTCCCCCAGGTAATGGCTGGTTGTTGCTCTTGGCAATCTCCACAGAAGGCAGACTCTTCCTAGAAAGACTCCATTCCTCATCCCACTATGCACTGTGAATCCCATCCTTCCATACAGACTCTGGCCAAGCTGGAGCTGCTCTCTTGGGTCAGTACCCAAGATTCCCAGTCCAAGGCTCAGCTGCTCTTAACAGGTATTCCCTTTAGCAACAGAGTCCCTGTCCTTGGCAATAGCTGTGGGAATAGGTGCATGTAAAACTAAGGCAATACATTTCAACTTTTCAAAATATAACATTTTTTTTCGAGACAGAGTTTCTCTGAGTAGCCCTGGCTGTCCTGGAACTCACTCTGTAGACCAGGCTGGCCTCAAACTCAGAAATCTGCCTGCCTCTGCCTCCCGAGTGCTGGGATAACAGGTGTGCACAATATAACAAGTTCATGGTGCTCATATGCTCTGTACATTAACCCAAAACAAAAATGCAAAGCAGATTATTTTTAACTTGTTCTTACTCTTCATCTTCCCCGAACCTTCTATCAACTTATAATACTTCCACAAGGTCCCCAGTGTATTCCCGCTGCCCCGTTGCTCTGTCTCATAAAGGACACTCAACATATGCCTTTGTTCACAGTAAAACAAATAGGGTTAAACATTTACCCTATCCAAATGGAAAATGACCCTAAAATTTTAATTCAAATGAATGGCATTCTAAGGGGAAAACTTTTGGAAGGGGTCAACTGAGGGCTTTTTTGAACACTTAGAATAGCAATAGCTATATCCCAGGATGATAGAGTTTGCTCTTAAAGTATGAGGTAGAGAGAAGGGGGGGGAGAAAGAAAGAAAGAAAGAAAGAAAGAAAGAAAGAAAGAAAGAAAGAAAGAAAGAAAGAAAGAAAGAAAGAAAGAAAGAAAGAAAGTTAGTTTCCAAGACTACTCCCAGCCTTGCCCCCTTCCAAGGCCTTGTCACCTTTACCTTGGAGGCACTCCCACCCACTGTGGCTGACCACTTGTCAAGGATGTATGACAAAGAACTTTCATAATGGCAGCGTATGAACTCAGTTATCCCAGGGTCCCTCTGCTCTGAGTATCTCTGGTTCTCTCTTCTATAGACAAGAACCTCTCCGAGCCTTTCTTCTCACCTGCGGCTCCTACCTGCTAGGCCCAGGCTCTGCTTTGAGACTCCTTTCAAAGACAGAATTCCCCAAGTGAAAGGCCAATAGGAAGTTAATGAAGGTGAGTCCAGGACTGTGGAAGAGGTCCTACATGGCTTAAAAGAATTGGGAAATAGTCGCACTTTTTTTTTTAAAGCAAGGGATTAAGGAGAATGTTCAAGATGGGAATAAGAACCTATAGGTCTAAAGCTCCCTAAGGTGCCGGGGAGATAGATTTGAACTTGAATCTGTTTAGACAGAAAGACAAACTTCACAGTAGCAAGATTTTACAAATCCTCAGAGGAAGGCTCTGAGAAGAGTTGCTGAGGCTTTCAAACAGATGTTCCAGCCCTTCCCTGGGAGTCTCAGCACTATCCCGTCTGTAGCAGATGTAGCTACAGACAAAAGCAGCCCCTTCTGCTCAGAAGTAGGCCTGGCTCTCACAGCTATGCTTAGTATTCTCCCGTGCTCATAAGTCATTCCACAGAACATTAGCATTAGCCAAGGACACTCTGCAAACATGCAAGACTGAGACAAAAACAAAACCATTCTATGACCGTGTCTGAACACAGACAAAAGCAAGACTATTGTTCACAGAAATGACAAAATGTCCCCTCTCCTGACTAACAGGCAAGGTGATTACTTCTTTACAACCACAGCTTTGGCTGCTTCTAGTGGGCCCTCTTTTTAGAGAAGAGTCCCTAAGATGCCCAAGCACAGTTGTCCCCTTCTCCCCCCAACACAAACTTCTAGACACTATCCCAATCAAAGCAAATCCCTGTTCCCCCAGATTATCTAATTGAACCCCATCTTCTAGAACCAGCCCTTCCTTACATTCTCACTGAGACACCCCTGGAGTTCCCCCATGATGTATGTTTTCCTAGGATAAAATGAACTAACTTATTCAGCTATAGGAGTGTTTCTAGTGATTACTAGCAAAAGCCTGCCCTAAAGCTGCCACGCCCCTCAAAGCCCTTATGACACTGATCCACTATAGTTCACCATATTCCTACTAATACAGATGAGGCAGCCTTTGGTTTCCATAAAGACGACTACAGGCCAACATCCTACCAGTCCAGATCTTTCCCAGGAATTTAGAGTAGGATAAGATGGTGCATTTTTATCAGCACCTAGAACAGCACCTGGCACCTGGTGTTGGGTAATGGAGGGAATCAGTCACTCAGACAACTAGACTAGTCCAAACTCTCAAAAGTCAAAGCTGCTTAGACAAAATACCCTACAGTGGGGAGAGGGAACTTGTAGAGTCCACCTCCAGTAGAAAGGCAGGGTATCAAGTGGAGGGATGGAGTTGCCGTATCACAGTCAAAAACTCTGACCCAGAATTGTTCCTGTCTAAAAGAACTGTCTAAAAATGGAGAAGAGACTCAGGGAAAGGAGGTCCAGTGACCATCCCAAATTGGGATCCAGCTCAAGGGGAGGCTTCAAGGCCTGACACTGTTACAGATGCTATGGTGTGCTTACAGACAGGAGCCTAGCATGGCTGCCCTCTGAGAGGCCCAACAAGCAGCTGGAAGAGTCAGATGCAGATACTTACACCCAACCAATGGACCGAAGCTGGGGACTCCTGGGGTTGAATCAGGGAAGGGCTGGAAGAAGCTGAGGAGGAGGGCAACCCTATAAGAAGACTAGCAGTCTCAACTGACCTGGACCCCGAGATCTCTCAGACACTGAGCCACCAACCAGGCAGCATATACTAGCTGATAAGAGGCCCTGACACGCATACAGCAGAGGACTGCCTGGTCTGGCCTCAGTGAGAGAAGACATACCTAACCCTCTAGAGACTTGAGGCCCCAAGGATGGGTGGGTATGGGGAGGTAGGGACATCCCCTTGGAGAAGGGGGAGAATGGGACAAGGAACAGTCAGAGGACTGACTGGGAGAGAATAGTGACTGACTATAAATAAAAGATTAAATGATGATGATGATGATGATATAGTAATAATAGAAACTTTAAAAAAAAAGAATATTCATAAAAAACCGGATTTCTAATGTGTTAGCTGCTAGACAGCTACATAGTGTAGCTCCTCCCCATACCTAGAGGAATAAAAATCACCTTTTAAAATGACTTAATTTACTGACAGGGTCTCACAGGGTAGCTCAAGCTGACCTGGAACCTGTGAGCTTTCTGTACTTTCCTCCTAAGGGCTAGGATTACAGACACCGCTACAGCTGCAGGTGGTGATGGTGCTGGTATTGGTGTAGTGGTTTTGGAGCTAAAGGCCTTTAAAGCAACTAACAAGGAACCAGTCAGGATGGTCCAGTCACCCTGAATCATTGTTTGCATTATAATTCCAGGTTCTTTACACAGAGGAAAACTTCAGAGATTCTTTCTCAAGAACGGTCTGCCTTGGTTTTTGAGACAGGGCCTCACACTGGTTTTGCACTCTCTGAGGAGGCTGGCTGGCTGGCTGGCTGGCCACTGATCCACCCGGCTCCCCCTTCCCAGTGCTCGGATTATAAGTGCTTGCATAGAAACCATTTTTTAACATGGTTTCTAAGGACTCCCAAGTCCCTAGCCGATTTTTTGTTTGTTTGTTTGTTTGTTTGTTTTGTTTTATTTTTTCCATGCTCAGGAATGTCAGGCTGTCATTACTTGTGTGTGATGGAGCAATCTACATAAGTTTCTGAATATAAGTGCCCCACCCTAACCCCTGCTTTCTTTGTTTGGAGAAGAACACTGCTTCAAGAGTTATTCCCAGGGCTTTCCTTATTTGATGCAAGTCGTCAACCCCTCACTACTCTTTTAATTCCCTGGATGTTCACGGAGACATGAAGCTGTTGCATTAGTGACATAAGCAGTGACGTTGATTCTCCCTGTCAGTCTGGTGTTGTCTAATGATGCGGCAGAGACTGTGCCCCGCAAGCCAGTCTCGCCAGGCTCCTGCATCCTCCACCCTGTTCTGCATCCAAGGTTTGGGGACTCTGTGAATTAAGTCTGCCAGGCCCTCCTTAGGTTCAGCCAGAAGGTGCCAGCAATAGATCAGAGAACAGGGGAGAGGTCCTGCCACGGGTCTTTACTCCCCATGCAGGGGTGAGGCACACAGCCTCTATCTGGAGGCTCCTCACCTGTGGTGGCGAGCAGGTGCTGGGGACTGCTGGAAATGCCCTTCTTCACGTTACGCAGGGTGACGATGTATTTGGTGCCAGGCAGCAAGCCGGTGATGTCGTAGGTGTGCTGCTCCTTGGGCACCGGGACCTGTTTTGTAGCGTGCTCCTTTCCCAGGGGGTAGTAACTGAGCAGGTAGTGGTCCACCTCACTGGAGGGCTCCCAGCTCACCAGCAGGGAGTTCTCTGTGCTCTTGAGCAACTGCAGGCCCTGAGGAGGCACCACTGAGGGCAGAAGAGGAGCGGGAGGTGAGGGCGGGGACGGTGAGACTTGGTGGCCAAGTGAATAATCTCCAGCACCTACTATGCACTTAATGCTATGTTGGTGGCCGGAGCATCCCATCAGAGTCAGGAATATGTGCAAATGCGTATTTTCAGAGCCCTCCCAGGAACCTCTATGTGGCAAGCTCTGGCAGTGGAAATGTCATACAAGGATACAATGTATCTCGATCATATCTACCCCTCATTCCTCCCCTCCTTCTCAGCTGTTTGTACTTCCTTCCCGCTTCCCTTTCCCCTTCCTGCCCTCCCCACCGCTGCTGCCTCCCTTCTTTCCTTTTGCATATACTTGACTAATCCAGTTAGTGCTTCCTGTTTGCACTTGGGTATGTGGCCTGGCCACTGACGAGTGGGCAACCCACTAGAAGTCACACTCAGCCGCCATCAATTGCATGGTTCATCAAGCAGGGATTGGTGAGAACTGGGGCCTCCCTTACCCACCAGCCAGCTCTATTGGTAGACCCACCAATTGGATCATGATTTAGGGTAAAGGGTAAGACTCCTGAGTAAGACAACGCGTAATAGACTTAGTGCAACTGAGATCGTGAAGGGTAGGAAGGGTGGCCCTCAACGGGCATCTTGGCTCTCACCCTGGGAGCAGTCGGGGCCAGTAAAGCCCATCTCACAGTAACACTCGCCAGTGTCACAGAAACCGTTGCCGCTACAGTCGCCAGGACAGCGCTGCTCGCTGCAGTCCTCCGCTGTGAAGTCCTCATGACACTGGCAGACACCCTGCACGCACACGCCATGCCCACTGCAGTCCTGGGGACAGGCGGCGTAGGCGCAGTCGATCCCCACATAGGGCTGGTCACACACACATTGCCCATCCACGCAGCGCCCGTGGCCGCTACAAGCCCCAGGACAGGTGGGCTGCTCACAGTCAGCGCCGGCCCAGCCCTGGTCACAGTGGCAGCTGCAGGTCTCAGGGAAGAAGGTCCCGTGGCCACTGCAGTGACGGTTCAGATCTGCCAGGAAAAGAAGACACGGGTGAGGAGTGGAGGTTTCCTTCCTTGGAGACTAGTCAGAGAGGACTGACAGTTTCTGGATTTTGTGGGGTTCTCTGTGAGGAAAATGTTTTCTTCTTGAGTCAAATCTCAGCTTCTCTTTTGTTTACCTAAAAGAGGGTTCCTTCCTCGTGGATAGTGGTGACTAGCTTTTTGTTTGTTTGTTTTTGTTTTTTTCTATAAAGGGGCTTCAAATGTTCAAATGGTCCTCATTGGTTGTGGGCTCCAGCCTCAAGGGGCAGTGCTCCAGAGAGAGAGGCAGGGGACTTTATCTTATCCTGGTGAATGGAGCTGGACCCAGCACTGCTGGTTGTGACCTGAGTCTACAGAAGCTGCAGGGTAGCCCAGGCTCAGTGAGGGCGAGTGAGGGCGAGCCAGGGCATTTGACCAGGGCTCTCCTACACAGCTCAGGGAGCTGGAAGCCAGGCCAGCCAATGCAGTGCCTTCTGCCTCTTGGAATGTCGCCTTCCCTTCCTATGGAAACTTCCAACGTGGGACTACTGGCAGGGGTTGGGGCAGGGGGATTATCATGCTGCCTTCTTCACAATGGTGTTGTTCCTGGTCCCTAGTTTTACACCTGGCATTTAGGGGTACTCTTAACTAAAACAATAAAAAGCACCACTCATTGTCCCAAGGGCAGATATGTTTTTAAACAATGGAGCTGAGAAAAAAAAAAGGCGTTCTTTGTACTTTGTTACTAATACAACCTTTACAGTTTTCTGGATACTTACTATGAACCAAGACTCTAACATACACCTTCTCTAGGTCACAGAACTGTGCTAGCTGATAAAACCAGCCTTGTTGGACAGTTGAAGAAACTTCGGGAATTCCTCAACATCACATTTGGCTTCCTGTCTCTCCTTTCTATACCGTCCCTTCCCTCCTCGATAGCAATTTGGCCTGTCAGCAGAACAGCCCTGGGAGCTTTCCCATCTCGCGTTTTTAGTCCAGGAGCCCAGCTTGCTGAGCCCTCCCTGCCTTGGCTTCCAGATGCCCCTAGCGCTGTATCAGAGAAAAAGCAGGAGGGGTATGGCCTGTACCTTTAAAAAGTCGAGTGTGAAAGGAGCACGCACCAGGATCTCACAGCCCCATGAGTCTAGTGTAGGACCCAGCACATAGCACACACTAAATGTTTGTGGACTGAATACCAGATGGTAGTCTCACCAGCAGCTCCCTGGCAGCAGCGGTTGGCACTACACTGCTCCTTCATCTCTGCCATCTCTTCCTCCAGCTTTTTCACCCGGGCTAGCAGGTCCTGGACACTGTCTGTCAAGTCACAGTTCTTCTGTGGTGTCTGAAGACGGATGTTGTGCCTGAAGATAATGTTCTGCTCCTCCCCATCCTCCCCGGGAGCCAAGAGTGATGTCCCATCATCGCTGAGCGACTGTGGGTCAGTCTCTACTTGAACCAGAGCAGACTTGGGCACATCGATCTTGTAGGTGTGGCTCACAGTGACCTGCTGCTCTTTGTTGCTGCAGCTCGGAGACTCCGGAGTGGCTGGGGCCGAAGCCACCAGCAGCAGGGAAGCAAGCAGGAATCCCAGGGGGAAGGCAAGCATCCCCCAGAGACCCATTCTTGGAGAAAGGGATCAGACACTCCAGGAAGCCTAGATCCAGAGGGGAAAAAAATGAAGAAAGTCATGGAGGCTGGCTGAAAGGAACTTACCCCTTTTTAGCAGATTCTAAGAGTCCACACACTGTCCACAGTATCAGGAAGGGCTCCTACTCACATTCACCTGCGCCAGCCTTTTATTTCTTAGTATCCCTGGTGTTTATAGGAGCCTGAATACCAAGTGCTTCTTTGATCAATAGTAATAGCTGCACATAGAATGCTTGCTCTGAGACAGGAACTATTCACATCCCCTAACTGGTTCAGTCATCACAACAGCCCCACTGTTGACCCCATTAAGTTTTCAAGTCTGAGCATTGGCCTTGACATTGCATGTGCTAGGCTACTGCCCTCAAGGTGAGCTATACTGACATTTTATTTTTAACCCCTATTTAAAGACAGGAAGACTGAAGCACACTCGTAGGCACACAGTTGAGAGGGTTGCAGTGTTTCTATCAATGCTTAGAAGAGGGTCTGTCCCTCAACAAATATAAGAAGATAGAACTAATCCCATGCCTCCTATCTGATCACTATGGAATAAAAGTGGTCTTCAATAGCAACAGAAACAACAGAAAACCCACATACACGTGGAAATTGAACAATACTCTACTCAATAATACCTTGGTCAAGGAAGAAATAAAGAAAGAAATTAAAGACTTTTTAGAACACAATGAAAATGAAAACACAACATACCCAAATCTATGGGACACAATGAAAGCAGTGCTAAGAGGAAAACTCATAGCCCTGAGTGCCTCCAAAAAGAAAATGGAGAGAGCATACATTACGAACTTAATGACACACCTGAAAGCCCTAGAACAAAAAGAAGCTATTTCACCCAGGAGGAGTAGAAGGCAGGAAATCATCAAACTCAGGGCCGAAATCAATCAAGTAGAAACAAAGAGAACCATACAAAAAATCAACAAAACCAGGAGCTGGTTCTTTGAGAAAATCAACAAGATAGATAAACCCTTAGCCAGACTGACCAAAGGGCACAGAGAAAGTATCCAAATTAACAAACTTAGAAATGAAAAGGGAGGCATAACAACGGAAACTGAGGAAATCCAAAAAATCATCAGATCCTACTACAAGAGCGTGTACTCAACACAACTGGAGAATCTGGAGGAAATGGACAATTTCCTTGACAGATACCAAATACCAAAATTAAATCAGGACCAACTAGACCATCTGAACAGTCCCATAAAGCCTAAAGAAATAGAAGGAGTCATAGAAAGTCTTCCAACCAAAAAAAGCACAGGACCAGATGGTTTCAGTGCAGAATTCTACCAGACCTTCAAAGAAGAGTTAACACCAATACTCTTCAAACAATCCACAAAATAGAAACAGAAGGAACACTACCCAATTCCTTCTACGAAGCCACAATTACGCTGATACCAAAGCCACACAAAGATCCAACAAAGAAAGAGAACTTCAGACCAATTTCCCTTATGAACATCGATGCAAAAATACTCAATAAAATTCTTGCCAACCGAATCCAAGAACACATCAAAACGATCATCCATCATGATCAAGTAGGCTTTATCCCGGGAATGCAGGGTTGGTTCAATATACGGAAATCCATCAATACAATCCACTACATAAACAAACTCAAAGAACAAAACCACATGGTCATTTCATTGGATGCTGAAAAAGCATTTGACAAAATTCAGCATCCTTTCATGCTTAAAGTCTTGGAGAGAACAGGAATTCAAGGCCCATACCTAAACATAGTAAAAGCAATATACAGCAAACCGGTAGCCAGCATCAAACTAAATGGAGAGAAACTTGAAGCAATCCCACTGAAATCAGGGACCAGACAAGGCTGCCCCCTTTCTCCTTATCTTTTCAATATTGTACTTGAGGTACTAGCTCGGGCAATTCGACAACATAAGGAGGTTAAAGGGATACAAATTGGAAAGGAGGAAGTCAAACTATCATTATTTGCAGACGACATGATAGTCTACCTAAGTGACCCAAAAAACTCCACTAGAGAGCTTCTACAGCTGATAAACAACTTCAGCAAAGTGGCAGGTTATAAAATCAACTCAAGCAAATCAGTGGCCTTCCTATACTCAAAGGATAAGCAGGCTGAGAAAGAAATTAGGGAAATGACCCCCTTCACAATAGCCACAAACAGTATAAAGTATCTTGGGGTGACTCTTACCAAACATGCGAAAGATCTGTATGACAAGAACTTCAAGACTCTGAAGAAGGAAATGGAAGAAGACCTCAAAAAATGGGAAAACCTCCCATGCTCATGGATCCGTAGAATCAATATAGTTAAAATGGCCATTTTGCCAAAAGTAATCTACAGATTCAATGCAATACCCATCAAAATCCCAACTCAATTCTTCACAGAGTTAGAAAGAGCAATTATCAAATTCATCTGGAACAACAAAAAACCCAGGATAGCTAAAACTATTCTCAGCAACAAAAGAAAATCTGGGGGAATCAGTATCCCTGACCTCAAGCAATACTACAGAGCAATAGTGTTAAAAACTGCATGGTATTGGTACAGTGACAGGCAGGAGGATCAATGGAACAGGATTGAAGATCCAGAAATGAACCCACACACCTATGGCCACTTGATCCTCGACAAAGAGGCTGAAAACATCCAATGGAAAAAAGATAGCCTTTTCAACAAATGGTGCTGGTTCAACTGGAGGTCAGCATGCAGAAGAATGCGAATTGATCCATCCTTGTCTCCTTGTACTAAGCTCAAATCCAAATGGATCAAGGACCTCCACATAAAGCCAGACACTCTGAAGCTAATAGAAAAGAAACTGGGGAAGACCCTTGAGGACATCGGTACAGGGAGAAAGTTTCTGAACAGAACACCAATAGCGTATGCTCTAAGAGCAAGAATTGACAAATGGGACCTCATAAGGTTACAGAGTTTCTGTAAGGCAAAGGACACCATCAAGAGGACAGATCGGCAACCAACAAATTGGGAAAAGATCTTCACCAATCCTACATCAGATAGAGGGCTAATATCCAATATATATAAAGAACTCAAGAAGTTAGACTCCAGAAAACCGAACAACCCTATTAAAAAATGGGGTACAGAGTTAAACAAAGAATTCTCACCTGAAGAACTTCGGATGGCGGAGAAGCATCTTAAAAAATGCTCAACTTCATTAGTCATTAGGGAAATGCAAATCAAAACAACCCTAAGATTTCATCTTACACCAGTCAGAATGGCTAAGATTAAAAATTCAGGAGACAGTAGGTGTTGGAGAGGGTGCGGAGAAAGAGGAACACTCCTCCACTGCTGGTGGGGTTGCAAATTGGTACAACCACTCTGGAAATCAGTCTGGCGGTTCCTCCGAAAACTGGGCACCTCACTTCCAGAAGATCCTGCTATACCACTCCTGGGCATACACCCAGAGGATTCCCCACCATGTAATAAGGATACATGCTCTACTATGTTCATAGCAGCCCTATTTATAATTGCCAGATGCTGGAAAGAACCCAGGTATCCCTCAACAGAAGAGTGGATGCAAAAAATGTGGTATATATACACAATGGAGTACTATTCAGCCATTAGAAACAATGAATTCATGAAATTCTTAGGCAAATGGATGGAGCTAGAGAACATCATACTAAGTGAGGTAACCCAGACTCAAAAGGTGAATCATGGTATGCACTCACTAATAAGTGGTTATTAACCTAGAAAACTGGAATACCCAAAACATAATCCACACATCAAATGAGATACAAGAAGAAAGCAGGAGTGGTCCCTGGTTCTGGAAAGACTCAGTGAAACAGTATTTGGCAAAACCAGAACGGGGAACTGGGAAGGGGTGGGAGGGAGGACAGGGGAAGAGAAGGGGGCTTACGGGACTTTCGGGGAGTGTGGGGGGGGGCTAGAAAAGGGGAAATCATTTGAAATGTAAATAAATTATATCGAATAAAAAAAAAAGAAAAAAAAAAGAAGAGGGTCTGTCACTTACTTTGTAAATTTCTATCACTAAGTTATATCTCTCTCCAGCCCAGTGGGAGGATTTGGACCTGAGCCATCTGACTTTCAGACCCTTGCACACCATCACGCCATGTTTTTGTGCACAAATAAAGAAAGGTTGAGAAAGTTGTCCTGGGTACCACAGCTAGGAAGTGCAGAGATTGCCCAGTTCCTGCTCAAGATCCCTGCCTTCCAACCCCCAGAGACTAAGATTTTCTAAGGAGATTACCTCACCTTCAAGCCCTCTCTGTTGCCCTCTCTCACCCCTGGAGCTGGAGTGCACTCATGTGCTTGGTCTACATCCACATGCATTGCGGATGCAGACACCTCCATCCCCACATGCTGTCCTCATTTGATCAGAAGTACTGAAGGGATATGTCACCAACAGAGAACTAACCAGAATGGCACCCAGCTGGTGCTCTTTTGCTGTCATATCTGTAACTTCTTTGTGGGGCATAGTGTGGTAATTCAACACATGTGTACAGTGTGTAATGATCCAATGGAGGACGGAAACACTTCCATATCCTTAAACTATAGCTATTTTGGTGTGATGGGGATTTCATTTACATTTAGTTATGTTGCAAAGGAGGGGTCTTCATATGACTCGCGTGTGCTACTCAGTCCTTACTCTCAGTCCTGCCTGCCATTTGAGGCACGGGTTATTAATAGCAGTGAAATTTGAGTTCACCATTTCCAAACTCTTTCTATATTTCAGGCATTGGGACCCTCTCCAGATGAAATGGAATGGTCAAAGGATATCTTTTACTGCAGGGATTCTATTAATGAGTACGTAGCAAGCATCTATGCATCTACTGAAAGTTTGGAAGGTTGGTGAGGCCAGGATGAAGGGAATTGGATGGCAGACAAAAAGATGGGTACCTGACTAGCCAGGGGCAATTTAATGATAGAGTTTTGGTAGAAAGGTGTCCTATTCCCCACATAACAATACACCTCAGAAAGCAGCTTGGAAAAGCCAGAACAGTTGTACAAGTTGAGAGAAGAGAAAGAGCTACATCCAGGTACACATAAACCCATCACAGACGTTCATACTATGTGGATCCTAGCAACCTGAGCCAGGGAGAAGAAAGGCTGTGCACGGGAGTAGATGACGGCTCTGTAAAGAAAAAGGATTTGAATTCATCAAAGTGATTTAATAGGAAAGCCTGGAACTCTGCTTGAGCCCTCTGTGACTGAAAAGGTGGGCTCAGGAGAGCCAGCAAAATGAGATGGAGGGTAGGTGTGAAACAGAAATAGAAAACAGAGATTCATTCAGAAGTTTACCCCAGTGATAAAGCAACCAAACACAAGTTGTCCACTTGACTCTGGAGCCGGGATCTGAGCAGTGGTGGCCATAACAACCTGCTGCTGGTTAAGTTTCTACCAAGTGCAAGGCCACAGATTTGGACCCAGAGAGCAATGGAGCCTTCGCTTCTGGGACCTGCTGTGTCCACTCAAGCACCTACTGTGGGTATAGCAAGGCATGATCTGTACTACTGCAAATCCCCTCTGGGCAACACAGAGCCAACAACATCAACTCCTCTGCTCACTCCTACCATCCAGGGCCACCTTCCTCCGCATGCTCACTGCTCCTGAGCCCTAAATGGAATCAGATGTTTTTTTTTTTTTTTTCCCTAAAGAAGTTCCTAACAAATGAAAAAAAAAAAACAAAAAATGGGGAACTCCTGCCATAAACCACAGCAAGGCTGTCCAAAACCCTGTCTTACATTGTTTGTTTTTGAAGCCTGGAATATGAGAAGGCCCAGAAGCTCTTGCAGGAGCCCTCCATGTCGCCCTGTCCTGAATTGCAACAAGATGTCCTTGCTAGTCACAGCCTCTCAGATTGCACATGTTGAACTCAGATTTTCCTGGGCAGAGTGATTGCTCGAAAGAAGATGAGCAGGGGAAATCCTCAGTCTAGCACTAGGAAGTGTGAGCAAGAAGGGAGCCCAAGTGGGGCAGGAGAGAGCCTCTCCTTACTGAACAGCACGAGGAAGGCATGACTTCATCCTCTGTATGAATATTCATGGAACACCACAGACGGTTCACCAAGAAAAACAGCAGTTGAGACACTTCTGAATAAAGATGATTGTTTGTGACATAGGAAGGCAGGGGAGATGCTGGAGGAATTCGTGAGGCAAAGGGCATTTATACACAGGAAACCATGGAAACCAGGGTTCCCCCAGGAATGACTGTCTCACTGAGGCTCAGCATCATTGCAGGAGGAGCACTGAGGAGTGAGGAGGACAGAGACAATGGCAAGAATAAATGCTGCCACTGTGGCCACCATGAGAAAGGCCTTGCTCAGGATTTACTGCTCAGCATCACCTAGATGGATGGTCCCCTGCATCTGCCTGAGACACACTAGCATCACAGGGTTCTATGCTCTTTCATATTAGTACCTGCAGCTACTCCGGTGGCTTTAATTTCTAGCCAAAATAGATCACAGCCAAATCCAAGTCTGTTCCCAGCCCAAAATGCCTGTCACTCATAGATGGCTAGGACGATGTCAGCTCATGGGTGGCAGTGGCTGGGATGGCACATGTCCCTCGTGTTTTCCTAGCCACATAGCATAGCTCTGGCCAAATAGTTTGTGAGTTACATAATACGGCACAATAGATTTGTGTGTGATTATTAGATGGTGGGTACTGGGTCAAACAATTGAAAATCATTAACTTGAATTACTCCTCAAAATGATGGCAGTCAATCAACAATATTATTTGTCATGAGTACTCAAAATGCTAAATAATTTGGTCATGGCATTCAACTAGTTAAGCAACAGAGCTGGAATCACACTCCAGGTCTGTCCACTCATGTCTGGATTCTTCATCTTTCTGCAATATAAACTGTAGATGTGGAAAGAAAAACACCAAATATCCTCTTTCCTGCTATATTTCCTCCAAGAGAGGGGCTCTGAAAGGAAAGGAAAGCCAAGGCATACCAGGTATTCAACAAAACATTAATAAATCAGGAACGGAAACCTGGACTCGCTTGGCCTTTGGCCAGAGCAGGCTGATGCTTGAGAAGACGAATTGTGTTTTCCTCACGGGGAGGTTACGTCCTGCCACTTCCCACCACATGGCAGGAAACAGCAGAGAATATCAAGGCCTCTGTCCATTAGGGCATATGTCAACCAAGCCTTAGCAGGAGAGAATGTTTCTCAGTTCCCAAGGACTTCTCATTAGGGCTGTGTGGCCTTTGTGTCACCTCATTCTCTCCAAAGAAAGACACACACTGAGTCAGGAAAAAAATACTACTTACCTCAAACAGAGCAGTTGCCAGCTTCTAGCCACTGGCGAAAAGCTTTGCACTTAAATTCAGGCTTTTCTCTGTTCCTTCATGACCTCATCCTGCCTAATGGTTAACCACAAGCAAATGAGTGTGCTGCTTTGGGTCTTAGAAAAGCTATATTACGGTGGATTTCCAGTAGAGTCACTAAGAAGATATTCTCTCCCCCAAATAATAGGGTAGATCTAGTTAAACAATGAAGACAAATGAAGGAGTGGGTGACTAAGGATGTCCTGATGTCACAAATATCATTGGCAACCTTCACTCCTTCCTTTACTCTTCTTGAACAGTTTGCCAGCGCTCTACAGCCTGGCCTCTGAGTAGTTCTGAGTCTTGTGACTAGAATACTTGGTCTAGAAAATCACGTTCTCGGGGAGCTGAACAACTACTGTGGAATGACCCATCCTGGATGTGAGACCTCAGACAACCAATGTCCCCATTTCCCATTCTCCAGTTTGCAAGAGAATCTAGTATCCGAGGCAACACTATTCCTTCTTGGTCTGTCTCCAGTTGAGCCAAATGCATACAAACATTCTTAGTTGTGACTCTGCACAGGATGAGTGACAGCTCAAAGATGAAGATGTGGCTCTATATGATAGCACATTCCAGGCTGTGTGCTGCTGTGCTCCTGGTTCGCTGGGTCCATTGAATGAGTCCCTAGGAAGTGATTATAAGAGTCCTCCTCACCTGTTATCCAACAAGCCCTCTGTCTATATACATTGCCTACCCACCAGAAAAGACAACAAATGAAACACCCAGCTCAGTCCTGGAGCTCAACTACTTTTTCAGGAGTTTCGACAGGCTCATTTTCTTTTATCAACTAAATCTTAATCTGCCTTTTGCAAAGGGCCCAAAGAATGATGATAATCATAGCTACCATTTTCTAAACACTCCTTATATACCAGTTTCTATGTCAAGAGCTTTAAAAGCTGTCTGTGAACAATAGGCAAAGATGGTCATTTATCCCTGTGGAAATGAATTAATTTCTTACAGAAAGGTTTTCTGTTAGCCTCCATGGACCAGGCTCATCCACAATGGGAAGATAAAATAGACATGAAATCTAAATTTTGGAAACTTCTTTTACCAACGAAGTGCCCAAAATGATAAAGTGTCAGCTAATCTACAATGATTACTATTCTCCAGAGCCACGATGGGCACTTGCTTCTGGTGAATGCTAATGAGGAGAGACTCATAAGGAAAAGTTACAATTTCTTTCTTTAGTTTAGTGTGGTTTTCCACACATTGAAGCAACTTTAGAGTTCCAGCCTTCTAGCAAGCTGAATAGCCAATGCTAATTTCCAGGAATTTACACTGTTCTACCCACATTGGCTATGCACATATTTAGATGGCAGCTGGTTGGCATCTGCCTGAGTCGTCTGTGGTGGAATCAGGCCAAGCTGCTGACCATCAGGAGCCAGGCCTGATATCTCAACACCATCAGCTTGCAAACTGGTGGTGCCAAATGCTCCAACAGAACCTAAATCATGACCTCATGTCTGCAGCCAAATCCTGTGGGAGCCAGGGCTCTGGAAGGGGCAGAGTTTCCATGGGCCTGGGTATAATTTCCTCAGGCATCATCACATAAAGGAGCTGGTCTACCCTACATGTCAAACCACAGCACGGCACCAGAATGAAAGCCAGAAGCCACAAGATGGGATGGAAATCATCTGCCCCAGTTTCCCTGCTTTGGGAAGCAATGCGTTTGAAGACATTAAAAGAATTCTGAGTAGAATGAGAGAAATCTAGGCCCTGTGTCTCCTTTGTTTCTGAGGGAGAGGACCCTGGTATTGATACTTGCTACCTCTTCTTGAGTCTTCTCTTGATACTGTCACTGTCACCCTGAGTCTGCACCAGGGCAGAGCCATGGCTCACCTGTGCAGATATGGATAATCTATTATTTCTATGTTGAAGTTATGATTCTGTCAATGCTTATGTAAGCTAATCTGATCCTTAGGGATGAAAACCTGTCTCCCTCCTCCCTCTTCACCCAGCCTTCTCCCACCCCACAAAATTACAAATAAAAAGTCAGATCTTCAAAAGCCAGTCTCCCATGTCACTCTTGAAGTGATTGAAAATGCCCACTCTGAGGTGCTGTGAGGGTAACCATATGAGACGTAGGGGGAGAGAAAGTCTCCTCTCACAGTTAATGATTTAAACACATGCAACTCAATGAGCCCCTTCGTGGGAGTCTACAAGCATCATGAACATCTCAAAGACGGCAAAGCTGGATATAGTTTCCCAAACACAACCAAAGTGAAAGCTCCGCTTTAAGAGAATACCAAGCTATACCACGGAAGAAATAAGATGGAGAGAAGGGGTCTGTGTAAGACGAAACACAAGTAGACGTAAAGAAAACACTTCATCTAAAATGCACTGCTCTGTGTAGAATCTGGTGCCCTATACTGAGCTTGGCAGGTAAGGGGCTGGCGCCTCCTGGCCTGGGAAGAGCAGAGTCTGATACCAGCTGAGGACATGGTTCACAGGTCCTGGGAGATAGATCGGACCTAATCTATATTACCTTGCCTGGATTTCCAACCATGCACTTCAGTCTACAGTCTCCCCCATGTTGGCCATCCCCCTCCCAACCTCTGATAAATCCTCAGGAGTTGGCTCTCTTACCTGGGAGGCTGCTGGGTACCACTTCTAAACCTCCTGCCTCCCGTGAGCTGGTCCTGGTACTGTAGACTTCAGTGCTGGTCTGTCCCTCAATTTCTTCTCCCTCCCTGGGTTTAAATCAAGGCTACCACAGAGGAGGAGCCAATCAATGGGACTCCGGGATTTTCCTCCCTTCCTGGACTCTGTTGAGAATTGAGCAATTCATTCTCTTATTCTAACTAGGAGAAGGAAAAAAAGTATACATTCCCCTTTCCTTCTTACTTTGATTACACAGCAGCTAAAAATACCAGGGGCTGTTTCCATTTAAGTAAATGCAGAACAAGGATATTACAACGTTTGCATGTCTCCTGGCCAGGAGCTGAGTCTCGGGTTTTAAAGTATATTTATTGAGTCTCTTTTTCACGTTTCAGACATTCTGCAACTTGCTGCCCACTGCTCTTAAAATAAGAAAGAAGTCTGCAGAGGCTCCCTAGGGAGTCCCTGCTTTGACTCACCCCCAACCTCCTTCGCCATCACCTCACAGGTGAGAGGCAGGGCTCTGAAGAGGGCTGAGGACCAGAAGAGCCACCTGGGGCTGTGGGGCCCACTCTGCCATACACCTCCCCAAGTGCCTCCCACACACTGGCTACAAGGGAACTCTAACCAGGGAAGGCGAGCAGCACCCTTCTGAGCTACAGTTGTCTCTTGCCATCAGACACACTCAGAATTTCATCCTTCCCATGATGCTCCAGTGGGTCACAGGCCAACCTGCTTCGTCCTCCCTGCCAGGCCTCTCCTGCCCTGCCCGGAGCCCATTCCGGGGGGCAGATCCACCACACAACGGAGAAGGTCCGGGCTTTCCAGTCTTTGATTCTGCCAGCACAGATTGCTGGAGGGAAAGAAGAAGGATGAGAACAAAAGAAACAAGGGATCAAAGAGTTATCTTTAGATCTGTTATTGACCCGGAGACGGTCTGCTCATCCACCCGGGCGCTATACTGAAGCAAGGCGTGTTTCAAAAGAGAAAGGGCTGATGCTAAAGTCAGTCTGAACGTTTAAACTTGATGGGGTTTCGAAGCACCTTGGAGATGAACAGCCTAGTGGATCTGTAAGGATGTGTTCAGAGAGGCTTAACTGCAGAGGGAAGACCCACCCTGAATGTGAGCGGCTCTGTCCATGGACTTGGGTCCCAGACTGAATGAGCAACAAGAGCATTTGTCTTTCTCTGTTTCCTGATCACAGGACCCCACGTGACCAGGCTCCATCGACTCCTGCCGCCATACCTCTCTGGCCATGCTGGGCTTTACTACTGAGAGCCAAAATAAACTCATCCACCTTTAAGTCCCACTTCTCAGGCACATTGTCCTAGCAACGAGAAAATAACTAGTGCAACAGGTAAGGATGGAGTTGAGAAAGGAAGCCGCAATCCTACTGAATCCCTCAAAGAAGCAGAGTAGGCAAGAGGCATGGGGAAGGTGGTTAGCTAGAGGTCGGGAGAAGTGAGGCAATCAGGGATCAACATATGCAGAACAAACATGCTTGCTCTTCATGCGACACATGTTCAGAAATTGAAGTTAAGTATGTACGTAAGGCGTAAGTAAGATCAAAAAGCAGACATCAAAGGGTCTCACTCTGCGCAGGCCCAGGGGGATAGGGACTACTAGTTTCTACCGATTTGAGCTAGCAAACGTGACCTCCAAATTCTGAAATAAAGAACTTAAGCAAGTTTTCCCTTTTGTCTAACACAGCACAGACATCTGGATATTAACAATATATCCCTTAGCTACACAATCTCTAAAATTGCTCATAAAAGTGAGTAGCTAAACGTGAGGGGTGTGCCTTAAGTCTGAAGGGGTCACTTAGGATTCCCCTGAGCTTCAGTTTAGAGTCTGAAACTTGTTTCTGTAGCTGGCAGATGACCCCTGGCTGGGCCTCATTGTGCCTCAGTTTACTCTGAAATAGGAACATTGATTATATTGTGCAGAGGGAACAAAATGAAACACACTAAGGTTGTAGACTAGTCAAAAGGACAAGATGAGGCTCCCTCCCATATCACTGCTGTTGCTACTGTGGTTATTGTCCATTTTGGTCCTTGTATATCCCACTACATACCCTTCGAGGGTCTCTATCTCAGTCCAGGTGTTCCCTGCTCTTCTGCACTGACAACCACAACCAGTTCTGCTATCTGGCTAAGGACCAGATATTCACAAAAGTGACCAGTGTGGTGAAATGGCAAATGGCCAGGAAGCTCCCCGTTCCCAAACATCTTTCTTCCCCCTTGGATCTTCTTTTCTACTTCTTAACTTTGCAAGCCACCTTCAGGGAGGTTCTCCTGTTGCCAGATGCCCCTTACGGCGTTCTCATCCTTAATTTCCGTTTGCTAGTTCTCCCTGCCATAAGCAGTCTCTTCCTTCTCTCTGTATTCTTCTACTTTCTTCAGTAGATGTGAGTGAGTCAGTGAAGGAAGCTCCTTGGTGCCCCACTGCAGCAACCTAACAAGACAGAAGGCTCATCTCATGCAATAGCACAAGGCCATTTAGATAGGTAGAGCAGTGCTAGGGCCATCGGTTAGCCACGGTGACAGGGGCACAGCAGCAAAGGAGTGCACAGCCATCGCATGCCCAAGTGAACTACTTTATCTTTACTTTATCTGAAATGATGTAGTCATTTCAGAATTAAGGGAAAATGGCAAAATATTATAATGAATTCTGATCTACCCATGTTCTTCTAAAGCTTTCGAGACTAAGTTAAGGGTGTGGTTTGCTTCTTCACTGTAAATGATTTCAGTGCATAGCAGTTTCTCTGAGCTGAAACAAACTCTCCCATAACTTCCTCATGATGACAGAAATCAGGAGTTGATACTGACACAATGGGTTGGTTATCTGTCTTATACATTGTATTATATATTATACATTCTCTCTACTGTTCTTTATATATTTTTAAGTGTTTTTTATTTGGTTTGATTTGGTTTTTTGGTTTTTTGGTTGGTTGGTTGGTTGGTTGGTTGGTTGGTTGGTTGGGGTTTTTGTTTTGTTTTGTTATGGAGGGGGATTTGTTTGTATGTTTGGTTTTTGGTATGGGGCTTTGGATTTTCTTGTTCTAGGACCCAATCCAGGATGGCATTCATCCTGCTTCAACCTAGAGTCATTCTTCTGCCTTTATCTATTAGAGCCTTGGTAGCTGTAATGGAGCTATGAGAGTGGAGGTCAGTTACTCAGCAGAACATTCTCAGTTTGCTTCTAGCTAATGTTTCTTCATGCCTAGAGTTAGGCTGCAGTTTGGACTGTGTGCTGGGAGTCCTCGCCGTGTTATATCAGAAGGCCCTGATATCAGGCTACTCTGTTTTTGGCTGTCTGACCTCGGGTCACTTACTTCAGGTGGTCTCCACCAAGCTTCACCAAGGTGAATGTTTGTCCCTTTGTAATTATAGATCTTGAAACCTTTAAATAGCCCACATCTTCAACTTTCATACATAGCTTTTGCTAACTATTGCTGATTCCCACCTGAAGCAGTTGCCATGGTGACAGCTGATGCAGATCCCTCTGTCTGTGTTTATTAGGCGGGAGGATGTCATCAAGAACAACCTTTAATATAATCAATCATGGTGGCGCACACCTTTAATCCCCGCACTCAGGAGGCAGAGGCAGGCAGATCTCGGTGAATTCAAGGCCAGCCTGGTCTACAGAACAAGTTCCAGGACAACAGCCAATGTGACACTGAGAAACCATGTCTTGAAAAACAAACAACAAACAAACAAATACAAAAAGCCAAATTACTTTTAGAACAAGAATGCCTCTTCAGTATTAGATTACTTATATTTTATATAAGTTTCTCTCCATTGCCCCAAACTTTGGTTATTTTCTATACACACCAATACTTTTCAATTCCTTTGAGGAACATAAATAAACCAAACTGGGAACTGGGTCATGTCATGGTCAGCACTGCCCAAAGGGCAGGAGGCGACAAAATGATTAAGACACTGTGACAGAATTCAGAGTCTATTTGCCCTGCCCAGGACAGAAGTTACAGAAGTTGGTAACAGAGGTAGGGAGAGGGGATTCTTTGATTTCTCAAAGGCTGTGAGATAGAGGTTGGGCCTGATTTTATTTAACCCTGATTGCCCTTTGCATTGTAGGATTCCTTCTGAGAATCCCGTTTAGACACTTTCCGTGCCCAAGGCTCTTAGATGAGTCTGTCCCTGCAGAGGTTTCTTCAAAAAAAGAAAGAGGAACCTGTTTTCCTTCACTACTTTAACATTTATCCAATGTATGTATTCAGTTACCTATAATCACATCTTGTCAGATTTGTTCCCTAAGATACCCAAGAACAAAGAAAAGTCCTCAAACACCAGACAAGCAGAGCCAAAGCCACAGTGGTCGGCACTAGTAGATGATATACCCAGCAACCTTGCCTCTCCTGTTCCAGCAGGGCACCTTGAAGGCTCTAGCTTTTCAGACATCCTTCTTTCAAATTAATTTGCATTAGGATAACTCTAAACTTTTTCAATGGGTGGAGTCTTGCCTTCAAGGCACCTTTTTTATTTTCCCAGTGCAAAGTCCAAAGTTTCTCCTTGGCATTAATCTCTTCAACAATTATAGACACTTGGGCAAATAAATACTGTTCACCACTTAACCTAGGTTTGGACTCTTCCTTGCTAAGCTGCTCATTTTTCTATCTCATTTTCTGCTCTTTCTCCACCTCACTGTAAATTATGGCAAATAAAGCAAGCAACAGCTACTCCTGGCCTGGGGGTTGTATTGTCTTAAAGTTCCTCTCACCAAACAACTTAGTCCATTAGTTTTTAATTCAGCCTCAATCATGTGTTCAGGACACAAAGCATAGCCAACATCTTTGCCAAATATAACACAAATGGTCTAGAATCCAGTTCCCAGTAGAGTTCTTGCTATCCCCTGAAACCACATGAACACAGTCTTTAGTATTTGTGTTTCTATTGGCATTCTGGTCTTTCAGACTTCCATGATTGGCTCCATTGAGTTCAGCTTATTGCATTCCAGAATTTCTTTTTTTTTAAGATTTATTTATTATATGTAAGTACACTGTAGCTGTCTTCAGACCCCCAGAAGAGGGGGTCAGATCTCATTATGGATGATTGTGAGCCATCATGTGGTTGCTGGGATTTGAACTCAAGACCTTCTGAAGAGCAGTCAGTGCTCTTAACCTCTAAGCCATCTCTCTAGTCCCCTCATTCCAGATATTCTCATGCCCTCAGCTCCAAACTCTTTTCAACATTCCTTCCATAAAACAGTTCAGAATTCCTATGAATCACATGCTAAAGGTTTGTCACATAAATATCTCCATTTCTCAGGACCAATTTTCTATATTACTATTAGTTCTCTTTGCTGTGGTTAAACACCTGACAAGATGAACTTGAGGAGGAGAAATGTATTTTGGCTTGTGGTTTGAGAGGATAGGATTCAGCACTATGGGGAAGGAGAATATCAGAGTTCCTGTCAATGGGCACATGCACCTGTAAATCTTCCTATCTGGATACAGGCAGAAGCAGAATAGGAAATTGTTTTTTACTCCTCTAAGCCAACCAGGATAATTCCACAGCAGTTTCTAGCAACTAGTTCAGTCAAGAACATGAAATGTGGGCTGGAGAGATGGCTCAGTTGGTTGGGCTGGAGAGATGGTTCAGCAGTTAAGAGCACTGACTGCTCTTCTAAAGGTCCTGCGATCAAATCCCAGCAACCACATGGTGGCTCACAACCATCCTTAATGAGATCTGACGCCCTCTTCTGGTGTGTCTGAAGACAGCTACAGTGTACTTAGAATAATAAATAAATCTTTGAGCCAGAGCAAGCAGGGCCAACCACAGAGAGCAGAGGTCCTGAATCCAAATTCCCAGCAACCACATGATGGCTCACAACCATCAGTACAGCTACAGTGTACTCACATACATTAAATAAATAAATAAATAAATAAATAAATAAATAAATATTTTTTTAAAAAGAACATGAAATACATTCAGAGTAAACTAGATATAAAGAAGAATATATTGGCAACACACACATACACACACTCCCAATTGCCTTAAGTTGTGGCATATCTATCACCTTACTGACCAGAAAGAGTACTGGCCAAAACAAAGAAAAAATGTCAAGAGAGACAGAACAGAACAAGGAAGGAACTCTTGGAATCACAGCCACCGCTGGGAAGTAAAAGAAGGAGACCCAAGAGTTCAAGGGCAGCCTTTACTCAGGAGACACTGTTGAAGAGAGGGTGGAGGGAGGGAAAGAGACAGTGGGAAGGGAATAACTAGAAGGGATCTGGGTTTTAATGACGACATTGCCAAGCTAGTAAATGAATGACCCCTGGTGTTTCCCTATATCAGAATTTTCTGAATTCAGGAGTTTGTTTCTTAGAGGTACAACTTTTCTAAGATTTACATTTTAAAAAATTGCATTTTTTGTTAGCAACTGAGTTTATTGGTGTGCTGCAAAGAGCATAGAATAGACTTCAGGAGGAGATGGAGTCACATCTAGTAGCAGTCCATAACTTAGACACAGCAAAGTCCAATCCCAAAGTTTATTGTTCTATCAGTCCACTGTGTTCTCTGCAATTAAGTTCACAATGGCTGAAAATGAACTCTCCACTGTTTCTCCTCACACAGAATGAGTCTATTTACCCACTGCTTGTGCCAGAATTATTAGCTCTGTTGGCTTCTCTTTCTCAATAGAGTGAAGCTAAAGGATAGATATTATAACTCTAAGATTTATGCTCCTTGGCCCTACAGGTTCAGTTATTCCCTGAAGATTACAGCGCCTCTGGAGGATGAGATGGGGGAGGGGCACCTGACCATCCCCACAGAAACACCAGACATTTGAGGAACCTCAGCTGGTGCCTGCTGGAAAATCCCTGCTCAGCTGACTCCAACCACCAAACACTGGACCGTGGGAAAGCGATGATTATTTGAAATTTCTACATTTTAGAGACATTTTCAATGTAACAATGGGAAAATGACATCAGAACCTATACCGAAAGCTGGGCTTGGAGACCCATACTTGTAATGACAGCAATGAGAAAGCAGAAGTAAGGGAATTGCACAGTGAAAGCCAGCATGGGCTACATAGTGTCCTGTCTCAAACAACAACAACACAACACAAAACTACAACAACGACACAAATGTTAAACTGCTACTACAAAATATACAACCAGGGATTACTTTAACATGAAATGAATTTCAACTCATCATTTTGTCTAGCAGCACTAAAATACAGCTCATTCTAGAAGAACCTGGAAAAACATCTCTGGTTCAAATGACTAGACCAACATGTTATTATATCATCCTCTTTTATTTGAAAAGTATGTAGAAGAAAGCATTCCAGTTACAGTCATCTCCCCATTGTATTTGTCCTAAGAAATCACCGTCAACACAATAGACTGGTGCACTGGCTTTGAGGGAGACTAAATCAGTTATGTTTCACATGGAAAGCTGAAGCTGGTCTGTCTGAAATGGTTGCTGTGCTCCATCTCATATTATAGGTATAACGTCTTTAAGCAGTGTGCTACTGAACCCAACAGAGCTGAAGTCAAAGCTGAACAGACTATTGTCAAGATTTCTTGGCACACGTTCTCTCTCCCATTCTGTAAATTACACTTATTCTGTACCTACAAGATTGTCTTTTTCTTCCTTGTTTCCTGCCTAGTAAACCCTAAATTTGAGCTTCTCACAGTGTTTCCCGGGATGGGCAATCTTTGACTCGAAATGTGCAATTGCCTGTAAAAATGAACAGAACGTGGAATTCAGCAGAGTGGGAAGGTTTCTTATTCTTTTCAAGGCAATGCAAGACCTTGATTCTTTTCCCATCAATATTTTCTCCTCCTAGGTCAATATATTTTGATAGCCATCCCACTGGAAGTCAATATCTTCTTATTAATTTCGTTTGGCAATAGTGCTTGCTACAAGCCAGTTGCCTGCGGTGTGTGAGGCCAGAGAGCTGATTTACAGCTAGGGGTGTGGAACCCAGTGGGGATGACAGCTTCCCTCAGGAAGTGCTTTGTGTATCACTTGTGCAGTGATTGCTATTTTCTAAATATTATTTTTTCATTATAAATGCAATTTATTGCTATAGTCTAAATAGGAAATGCAGAAAATAGAAAGAAGAAAATTAATATTTCCTATAATTCTCAACATCAGAGATAATCACTAATGTTTTTCCTGCAAATGAATACATGCATGGAGAAATACACAGATCTATGCACATGTTCAACAACGACTAGAAAAATTAACATTGCAGTATATGGGAGTTTTTGCTTTTTTTTTTACTCTTTGTATAACAGTTTTGTCCTCTGTTTTCTTACCTACATTTTCAAGACTTGCTTTCTAATGTTGCCTAACATTCTCAAGTGCATATCTAATACATCGCAGAAAGAGATGACTATAAAGGACTACAGAAATGTGGGTTGGGTATGGAAATGCTCTGTGTCTTGACCATAGAAGTTATTACAGAACTGTTTATCTGTCAGGATTCATCAAAATACATACTTGAAGAGCTAGAGAGATGGCTCCATGGACTAGAAGACTCTGCTCTTCCAGAGAAACACAGTTTCAATCCCTGTATTGACACTGGGTGATTCACAATCACCTGTAACTCCAGCTTCACCGGATCTTACACCTTCTTCTGGCTTTTTGTTTCTGTGGGCACATGTGCACATGTATGTGTTGCATGTGCATACACACACACACACACCACACACACATAGCAGGCACCCAAAACACACATGCACATGAATGAAAATAAGTATTTTTAAATGAATACTTTAAACAGAATTTAACACATTCAAATTATCACAACATGACTTAAGAATAAGAAGGTGTTCATTAAAAGATCCCCATACAATTTGCCCCAGAGTTGCCTATACTCTCGGATGCTCCTTGGTTATCTAAGTCTTATCAATACACAGGAATAATTATAAGAGGTGTGTGTGTGTGTGTGTGTGTGTAGAAGCCATAGGTCTTCATTCCTCAAGATCTAACCACCATGTTTTGTTGAGACAAAGCTTCTTAACGGGATCCATGGCTCGCTGATTTGGCCAGGCCGGCCAGCCAGCAGGCTTCATGAATCCTTCTGTCTCCACTTCCCTTGTACCAGGATTGCAAACATGTGCTTGGCAAGCACTTTACCGCTGAGCTATCTCCCCAGCTCTCTCACTGGGAGATTCTAACCAAGGTAGACAGCAACAGTGTGGGTAGCAAACCCGACACCAACATCTAGCTGGGCTTGGATGGAAGCCAGGCACAGTGCTCTGTAAGAGCTCCCTTTGTGGTTCTAAAATGTACCCTTTGGGCTGAGAATCCCTAGACCCAGTTAAGTCATAAGACCAAGAGTCAGGAAGACATCAACTAAAATGAGTAAGAGTCACAATCACAAAATACTTTTATAAATTTTACAAAACGAAATGTTTGTTATCCCATTGACAGTCCTGTTTTCCCCCAAAGCCATGTGATGGGCATGTAAATGTTTTTTACTGGGGCACAATTCATATGCTATTGCATTAATCTTGGAACGTGTGCTATAAGTGGTTTGAAGCAATTGTGCATCCATAGGGCTGCGTGGCCATTACCATTAGCTAATTTGAGAACATGTCAGAAACCCCAGAAGAAACCCCAAACACATTAGCAATTGTGTCTCATTCTTGTTGTCTAACACAACTACTAGTCTGTTATGCCTATGGAGTTGCCTATTCTGGACACTTCATGTAAATGGAATCATGGAGTACATGTTCTTTTATGTCTGGATTTTTAAATTTAGCAGAGTTGTCAAGTTTTGTTCTTATTGCACACATAGAAATTTCAAACCTTCTTGTGGTTGAATAATATTATATTATGTTATTTATTATATTATATACTGTATACCATATTGTAAATTACCACATTTTGTTTGCCCATTAATTAGTTAATGCATACTTCTGCTAGTTCCAACTTGGGCTATTATAAATAATGTAAATGTGAACATTTGTGTATATAGTTTTGTGTGGCTATGTATTTTTGTCTATTTTCATTATTTACCTTGGGATATAATTGTTCTGGGATGTATATTAATTCTATGTCTTTTACAATAGCTGTACCATTTATAATTCAACCAGCAAACTACCAGAATTCTAATTTTTACAAGACCCATAGTACTTGATATTTTCTGTCCTTTTTTATTATTATTTTACACTCTACTAAATGTAAAGCAAAATCTTGTAGTTTTGATTTTCATTGTGCAATGATTAATGATACTGAACATTACTTATGTAAATTGGATGTTAATGCATGTTCTTTAGAAAATTATGTTGTAAATCATTTGCCCATTTTAAATTTGTTATTTGTATTTTCATTGTTGAATTTCAAAAGTTCTTTAAATATTCTAGGGTTTTGTTTTGGTCTTCTGTTTTCACAGTTTTGCTACATAGCCCAGGTTGACCTTGAACTCAATACATTCCTGCCTCAGCCTTTCAAGACTTGGTACTACCATGCCTGGCTTCTAAACTTTTAATAGGAAAATAACTTACAAATATCCACTCTCATTTATTGGATTATCTTTTTACTTTCTTGATAACATTCTTTGGAGCACAAAGATTTATTTTATTTTGTAAGGTCTAATTTATTTTTTTTAAATGGCTTTAATTCTTTTCTTAGATAGTGTTGTCATGGTTGCTTGAAGGAGGCACGGCTGCCATCCTCCAGCTGTGGGTGGTCCTAAACAGGAAAAGGGTGATAACATGGCAGAAACATGGGAGAACCTGAATTCTTCCTGGCATTCTTGATCCCCTGAATTAATCAGTCTTGGCAATTTCCTATCTTGAGGTTTCTCATTATGTATGGTCATTTCTGTCTTTGTTTCACAAGAAAATTGAGCCAGGGTGTTTGTTAGCTGTGTTTGGGTCACTTTAACCAGCACAGCTCTTTAGCTTAGAAGATTCCCTGAGCTTTGCAAAGATACATGTCCTCTTGGCAGGTGATGATTTGTAAAGGCCTGGATATAAGGCAAATTTTGTTACCGGTTCTGGTCATTGCTGACTTCAGGAGGGATAACAAACCTCTACTTCCTTTCTAAACAAAAATGGAGTTTAGGTATCCTCTAAAAATGCTTGGCTGTGAAGGAAGTGCTTTGATATTCTAAGTGGAACAAGGAAATCTCAATACTTTTAATTGAAAGGCAATGGGAGGAGTCTGTGGATGCAGAGGTCTCCTTGGCCCTGGTGGTCTTCCTCTCTACAGCTGAGACACTGGTTCACCATTCTGCTTGAAAGGAACTTTGATGTAGTGTGTCAAAGCCAGCCTGCTGGACTTTCAAAAGCCATATTCAGAGATGTCATGTAAAAATCAGGCCACTGTGGGAATATTTACAGTGTGGAATTCAGTAAAAGAGCCTTCGTCCTTTGTAAGGCTGCCTGCTTATCATTATTTGAATACTAGTGGAAATCCCCTCTAAGTTGGTTCTAGGGGTAAAAAGAACTTTTACCAAAAGTTCTTTTAACAGGTTATACCAAAGTATAGCAATAGCTATCAAACTTTAAGGATGTAAATTAAAAAGATGAGAGACTCCACTATACTTCCTTGAAGATGATTAACAGCTATAACAATAGGAAAATTCCATCATCTTTTTTAGCCACTGAGTCCCAGGCTCTCAACTCTAATGTTCCTTCCAAGGCATGCTGTTCATGCTTTTGAAAAAGACAACCTTAATTCCCTAATAGCCAGTGTTTGTCATCTTGTTTTGTACAGCTAGGCCACACTATAGCAACTGTTCCATTCCACATAAGGGCAAAGCCACATGACTTTTCCTGTGGAACTTCTGAGGTCACCCATCTAAGGCCATCTGTGTACAGGAGCAGTTCCATGTGTGACTGAGGGACAGGAGCCCAACAGGTACCTCTGCAGACTGACACACTGCCACCCTTGCCTCCTCCCATCTGCCTCTAGCTCCAGCTTGTCCCATATCCATCCTTGCCTTCAGATATCAAAACTCTTACTATATGAATTTGTAAAAGTGTCAAAAAGTAGACAAAATTCATTATCAACATGTTGAAGCTGAAGATGATCCCTTTAAAAGGTGTGGAATATCTTAAGCCCGTGGAAAGACATATTGAAGAGAATAAAAGACACTAATGTCCTTGCCTAGCTTCAGAAGTAAAATAGAAACACTATTAACGTCTCTATGTGTGCAGTCTTATCCTTCATGCTTTCTCCCCTCCGAGAGAGAAGCGTGTGGGCTGGAGGGCAGCTGGGTCCCACAACATGTGTGCCATGCAAACACAAGGACTTTGGTTCAATCCCTAGAACCCATGTGGGGAAAAGAAAAGTCAGGTTTGATGCCACCTTCTCGAAATCCCAGTGTCAAGAGGCAAAGACAGGAATAGCCCTGGGATTGGCAGGCAAGACAGCCAATGAACTCAGTGAGAGTTCCTGTGGTTGGTTGGTTGGTTGGTTGGTTGGTTGGTTGGTTGGTTGGTTGGTTTGGTTTGCTTGCTTTTGGATGAGTGGGACAGCGGCTGAGGAATGACACCAGAGGTTGACCCCAGGCCTCCACACACTTGCACAAGTACACATTGGAGCATTCAGGTGCAGAAACTGTGTTCTGGATGGGATTATTTATTCTCTTACTTTCCCCTCAAAAGGTCTCACTTTGTAGCTCAAGGTGGCTTAGAATTCATTGTGTGTCCCAGGCTGGCCTTGAACTCAAGGCAATTTTCCCACCTTAGTCAAGCATGCTAGGATTACAGACCTGGGCCATCATGCCTGGCTCTCTTTATATTTTTATTTCAAGTCTATATAAAGTTCAAATACAACCTCTTTTCTGATGTACATTTCATTTTCATATACTCCAACATTTTAATTTTGAAAATAACAAGTTTGAAATGATTTTTCTCATCATACTGAACTGGTATTTAAACCCATCCATCGTGTGCTAGCAAACTACTGGCTATATTTTCAGGTGGTTTCTGTGTCATCTCATGCTAATTTGTTTGCATGGAGCATAATATATTTTCACATGGTGGCTTCTCCTTATTTGCACTTCTCTGTTCCTTTCTGTCTAGTATTTTATTATGCAGATGTTTTTCATTTTCCTTTGCTCAACTTTATCATCATTTCCTTTTATGGTTTGTTCTGTTTGTGGCTTATTTAAGAAGCATTTTCCAATCCTTAGGTCATGAAGATTGTCAGCTTATATTGTTCTACAGAGATTTTTAAATTGCATTTTAACACATGTAGGTCTATTACACGTCTGAAATGTACTTTTATCCAAGGCTAAAAACAAAAATTGCCAGTACTTTTTCCAAATGGATATCTAGAGACTATAGATAATGCTAAAAGAACTGGACATCTGTAAAGAACAATATGTATTTGCTCCTCTGGTATTCCGCGTCCCCTTTCCTTTTCCGAGGCCACATACACACATAGCTCAGCCTCTCCATTCTCCACTCTGGTCTACTGGTCTATTTGGTTAGCATCCAACAATGCCTAAACTATTCTATCGTATATTAAATCTGTATGTCCAATCTTCTGGTAGCCAAACTCTATGGAAGACCTTACTGGGACTGTTGGGAGTAGTTCATCCTTTGAGGTTCAATTCAGAAAATGCTGTGGGCTCCCAACATCTATATGTTGAAATGAAGTCCAACTCTAAGTACCGCAGAATGTCACTGTATTTGGAGATGAGGTCTTCAAAGAGATAGCTAATTTGAATAGGCCACTGGGGTAGGTTCCAATCAGACATAACTGGTGTCCTTATAAGAAAAGGAAAATAAGGTAAAGGAACACATAGGGAAGGCCGTACAGTCACAGTCGGAAGGCAGCTGGCCACCGGTAAATGACAGAAGGCACCTCCGAAGGAATCGACCTGGGTCTTGACCCTGAGCCCTGTAAATCTGTGAGAAAACAAACTCTGATTGTGAAAGCTGTTTGGCCTGTGGTGCGGGCTGAGGGTCCCTTACCTGAGATGCTTGGAGGAGGGGTGATTCAGAATTGCTTTTAAATTCAGAATGTTCCCAGAGACATCGCTGGTTGAGTCTCCCTAATCTCAAAGTCTCTGATGTGAAATACTCCAGTGTCTGAAACGGAAATCAGGAAACACTGATGTAGCCATGGGACTGAGGTTGGTTTCTTCTTTTTAAATCTACAAACTCAGGGCTTTAGGCCCCAGGGTTGAGTCAAGCAGCCAAAGCAGGTACAAAGCTGAGAAGTCTGCAGAGGATGAGTGGACAGAAAAAAGAGACATGTCCAGACAGGTGAGCAGGCACGTGGCCAGGTAGCAATTTGACTAGTCAGTGTCAACTGAGGGGCCTAAGCTGGACTGAAGGCCCTGGCTGGTCAGGACTGCCAGTCTCTTGATGTGTACACCAGTGATATTGCTTTGACCGACTCAGTAATTTTCCTCCTCATGGGGTCGATGAGGGACTTGTAGTCTTTCTGTAGTCTGGTATACTTGTAAGGTCTTGGGCACCATTTTCCTGAAATTGTCTCAATATGCCCATGTACCCATGTGGTCCTGGTTTGCCTTGATAGGTTTATTCGGTGGCACTATTTACTTCTGGAACTAAATTGTTTCTCATTCTGTGTCTTGCAGAGGGTGCCTGGGCCACTTGTGTACCCACCAACACACAGTCTTCTTGTCTCACTGCTTGTACTCAAAATGGAGTCAAAAGCTGCCCGCACAGCTAGCTGGAGAGCTGGCTCAGGGGTTAAGAGTATTCTTTGCTCTTGTAGAGAACCAGGGTTTAATTCCCATCACCTACATGGTGGCTTGCATCCATCTGTAACTCCAGGTCCAGGGTATATGATATTCTTTTCTGACATCTGTAGGCACCAGCCATGCATGTGGCACATAGACATACAAAAAATTCATACACATAAAATAATTTTTAAAACCTCCTCATTAAAAGGAGTCTCCTGAGGCAATATACTGCCTGAAAAACCATCATTTTGCAGAATATGGAGTGGGGAACAGCCTCACCTAAAAATGACTCCATCGAGTATCCATGCAGCTGCAGACACAACAGTTACCAGGGACCCTGGAATTCTCATGTGCTGAGTTACTTACAGATACTCTCCTGTTGTACTGGCTGGTTTTGTGTGGCAACTTGACACAGGCTGGAGTTATCACAGAGAAAGGAGTTTCAGTTGGGGAAGTGCCTCCATGAGATCCAGCTGTGGGGTATTTTCTCAATTAGTGATCAAGTATGGAGGGCCCCTTGTGGGTGGTGCCATCCCTGGGCTGGTAGTCTTGGGTTCTATAAGAAAGCAAGCTGAGCAAGCCAGGGGAACCAAGCCAGCAAGAAGCATCCTTCCATGGCCTCTGCATCAGCTCCTGCTTCCTGACCTGCTTGAGTGCCAGTCCTCACCTTCTTTGGTGATAAACAGCAATTTGGAACTGTAAGCTGAATAAACCCTTTCCTCCTCAACTTGCTTCTTCGTCATGATGTTTGTGCAGGAATAGAAACCCTGACTAAGGCACCTGTCTTGTAATCCTCACTTGTATTCGTGTAACTGCATGCATCGTCAATAGACCACTGTACAGGAGAAAGTTAAATCACTAAAAATTACAGCTCTGTTCACAGAATAAGATGTCTTGCCTGAAGTAATGAAGCGTCAGAGGCTGCTGTCTGTCTCAGCAGCTATAGATCCAGAAACGAAGCCAGGTACAAAGGTATGAAAGGCAGAAGACTCAGCCATAGCTCAGACAGGATGTAGAAAACCATTGGGGGACACAAGAGAGCTAAGGCACAGATCAAAGACAAGAGGGTCCAAAGGCCGACATGCAGATCTGCCTCTACCTTTCAGGAAACCCTGAGCTTCCAGAGTGGCAGGCAGGCGCTGTTGATCCCTGCGGCCTGTGGCATCAAAGCAGCAAGTTCTTCAGAGGAACACCATGCCTCACATGTACCTCCAACATCAGAGGACCAGTGATGCTCTTCTGCCTCCCTCCTCACTCCAAAGCTCAGATGAGTGTCTCTCATTGGTACATGTCTTACTGGACCTGTAGATTCATTAAGCTCACCTCATGGTTTTATGTTTTTAAAAGGTGAGGAAACAGACACTAAGAAAGGAAAAGTAGATTTATATTCAGTTTATCCAAAGAAAGCATTTTTTAGTTTCTTCCCCATTGAACCCATAGTCATCTTATAAAGACCAGAAAATGTGTAAATTTAACTGTAAACAGTAAAATAAGCTAATTGGTCCTAATTGGTAGGGGTGGGGATTTAGACCTGGGCACCAGGTTGTGTCCAACAGGCTTAGTTTTTGTTTATTTGGTTGATTGGTTGGTTGATTGGTTGGTTAAATTTAAGTCTTGGAAGAGAAAAAAAAGCATTGTTTAAGAGTTCTTGCATTCTAAAAGAAAATGGTTGGTGTAAATGAGTTGGTGATGCAGGTTTGCCGTCTCTTCTGGGCCTGGGAAAGGTCTTTGTCCATAATTCAAATGCTTGTTGTTTAATTTATTTTTTTAATTTTTATTTTTTATTATATTCAACAGTATATATATATATCATAAAAATTATGGAAATGTTATTACATGAACATAAAAAGATAGTCTTTTGTTTGTTTTGTTTTTAGTAGAACTTAAAATCTTGGCTCTTACTGTGGTACAAACCCAAAATAAGAATAATTTTTAGACATTGGAGTTTTTGGTATAAGGCTGTACTTCAATGTCCCTCACATTACCAAAGGATTTTACCTCCATAGGCACAATTATTTGGATACAGACTTCCTGCTATGGTCAAAGCTATTTGACTTGAGTGATTGTCATCATTCTCAGCTCAGAGGGAACAGGTTACATTCATTTAAGAAATGATGTGTGGATTAAGATGGTCTATCCAAGAAGTCATTCATCAGCTGTTTCAATGAACAATGGTTCTGCTTGGAGGGTGGCACAGACATTAGGTGAGGATAAGATTCCAGTTCATTGGCTGTAATAATTTTGAAAAGCATTCATCTCAGAAAAAGAATAACTTATAAGGTCATCTTCTTCAAAATTGATACAATAATTATAAATATCAAGCAAAACATTCAGTCTTACTCTTTGTTGTTCTCTTACAAGCCATCTCCCAAATTAATTGTCTAGGTTCCTTTTGGCTATGTAAATAATTTTGAAATATGTAAGCTGTTCTAAAAACCATAGTATAGTATAAAAAATCAAATAAGCAATCCTACTAATAGAGAGACTAAGATAGAAGCATGATTGCAAGACCATCATGTGGTACATAGAAAGACATTGTCACGTACAAACAAGCATAAAGTGTATATGAATTGTACAATATTGGACATATTTCTCCAATTACCAAATTAAAGAGACCACTAGGTAAGAGCCAACAGATTTCTAATCCCTCATGTCTTTGAATTTCAATCAATTAGGATATGTTGGTAATATTAATTTTCATATTAAGCAATATTCATGGAAAGTGATTGTTACTTCCTGTTATTTTTTTTAAGTTTTGTCACCATCTGTTTTATTTATTCATTTTTTATTGTTTTTTTATTCGATATATTTTTTATTTACATTTCTAATGATTTCCCCTTTTCTGGCCCCCCCACTCCCCGAAAGTCACATAAGCCCCCTTCCCTCCCCTTGTACTCCCAACCACCCCTTCCCACTTCCCTGTTCTGATTTTACCTTATACTGCTACAGTGAGTCTTTCCAGAACCAGGGGCCACTCCTCCGTTCTTCTTGTACCTCATTTGATGTGTGGATTATGTCTTGGGTATTCCAAGATTCTAGGCTAATATCTGCTTATCAGTGAGTGCATACCTTGAGTGTTCTTTTGAGACTGGGTTACCTCACTTAGTACGATGTTCTCCAGCTCCATCCATTTGCCTAAGAATTTCATGAATTCATTGTTTCTAATGGCTGAATTGTACTCCATTGTGTATATATACCACATTTTTTGCATCCATTCTTCTGTTGAGGGATACCTGGGTTCTTTCCAGCTTCTGGCTATTATAAATAGGGCTGCTATGAACATAGTGGAGCATATATCCTTATTACATGCTGGGGAATCCTCTGGGTATATGCCCAGGAGTGGTATAGCAGGATCTTTCGGAAGTGACGTGCCCAGTTTTCTGAGGAACCGCCAGACTGATTTCCAGAGTGGTTGTACGAATTTGCAACCCCACCAGCAGTGGAGGAGTGTTCCTCTTTCTCCACATCCTCGCCAACACCTACTGGCTCCTGAGTTTTTAATCTTAGCCATTCTGACTGTGTAAGGTGAAATCTCAGGGTTGTTTTGATTTGCATTTCCCTGATGACTAATGATGTTGAGCATTTCTTGAGGTGCTTCTCGGCCATCCGAATTTCTTCAGGTGAAAATTCTTTGTTTAGATCTGTATCCCATTTTTTTTTTAAGATTTATTTATTTACTATGTGTAAGTACACTGTAGCTGTCTTCAGATACACCAGAAGAGGGCGTCAGATCTCATTGTGGGTGGTTGTGAGCCACCATGTGGTTGCTGGGATTTGAACTCAGGACCTCTGGAAGAGCAGTCAGTGCTCTTACCCGCTGAGCCATCTCTCCAGCCCTGTATCCCATTTTTAATAGGGTTATTTGGCTTTCTGGGGTCCAACTTCTTGAGTTTTTGGTATATATTGGATATTAGCCCTCTATCTGATGTAGGGTTGGTGAAGATCTTTTCCCAATTTGTTGGTTGCCGATTTGTCCTTTTGATGGTGTCCTTTGCTTTACAGAAACTTTGTAATTTTTGAGGTCCCATTTGTCAATTCTTGATCTTAGAGAATACGCTATTGGTGTTCTGTTCAGGAACTTTCCCCCTGTACCGATGTCCTCAAGGGTCTTCCCCAGTGTCTTTTCTATTAGCTTCAGAGTGTCTGGCTTTATGTGGAGGTCCTTGATCCATTTGGAGTTGAGCTTAGTACAAGGATACAAGATTGGATCAATTCCCATTCTTCTGCGTGCTGACCTCCAGTTGAACCAGCACTATTTGTTGAAAAGGCTATCTTTTTGCCATTGGATGTTTTCAGACTCTTTGTCCAAGGATCAAGTGGCCATAGGTGTGTGGGTTCATTTCTGGATCTTCAATCCTGTTCCATTGATCCGCCTGCCTGTCACTGTACCAATACCATGCAGTTTTTAACACTATTGCTTGGTAGTATTGCTTGAGGTCAGGAATACTGATTCCCCCAGAATTTCTTTTGTTGTTGAGAATGGTTTTAGCTATCCTGGGTTTTTTGTTATTCCAGATGAATTTGAGAATTGCTCTTTCTAATATGAAGAATTGAGTTGGGATTTTGATGGGTATAGCGTTGAATCTGTATATAGCTTTTGGCAAAATGGCCATTTTAACTATATTAATCCTGCTGATCCATGAGCATGGGAGGTTTTTCCATTTTTTGAGGTCTTCATTTTTTTTATTCGATATATTTTTTATTTACATTTCAAATGATTTCCCCTTTTCTAGCCCCCCACTTCCCAAAAGTCCCGTAAGCCCCCTTCTCTCCCCCTGTCCTCCCACCCACCCCTGCCCACTTCCCCGTTCTGGTTTTGCCGAATACTGCTTCACTGAGTCTTTCCAGAACAAGGGGCCACTCTTCCTTTCTTCTTGTCCCTCATTTGATGTGTAGATTATGTTTTGGTATTCCAGTTTTCTAGGTTAATATCCACTTATTAGTGAGTGAATACCATGATTCACCTTTTGAGTCAGGGTTACCTCACTTAGTATGATGTTCTCTAGCTCCATCCATTTGCCTAAGAATTTCATGAATTCATTGTTTCTAATGGCTGAATAGTACTCCATTGTGTAGATATACCACATTTTTTGTATCCACTCTTCTGTTGAGGGATACCTGGGTTCTTTCCAGCATCTGGCAATTATAAATAGGGCTACTATGAACATAGTAGAGCATGTATCCTTATTACATGGTTGGGAATCCTCTGGGTATATTCCCAGGAGTGGTATAGCAGGATCTTCTGGAAGTGAGGTGCCCAGTTTTCGGAGGAACCGCCAGACTGATTTCCAGAGTGGTTGTACCAATTTGCAACCCCACCAGCAGTGGAGGAGTGTTCCTCTTTCTCCGCACCCTCTCCAACACCTGCTGTCTCCCGAATTTTTAATCTTTTCCTTCTTCAGAGTCTTGAAGTTCTTGTCATACAGATCTTTCACATGTTTGGTAAGAGTCACCCCAAGGTACTTTATACTGTTTGTGGCTATTGTGAAAGGGGTCATTTCCCTAATTTCTTTCTCAACCTGCTTAACCTTTTAGTATAGGAAGGCTACTGATTTGCTTGAGTTGATTTTATAACCTGCCACTTTGCTGAAGTTATTTATCAGCTGTAGGATATCTCTAGTGGAGTTTTTTGGGTCACTTAGGTAGACTATCATATCATCTGCAAATAATGATAGTTTGACTTCTTCCTTTCCAATTTGTATCCCTTTGACTTCCTTATGTTGTCTAATTGCCCGAGCTAGTACCTCAAGTACAATATTGAAAAGATAAGGAGAAAGGGGGCAGCCCTGTCTAGTCCCTGATTTTAGTACTTCCTGTTATTTTTGTTGTTAGAGGTGGAATCATGTTTGTGTGGGTTTGTTGAAAGATTACTGTCTTAGTCAGGGTTTCTATTCCTGCACAAACATCATGACCAAGAAGCAAGTTGGGGAGGAAAGGGTTTATTGAGCTTACACTTCCACATTGCAGTTCATCACTAAAGGAAGTCAGGACTGGAACTCAAGCAGGTCAGGAAATAGGAGCTGATGCAGAAGCCATGGAGGGATGTTTCTTACTGGCTTGCTTCCCCTGGCTTGCTCAGCCTGCTCTCTTATAGAACCCAAGAACACCAGACCAGGGATAGCACCACCCACAAGGGGCCCTCTCCACTTGATCACTAATTGAGAAAATGTCCCACAGCTGGATCTCATGGAGGCACTTCCCCAACTGAAGCTCCTTTCTCTGTGATAAGTCCAGCCTGTGTCAAGTTGACACACAAAACCAGCCAGTACAATTACTTTCTTGCTTTTTCTAGGGTGTAGTTTCCCTCCTTGTGTTAGCGGTTTCCATCTATTATCGTTTGTAGGGCTGGATTTGTGGAAAGATATTGTGTAAATTTGGTTTTGTCATGGAATATCTTGTTTTCTCTGTCTATGGTAATTGAGAGTTTTGCTGGGTATAGTAACCTGGGCTGGCATTTGTGTTCTCTTAGGGTCTGTATGACATCTGCCCAGGATCTTCTAGCTTTCATAGTCTCTGGTGAGAAGTCTTTGTGTAATTCTGATAGACCTGCCTTTATCCCGGAGTTTCTTTTCTAGGCCAGTCTATTTGAAGTTCTGTAGGATTCTTGTATGTTCATGGGCATCTCTTTCTTTAAGTTAGGGAAGTTTTCTTCTATAATTTAGTTGAAGATATTTACTAGCCCTTTAAGTTGGGAATCTTCACTCTTCTATACCTATAGTCTTCTCACTGTGTCCTGGATTTCCTAGATGTTTTGGATTAAGAGCTTTTTGCATTTTGCATTTTCTTTGACTGTTGTGTCAATATTTTCTATGGTATCTTCTGCCCCTGAGATTCTCTCTTCTGTCTCTTGTATTCTGTTGGTGATATTGCATCTATGACTCCCGATCTCTTTCCTAGGTTTTCGAATCCCAGGGTTGTCTCACTTTGTCATTTCTTTATTGTTTCTAGTTCCATTTTTAGACCCTGAATGGTTTTGTTCATTTTCCTCACCTGTTTGATTATGTTTTCCTATAATTCTTTAAGGGATTTTTGTGTTTCCTCTTTAAGGGCTTCTAGCTCTTTACCTGTGTTCTCCTGTATTTCTTTAAGGAAGTTACTTATGTCCTTCTTAAAGTCCTCTATTATCATCATGAGAAGTGATTTTAGATCCGAATCTTGCTTTTCCAGTGTGATGGTATATATAGGACTTGCTATGGTGGGAGAATTGGGTTCTGTTGATGCCAAGTAATCTTGGTTTCTGTTGCGTATGTTCTTATGCTTGCCTCCTGCCATCTGGTTATTTCTAGTGCTACCTGCCCTTGCTATATCTGACTGGAGCCTGTCCTTCCTGTTATCGGGGTTGTGTCAGAACTCCTCAGAGTCAACCTGTCTCTGTGGTCCTGTGATTCTAGGATCCTGGGATCCTGGGATCCTGAACTCCTGGGTGTGTCCAAGCTCTTGGGAGTCAAGCTGCCTCTCGGACCCTGAGAAGCTTAATTCCTTTTTTGAGGATTCTATACTGAGTATTGTCGTTGCATCATTCATTCTGCCTTCCTCTAATTCTTCCTGTGTCCCTTCCATTCCTTCTCAAATTCATCATCTCCTATCTTTTTATTATGTGTGTGTGTGTATACATATACAGCGTGCTGAGATTACTTAATGTTGCTCATACATGTTTAAGGATGACTTTTTGGGCTAACCTTAGCTAAACTATCAGAGAGGAGACTGTGAGAAGACTGCTAATCCATAGAAAAGACTTATTCTTCCTCTCTTAGAAACCACCAGTCCTGTAGCTCTTCTTCTAGAGAAGCCTTGTGAGAATTCCCCAACAATACCAGCATGTCAATTGGTGATGTCATTTTTAAGCCTGTTTAGACAACCATATTGTTGAGACTTCCTGTGTATAGCAGCCCTGTCATAGATAGAAGACACCATGTCTCAGCAGAAGTCCTGTCCCAGTCTTCTGGCTCTTATAGTCTTTCTGGCCCCTCCTCTATAAAATTCCTTCAGCCTTAAGTTTAAAAAAAAAAAGTTGTGTTGTAGATAGATCTGCTGGGACAGGCAAAATCTCCTTTCAAGCTCTTGGTCAGAGGAGTCTAAGATAAACCCCACCAAAAAAAAAAAAAAAAAAAAAAAAACCCAATGTAAGTTATTGCCACAGCCCTTGGTTGTCACACAGAAATTGAAGATAGCATTCTGTTACTGTAGAACCCTGTTACTGTAGACACTACATACTTCAGACAGAGGACTTGGAATTGAGCTGGAACAGACATGGAAGCATTCTCCTTGAGGACAAGTTCTCAGGTACCAGAAGGAGCCACGCAAACTGCTAAGGGAGAAAAGCAATCAATAGTCCTGTGAACATCAACAATGACCAGAGTAGCAAGATGTTCTAAAGGGAACAATAGCAGCACTCAAATCCTGTGGGTAACAATAGCCATCCTAATTGGACTTGAGGCCTGCTCAATAGGGGGGAATTCATTACAGGCATGATAGAAACATAGTCACTACCTGTAGCTGGTAAGAACAGGGATCCCAGAGATGAACCAACTACTGTCATTTAACTAAACCATTATAGCTTCCAAATACTTATCTTTATATCCACAATTAACTATAGCTCCCACCCATAACCAAAACAAAACAAAACAAAAAAAAAAAAACTTCTTTTTACAGCAGACAGAGACCATCACAGGAAGCCACAACTGGCCAAAGTGTATAATTCTATTCTTCCTATAGGTGGATAGTACAAACTTTCATAGACTCTGCATTCCTATTAAATACATCAATTTTGCAAGTGAAGAAAAGTTGATAACCCAAGAGCCAAATGGAAGGGTTTAAGTGTGAATTTGAGACTTCTCAGCAAAAGCAGCTTTTTCATAATCAATTTCAAAACAGGAGCATCACTGCAAAGGGCTCAGGAAATGCAGTCTCCTGGCTCTCAGCCACCTGCGCCAGAGTAGAGGGATTGCTGGTGTGACGTGGCTCAGTATGTTAAGGACTGTCAAGCCCAACTGTCTGAGTTCTAAATTTGAACACAGACCCCCATGTCAAAGAAGAAAGACTCCTGTGCGTTGTCCTCTGACCTTCACACACATGCAGTGGTATGTACACACATATATACTCATACACACAAACACACACCACATGCAATACTAATGATGATGATGATGTAATTAAAATAAATAAATGAAAGGCAGCATCGAGATGACATGATGTTGTCACTAGATATTTTAGCACCACAGAGTTTAAAGTGTAAGCGTAGAAAAACACGAGGGCTAATATCCAATATATTACTCAAGAAGTTAGACCCCAGGGAACCAAATAACCCTATTAAAAAATGGGGTAGAGATCTAAACAAAGAATTTTCACCTGAAGAAATTCAGATGGCTGAGAGGCACCTTAAGAAGTGCTCAACATCATTAGTCATTAGGGAAATGCAAATCAAAACAACCCTGAGATTTCACCTTACACCAGTCAGAATGGCTAAGGTCAAAAACTCAGGAGACAGCAGGTGTTGGTGAGGATGTGGAGAAAGAGGAACACTCTTCCATTGCTGGTGGGGCTGTAAGATGGTGCAACCACTTTGGAAATCAGTCTGGCGGTTCCTCAGAAAACTGGACATGACACTTCCGGAGGACCCTGCTATACCTCTCCTGGGCATATACCCAAAGGATTCTCCAGCATGCAATAAAGACACATGCTCCATTATATTCATAGCAGCCTTATTTATAATAGCCAGAAGCTGGAAAGAACCCAGATGTCCCTCAAAGGAGGAATGGATACAGAAAATGTGGTATATTTACACAATGGAATACTACTCAGCAATTAGAAACAATGAATTCACAAAATTTTTAGGCAAATGGTTTGATCTGGAAAATATCATCCTAAGTGAGGTAACCCAATCACAAAAGAATATACATGGAATGCAATCTCTGATAAGTGGATATTAATTAGCCCAGAAGCTCTGAATACAGAAGGCACAAATCACATAACAAATGACTCCCATGAAGAAGTATGGAGAGGGTACTGATCCTGGAAAGGATTGATCTAGTGTTGGAGGGGAATATCAGGACAGAGAATAAGGAGGGAGGTGATTGGAGAATGGGTGGAGAGAAGAAGGTTTATGGGACATATGGGGAGGGGGAATCTGGGAAAGGGGAAATCATTTGGAATGTAAACAAAGAATATAGAAAATAAAAATATTAAAATGAAAAAAAAGAAAGAAAAACAACATTCCAAAGCAGCTTTATCTTTACCGAGGACTTAATATAATCTGTGCTTAAATACAGATGTTGTCACACAAGTTGGAAGCTTTAGTGTCCTATTTAATATCTACTGCTAAACATTGGGCTGAGAGTATGGGATTTTAGACAACAGGAAGTTACTGAAGATTCTTTAAAAAAACAAATCATATTATATTTTTAATGTAGGAAGATTTTTAAATTAATTTTTAATTAGCACACAGTATATTAGTTCCCATTATGACATTGCACACACACATACATCATTCCACTTTGCTCATATTTACCCCACCCACCCCTCCTCCACCCTCTCATGAGTCTCCTTCCCCTTCTAAATCCTCATTATATTTTTATTCTGTCATATATGAGTAAATATGTAATATTTTATCTCCTCTCCCCTTCCTTTAGGCCATTTCCTCCCCCGCTTATAGGCTTCCTTCTACTTTTACAACTCACACACACACACACACACACACACATAGACACACACTGACACAGATATAGTTTTTATATATGAAGGAAAGCTTGCAATATGTGTCTTTCTCAGTCTGGTTTACTTCACTTACATGATGGGGAATATTTTGAAAATGTGTAGACAGAGCTGAAAGGGTTAACACCTCAGTGCTGAAAGATGGTGAGACTCTAAGTATATGTTTTGTTTTCTTTGTTGTTTTTCTTGTTTCTCGGTATTTTCAAATGTCCCACAGTGGGTGTTCATTACATTTCTCAGAGAAGAAAAAAAGTCTCAAGAAAGAAGGCAGAAAGATCAAACCCAGAACTGTGTGTAGGAAGTTCCCTCCATCTTCCCTCCCTGGGCTTTTCCTCGCATTTGCCATTCTTACAGTACCTGAAGCCAGCCATCTAGCAAAATGGAAGCCCCACAAGGGCAGGCAGCACATCTGCCTTGTTCACAGCTGTCTCCGCCAGACAAACACTGTTGGGATGAATTTATGACAGCGGTAAAGGCCATGAGTCTGGAGAGAGGTACATCAGTGAAGATGTGGTCTCAGAGATATGTATGAGGCAGGGAAGAGTGATGGGGAAGGGAAAAGAGCATGGAGACGATATGGTATAGAATCTATACAGCCCAGTAACTGCTTGTATTCTTTTGACAAAAAAGCAGAGATGGGGGCATATTCTCTAGGGAGAACTACTAGAGATTGCTAATGGATTAAATGCAAGCATGAATTTTAAAAAGTTTTCCTAAAAAGGCATCATGAATTTTGCAGGTAAATGGATGGATCTTGAGAATATTATTCTGAGTGGAGTAACCTAGTCCCAAAAGGAAATGCACCAGTATGTGTTCACTTATAAGTGGACATTAGCCATAAAATACGGATGCCCATATTATTATACTACATAGACCCAAGGAGGCTGGACAGGAAGGAGGGCACAAGTGTTGAGCCTCACTTGGAAGGGGGAATAGAATGGTTGTGGAAGGCAGATGGCAGGAGGGAACTGGGTAAGAGAGGGGATCCAGAGGGGAGGGGAAGGTTCATCTGGGATTGGGGAGGCACCCGAAAATCGATGGGGGTGTCCCAGCTGTGACTCACAGCATTGAGAAGGCTATCTCCTTTGTCCAGGAAGGAACCCCAGTAGAACAACAGGGACACCAACCCACCCACAAAACTTCCAACCCAAAATTTACCCTGTCTACAAGAAATTCAGGGATTGGGGATGGAGCAGAGATTAAGAGAATGGCCAACCAATAACCTGCCCAACTTGAGACCGATCCCATGGGAAAGCACCAATCCCTGACACTATTAATGATACTCTGTTATGCTTGCAGACAGGAGTCTACCATGGCTGTCTTCTGATAGGATCCACTCACCAACTGAGTCAGACAGAGGTATACACCCATGGCCAAACAGTGAATGGAGCTTGGGGACTCTTAGGAAGAATAGGAGGAAGGATTGCAGTCCTTAAGGGGATAGGAACACCTAACCTGGATCCCTTGGGTTCTCAGAGACTGAACCACCATCCAAAGAACATATACAAGCTGGACCTAGGCCTCCCCACACATATGTAACAGATATGCAGCTTGGTCTTCATGTAGGTCCCGAACAACTGGAGCAAGGGATCTTGAGATAAGAAGGCAGGTGTGAAGGGAGAAAGTAATACCATGGTGAATCCCCAGCTCTCCCTTAGGACTCATTCACTTGAGCTAGAAGTACTGCCAGTAGATGAGACTCCAGGACAAAAGTCAGTTCGGTCTGGAATTCAGTTTGATGTGTCTGATACACTCAAAATATGCAATGAGATGCTAAGGATCTGTAGTTGCCGAGAAATTGAAGTTCAGGAGATATGTGTGAATGGAGACAGACATGCGGACATAGCAGTGTAGCTGAAGCTATCAGAATGCATAAGGAACAGTCATAAAATCAGCAAAGGAAAACCAGACAGAACAGCCGAGTCTTTGGGAGACGAACACTTCTGAAAGGAGAGTCTGGGAGCATACTGTTAGAAAGATTACAATGCTGGGAAATTATCTGAAGACAAAAGAGGTATTTTGATCAAAGCAAGAGTTAAAGGGAAGTAGTATGTTGAAACGGTAAATCAGAGCCAGAATTTGGAGGTCACTAAATGTTAAACAAAGAAATCAACTGTTTCCACCTCCTCTGTGATCACTGGTGAAAGCAGCTGTACACGTGCTGGATTTTGTGAGCTGAGCCTCCTAACCCTGTAGGAGAATTTAGAAGCAAAATGGGTCATTTAAGTGTCCAGACCATGGGGTTGGAAGGAGGGCTCGGCAGCTCAGAACACTCCCAGCTCTTCCAGAAGACCTAGGGTTAATCCTCAGCATCCACGTGGCAGGTCAGAAACCATCCAGAATTCCAGGTACAGGGAATCCAATGCCCTCTTCTCTCTTCTGTGGGCACCAGGCACACATGTGGTACACAAACATACATGTAGGCAAAACACTTATACATATAAAAACAAATAAATAAAATTTTTTTTGAAAAGAATGGATATATTTGCCTCTGACATATGTCACCTAAACCCAAGCACCACTGACTTGAAGAAGCTGGCAAGGAAAACCCAGAATTTCAAGAGCTGTCATTATTTTTGCTTAGTTCTCATAAGCATGTTGCCAGTGACAATGACAGGCTCCCCAAGAATCCTGCTGGCCTAGCCAAGTCCAAAACCAATTGCAGCTTCTCCCACAGCCTCTGTGAGGAGCCTCTGTCATGGAGTCTTGGCGCCACAGAGAATCCTGGGACTTTTGGTTTATATTCCAGAGAAGCCATCAGACAAGAGCAGAAAAATGTCTGTTCACCTTTCCATTACAATGTCCCACAAACAAAGAAAATGGCCCAAGGCAAGGAGAAAGCAGACATCCTGACTCTTTTAAATGTTGGCAGCCCTACCTTCTACCATGCCACTGTGGTTTTGGGAGAAGTTAAAAGCTATGCTTCAAAAGTAATTATACATGAAGGTTAAGCATAACCACAGCAGGGGAGAGAGATGAGCTGTATCTCTGCAGGAGGCATCGGGGCCCATGGTGAACATGTGTGTCTGACTGTGCAGTAAGGTATTCAGTGACATCTTGGTAGATGGCATGTGTTTGGGAGTACGTATGTCGCATCAGGATGATCTCTTCTGTGGTCTAGGAGATGGACAGTGATTCAGACTGACAGACAGGTGGCTGACAACCCTCTGGGTGTTTACAGACATCTTTAGGAGAATCCCCTGGCTCAGACATGTTGATGGCATGGACTGTATGGTCACTTTCAGAAAATCTTAAAGTTCCTGGACAAAATCCGAGGCTACAGAACTCCACTGAGAGATGAGCTAGGCAGATCTGCCACCCTCAGGAAATGATTGGCCCCGGGAACTTTGAGGAAAGGAAGGAGAAGATAAGTGTAATTGATCAAAAAGTTCTTTGATCGAAACTATGGCCACTCCTTCCTCTAGACCTCAATTTAACTTTGTACTGGATCATTCTTCTCAGTGGAAGAAGTGTTAATAGGCAGGGGAATCTTTTGGAGGGGAGAGAAACCACCTGTAGATTTTGAAAGCATAGGAAACCTGAGTATATTAGTCAGGGTTCTCTAGAGTCACAGAACATATGAGTAGTCTCTATATAGTTATGGAATTTGTCAATGACTTACAGTCTGTAGTACAACTCCCCAACAATGGTCAGCAACAGCTGTGGATGGAAGTCCAAGGATCTAGCAGTTGCTCAGTCCCATAAGGCAAGCAGACAAAGAAGAGTGAGTCTTCCTTCTCCCAATGTCCTTAAGTAGGTCTCCAGCAGAAGGTGTGGTCCAGATTAAAGGTGTGTGCCACCACACCTTTAATCCCAGATGACTTTGAACTCAGAGATCTCCCGGGTTTAGTCTTCTGGAATTCATAGCCACTATGCTTCAAGATGCCCATGCCAAGATCCAGGTCAGAAACTTGTATCTCTCAGTCTCCAGATTAGGATCATAGGTGAGCCTTCCGATTCTGGATTGTAGTTCATTCCAGATACAGTCAAACTGACAACCAGGAATAGCCACTACACTAACCTTAGCCTTTTAGACTTCCTCAAGATGCCCCATGTTAAAGAAGAAAGCCCCTCTTGTCTAGTGTTGTGAAAGAGGTGAAACTACCCATAGGAAGGTCACAGGGGACAGGGCTCAGGAAGGAATCCAAAAGTGAGATCTAAGGCCAAAGGTACCAATCCCATGGGATTGGAAAATACACAACGGAGGTAGGTCTGCCTTAGCTAGTAAAGCTAGAAAAGCTAGCTTCTACTACTAGTTAGCTAGTAAAGCTACAGATGAGAAAGGACTGACCCTGAGTTCCAGGCTCATAATTTACTGTATAATATACAGGCTAAAGGGTATCATTGATAAAGAACCACCGCGTTAGTATGAGGACCTGAGTGCAATTCCCTAAACCCAAGGGAAAACACTAAGCATAGCAGCACATGGTCTTAATTCCATCTCTGGGAGGAGGAGGAGCGAGGGTCTAAGGATAGGCAGACGCTGTCTTCCAGCCTCCACATACCTGTATACACACCCATGTATACACACCATATGTACACACACACACACACACACATGTACACACATATTTGAGTAGGATTAGTGCCAGAAGTATTCTAAGAGAAAACTAACTCTGCCTGAGGACCCAACAAAGCCTTCTGGCTAAGATAAAAATAAGTATGTCTTTTGAGGTCAGAAAATAATATTGTTTGCATGTGTATATATAATACATAGTATATGTCTCCTAAGCAATAGTTTACATCTGACATAGTCATACTAAAGATTTTTTCATTAATTCAAGAACTGGTTACTGTATCTTTCTGTTGACCATTCCTCCTAAATCTTTCTTTTAGTTTCTGGAAATGCCTGGAGAGTTTCACTTTTGAATAACGTCTGGTAAATGAGACATCAATTAGACATAGCAATTGTCATTTTATGCCATGCAGCAACTTTTTAAGAAAGGATCCCTGTGGCCTGCAGTTAAACAGAAATCGTTGTCTTGGTGATCATCCCAGATCATTTATTGGTTGCTCGCTGTGCAGCAGCTGCTCTAAGTATGAAATGTACTCAATTCTTTAATCCTCACAATACCTCAGCATGGTGGGGAGCATTCCACACAGGTACTCACCACACAAGGTAAGCCAACAGTAGAGCTAAAACAATCAGCTTCAGAGCCTGGCACTCAGACCGCATCCCACACTTGAAGCTGAAAACTAAGGGCAAAGGTGACTTGAACTTTGCCCCAATATGCAGGTCAGAGATCAGTAAGTATTAATATTAAACACCCTTTTACACTCAGTAATTTTGCCAGTTCGTTTCCCCCTAACTTCCCTCTGTTTCTTAGTAGAAAGTAATGGGTCCTGAATTCAGAAATTCTTACTGTTGCTCATGTTGTTAAGAAAATGTTAGAATCACAAAACTCATCATTTCTCCATCAGATGAAAAAGACAAGTTGTCAGGCCTGGGGAGTAAGCGGGAAAACGCAATATCAGGGTTAGCTTTCCCAGCATTAAGTGAATGTGTTTGTTTTGGTCTCACCATCTGGAAAATGGAGCTAATAAAATGTTGGCCTCATTGGGGCACAGAAAGATTGGCAATCAACATCTGCAATCTGAGCAGTCTAGATTTTCTTAGAGGCAACAAAGATTACAACCATGTATTTATCCAAATAAGATCATTAGCAAGGACTGATGCCAGCCTCCCTTGAATTTTCCCAGCATTCAGAGCAACCCTAATGAGAACCCAGTCTATTACTCTAAGGGGATAAAGTTATCCCATCATGGTAGCCATGGATAACCCACACAGGCAGATGGGCTCAGCAGGGAAGAACCCACATGGGTGGGCCTGGTCTCTCATTTTCACGACATCAACTTTTCCAGCTGGGTCACCATTCTTCTTCATACGGCAAGTGTCCTTCTTCTGCCAGAGCAGACCCTTTGGTTTCCTCACAGAGGAGAGCAGGGGGTGGGGCTTAGTACACAATCCCAAATGAAACAAGCCTGAGAGACAGTCTGACATCCAGCCTCAAGGATAGACTCCAAGTGGATAAAGGGATGACAATTTCTACCTCACCGACCAGCATAATGTGCAAGATTAGAGCAAATGCAATCCAACTTTGTTCCCAAAGATATCTTGAGTGCATGTTATCTCACTGGTAGAAATTGATCGATAGGATGGAGGAATAGAACTGAACACAAGGTAAAGTCATTGCCACCACCAGCCCACCTCTTACAGACATCACATTCTAGAGAGAAAGACAGAGCAACATTCTTATAGAAAGGAGTCAAGATTAATAAAGCATTACCCTACACTGCTAGGAAAGGATCAAACGAATTAATGACTGCTCACAATCTCCGTGTATCTTTTAAGGAACATACTGTATATTTCTCAGTACTATATAATAGGGTCTGAAAGGACACTGAGAAGGCAGGACTCGTGGAGGTGGGACCATTTAAGTGATGCTGTTGTCTGGTTTTCCTCCTCTTCTTCCCCTACGTACAGCAGAGATGCTGAGAGCATCCGCTCACAATGAATTGCATCCAAAGAAGAAAACTCAAACTCCAAGGCAGGGATCTCAAGGCAGGTGCCTGACAAGTAGAGCTCAGTTTTGTAACTTATTTGATCAAAGGGTTTCCATGGAAGGCTGGGCCCATGACCCGAGAGAGTGTTAGAATTGGTCTGTTCCTGGAGATGATCGAAAACAATCAGGGAGGAACACTAGAAGACAAGGTTAGACCTTTGCTGCAGCACAGAGCACATAACAAAAACGTCTCGACATTCAAACTAAGTCAAGATGCAGATTTACCTGGTTTTCTTTAGAACTGGTAAATACAGGAGACCATGCAACGCTGGAACAGGTCTACTGCCCCAGCAGAAACAAGCGTAGAGATGGGGAGACTAAAACCCGAGAGATTCTTTAGCTGTTTTTAGATCAGACTCTGAGAGAAAGCTGTGGAGAAAATATCTTCGAGAAACATAAAGTAGACATTCTGTCCCTTTGTTTTTTTCCAGGCCCCAGTGCGGGCCATGGGTATGATATACACGATCTACTGCTCTACTGCTCTGGGGCTGACGGCCACATGAATGATGAACCTTCAAGGCCAGGAGTGGGGACATCTCCCCGTAGCTTTGCACATGTTTTCTACCTTCAGGTATCACTAGCTTATAGCTCTATGGTAGTTTTGTCCTCATAGCTACCGGAAGTGATGCATTTACATTAAATTCTAACGATTTGCCTTTTCTTCAGTTCGGTTTGAGATTAGAAGAACTAGGAAGCAGAGAAAGAAAAGGAGGGAGAAAAAAATGAGGAAAAAAAGAGAAAGCTGCTTTCCTATCAAATGTCTATTCCTTCAAGTGAAAACCCATTATGGACCTTGCGAGAGGAAATGGGTGTGGCCTTCACTCTGAAACCACACAAAACATTCTGTTCAGACTGAGCCACAAGCAGTTGGCGGAGAGTGTCTGAAAGGACACTGAGTCAGATTCAAAACCTCCAAATGTCAACTTTCTTCTGGTAAGAAGAGTCACTCACACATCTGCACTGGCAGAGGCAAGGGTTGGAACCAGCCTGACAGTTAGGTCCGTCTCAGGCAGAGGCAGCAGAGGGAACACTGTGGCCCTCTGAAGCAACGCCACTGAGGTGATCTGAAACTCACAGAGGCCAGGAAGTCCTAGTACCCCTGTCTCTCTAAGCGCCCTTATGCATTTCTAAAGCAGAGGTTCCCAACCTGTAGGCCTCAACCCCTTTGGGTGGAGTATCAGAAAGCAGATATTTACATCACAATTTATAACAGTAGCAAAATTACAGTTATGAAGTAGCATTGAAAATAATTTTATGTTTGCGGCTCACTACAACAGGAGGAGCTGTATTAAAGGGTTGCACTGTTAGGAAGGCAGAGAGCCATTGCATTAGAGGATTTCCCAGTGAGCACATCTGCTGGGCTTTCGGCCATCTGATGAATGCTTATGAACATCACCACTGCCACGCCTGCATAAGGCTAGCTAGTGCTAGCTCTGGGCAAGACACAGCACTTGATCTGAGAAACACCAAGCTGAGAGACTTATCTCTGACTTCTAGACTTTGCATTCTTATCAGAGGGACAGTATATATATATATATGAATGACAGCTCCGTTTCTGACCAGAGAGGAGGGCTCATAGAAGCCTCACTCTCCCTGTTAACCTCCCAGGGATACTTTTTCAGGTCTTTTTCTGAAAGTGACAAAACATGTAGGTTACTCCTCTATCATTGTGTGATTTTTGCCAATGTGCAAAAGATAGAGGGACACTTCTAAAATATCAGGCTAGCAGGTTGGACTGATAAAGGTGGAAACTGAGGGAGAAATCCAAAAGCAAAGAGAAGAGACTTTGGCTTCAGTCTGGTCCAATCTTCTTAAGGTTGATGATCTAGTTAGGGCATAATAACAAGTGAGAATTTCAGTCATCTATCCACAACTATTTCTGAGCATCCCCTGTTATAGGAACGTGAAAGCAATCTGTTTTCTTTAGAAACTTTCCCATGAGCTGAGAGCACACTACAAACACAGTCAGATTTGTATATGACTGTGGCAGTTCCTCCGCCCCTCCTTCCCTGGCTTTACCTCTGTGAAAAATTCTAATCTTTAAGTGCTTACCTTGCTTATGCTTTTAAAATTGCCAGGTCTTGTGCACATAAATTATGAATCAGCCCTAGGGGAGTTAATTAAGAAAAGCGGAATGGGGGAGCTGTAAACGAGGAAAAGCAGCTGACAAGAGAAGTTGACACGCTCGCCTGGAAGTCTAGGTGAGCGTGGTGCGTTTCATTTCCCTTCCCCAACCTCAGAAGGTAATCCTGTGTGAAATTAGTCTTTTGGGGTATAATCAAGGCAAAGGTTGAAATGAGATTGTTTTGATTAGGATGGGCACTTAATCCAAACGAGAGGGTTCTAATCAAAGGGAGAAAACAAAACAGACAATCACACACATAGAAAAGGGTCAGAGGATGAGGAAAATTAGTGATCTTTCCCAGAAGTGAAGGTGCAGGGGGGTGATCTGCCCTGAGCCTTTGAAGGGGTCACAGCCCTACTGGTGACTTGATTTCAGGCATCTGGCATAAGGACTGTGAAGAGAATGTATTTCTACCCTTTTAAGTTGTTGAGGTTGCAGCAACTTTTTATGGAACTATAAGAAAGTAATTTAATGAGGAGAAATGAATGCTTACGTGTGGGGAATCAGTCTAAAGGAAGAAGCTGCTCACACCGAGAACAGCGTGTGACATGCAGGCATGGCTGAGATTACAAACTCTAGGAGGTGGACAAAAGGGTTTAGAACAAGGCTGTGCCTCATTAGTTGAACAAGGTTATCTAAAATCACTTCTATCTCAAGCAGCCACTTACTTGGTATATCTGAATCATGGCAGAATTATAAACCCCCTGGGAAAAAAAATGTGGCACTAACTCTGTGATAGAACACCTGCCTAAAATATGCTTGATGAATGACATAAAAATAGATAGATAGATTAGATAGATAGATAGATAGATAGACAGACAAGTGGATAGATAGGCAGACTGAAAGATAATAGATTATAGATAGATAGATAGATAGATAGATAGATAGATAGATAGATAGAGATGGATAGATAGACAGACAGATAATAGATTATAGATAATTAGATAGATAGATAGATAGATAGATAGATAGATAGATAGATAGATAGATAGATAGACGGATGGATAGATAGGCAGACAGACAGATAATAGATGAGAGATAGATAGATAGATAGATAGATAGATAGATAGATAGATAGAACAAAGCCAGGGAGGCCAAGCTTTCAAACACCATGGACTGGTATCAGCTCAGCCCCATGTGCCTGTGAGTCAGGCACCGTCCTACACTGTCAACTTGCATGCTGTGTTCAGTGGCCCTGTGGGCACAACCACAGAAAGTGGAAAGAATTCCAAGGTCTCAAGTCAAGAAGACATTGAATATGTAGATGGAAAATGAGACCCAGAAAGAGAAACCTCTTGAATGCCTCTTATCTGTAAGCAATAAAACAAATATGCAAGCTTCTCCTGGAAGCTCCTGGGAGGAAAAGGGAACACTTTCTGTCTCAGTTGGGGATGCTCAGTGGAAACTATTTTACCCACTACCATCAATTTAAAAGGTGCCAGTGTATAATGCTTTGTCTTTATTTAGACATTAGCCATTATGAATAATACACAATTAGAATGCTTTTCCTACATTTGTTCCACTCAAAACTTTATTTTGCCGGGTGGTGGCGGTGCACGCCTGTAATCACAGCACTTGGGAGGCAGAGACAGGCGGATTTCTGAGTTCGAGGCCAGCCTGGTCTACAGAGTGAGTTCCAGGACAGCCAGGGCTAGAAGAGAAACCCTGTCTTGAAAAAACAAAACAAAAAAACCCCAATAATAATAATAATAATAATAATAATAATACTAAAAAGACAGCTGGTTCAAAAAAAACAAAAAAAAAAAACAACAACAACAAAAAAAACCTTTATTTTACCATGTGACATCCTCGAATTCTGAAAAAGCAAATTTTCTTTTCTCTTCATAAAACTCAAAGCAATAGGGAGGGAAAGCTTCAGCAGACCCATACACTGGATTGGACTGGCTAAAATCCATCTATGGAACAGTGTTCACACAGGATACCACACTCTCATCTTAACCTATCACCTGCTCTTCACGCTCTTGGTCGACAGAAACTAGTGTGAACTGAACTGGTCTGAATGGAAAGCTTGGTGGAAAGAATGGCTTTGAGGGAAACCACCAGAGGGAAGAGCTGAGAAACGAAAGCCTCAGTATGGTCAGAGGTATTTGGGAAAGTGATGGGAAGTCTGAGTTCTACTGCGTTCACGGATATTACCCTAGGGACTTTGGATTTTATTTTGAGCAGCTACCTCTCCAAAACAAGCGGTGTTGTGGGATGCTCACTCTGACAGTAGGAGAAGGAAAGTGTTAGTATGGGAGAAATTATGGGTCAAGTAAAAATAGGGGGAGGGTCTGTCTGGTGTCACACATCTGTAATGCCAGTACTCAGGGGATGGGGAGGAAGTTCACCACAGGTTTAAGGCTAGTCTTGTCTACAAAGAGAGGTTGAGGCTAGCCAGGAGTACAAAGATCCTGTCTCAAAAACAAAAACAAAACAAAGTTGAGGCCAGGCTAAAAGAGAAGTTTCAAATCCATTTAACTGTAGCACAATGAGAGGAGAAGGCTTCTGAACTCAGGGCCAAGGATAGGAATAAAAGATATGAAAGACCCACGGCACAGTCAGCGGGACGAGGGTGATCGTTTGGATGGGATATTCTTAATTCTCACCTACATTTCCCTCTCCACTCCCCAAAATGGGATCCAAAATAAACGTTTGCTTGCAAGTAATTTGTGGGGAACAAAATAAGGGATGAGGACAGTGGGGGAGAAAGAATGGAGAAGCCATACCAAGACGCCATTTTATGAAGTTGGTCACTGCGGGTCACCACTACTCAGCCTCTCTTTGAGGCCGCTGTTTTATGGTATTTCCCTGGTGTCAATTCACCAGACATGGGATCTGTGCATGAGTGGGTGACAAACAGGCTTCTGGCTCCCTGGATGTCCAAGCCAGCATCCGAGAAATCCACAGACAAGAATCGAGGGGTACCCAATGTAAACACACAGTGGCTTTTCATACAAGTAAACCAAACCAGAAATTGCCTGCTTAGGACTAGTCAGCCAGCCAGACAGCAGCTAGAGCAGGAGGTGAGACCAGAGCTCACAGTGGTGGCTAGGACTCTAGGAAAGAAGACAATGCTTCTGCAGTTCCTGGTGAGGCCATTTATCAATGCATGAGCAATGTGGACGGTTGATCTCTACTGAAGTCCATGCTGGGAATTCCAAGTCCTTTGTGGGATGCCGGGAGCTCCGCCGTTCTGACCTTTCCACTTTCTCTACCTTGTTTAACTTCATTAAGGCCTCTCCCACTGCACAGCCTCTACATGTTTGTATCTATTATCCTTTCTGAAGCCTGGAATGTTTTCCCCTAGAAACCTCTGTGCTCAATCCCTCATTTCCTCCACATCTCCATTTAAATGTCAACGAAAGTCCTTCTCCTAATATATGATCTCACAGAGATTCCCACCATAATTCTCCTCTGCTTTATTCTCCATTTGACATGTATTTATTTGTGATCTGACTCCTCCCTAACCTCCGATCGAGTACAAGCGTGAGCACACACCTATCAAGAAGAGAAACTAAAGCGGCTGAGTTAGTTTTCTGCAACATTCACGCTGTTCTGGTAAGAATGAGATGCATAGGCAGTCACGCATTATAAAATATGAATTGTATAATCTCGGTGATTCCACATGCAATTAAAATGCTCATACTTTGCATTGTGAACTGGCATTGCATACGCTAGAAATGAGTGGTTCAATTCCTGCTAATGGCTTAAAATTGAATTTAATGATTTCATTTTTCTTTATTAAATAGAGAATGAAAATCTGTGACAAGTTGAGAGTCTGGGAAAGAGAGGAAAATGCTTCATGTTAAACTTCCTCTGACAGTACTTCCCCTGCAGCTTCTATTGAGCACAGGCCCCTACACAATATGTGGCGTCTTTTGCCTGCAAAGGAGGCCAATTAATCGCAGACATGAATCCTATCTAATGATAGACAAGGTGTTATCGTTTTATTTGGAATACAGCTGGGGTGGGGCTGGGGCACACAAACACAGGAGAGACTTGTAGAATCTGCCTAGAGACCCTGCTGTTAGAGTTCAGATGTAGTCATACTGCCATCCTGTGTCCAAAATGGCTCACAGCACGGAAGTCCGGGTGGAACCTCATGTAAGCAGGAGGTGGCCGCCAGACTGCGCAGAACCTACAGGACCACTGCCCATGCTGGTTAACCAATAGAATTGTTATTTGGTGGAGTTTAAACAAAGGCAGATACATAATGAGAACAGTGGTTTCATCTATAGTCTGTACACGCCATTTTGGAACTGGGAGGGGGTAGGAGGGAAAGGGAAGGGGACGAGGCAGAGGGGGAGAAACCGTGCGAGCGCCTTTCTGTCCCCCTCCCGTGTTCTTCAATCCCATTTTCCTCCTCTCTTGATCCTTGTTCCTCTGTGTGTCCAAGAACTCTAGTTCTTATGAATACAGACACATCCAGCTCTAGCATGAAAGGCCTGGTCATAGAAAAAGTCAGCCCTGCGAAGCACTACAATGCGGAACAGGAGAACCAAGGATGCTGGTGACATATCATGGTCACAGACACCGATTTAGAACAAACCACATAAACACTCTTACTGTGGGACTAAGAGGCTGGTGACAAGTTAGTTCTTCCCTCATTACGGAATTTTAAAAGGGAACAATTACTTACTCCTCCCTAATCGGAGCTAGTAAGGAAACCATCCGTCCTGTGTTAGAGTGAATTATAAACCACAGGGACAGCAGAGTGTTTGAAAGCGGACAAACAGGAGCCAGAGAATGTGGACAAAAGAGAGGGCGGATGGCTCCGCACATAATAAAGGGAGTGAAGCAAACAGTTTGAAATTCAGTCTCTCCATGCTTGGTCACGGCTTGTCCCTGGGGATAAACAAAGGATACTGGTTGGAACTAGGAATGACCCTTACCTTCACCACTGAAAAATACAGTTTAGAAACATGGGGGGGGGCGGGGCGGGGGGGGTGCTGGAGAGATGCTCAGAGCTCAGAACACTTCCGGAGGACCAGGTTTGATCCCCAGCACTCGCCATCCGTAATTCCAGTCCCTGGGTGTCCCTGATGTGCTCTTCCGACCTCCATGGGCACCAGGCACACAAGGTGGTACCTAGACGTAAATACAGGCAAAACACTCACACATAAAATACAAAATCAAATAATTAAAATATATATGTGGAGATGACAGTCATTAGACGATGAAAACTAGTTGTTTATAAATTAACCGCTGTATACATGTAAGTATTAAAGTAATATATGTAAATCATAAGGAATCTGGAAATTTTTAAATCATAAGATTGCAAGTAATATGCATACGTATGTGTGTGTGTGTGTGTGTGTGTGTGTGTGTGTGTGTGTGTGTCTGTGTGGTGTGCGTGAAACCCATTAGACGTTTTAGTGGGTAGAGATTTTTGAGATAGGCTTTCTCTAAGCCCTGGCAGTCCTGGACTTGCCTTGTAGACCAGGCTGGCCACAAACTCCCAGTCTCAGCCTTTGCCTCCCCAGCACTGGGTATAAAGTCTCGGACCACCACACCCAGCCCTAGACTTTTTTTTTCAATAGAATTTTTTCATTTTTAATTTTTTTAATATTATTTATTTATTATTATACGAGTACACTGTAGCTGTCTTCCGACACACACCGGAAAAGTGCATCAGACTCCATTACAGATGGTTGTAAACCACAATGTGGTTGCTGGGAATTGAACTCAGGACCTCTGGAAGAGCAGCCAGAGCTCTTAACCGCTGAGCCATCTCTCCAGCCCCCAAATTTTTTTACTCACTTTATATCCATCTCACTTCCCCACTCTGCGTCAGCCCCTCCCACAGTATTCCCCCACTCCTCCTGTGAGTGGGAGGTATCTCTTGGCTATCTCCCCACCCTGGTACTTCAAGTCTTTGTGAGCCAAGGCACTTCCTCTCCCACTGAGACCAGATAAGAGAGGCGAGCTAGAAGAACATATCCCACAAACAGGCAACAGTTTTTAGGATAGCCCCTACTCCAGATGTTCAGGATCCACATGAAGACCAACCTGCACATCTGCTACAAATGTGTGGGGAGGCCTAGATCTAGCCCTTGTATGCTCTTTTGTTGGTGGTTCAGTCTCTGAGAGCCCCGAGGGTCCAGGTTAGTTGATTCTATTGGTTTTCCTGTCTCCTTGGGGGCTGCAATTCTTCCTCCTGTCCTTCCGTAAGAGTCCCCAAGCTCCATCCACTGTTTGGCTGTGGTGTCTGCATGTGTCTGAGTCAGCTGCTGGGTGGAGCCTCTAGACTCCTGTCTGCAAGCATAACAGAGTATCATTAGTAGTGTCAGGGATTGATGTTTGTCCATTTGATGGGTCTCAAGTTGGGCAAATTATTAGGTGGCCATTCCCTTAATCTCTGCTTCAACCCCAATCCCTGCATTTCTTGTAGACAAGGTAAGTTTTGGATGGAAGGTTTTGTGAGTTGGATGGTGTCCCTATTGTTCCAACAGAGTTCTTGCTTGGTCACAGAAGGCCGCCCTCCCAGGCTCCATATCCCCACTGCTGTGAGTCACAGCTAAGGACACCTCTACTGTTTCTTAAGCACCTTCCCTGATCCAGGTCTCTCTCTCTTCCTGGAGATGACTCCTCCTCCCCCATCAGTTGCAGATTTCCATTCATTCTCATGGCCATCTGGCCATTCCCCATGCCTCTCCCCACACCCAACCCCAAAATCCCCACTCCCATCTCTTACCCTCCTTCTATCTGCCTTCCATTCCAACACCCCTTCACCTCACTCAGGATGATATTCTCAAGTTCTGGCCATTTGCCTGCAAAATCTACATTTCCTTATCCACTCTTCAGTTGAGGGACATGTAGATCATTTCCAGATTCTGGTTATTATGAATAACACTGCTATGAACATAGTTGAGCAACTGTATTTGTAGGAGAGTGAAGAGTTTTGGAGGTATATGCCCAGGAGTATAGGTGGGTCATAAGGTAGAACTATTCCCAGTTTTCTGAGAAAGTGCCAAATTGATTTCCAAAGTGGTTGTACAAGTGTGCACTCCCACCAGCAATGGAGGAGTGCTCCCCTTGCTCCACATCCTCCCCAGGATGTGCATCACTTGAGTTTTTGATCTTAGTCATTTTTGACTTTTTTTAGGAGTATGTCTTTCTATGTAGCCGAGACTGACCTCACATTCATGATGATCCTCCTGTCTCAGCTTCTTAAGTGCTAGGAAGCAAGTATGAACTATTACACTCAACAAGCAACAGATTTTAAACATTTTTATTATACTTATTTATTCTGTGGGGTGGGTAGGAGTTAATGCATCCACAGTGTACTTCAGTTAGGGGACAATCTGTAGAAACAGGTCCTCTCCTTCCACATGTCGGTCCTGAGGATCAAACTTAGGTCAGCAAGCTTGATGGCAAGCGCTACTGAACTTCCTGCCAGCCCCCGCTGCTCTGTTTTTATTTTATTTCATTTCATTTTATGTGCACAGGTATTTTGCCTTCATATAAGTCTGTATATCACATGCCTGTCTAGTGTCCATGAAGGCCAGAAGAGAGCTATCATGTAGGTTTTGGAATCAAACCTGGTTCCCTGGCAGCACAGAGGGTTAAACATTGAGTTCTCTCGCTAGCCCCTTCCCAGTGGTTTGGTTTTTTGTTTGGTTTTGGTTTTGGTTTTTTTTTTTTTTTTTTTTTTTTTTTTTTGTCTTGTTTTGTTTTGCAGTTAGAATTATGATGCTGTGTTTTAATCCACTTAACTCATTCCCTGATGTGGACTTATTAATTTTCTCTGATGATAAATAATCTCATGGTGAGTGTAATTATGTATAACTTTCCATGGTTTCAGGTTTTTCTCAGAATTCATTCCTCAAAGTAGCATACCTGGGCCAACAGGTACACATTTTGGGAAAGCTAACTGCTCTGCAGAAACTAGAGCACCTGACATTCCACAACAGAGTATAAAGTTACTCACACCCCATACTCATGACAACATTGAATTAAAGGAAAAACAACTGGTTTGCTAGCTTGTGTCAGTGTCATTAATTTAATTCACATTCCCTTGGAGGAGCTGAGTATTCCCCCCATGTTACTGGACGTTCTAAGAACTGTCTGTCAGAATGTAATTCTTTAAAAACTGGATCCCTCTGGATTCTATTTTAAAAAAAAAAAAGGGTTATTTTTACTATCAGTTTCAAATTATGTATATGCGTTTCTGTCTGTGTGTGTGGGGGGGTGCATATGAGGGAAGATCTGAGGAGGCCAGATCCCCCTGCAACTGTGGTTATAAAGGGTTGTGAGTCATGTGACGTGGCTGCAGGGGACCAAGCTTAGGTCCTCTGTAAGACAATACAATACTCTTAAACACTGAACCATGGTTTCAGCCGCACCTACCCCACTTTCAACCATTTTACCTGAAGTATACTTCAATATCTGGTAAGAAATAAAGACAATACTTCAAGTTTCCCCAGTTTCTCCAGGTACTATTTGTTCATTGATCTTATACTTTCTTTAATACATGATCAAGGCTTCTTGCATAGATATTCTAGATCACTTGCCATCTATTGATTTTATTATGAGCACCACAGGTGCTCCATTTTATGGCTGTATTATATATATTATATATTATATAATGCCTGGTGAGGAAAGATCATTCATTATTTTTCTTCTTTAAAGACAATATGGCGAGTTAGTTAACAAGTTGGTGACCTGCACAAAGCGAGACACAGCTATTTAATCTCTTGCCAGACATTGCCCCCCTCGGTGCGATGCTCTACAGGTCTCTGTAAAAAGTCCTTGCTGTCTCAGCAGCCAATCAACTTACAGTTTATTTTGTTCTAGGTTTTTGTTTTGTTTTGTTTCCTTTCTAATCGAGGTGTGAAAAAGTTCTAGGTTCAGTTGAAGTTCCTGATGAAGAAACACAATTGAGATTTTTTTTCAGTGATAAAATCTACATATTTGTATTTCAACAATGTAGCTAAAAACTTGATGTAAATTCCTCCTTTTTTTTCCTTTTTTGGCTTAATGAATATCATTTATTCAGTATGAAATCTTTATACTATATGTTCCACGTGTTAAGAATAAATGTACATTAAATCTTGGTTAAAAAAATAAAGACAATATTGCTATCCATTTATTCTCTCTCTCTTCCCCTCCCTCCCTGCCTGCCTCCCTTCCCCCCTCCCCCCTCTCTCTCTTTCTCTCTCTCTCTCTCTCTCTCTCTCTGTGTGTGTGTGTGTGTGTGTGTATGTATTAGAATTAGTTTCTGGAGAAAATCTCTGTAGAGAGAATTTTAATCCAGCAACATGGCTGATTTGGCAAGGAATCACATCCCATGACCTTCTAAGTCTATATGATCTGACCAAAATGCAGACCTGCCCTGGATTACTGCATGATCTGGATCTAATTTGTTAGTACACACCTTTACTCCCTAACAGCTGAGGAGCGTTCAGTGAGTGCAGTTCAGCCGGGTGAGTTTGGTTCAGGTGAGTGGAGTGCAGTAAGTGCAGTGGACTTGAGTTCCTTCAGGAGTTCATGCAGAGGCAGCTGAAGCCAGAGAATAAGAAGAACTCAGAAGATTAGAGCAGACTGCCAGAATTAGTTTGAGACCATGTATAGCAATTCAATGAGAAGCTGAGAGAACCCAGTTTGAATCAGTTAGCTTGGAGAAGAGTTTGAGGCAAAGCAGTTGAGTTGAACCAGCCAGAGTTCAGAAAGAACTAGAAAGGGTGAATTTATTCAGCAGTGAGCCTCAGAGACAATTATATCTACTGAATAAAAGTTACATTTAAAAATGTCACTTTTGGGATATTAATTAGCCCAGACGCTCTGAATACTCAAGACACAATTAGCATATCAAATGATACCCAAGAAGAAGGAAGGAGAGGGCCCTGGTCCTGGAAAGGCTTGATCCAGCATCATAAGGGAGTACCAGGACAGAGAAATGGGAGGTGGGTGATTGGGGAATGGGTGGAGAGAAGAGGGCTTATGGGACATATGGGGAGGGGGGAATTGGGTAAGGGGAAAGCATTTGGAATATAAACAAAGAATATAGAAAATTTAAAAAAAGAAAAATGTTACTTGTTTGTTGATTGACTAAAATGGTAAAAGTTACATATATGAGCCAATTAATACACTGTTTAGGAAATGTGTTCCATTTCAACAGCCAGGCTTTTATCAGTGAATCATCACATCTCCAGAGGACAACATAAAGACAAAAACACATGTCGCAGCCCAGAATGAACTCTGTGGGCTTACTGAGTGGCCTGACCTTCCTGAACCTCAGATTCATCCTCTAGCACATTGGTTCTCAGCCTCCCTAATGCTGCAACCCTCATGCTGTGGGGACCCCCAACCATAACATTTTTGTTGCTACTTCATAACTGTAATATTGCTACTAAGAGGTGTCTTGGTGCCCAAGACCATTGGAAATACAGCTTTCCAATGGCCACAACCCACAGGCTGAGAGCCACTGCTCTACACTGCCACCCTTACCATTTTATTCAACCTGGAGCCAATACAACAACTAGGTCACACTTGCAATCAGGTTTTAAAATATTTAACTCATGAATTTTACTGTTCACCCAAAAAGTATTTTATAGAAAGACTATGAAGTAATATATATCCATCTGAATGGATAATCTCCAAACTCATCAGAAGGGTGGAGATGTTCTTTTCTGTCTCCTTCACACACATACCTAGTTCCCATATTGATATAAATTAATCACCACTCATATTGACTGACTAAACAAATGACTGATAATGGTTCTCTTGGTTCTAATATGCCAAGATAGTAAGAACAACTGATTTTTCTACAGTCTCCAAAATGGCCAAGAAAAATTACTTATCATATGAACTCAAATGATCCTTCTATAGACCTCCTCACATTGCTCAAACATTAAGCCAAGAGGGAAGTATACTTGGGAGGGGATAGGTGGTCTGATGCTGTTTACAAAGCAATCCTAATTAAAGAAACTTCTGGATTCTAGTTACATTATCTCAGATACTTCCATTTTAGTACCATCTCAAAATGATCAATATCCTATATGATACTAATACAACTTAAAATATTTGCATATATAGGTTCACAGCAGAACTATTCACAGTTGCCAAAAGGTAAAAGTTAATTAAGTTCCTAGTGAGAGAAACACAGTGTGGTATAACCATGTATCTGAAAAGCCTCCAGCCCTAACAAATCAATGAAATGCTGAGATGCACTGCAGTCTAAGTGAAACTTGAAGACACCAGGAAAGAAGCCAGTTGCCAGTTGCACTCAGGAGACTAAAACAGGAGGGTGGCATGTCAGAGGCCACCTTAGGGAACACAGTAAAACCTGTCCCAAAACAACAAAGACAGTCACAAAATGACAAGCATTGGGTGACTCTATTTATATCAGGTTCTTAAAATACTCAAAATTATAAAGAAAATGTAGTAGTCAGAGGCTGGGGGAAGGGGAAAGTAGGAGGTCACTGTTTGGTACAACTTCCTTTATAGAAAATGGAGGATGAAATATCAGCAAGTCTAAGGACAATCCAGGCTATGCAAGACTGCCTCAAAAAAATGAAAACAAGCACAAATTCCAGATTTACTTCTGGAATGTTCTGAAATGCTCAAAAGTATAACATAAAGGGGCTTGATTCTGACAAAGGCCTTTATTTATTTATTTATTTATTTATTTATTTATTTATTTATTTATTTATTTTTCTTCTTTTATGTGTATGGATATTTTGCCTGCGTGTATGTCTGTTCACCTTGTGCATGCATTGCCCACAGAGACCAAAAGAGAGGGTTAGTAAATAGTGGGGAAGTGAACGGTAGGAACAATTGCAAAATAATATGAGGGTAGCTGGTGCCTCTACCCTGTATACATAAAATGGCTATGAGGGACAATTTTGTGTTATGTGTTGAAGTTTAATCCACAGTGCAACAAAGAGGCTACACCTTACGGGGTAATTAGATCAGGTTCTAATGGATTAATGGCACAGGATGGACACTATTGGACAGGATGGACAGTAGGCTTGCTGTCCTGAGAGTAGGTTTGTTTTGGGGTGACTCTGGCTCTTCTGCCTTTCACTCATTCTCTTAATGTGGTGATGGTGCAGCAAGAAGTTCCTCACACAGGGCTGGAGAGACGCCCCCGTGGTTAAGATGGCTGCTCTTCCAAAGTACCTGAGTTCAGTTCCTAGCCCCCATGTGATGGCTTGTAAGGGTCTGCACCTCCAGGTCCAGAGGACCTGACACTCCCTTCCGGCCTCTCTGGACTGCACTTGAATTTGTCATTTTTGACACAGAGCCTCATGTCGTCCAGGCTGGACTCAGAGTTTGGGTGACTTTGAACTTTGACCCTCCTACCTTCATCTCTCGAGTCTGGGATGATGGGCGTGAGCCACTATGGCCATTTACACAGTGTTGGGGATCTATCTGGGAACTGCTCATATTAGGCATGTTCTCCACCAGCTGATCAACATCCCTAGACCATATCTTTGTTCTTCATGGATTACACAATCTTATATATCATATTATAGAAGTACAAAATGGAGTAAAACATTATGTATATTTTACTCCACTTTCTATAGTTACCAATGATGTGTAAAGGAGCTCTTTGGAGTTTTGCGGGAAGGGGTGGAGTTTCCTGGGGAGTAGAAGGGTATCAAGGTCTGTGTCTCTTCTATATTGTTTTATACATGTCTTCTATCTTTTTGTCCATCTTTATTCTTTACAATAAACTGATAAAGAATTCCAAAAGCTTGTAAGTCATGAATATTTACCCTACCAGGCCTGAGAGCACCAGATCCTGGGATACTCTTCCATTTGCCACGAATTAGCCATTGTCTGTTGTTGTTGTTATTTTGTGACAGGGTCTCATTGTAGCCCATGATGGCTTTGAACTTGCTCTGTACCCAAGGCTAGCCTTGAATCCCTGATCCTCCCAAGTTCTGGGATTACAGGCATGCACTACCATTACCTTTGCCATTTTCAACAAAGCAAACAATCCAGATCCACCTGGCTCCTAGGGCTTGAAGTCTTCCTGGCCAGTTTCCAGTGAGATCTGGGCATGTCCTACATCCAACTCTGGACAGATATAGTTTTCCTGCCTGCTCTTGGCCATGTTCCTTGTCACTCTGTAATGCAGGATGAAAACCTAGCCTACCAGGGGAAAACTAGTTTTACACACACACACACACACACACACACACACACATACACACACAGCTGATAAAGGTTATATGATATCGTTGGAGGACAGAGGTAGCTCAGCAAGTTCTCTTCACAAGGCTGCAGCATGCACTGTTGTCCATGAAGGAATTCATTCAGTAAGATTATAGCAGTGGTGTCTAGTGCCAGCTCCAGACCAAGTTTCTAGGTGGGGTAGAGGGTGGAGTTTCTGGAAAACAGTACTGATAGGCACCTGACTCAAGAAATACTTTGATCTCTAAATAACCTTTAATGCAGATGCAGAGAAACGTGCTGCCAGTTTTATCTTGAAGGCCGTTTGGCTTGTTTAGATAAGTATAAGCCAAGATACACTGTCTTCTCGTGCGTGGAAGCTCTCTGTGAGAGGACTCCAAATAAAGTCTCTCAGGACATTCAAGAACAGAGGGAGAAAGTGCCTTCTCCCCAAGGCCTCTCCCTGAAAGACTTCAAGACATTGTATCTCAGCTACTTCCCAAATTACTAAAAGGCTTTCTCCAGATGGTGGATGTATTGTCTGTGGTTTTGCTGATGAATCTCCCAGTTTTCAGTGAAATTCCAGATTTATCATTTAAAAAAAAAAAACAACCAAACAAGCAAAACTTAAGATTTACTTCTGCTATTTAGTTTTTCAAACTGAAAGCTCACTGGAAAAAAAATATAATGTATACTTTTATTTGTTTTATTATTAAATTTATTGCTAGTTTAAGCACTATTTAGTGCAATTTCCAGCTATTTTCTTTGGAGATTTCTGTCAGTGTGGTGAATCCCCTTGAATTGTTGGAAAGATGTGGCATGTGTGGCTTGCTCACTATATAAGTAAGCAGACCCAGAAAGTGGGTTCTCCGCCATCAAAGACAGGTATGTCCCTATGCTGCTTGAACGTGAAATAAGCAACATCATAAGCATTTCAACTCTAAATGTAAACTAATGTAATGCTATAAACCTAACTTAAGATAAAAAATATGGTAGGACAACCTTGTATGCTGCTAACTATTAACCAGACAAACTCCTCCCCACAGAACCTCCACACACCATATTAAGTTCACAGCATCTGAGGATTGATTTGTAAAGTTCTGACTTCCATGTTAAACTTGCAAGTTCCAGTCAATTTTCTAATTCTTGTTTTTTTAAAGATTTATTTATTTATTATATGTAAGTACACTGTAGCTGTCTTCAGACACTCCAGAAGAGGGAGTCAGATCTTGTTACGGATGGTTGTGAGCCACCATGTGGTTGCTGGGATTTGAACTATGGACCTTCGGAAGAACAGTCAGTGCTCTTAAGCACTGAGCCCTCCTTCCAGTCCCCAGTTTTCTAATTCTTTTATCTGTGTGTTCTTCGTTTTGGATTTATCATGTTCTTCATTCTTAGAGGTTTGACAGTATTATCTTTGGGAGAAAATTAAGAAATTATGGACAAGTGAAGCAAGTTTAATTTTGCGGGGTATAATGGCACACACCTTTAATCCCAGCAGCAATTGGGAGGCAAAAGCAAGGAGATCTCTGTGAGTTCCAGGCCAGCCTAGTCTAGAAGTCGAGTTCTAAAATAGCCAGTACTATTACACAGAGAAACCCTGCCTTGGGGGGGGGGGGGAGAAGAACCTTTAACTTCCAGAAATATTATAAATGGGCACACTGATTTTAATCTTTTGATTTTTTCCTGGGCCTTCTAAGAATTCAGCTCATAGGTCTGTGAATAGTTTAATTGTATAAAACTCATTTCTTACCCTATAGCCTATAAACATATCTTTCTGACTTTCAAGACCCTTCCAAAAGTTTGGCTTTGCTGAAATAGTAACACATTAGTGAAACTCTTCCTTGTTTTTAATTGAAAAGAAATATTTTTTCATACAATATATCTCCCCTCCCTCATCTCCTCCCAGATCTTCCCACCTCCCTACCCATCTAACTCCAGATGAAAACAAACAGGCATCTTAAAACAACAGAAAACATAATAAAAGAGTTTGCTGTGTACCCATATCCTGAGATGACTATAAATGATGCCCAATTATGTTGTATGTGGCGTGGGGGTGAGTGTGGGTGAGTTTTAATAAGGGTTTGAGGCACCTGCTGCTTGCTGGTCTAGGGCTTTATAGATCTAGGTATGATGGCAGGGACTCCTGGTTGTCTTATCCTGTCATATAGTTCAGTCAGACTTTTCCTAGCCCACTAGAAATGTTCGATAAATTGGAACTCTTAGAGAAAACTCTCCTTCTTCCTGGGAGGTTCCTGTGTAAATAGCCCAGTGGGCTGCTCCTCACTGTATCCGTCAACACATCTATGATACAGGCTAGGAAAATGACAGGAAAGTGCCCTGTACTGGACAGAAAACAGCAGGTTTTAAATGGCACATGCACACTTACCACTGCTACCCTCCAACACACAGTGACAGAAAAGTAAAACCTATACAACTTTAATACAGACATGATATAATATAAATATTATATAAAATAAAGGATGATTGAGACCTTTAACGTATGATATATGTTAAAACCCTTGACATGCAAGCAAAAACTCTGTCAGGGCCACCACCATCATCATTACAGCAGAAATGTGACCTGTGCCAGTTCTGCAGAATGAGTGACCAATGCTACCAAGTTCCCGCCGGGTGGCGCCCACGTGCAGACCTCAGGCGCAGGTTGGGCGGGGCTGAGACAGAGGAACGGCGAGCTCCAGGAGAGGTCGCGCAGCCTCACAGTTCTACTTCTGCCTAAGTGGGCGGTCCGGATGGATGATTTGCCTAAATTCTGTGAAATACCGCGAGATCGGAAGTCCCTAATCTCTTCTTTTCTATAGGCTAAATCCTGCCCCAGGCCCGCCCTTTGAAGCACAAGCCCCGCCCCCACACATCTATTTCCGGTGTTGTAAAGCAGCGGAGGTGGTTGGCTGGCCAGGCAGGCAACATGGCGGCGTCCGTGCTAGGCTCGCTGCTGCGGACCTTCCGGCAGGTCAGGACCTTGCCTTTCTCGCCAGCCCACCTCTTCCCTGAATTCCGTGTCCTGTGGGTCCCTCGTAACCCTGTGACCTGTAATGCGCTCGGAGACCAGTCCCAAGGCTCCTGTGTGCTATCCCGTTCTGGCTAGGTTAGGAGCGCCCTAAGCTGCAATCGAGGGTTTGGTATTCAGGTGTGGATCCGTGATTTGAAAGCTGCGACAATGACTGCGGTTTATAAGGAACTGTGTGTAAATGGAGAAGAGAGGGGAATCGGATGATTGAGACCTCAGAGGCTCTGATTGTGCAAGGAGACTGAAGGGAACTGTCAGCTAGTGGTGACTTGGAAGCAGGTGGTGGCAGAATTTCGAATAGGAGCAAGCCATTCCGCTAAAACTGAAGAATTAATTAAAGGGCTGAGAATTGGCTGTAGAGTTAAGGAGTAATTATTATGTGGACAGAAACTGGTAAGAGTAGCAAAGGAAGTTGGAGAAGTCTTGGATAGTTTTGCTGGGGAGAGGTGTCAACCAGAGGGAAACCTGGGTTTTTTATTTTCTATGACATTACATCATATCTGTAGAATAGCGGGAAAGATCCAGTAGAGTAGGGAACACTGATAATAGAGAACAGGGAAGAATCGCCGGAGATCTGCCTTTTTTTTGCAGGCAGGAGAGGATATAGAGTTGTGTATGAATTTTGACTTTAGGAATGTGGTTAGGTCACGAATAGCAGTTTTGTCCAGTAGAAATGTAATGCAAACCACAAGGGTGATTTAAGTATTTTCTAGTATTTATATTGAAGTTAAAAAGTAGGTGCCGTTAATTTTGATAGATATTTTTAGGCAGGTATATTCGTATCCTAACCAGTCAAAATTAGAATGACTTATGTGACATTTACACATTTTTCTGTTGGAAGTAGGTTTCAAAGTCTTAGGTTATCTGACAACTTAAAATATATCGCTGTTGGGATGCTAACTTTTGCAGTTGCACCAAAAACAAAGTTGTTTGATATTTGAAATTTTAAGCAAGTTAATAGTGAGAATGATGTCCCCACTTGTACTGCTTACGGTCCTAGATCCTACTAGCCATATCCAGAGTTCGTGGCCACTGTAATGGACAGAGGTGTCACATAACCAACGGGAGGGGTGCAGAGCGTAGTACACGTACTGAGGGGTGGAGGCACGGCAATGGGACTTTGGAAATTCTCTCCAGATTGCTTCTAATTTTATAACTAAGGACACTGAAGTCATCAGAACCTGAGGGTGTGGGAGAAAGTAACAGTAACTTAAGAAAGAGGAACACTCCTGCAAATTGTCCTCCGATTTCCACAAGAGTTGTAGTATGCACATGCACACACAAATAAATAAATGCCATACGTTAATTTTAAAAAAATATTAAGTCTTCCCCTGATGAGATGGCTCAGTGGGTAAAATGCCTGCTCAGGTCAGTCCTAAGGACCCATGTGGTACGAGTAACTGACTCAGCAACGTTTTCCTCCACCTCCCCCCCCCCCCAACACCTGTACACATGCAGAACTGATTCACTGAAGTTGTGCCCTGACCACACATGCCCATCCGTACACAAGCACGCATACATGTGCATTCATACATGCCAAATATAAAAATTGCACTGCTGGAAGCCATTTAGAAAGAAGTTTGTTGGCTTGGAAAACCACTTGCAGCACGCATGGTCCTTGTCTCTTTTAGGCAGTTCCGCCGTCAGCATCAGGTCAAGTTCGAGGATACTATGTAGACTGGAGAATGTTGCGTGATGTGAAGAGACGAAAAATGGCGTATGACTACGCTGATGAGAGGCTTCGGATCAATTCGCTCAGAAAGAATACCATTTTGCCAAAAGACCTTCAGGTTTGTAAGACAGTCCCTTTCTTAAAAAAATCATTAACTATCCTCATATTCTTTTTTTTTTTTTTTTTTTTTTTTTGGCGCTGTTTTATTGCAACTTCTTAATGTGATTTCTGGTGAATAAGATCAAATATTCAAGTCAATCAACATAGTGGTTTTTCTAGGTATTGCAATGTTGTTCCTTTTAAATGTTAGTCTACTTTTTGTGTGTCTCTCGAATTCTATCAAGGGTCAGTAGTGTGCTAACACATCCGGTATGTTTTTACTGACAACCTGAGCCTAATCTGTCATACTTTCTTCCCTCCACCACTTTCCAGTGTAGACATTACTTGTACAAGATTCATGGACATTGTAAACACTTCTCTTTCATGTAAACCTTGTCTGGCTGCCCTCCTTTATTTCTGCCGTCGCCAGAATCTTCATAAAGCTTTGGGGATTCTGGTGATCAAACTTTTTATTAGTCTCAAGCCATGGTCTTCCCTAAGTATCATCAGCTCAGATGCTTAAAGCTTTTGTCCTTCAAAAACTATGTGTGTTGGTATGGGGCAATAAATGCATTCACATATTTTTTTTCCTAAATGACCTAAACAGGGATATATAGAACAGCAATATTTACAATAACTCAAAACAGAACCTATGCAGTGATCTGTTATCTCTATAGGTTATCTCTGACAGCAAAATGAGCCAAATTCAAGTAATATTAACGTCTATGACAGAATGGAGAGGAGAAAGATAGAAAGAAACAAGCATGAGAGAGAACAAGAACTAAAGTGCCTGGATTGACAGGGAAGAGCCTCTGGGGAAGAGAAAGCGCAGGCCCTGAGGGGAAAATTCAGGTAGGGACTGAAGGCTGTGCAAGAGCCTGAAGGACAGATCTGCTTTGGTGTTAAGTTACCTCAGCTGCTTGTCCCAGGTCTGAACCCAACATTCACATCTCTACCAGCCAGAGAATACATAAAGGAATTCCAATATACTCAGTGAAATTAGCATCAAGGTGACTGAGGATACTAATGACACTTGGAGCAGTGTAGGTGTTCTAGCCAGCATACTGGAGAATTTAAAAAACCTAACAAATGAATAAAGACAAAAAGTATTATATGGGCATATGACATACAGTTTGTAACAGGAAAAAAATGTGTATTTATGGTATTAGTGAACATATTAGCTATTAGCCAGTGTCCTTAGAAGAGAGGCATCATCAGCCTTGGGTGCTGACGTTATTTTATAATTCAGTGATGGCTACACATTATATGCTATTTATAAAAATAACAACTGAAATTTGTTATTATGATTTGTGGATTATGGTTGTTTTAATCTTTAAAATCACACTGAAAAAACATCAAACATTTCTGTTTTATTTCTGATATATCCACAGTTATGGGCTAAGATTGTAGCCCATTTTTCACTTTTTTTAGGCACTGTGTTATGATCTGTGTTATAATTTTCCCCTAGGAAATGGCTAGTGATGAAATTGCTGCCCTTCCACGGGATAGCTGTCCTGTTAGAATCAGAAATCGGTGTGTTATGACATCTCGCCCACGTGGTGTTAAGCGTCGCTGGAGACTTAGTCGCATTGTCTTCCGCCACTTAGCTGACCATGGGCTACTTTCTGGAGTCCAGCGAGCAATGTGGTAAAACCGTTTCAGAACCTGCCCAGCTGCCAGGGAGGCCAATCCTGGCAAGAGACTTAAGACCAAAGCCTGGGTCTTCTCAGAAAGGAACTGGTGTGTTTAGTCTATGTGACCCTGAGTTCTAACTTTTAGATTCTAAATGTGATTATTTGTCACTGAATTGTCTTTTAACTTTAAAGTTAAGAGTGGAATAAAACTATTTCCTGTGAAAGTATGGTGTTTTCCTTCAAGTTTGATGTTCAGTAGCAAAATAATATATACTTTTGGAGTGATTTCACAAAATATTTCTAGATGTCAGATCTAAGTGACAGGCTGCTGTTCTGTTTTATTCCTGGACCAGCTTCCTTGGTCTGCAGTTACTATCACTTTTTAGATAACAAGAGTTAAACACGATATTCTAAATTATATTTAGGGTCAACTTTATGTGACAGTGAATAAAAACTGCTAAATAGTTTCATCTTTAAAATTTTTCATTAATGTGTACTGGTGTTTTCCAGTCCCTTTACGGGTGCCTGGTACTGGAGGCCAGAGGAAGGCACTGGATCCAAGTTACAGCTAGCTTACCATTGCCTGGAGGTTTATGTATTCCAATGATGACTGTTTCATGGGATGTTTTCATTAAGGATTGTAGTGATTTTCTAATTCTATCTTTGCTTCATCTCTTGGGTTTTTGTTTTGTTACTGTTAAGAACTTTGCCTATCAACAATTACTAAAATACATTTCTTTGACATAAATATATAATAAATTTTCAGAGTAAACAAGCTGCTATACTACCAAAAGTAGAAACCACTCATTCTTCATTCCCATAATCTTAGAAAATTTTATGTTTGGTGCTTTAACCCACTCCGCCCATTCTTACCCATCATCATTGTCCTATTACCAGTGGAAGTCCCTTGACATCTATATCCTATAAATAAGGCTATTCACTATGTTCTTGCTTGCTGGTGTAACAGCCAGTATATTTCATGATTCAGACATCTATCTTTAGGACTTTTAGTAGGAAATGTTTAGAGACCACAAGATACACTAAGGTTAACTCATAGCCATTAAGTTATCACTGCCTTGCTAGAAGTTTTGTTTCAAGATTTTTATGTATATGTATGTATGTATGTATGTATGTATGTATGTATAGGGCAGCGGGTGAGTGCTTGGTGAGACCAGAGGTGTCAAGTACCACCAGAGCTGTGCTTTAGTCTTGTGAGCTGCCTGGGATGGGTGTTCTCTGTGAGAGTGGTATACACTAGGACATCTCTTTAGCCCTAGAAATGTTTATAAGTAAAACATAGTGGTACCTTTCTATTGATTCTATACTTGTGTATTTTACATAAAAATCTTAACCCTTGGGGACTGGAGGGATGGTTCAGCAGAGAGTGATTACTGTTCTTCCAGGGGACCAGAGTTCAGTTCCTAGCACCCATGATGGACAGCTCATAACCAATTGTACTTCAACTCCTTGGGAAATCCAAAAGCCTCTGGCAGCAACAACAATGTTGTGTAAATACCCACACACGTACACATGACTCAAGATTATAAAAAACAAAACAAAACAAAAAAAAAAAAACCTTTAAAAAGGCAATTCAGACCAGCCGGACAGTGGTGTCACATGCCTTTAATCCCAGCACTTGGGAGGCAGATGGAGGCGGATTTTAGATTTCGAGGCCAGCCTGATCTATAGAGTGAGTTCCAGGACAACCAGGGCAACACAGAGAAACCCTGTCTCCAAAAACCATAAAAGGGGGGGGGGGGGGCTTCAGTGTCACCAACTTGTTACAATACATAAAAATTGCAATATACTTATTAATTGTGGCACAAAATAATTTACAATTCATCTAATGGACAAATGAAAATATTCTAAAGTTACTTGACAATAACTTGTACTAAATTCATCATGCACAGAAAGCAACTACTGCTTAGTTGTCTTTCCAAAATGCATATTGATATTTTATGTCCAGTGCTTGGTATTAAGTGGCCACAGCTTCACCTCCATGAATGAGAGCAATACATGGGGAGCTCTGAAGACTTGCATCTCTTACATCCTCCTCCAAAGCTGCTTATTAACCACCACATAACATAGACTGGCCCTTTGATCTGACTTATTAGGCTCCAGAAGGGTGAGAAATGTTTCACTATTTCTGTTAATTACATAGCAGAAATGGACCAAGTAGGCTTTTTTTGATTTTTAATTTCAGTGGTTCTAAGGTCAAAATTAGGATGTACCATAATACAGTCCTGTTAGTATTTGTTCCTAACTGTGTATATCATTCCTGGATTTTTTTGTTCTATGCATCTACTTTTCCTAACTTAAACATGAAATTTAATATATATGTTCGTACATAAAAACCAGTGGCGTTTTCCCAATGTAAAATAGGGCTGATATGGCTTCTTAGGACTTTCTAGAAAAGAATGACCTTACGTCTGCTCTATTTCCCTCTCCTTAGTTTTGGTGACCTAATGGCTTTTATTAGGGCTACTGACTGGAGTGCTGGGGAAATTACCAGTGGCTATGCCATTTAAGAAAATGTCATCTCCCCCAACTCCTTTTTTTTCCCTGTGAATGATTTGTTTATAGTTACTGGAAACCTCTCAGTATGTCATCAGTTTTTGGTTATGTGTAGTTTTTTGCCATGTATTTTCCTTTTCCTAGGTCATAGTGGAGGAGTTCCATCTCTTCTAGTACTTATATAATATTGTTTACATTGAGATCTTTGATGCTGTAAATGTTGAGCATATGGCTGTTTTTGTTATACTGATATCAATAACGATTCATCTCCCCTACAAATACCACACTTACCATATTCTGAATCTCCTAGTATATGACAGTCTAATGTGTTTCACCAGTCTGTTTACTTCACAGTTCAATATACTTTCAGCCACCCTTTTAAGTTCTAACTTTTACCTAATTCTTCATGGTGGCAGTGTGATTGACTGGTTTTTTTTCCTAGGCATCTAATTGTTTTCTTTTTGATGGTGAGCCTAGCTGTCGACAGCCACTGCTCCAGCCCTCTTTCTATCTTACCACTTTCTGAAACTTACAGTAACAAAGCCTAACTTTGAATTCACTCAAAACATATTGCAAAACTTTTAAGTAAAACTTCAACTTTATTGAACAAAGGAATAAATGGGGTTTTCAAGTTTTCGCATCATGGTTATTTTTAAGACATCTGATCCATGACAGTACTTATCAACACAAGATGTTTGTCTATTTTTGTCATTTGTATTTTAATTTTATATTCATAAATATACTTAAAAATCAATTAGTAGTATATGGTAACACATGGCTCACGTGTTGCTTAAGCTGGTAATAACGGAACAGCTCTATAGTAACTTTGCAAGTTCATGTACAAATTTGAATTTTATGCAAAAAATTTGCTTTTATTTTTTACATTACTGGGACCTAATGTCAGTTACAGATAGACAAATAACTTCTGTTTTCTATCTCCCAGCCAGAACAAAAATCTATGGTGTAACATTTTCATTATGTAAGACTTCCTTCTTACATTTCAGTAAGAATGCCATATAGCCTTTTCTGAAACAAAATGTCTGCGGTGCCAATAAAGGAAAAAGTTTAATAAGCTTATTTATTTAAATCAAATCCTCCAGCAAGAAATGGAGAATCTGCTGTCTTTACTTTAAAGGCTGTGCACCCACATGAACAAATATGTGTAGTCCAACCACACCCCTCACTGGAAACCTGAGCCTTCCACATCACGGTCCCCGAGAGGACTTAAAAGCCTCAGAATTCTGTGTCTTCTCTGGCTTGCTTCTCTCTTGATTCCACCCACGCTTTATTAATGGTTCGCTTCATGTCATCGTCTCCGTCTTCATAAATTTTCTTTAGAACATTCATTAACCCCTCACTAGGATCTGCCTCAGTGTCATAGGAAGGCTTTCTGTGAAAAAGAAAACAGGCTACAATGGAAAAATTGAAGCATGGAAAGACATTCTCAGATTAAGTGGTAGGAAGTTGAGCAGAAAGAAGGGATGCTAGACTATACAACCAAAATAGCATACCCACGCTCACCCTGATAAACTACATAACCACACGAGCATGGTACACTAACGAGAGAACGCCAAATGGCAAGGACTAACATGAGGCAGTGAGATTTCCAGAGAAAACAGTCAATATGCATAGTTACTTTTCCAAATTGTTTTTTTTTTCTTTAAGTACTTTTCTTCACATTTAAAAATCTACAAAACCCTGCAAGTTATGGTATACATAATGAAACTAGAACATTTTTGTTAGAAAAAAAGAAATCACTAAACTTGAGATTCACGGATCTGGGCCTAGTGCTAAGGTCTTTAATTAAGGTAGTAAGCAGATCTAGTCAAGGAATGTCTAAACAGCCAATCATCCTTACATTAATTTTTTTGAAATAGGTCTCATTATTTAAACTCAGGCTTAAACCAAGTCCCAAGTCATGAAATGTACAGAACTCTAGCCTACTATTTCCCAAATGTATGCTGGCTACCAAGGGAGGAACAGCGAAACCGGGTAACTCAGTGCAGGGTACTACCAACTACAGGAGAAAACTTAAAACTGATCCACAATCAAAGTCATCTGGTAAGGTTTTTAAAACAGTCATCAAGGAGGAAAAAAACAAAACTGGCTGTGGTAGTAAATGCACGCCTCATTCATTGGGAGACAAAGTTTTGAGGACTCTCAAAAAAAAAAAAAAAGTATCCCTGTCATATAAAACCAAAGAGAGTTATCTCATATAAAGCAGTAAGAGACATCTAAGGAATCAGTTGATTTGGGTAGGTGAGCTCTTATAGAATTCCTAGAGCAGAACTATTTGAGAACTGGCCATGTACCAATATGTCCAGGAATAAAAACAATGCCAAAGAACAAACTATACTGTCTTTAGCTGGCCCTTGCCCTCTTCTAATAGGTTCTGACAGGCTGGGCACAGTAGTGTTCGCCTTTAACCCAGCAGCAAGTTCTAGGGCAGCCAGAACTACAGGGGGGGGGGGGGAGAGGGGGGGGGCGGGGACGGACAGGGCCTATCTCCAAGAAGTGAGGTTAGTTCATGACCTCAGGAAATAATTTGCTTGCACATCTGTTATCCATAAAGTAAAGCCACAAGTGAAGCTATAAATACTAAAAAATTAAACTCACTCTTTCTCTTTGCATTCTTTTTCCACCTGAGTTAAGTAGTCCCATCGTGTGTTTTCTGCTTTCTTTCTACATAGAATAATAACTGTATCAGTCTTGACCTGGAAGAGAAGATGGATGCAATTTGTAACATAGAAATAAGCACAAACATTTAGAAAATAGTAATTAATAATAGCAAGTGCCTAATGCATTAACACTCATTCTTGGTGCTAGTTATCCTTTTATGGATTGGCCAGAATAAAAAGAGCAAAGCCTGAATACTTTCAATGATGAGACCACCATCAAGCCCTACAGACAGGGTTCAGGATATGGCTCGGGTAGAGTGCTCGCTCAGAGTTCACAAAACCTTGGGTTGATTCCTACTATCACATAGAACAGGCGTTGTGGCACACACCTGTAATCCCTGCACTTCCGAGAGGCAGGATTAGCAAGAGTTCAAGGCCATCTTTAGCCACTTAAGAGTGATGGAATACGGCCTGGGCTACCTGACACCCTATTTCAAAAGACCCCTGGGCTGACAGACTTTAGTTTAGTTGTGCATGTGTTTTAGTTCATTTTGTTTTTGTCAACTTGATACAAGCTAGAGTACCTGGGAAGAGAAACCTCAACTGAGAAACGGCCTACTCATCACACTGCCTACAGGAAGGTCAGTAAGGCATTTTCTTGATTAATGATTGACAGGGAGGACCCAGCCCATTGGGGTAGTATAATCCTTACTTGGTGGCCTTGGGGTGCATGGGAAAGGAGACTGAGCAAGATAAGGCAGTATGGCTCCTCCATGCCCTCTCCTTTGTTCCTGCCTTAATTTCCCTTCATGATGGACTATAACCTGGACATGTTACTTTCAGTCTTGGTTTTTTATATAGCAATAAAAACTTAACTAGGACAACATGTCATGCAAACGTCCAGAACCCAAATAAAAAAGTGAGATATGGTCACCCACAACTGTAGTCATAGTACTGCTATGGTGAGATGAAGATAGGAGAATTCCAAGAAACCTGTGTCATGGACTAGCTAGCACGGTGCATATAGTGGCAAAACAAGAGACTTGTCTGTCTCTCTGTCTGTCTCTGTCTCTGTCTCTCTCTCTCTCTCTCTCTCTCTCTCTCTCTCTCTCTCTCTCTCACACACACACACACACACACAATGTTAATGGGAAGTGTGGAAAGAACTTGGGCTCTGGGACAAAATGTGAACCAAATAAAACCTAAGACCTAAAAGGATGACCCTGTAGACATCTGCCACAGCAAAAAGAATAGCTCCTAGATGTAACAGTCATGGTGTGTTCAAAGGACCAGTTGAATTCTGGTGATTTAAGGAAAAATAGAAGGTAAAGTATCTAAAGGGAGAACAGGGAAGGGAAACAACCTTCAACTCAACAGTGATCAATTTACCTCCTAGACGCTTCCTTTACTCCTTCACTCTAACATTAACAAGGGAGGGCATCTGCAATGAGACACTCGCTAATGAAGACTGCTTTTAGCCCGGCGGTGGTGGCGCACACCTGTAATCCCAGTACTCTGGGAAGCAGAGGCAGGTGGATTTCTGAGTTTGAGGCCAGCCTGGTCTACAGAGTGAGTTCCAGGATAGCCAGGGCTATACAGAGAAACCCTGTCTCAAAAAAAACCAAATCCAAAAAACCAGGAAAAAAAAAAAAAGAGATACTGCTTTTATTACAACTTTTAGGCAAATACGTAAGAAGGTAAAATGATATATCTACACATCAAGAAAAAAAGATTGTTTGACTTTGTAAAAGTATAATCAAGTTTTTTTTTAATGAACTCATGTACTTTTGCAACTTCAACTAGCTGAGTATTTAAGAGATCCTAAATGCATCACAAATTTATATACAATGGACCTAATATTGTATTATTAATGTCAGTACTTCCCATCTATCAGTACACCATTTTAACTGCCACTGTACAAAAGGGGAAAGTGAGGCCAAGAAACATCAAGAATCGTGACTGATAAAGCAGTCATGATAGCTCACTCTAAATCATTTAAAACATTTCTCCTTAATTTTAAAACAACTTTCTTAGAATAACTTTTTCTACAAATGAATTAGCCAACTTTCTTCAAAGGAACAAACACAAAATTATTTATTTTACATTTCATGGGCTATATGATCTACTCTGCCACTGCAGGGCAGAAGTAGACACCAAAAGAACAGTATAGCTGTTCCAGTACATACTACTTACAGATCAGGTAGGGGACTGTACTGTACTAGTACCAGACATAGCAGACAATTTTTAGTTCATCTCCAGCCTAAATCAGCCAGATTCAATTTAATGAGGCTTTCTTTCACAATACTTTGACCAAAGAAACAAACAACTAACTTACTTTTTTTGAACTGCTTTCCACAGAGATAGGTTTCAAAAGATTGTTGACAATCATGGAGTAATTCTTGCCATTGAGGTTTTTAACCAAAAGATCAAATGACCTACAACACAAGAGCAAATGCATTATCTTTCTGGTTCCATGATGGCAGGCACTCTAGATTTGTCAAGACAGTAACTGGCTTCAGTTCAGAGCAGTGGTTCAACCTTCCGAATGTGCTTCCTCCCTTTAATACACTTCATCATGCTATAGTGACCACTGGACCACAGCAGTATTTTATTTTGTTGCTACTTCATAAATGTAATTTTGCTGTTATGAATTATAATGTAAATATCTGACAAGTGACCCCTGTGAAAGGATCATCTGACACTAGAAAGGTCATGACCCAAAAGTTGAGAACAGCTGGTTTAGTCTATATATTTGGTTGTCGGACTTCTTTATAGTTAACTCTAAGTTTAAACACAATTTCAGAAGCCATGAAGAAGCCAAGATTCCTATGAATAAGGCACTGATCACTGTACTTCGAGTAACAAGAACTTACCTCTCTGTGAAGTGTACCTGCACATTCTCAGTGGGAACCTGATGAACTCCAGTTAACGTAATGTAGATTTTCACAAACTTATCTGACTGATCCCATCCTAGCAAAACAAAAACATGGAACAGGAATGTCTGAAACTGCCTGTAGAACCAAAGGACAAGGCTTATCAGAAAACCTCATTATAGGAGCTGAAAGATGGTTCAGCTGTGGCTGTTCTCCAGAGAGCCAGAGTTCGAAGTCCAGCACCATAATAAGCAACTGAAACTAGTCCCAGAACAGCAGACATCCTCTTCTGGACTCTGAGGCATGCACATACTGCTCAAACATAAGCAAAACACCAATGCACATTAAAAATAAAAAGAAATCATTAAAAAAATTCTCAAGATGAAGAAGCTAAGGGCTCAAAACAGTACTTCTAGAAACAGTACTATTGCTGAAGCTCAGCATCCAGCAAGTGGGAGAATGCAAAGTTCAGTTTCTATGTTTTTACTCATTAAAATAAAAACAGTTATTAAATGTAACTCTTCTTTCTCTAAAATAACGCTCTTCCCTAATAGGGTCTGAGCCTTAGCCTTGTGAATACAGGCAAGGCCCTGTACCAGTGAGTTTCATTCTAGCACTAATTTTTCTTTTTTATTTTGAGAAAGGGCCTAAACTGCCAAAGCTGGCCTCAAACTTACAATCTTCTAACCAATTAAGATGACAGGCGTGTCCCACTATGCCCAGCAAGTAAAGATTAGCTTATTTACCTGTTTTGTTCAATAATTTTGTCCTTCATCTAAGACTTGAACCATCTGCTATGGCAGCACACACACTGCACACACTTGTGAGGTGGAAGCAGGAGTTCACAGTCATTATCAGTTACACAGGGAGTTTAAGGCCAACCTGGGCTGTATCATACCCTGTCTCTGGGAAATTAATAATTCTCCACTAAGCTGAATATATTAACACTGTGAAATTCAATTGTCATTTCTACTTCTCTAAGTAGTGCGCCCACCCCACCCCTACCTCACCCCCACTCCAAGCAACCTCAGCCCTTTCAGGACAAATGGAATATAAGTTTAAGATTCCAACTCCTAAGTACAATGGGATGGTACACAACTAGGCTCCCAGCTACTAGGGAGGTGCAAGTAGGAAGATCTCTTGAGCCCAAGTGGACTTCTAAAAACAGTCTGGACAATACACAGATACCTGACCTCCAAGTAAAACAGTCTGGGGCACACAAGGTAGGAGGGTCTCAGAGTTCAAGGTCAGAATGGACTACAGGTCAACTGTCTCACACACAAAAGAGCAAAGCCCAAATAGCTGGATAAAAGATCCTAATTCTTCACCATAAATCTGTTAATTTGGCCTCCCAATACATTATCTAAGGCCACTTTGGTATATACTGTTACACTATATAATAGCATCTAACCCACACCAAATGTCAACATTAAAAACTTCACACAAAAAAGTATATGTAACACGAATATATTATGGTATTATGGAGTAGTCATTTCTACTTGTCAGAACACTAGATACAGTGGCATGGGTCATACCATAATTACTGATTTTCACGGTGTATCCTGTTGTAAGAGGGGCAACCACAGCAGCTGGCTTTTCATTATCAAGTTCTGGTTTCTTCTGCGACTTCTGTTGCATCTTGTTTTTTAATTCCGTCTCAATCTTGGATTTTTCACTTGTAAGAGTGTCACGTAGTCTTTTCCTAGTGGACTTTTCCAGCAATACTTTGACCTCTTCTAGGTCTTTCTGCAACTGTGTTGAAGTAGAGGTAAGGTAAGATAAATATGGTTTGCTGCCCACTTCAACTTTACTGAACTAAAAATTAAGTTCATTTTAACTCTTTAAGAGCTGCAAACTGTTATTCTTGTTCACTGAGCTGTAAATAACTCTCACTTCCTTTTTGTTAAAGGAAAACAATCTTAATCAATAGTAATTAGGTCTGTATTTTGCCATTTAGTAAGCTATTACCTGCCTTTGTTTTAGAACAATGAAAAGGAATGTAGAGAGATTTAAAAGTAACACCAAGTCTAGGCATCAAATACTAGAAAAACTTAAAAATAATAAAAGAGACGAGAATCCATCTGACTGGAGGCACTACAGAAACTTTACTGAGGTAATGAAGGTTGTACTTTCAGTTTTCATAGATTTTCTTATCGCAGAATTTGAATTGTTAGGACAAAAAATAAAAAATAAAAATAAAATAAAATAGAATCAACAAGATGGCTCAGTGGCTAAAAGTGTTTGCTACCAAGCTTGATGGCCTGAGTTCAACTTCAGGATCCAGGTAAGAGGAGAATCAATATTCACAAGACCACCTATCTCCATGTGTGCCATGGTAAACAAATGTAAAAAATATTCTGTCTTGTTTAGCAGTTGGGTTGCTCTTTTGGTAGAATCTGAGACCATAGAAAGGAAACCTCAATATCCAATCCCACATGAACTCACTCTTAGAAACTGGTCTTTGCAATCTGTTGTTTTCTTGTCATGCCAATGCATCAAGGAAGTCTTTCAAGTAAGCCTTTCAGAGACAAGCATGGAATGTGGAACTGAAGACAATGCTAGAAAATCAAGGGGCTGGGGCTGGAGACTGTTTAGTTCCCAGCACCCACATCAGGCAGCTCACAAATCTTTGTGATTCTACCTCCCATGTATCTGAGGATCTCTTCTGGCCTCCACAGGCCCTTCCATACATGTGGTGTATGTGTATGTGTGTGTATATACAAAACACACAGGCAGACACAAAAATTAAATATTTCATCTCTGACCTAATGGTGAGTAAATGCTTAAAATTTTCTGCCTTGGTAACCTGACCATAAAAACAACCTTACTTTATACCTTTTTAATAAATAAAAGATCTAATTTTAAAATCCTTAAATGCTCCACAACAGAAAACCACAATCCAAATGCAGAGTTGTAGAGCCCAGTCCCAGTGGATATAACTGCAGCATAACTCGCTCACCTAAGGCATTTAGTAAGGCTCAGATAATGCAAAATAACAAATGTTAGCATATGGAGTTCTTTTGTGCAATTCTTGTGGAAATGGTATATTTTAAGAGCCAGAGGATCAAGGTGCTTGTGGTGAGATCTAGTAATCAGAAGTTACACCTACCCAAAAACTCTCAGCATGAATGCCTAAACTTGAGCCAAACGAAGATGACAACAGACACACGAATGTGGAAAACCACGATGTCACTCCTCTACACAAGGACAGACCCAAAAGAGGCTGAGGGCAGGAGAAATAAATAATCTTCCCCCAGTAAGAGCACACCAATTGTTTAGTCAGTGCCAAATGGTCAGCCCTGATAGCTTACCTACAAGTAACATCACACAGACTATGTAACATTAAAAAAAAAAAAAGGAGAGAGAGAAACTATGAAATTGAAAGTGCAAATAGGGTTGAGGGAGGAAGGGGAAATGATGTATTATAATTTCAATAAAAGGTAATTTAAAAATCTTTTAAATGCTAGATATTAGGTAGTAAAAAGGAGCTCATTTTTATGATACCTCATTAGCCTGTGGCCATTATGATCTCATTTGTTGTATGTACTAATAACAGTTTATAAAAAGCACATCAGTGAAACTCCTGTCCACAATCCCAAGGAAACTTGATTCTAAGATCCAAAACTGCACACTCATCTTTTGAATTTAGAATCAAGATATTTCATTCAAAGTCTTTCTGTGGTTTCAAAATTCATATGGATTAGCAAGTACCACAACTGGTGGGGGTGGGTTGGTGAGACCTTAGCCACAGATTCTAATTATCAACATAAAAAAAATTAAAAGTAAATCAGGTACTTATCCCTAGAATAAAGATTTCCTTAACAACAGAAGGTAAGCGGCTCTGCCTTTAATTGGAATGGGAATCCTTTTTTTCTAGCTGACTCATGGCAGAATTCCCAGGCCCTCTTTGCAGACAGTGTTCACTCTAATGAGCTCTTTAGTAAGATATCAATTGAAGTGACTTACAGAAGAACCATTGCTTGATTTTTGCATTCACAGCCCTGAAACCACTGACAGTGCAGGTTCTGCATCCAAACTTTAAGGTAACCAGGATTAGATAGAACAGTTTCCTGTACACTTTTTCTTGCCTTCTTGGCATTTTTTGCATTTGTTTTCTATACATAAACATGTATCTCCCTTGGAATCTGTTTCCTAGTTGTTAAATAGCGGGTTAGTCTGGCACATGCCTTTAGTTCTACCACTGGCGACAGAGGCAGGTGTATCTCCACGATACATGCTAGGGGTACTTAGTGAGACCTACTCCCACCCCATTGCTCAAAATGGAAGAACCCAACTTTCCTCCACAAAGACATGGAACTGGACACCAGGCACACACACAAATAGATGCATCACATCTACAAAAATGCACAGCAAGGCCATAGGGTGGTAATACACACTCACGTGGATGGCATCATATGAACAAAAAACCACCCAATAAAACAACAAATGTTAGTGAGTGTGTTGAGAAATGGTACCTTTTGTGCGATTCTTGTGGAAATGGCAGGTTCCTAAAACTTCCCTCAGTATTTGGCAACTACACGGACTAAAAACATGCCCATAAAACAAAACTTGTTTATAAGAATTCACAATCGCCAAGATGGAGAAACAAGTATGTGGCAGCAGATGAGTAAGCATTCTATCTTACAGTGGAATAGTATTCAACCACAAAAAGGAATGCTATACCGACACCACGGATGAGCTAGAACCACTAAGGCTCCCAGTCCAGCTAGGTGGAGCACCTCCAATGGATTTCTATTTGCGGAAATGAAAATAGTCTGCAACTAGGTAACACTGATGGTTGTACGACAGAAAAAGTCGAATTACACACCTCAATATGATTGAATAAGGTGATTTTTATCTCAAAAGAAAAACTTGCCTCTATATGCATATCTCCAAGTCTAAAGTTGCTTTGGAGACAATAACTACCCACCCGTACGCAGAGCTCTTAGGCCACCCTCCACGTTCCCAGTGAGCGAGCACATGGTTGCCTGAGGCTACTTACTTGTTCCAAGATACCAAGATTAATACTTTAACATCACCTAATTATTTTTAAGTGTTTAAAGCCCATGTTTTCAAAGTGAGGAGGAAATTTCTGAAAAGCAAATCCTAACAGATAGCCAGTGTTTCTGTGAACACAATACATCAATCACGTAAAACCTATATTGGCCAAAACCCGACAATTCAATTACTCTTGTTATGTAGCTGAGTAAAACTTGAGGATCCAAAAAGTCAAGTCATTCACCGTCCACTTTTTACAAATCTAAAAACATACGCCACGCAATTTCCCAGTAGTACCTACAGATAAATTTCCAATAACTTTTTAAAAAATGCTTATTTTTTAAATAAAAAGATTGGTGGTGTAACGCAATGGTAGAGCTCTTGCCGAGCATGTGTAAGGCCTGCGGATCCACTGGCACTGCCAAATAAAAACTAAAATCGTAAGCACTGCCCAAGGCGTTTAGAGAATTATACAGACTGTCAACCACCTATGGAATGGGAGCGGTGACCATGACTAGTCGTGCGGGCATGGGAATTGCTTCCAATTGCCCCTGGCCCGGAGCTCACAGCTTTTGCAATAGCTTTAGTTGAAGGAAGGTTCTGATCCCTGGCCCGTAACCCAGAGCCGAGAAGACCTCAGGCAATGGAGAGGGGACCGCCACCCGCGAGCCTACCAAGAACCGCGCCAAAAATTGGGATCGGGACACACCCCCGACCTTCCAGCCACCGCCGGGAAGCTTAGGGCCCAGGCAGGTGGCGGCACGGAGGCCGAGGGCCCGCGACAGGGGCAGAGCTGAGGCTACCAGCCCCGGGAAAGCAGCCGCCGCCGGGCGGAGCGAGCCGGTGCGTCCAGGCCGACCCCTACCTCCTCCAAGGCGGAAGAAGCCATGCTGTGACGAGTCAGACCCGAGGCCGGAGCTGCAGCGCTGCACCGAAGCAGACAGAAAAAGCCGAACACGCCACCCACGAGCGTCGCAACGCCGGCAGCGCGCTACACCGACCCGGCGCGACTCGGCGGCCCGCCCTCCGCACGAGACGGCTCTGGAACCTTCGCGAGGCTCCGCCGCCAGCCCGCAAGGCCCCGCCCAGCTCCGCCCCGCCGAGTCTAGTCCCGCCCCCAGGCGAGTCGCCTAGCAACGCTCAATTCTCGCGAGCGATCGAATGCTCAAGAAGCGTCAAGCCTCTTCCTTCCGCTCCAGCGGCTGAGACGTCATTCCGCTCTGGCATAACCTGGCTGCGCAGTCGCAGTTCGCAACCGCAGCTTGACCTAGCCCCCGGAACTAACCTTCAAAGGTTTGGGGAGCCAATCGGAAGTGTCTAGAAAAGGGCTGCATCCGCCGGTAGAATGCCAGGCCGCCATCTTGTCTTCGGCAGCTGGGCGGTATTGGGAGAGAACAAAGGAGCGCCCCCAAAGAAGCACAATTACGATTAAAAAAAAAAAAAAAAAGGACAGATTCGTTAAGGGAGGAAGGCTCCTGAGTAGAACAATGTCTTTTAAGTGGGTATTGGGTTTCTGGAGACGTCATGCTTCTAGCACCATTGACGTGGCTCCATCTCGTGGAGAAAGGTTGCACGAGCTACCTGACCGGCTCCTAGACGCAGTAGTGGAAAGGCGGCACGTTTTCAAGTAGCCGAGATCTTCATTCCCCCTTGCCTTTATGAGCTCTTGATACGAGATTTTCCACTGCCTTTGCTCTTTACTAACGATTCAATTATTTTGTATTTTCAGCAGGGTTTGGATTTGAATGATCCCACGTAAAATGTGGAGAAATTCTTAGGACTTGTGGTTGTAGCAGCCCGGATTAGTAAACCCCCAGTTTAAAACCGCTATTCAAATTACTTTGATTCTCACAGCATAGAGATGTCCATAACGCACAGTAAAACGAGACAGAAAATAAACATGCATTGGGAGGTCAAGCAATCTGCTGTCAGCTCACAGATGCCTAGAGAAGCTACTAGAATCAGCAGGTCAAGGAAAATGCTGCTATACTACACTTTATATTAATGTAATTACATCAAGACATTAAAACATACAACATGTATAAATTTCTCAGACAAACTTGCACAAAATAAGTCAGGCAGGGATGTACGTGGTGTATAGTTGCAATTTAAATAAAAGTCTTAAACCACCAGTCCCATGGCCTATACGATGAAAATGAAAATCATTTTCTGGTGTGGACAATGACAGAAAGGTGCCATCCTTTGAAGTTTGAGTATTTGAATGAAAAAGTGAAATAAAAGGAGGAGAACATAGCTACTTCTAAAGTATGGAGATTTTTATTGTAACTATAAGGAAGAAATCAGGCAGAGGGAAGAGTCCAGGCTGGACATGAATGGTAGACAAAATACAACATGAGAACAAGAGAGGTGCCTCAAAACTGTAAGGGTCCATGACTCGTCTAAGAATGATACCTTAGACTTAAATAGTATGTAAATGCAGAGTGTTTTATTCTGCAGAAGTCCAGCATGCAGAGGTTTCCCGTTACCAGAATAGAGAGATAGCCAAGTGAGCTTGCAGGCCTGATTTAAAGCACATTAGGAGACTCCATTTATCCCCAGGGGATGACCATCTTATCCCATCTCTAGGGACATTCCATTACCAGGGTGTGGAGGCTAGAAACTTGCTGAGGCAGTGTAGAAACTGGTACTGACCCATTGTCCAGGTGGTAGGTCAGCTTCTGAGGACTGGACTTGCCCAGTCCCAACCCGCCAATTAGAAGCCTGTCATGGAGTCAGCCTAGCCTTCTCAGACCAAGAGAGTCAGTCTCGGACAAGAGACCTATGTAGCAAAAATGATTGAGATATATAGGGACTGGTTTTGGCACAAGACACCCCAAGACCAAATTTTCAAAACAAAGATTTATTTGCCCTAGTGAGACGAATAACAGAGGCCTCGGGAGAAGCAGAAAGGAGCAAGGAGAGAGCCAAGGACTGTTTGTCCTGGAGGGACAAAGGGCTGTCTCTGGATAAGAGAGGAAACAGGTGTTAGGAGAGGACAAAGCACTCCCAAAGAAGCACAATTTGTGGATTTGTTAAGGGAGGAACACTGGCCCCTAAGTGGGTGTTGGGTTTCTTGAGGCACCCTGCTTCTAGCGCCTTTGGTGTGGCACCATCTCGGGAGACTGTACAAAGGTATAAACTGGCCCTAGGCAAATGGCAGTTTATAAAGGTAAAACCCGTTAGGATGAGGTGTTTCATTTTGATTGCTCATGTTAATTACGGTTGGAAAAGGGGGCTCTTGGTTGCTGGATTTAAATACTTTGATAGCTGGACCTCGGTAATCAGCCTCAGGGAATAGTCCTTGGTGGCTGACTTTAAGAATGTAATCTAAAGGTTTATAGGGGAGAAGAGCAAGGCCTGCCAGAGCCATGGGTGCCATGCGCATGCTGGCTAGAGTCCCTTCGGGGATCAAATTGAAGAAGGGAAGCAGAAGCCCAGACCCAGGAAGGGAGAGGTTTAGGGTAGGGGGTTGGGTGAGGAGTGCTGGGAGGATTCACAGGTACTGCGACCTAGATTTCTTAAAGACCTAACAGTATTGTTTCTTGATTTCGGTGCAGGTTACAGTGGTATGAGCTGTAAATATAACATTTGTGTAGTTTGGTAGTTTATACGTAAGGCCTGGGAGGGAACTTTTCAAGGTGGCAAGTGTTACTATTGTGGGGGTCTCACCAGAGAAGACAACCCTGATGCAGTTTATAGCCAATTGAAAGTCTTTAGTCCAGCTGGCTGGGGCTGCACTTGGGCACTAGTGTAGCTCTGAGTGTTTCTAGCAAGCAGAAGGTTTCATGCAAGGTAGCATTTTAACAAAAGCTAAGTGGTGTTAACTGAAAGGGAAGGCTCACACAAGCAAGTGGCTTAATCAGAAGCTTAGAAGAGTTAGTTGGGGCATTTTGACCTTGGGTTTCTAGAATAGAGTTGAGTAATTTCCCATGGGATTCTCCACCAAGGTGATCAAATTCTAATTAAACCTAAATTGACCTCAGCAAGAATGCAAGATGGAGGGACCTCAATACTATATTGCTCTACTAGTGGGCTAACGGAAGTAGAGGAATGAAGACCATTTGGACTCAGTAGGTCAGCCTGCACAACGTAGCAAGATCCTAGAAGTTAGTGTTATGAATTAATAGGTATATATTTTATATTTCAATTTTTAAAATATCCAAACAATAAACAGAAACGAGGACTGGAATAGGAACAAATACTCCAGTGGATTCCATGGAAGCATTACCTAACCAGCTCAAGAGACATGGACTGGTTGGAACTTAATTCTTAATTCTTCTGTAAGCATCAGCCTTTCTTGTTATTAAGACATTGCAATGGGTAGAACTATGCCTATTTTGATTATTCAAGCTCTCTCCTAAAGTTTAAGTTGACTTCATGGGAGTACAGGTGAACCAAGTTTACTTATCAAAGACTACACAGCTGACTAACCCATTTCACCCACACCAGTCTCACGCTGTCCTCACTGTTACAGACTGTGGGTCTGTCTCGGGATATCTAGGATTCCTTGGTCCAGGAAGGCACAGGTCCGGTTGAAATGACAGACAGAACAAACCACACACACACACACACACACACACACACACACTGAGGTGGCTTGAATCTGAATGTATTTTCAGGTATCTCCCAAAGTCCAGTCAAGTTAACATCTCGAATTAAGCATCATATACATCTGTAAAAGGCTATCTAGGCTTTCTCGGGCAATACAGGGTGTTTACCCAAAGTCCAGGGCCCATGTGGCTAAACTGCTTCTTCATCTTGGTCTCGATGTTGTGCCGGCCCGGGAGCTGAAGAAGGATGGTTCATGTGCCTAGCCTCCTGGCAAAAATGGTGGCATTGTAGAGCTTGGGAAGCTGCCTGGCTCGCGCTGTCTTTCAAGAGCACTTCTGCCTAGTCTGTCGGGGTTGTATTCTTCTCTGTGCCATGCCTGGGGCCATTGTAGGCCGCCCTAGGCCCCGGGCGATTAGCTGGATCCACTCCAGCCTCTAGCCCTTAGCTTGATGAATAAACTAACTCCTCTGAGTCTCCCTCTCTCTGACTCAATTTAGTCTTTTTGAGTAATATGTATATACTGTAAACTGAATCACACCTGGATAAGCTAAGAAAAGTTGTTTTCCTCAAGGGCTCCCTCTTGAGGCCTGTAACACAAAAGTCCAGTTCCTCATAAAACTTCCCTTGCTATTTAGGTGGGCCTGCGAAAGCCTGTCTGTAAGCAAAATCCAGAGTTAAAGGCAGAACTGGATTAACTTGTGGGGAAAGGTAGCTAGGGAACCAATTCAAATGTAAATTCTTTTTACTTTGCCCAATACTCATCTGTATGGCAGTGACCTCATAAGATTTTTTAGATGTAAATACCCTTAGTCTGGGCTATTGTTTGGAATACACCTGCCCTGAAAAGGCAGTGACTGGAATTTCTGGAATGCCTTTTCTACCATAATAACATAAGTGGTTGGAGCAAAGCAAAGCAACATTTTTTGGCTATAAGATGAATTCTTATATGTCTATATTTGCTTGGTTAAGCCATGTCTCGGCTATAAGGAAATAGGAGAGTTTAAGAAATTGCCAAGTGAGATTTATCAGCTTCTAAATATACGGGGAGGTCCGTTATTCTCAGGAGACATTTTTTCTTTCGCCTCTGTGTTGATGTTTTGTCTAAGCTCTACCCCACACCTACCTGGCAATAGCCAGGTAAGCCCTGCCCCAGAGATCTGGCCCACTATAAGAGGGGCTACTTGCCCCTCCTCTCTCTCTTTGCTCTCCACTCTCCCACATACACTAACCTCTCTGCCCCTTGGGCTCTCCTCCCTCCCCCTCTCCATGTGGTCATGGCCGGTCACCACTCCACTTCTCTTCTCTCTGTCTGTCTCTGTCTCTCTCTCTCTCTCCCTTTCTCTACCACTAACTCCCATCCCGTACTCTGAATAAACTCTATTCTATACTATGCCTATGTGTGTATGGTCCCTCAGGGGCAGAGGTGCCCAGGCAAGGGCCCGCCTGGACACCTTCCCCCACACCGCCGAGCCACACTCCCCTAACCCCCTATACTCTCCCTTTTTAAGCCCCCTTCACTCTGTCTGTAAAATATCATTTTTACAGACTTTCACTGGGCCACCACGGCGCCTCACCCTGTCACTCTGCTGTTCTTTTTACCCTTTTGCTACCTAAAACTTAGCCTTTTTCCTGTTAGGAAAGTTTACTTGAGAGTTCTAGATATTTTGTTCATCTCTCCCCTATACAAGAAAGCCACCTGAATAACAGAACTGTGCTGGAGATTGGTACTAATGCTTTAATTAAATAAGAAATCTATGTGTCCAAATATCCTTGTCCCCAATTGGTTTTCGATTGATCAATAAAGATGCTAATATCCAATGGCTGGGCATGGGGTGGGACCTTTAGAGCGTTGAGTGCTAGGATTCAGGGGAGAGAATAGCCATGACTTGAGGGAGAAGAATGAGGTGCAGGAGTTGCAGGAGAGAAAGCCAACCAGCCTTGTGAGATTTCAGGTAAGTCGCCAGTGCCCCCAAGGAGCCTTGCGTAGCAGGTAGAGGATTACAAGTGCCCAGCCTTTGAGCAGCCAAGGCATTTAAAAAAAATAAGCTAATTGTGTGTGTGTGTGTGTTTTATTCACAGATCCTAAGAGTTCCTGGGCAGGTGGCTAGAAGTGTGCAACCCAAGGGGAGCACAAGGCAGTGTAGCAAAAACTCGGGACTACAGGACTGTAACCTGGAATTGTGAGCCAAATAAAAACTCTTTCTTCTTTAATTTTTAATATATTCTCATAGCAACAGAAAAGGAAACCAACAGTGTTCTTTTCCAGGAAGTTTGGGATCAAGTCCTACATGTAAGAAATACTTTTACATTTTTTGTTACAAATCCAGTTTCAAGGATTTAATAACTTTCAGTTTTTAAACTCTCAGAATAGTCTCTTATAGCTATCTCTCCTGCCCCAACTTCTTTAGGAAGCTTTTCAAATAGTTCAAGTCTCACATCTTAAGAGATTCAACAAAACAAACCCAATTTGGTTTCTTTACCTGTTTCCAAAGCCCCTATGTATACCATATGAAAGCAAAAACTCCTAAGGCATGGTGAGTCACGTCTACAATGTCAACCCTAACACAGGATGGCTGTGAGCTTGAGGCTAGCCTTAGTTACTGTCTTAGTGTTCTATTGCTGTTAAGAGACGGCACGACCACAGCTACTCTTAGAAAGGAAAACATTTAACTGGGGCCTTGTTACATTCTCATAGTTTTAAGTCTACTGCCATTATGTCGGAGAGCATGGCAGCAGGCAGGCAAGCTTGGTTCTGGAGGATTTGCTGAGAGCTCAGAATCCAAGTCTTCAGGCAGCAGGAAGAGTGAGCCACGGGGCCTGGATTGGCAGCAGGCAGGCAAGCTTGGTTCTGGAGGATTTGCTGAGAGCTCAGAATCCAAGTCTTCAGGCAGCAGGAAGAGTGAGCCACAGGGCCTGGATTGGGCTTTGAAGCCTCAGAGCCCATCCCCAGTGACACACTTCCTCCAACAAGGCCACTCCTCCTAATAGTGCCACTCCCTGTGGACCAAGCATTCAAATCTTAAGCCTGGGGGGGGGGTGTAATTCCTATTCAAATCAATACAGTTAGAATAAGACTGTGTCTCAAAACAAAAGAAGACAAAACCTTTTACCCCATCACTATTCTGAGTGACTGATGCACTATATTTAGAAGTCAGGAAGACCAAACACCCGCCCTCCCCGCCCTGTGTCCTGAGATAAAAATGCTAACAATAACACTACAACTTATACATATCAGATTATTTCTCATACCCCATATAACTCAAACCTTGAATCTCTGCACAAAATTCCATTTAAATTATGTGGCATCACCCTCTTTTTCTGTACATAGAAAGTAAGCAGTAGCCATTTGACCCAGGATGGACCAAATCATATGTTTTTAATGAATCTAGGTTTGGGATGCTGGAACGGCCTTGTCCAAATCTGCTGACTACTCAAAAAATGTGAAAATTTGGAGGATGTGCACGTAGGAGCTAGAAGGCATGCTTTTGGAGGGGGGAAAGCATCAGATAATCATTACTTGGAATGCAAAACAAAAGTTAATTTGGAGCTGATTGCTTGGGTTTCAGTACCTCTTCAGGTATGGTTGGCCTTAGGTTAGGTACCATGCTATAGATGTTCCTATTTTATTTGAATTCATTGCCTTTAAAGGTTATTAAACTAGCTCAAGATGATTTTGTTTTACTTGTAATCAATGAACTTACTGTCTTTAATAGACTATTAGCACTGGTACTACACAGGTTATCATTTTGCTGTGTATATCCTGGAGCACACTTCTATGTATGATTTCTTTCTACGTTGACTAACATCAGTAAGTTGATTCAAAATAAAGTCAAGTTGAAAAACCTAGACACATGCACTTTAAAACAAATATTTATTACTGTTTAATGGGACCAAAGGGGCAACACAAAGCATTGAAAATGTCACTGGCTCACAAAACAGCCACCTTGTTACCTTCTTGGTCACATTTGTTTATTCACAAGGTTTCATTCACACATCTAAACAAGATACCAATCCAATACAAGTTCATAACGATTATAAAAGTAAACATTTGTTCGGACAATGTACAATAAATTGCACTTTCTTAACAAGCATCACATTTACATTAATAAAGTATACTATACATAATACATGGCATTATGGAAACAAGTAATTGGTCAGTGTTTATAGAGAAAGAGGTGACGGCTAATGTTGATGTTATGGCCAATTAGCACTTTCCAGACTAGACAACTTCTTTATTCTAACATGTTTTTATTGTAGATGCTAGGGAAAATCATATTTCATAAAAATAGCATAGGATTTGTATTACCTTCTCAGTTAAGGGAAAGGCAGGACTTGAAAAGAAAGAAATGGGACTGACAAAAACCCATTCCCTAATTTGAACAAAGAATCCATGCATTATGCAAAAATGCAAAGAATAGTAAAACCAATGCAGAAGGCAATTGGGACATCTTGGATTCTGGGATCATCTCCATCTTTATTCTTGTGCTTTTATGACAATAGTCTTTTGATGCATTTATACTCACAAATCAGTTTCTTTGATTATTTTCCATATATAATATAGTTATTCAAAGTTGTGGGTTAGTAGAAGGAGTCTTGTGTTAATCAATTGTCAGTAAAAAGTAATGTTCATTTTTTTCTCAATGATTCATTGATTTTTCTTAAATGTTTTTCAAATACTGTTAATGATGTTAAACTAGAGATGAGGGCACAATGAGGGGACATATTGATGGAGATAGTTCAATAGCAGGTGATAGGTTTTGTCGGAGGTAAGTTTAAGCTGTAGTTCAGTTTGCTTTGTTTTTTAAGAGGAAATTGAGAATGATACACATGACAGCTGACTATAATCACTAAAATTCTATAAGCATCTACTTTTTTTTCTTATAATTCAAGATCAGCCTCACCTGTTGAGGTATAGTCTATATGTAAGTCCTCATGTTTGCAGAGCTTTAAAGGTAAGGAAATGGGTAATGTAAAGTGCCTTGCATGTATTACATATAAGCCACCATGAGAAAAGAAGAATGTGTTGAATGTGACCCCAAGCACAAAGACTAGACAGAGTTTTATGCACAGTCACTAGAATCAGGCCACAGAGATGCTGTCTGGGCTTCCAGTTTTGAACATTGTGTCTCAAAATCTAATGTGTATTTGGTTGCATGTTATCTAGGTAAACAAAAGAATCATATACTCTATAAAATGTTAACACACACACACACACTCACACACACACAATCCACGCATGCACACTCATCCCTAACTATTCAAATCATACAACAGAATTGTTCATTATCTCATTTGCTAGATATTAAAGCAAGAGAATATTCTATTGTAGAGTATTATAAAGAATAAGTTATGTAATACAATCATCTTTCTAAGTGTCTTTCTTAGAAGATAAAACTAGGTCGTTTAAAAATGATCTCTCTGTCCATTAAAGGAGTCCTAATGTACAAGCAACCACCTTTGTGTTTGATGCACAGGGCTGGTGAGTTCATTAGCAAAGATGATTTCAGTGAGAGCACAATAGTGCTTAGTCTGATATTAGCCATACATTGGATTTTTTTGTTTCTTTTTTTTTTTTAATAGGGCTTTGCTATGTAATCCTAGTGAGCTTGGAACTCGCTGGGTAGCCCAAGCTGGCCTTGAGCTCACTCACAAGCATGCCTATTCCTCAGCCTCCTGGGTGTTGGGGCTGTGGGTGGGTATCACTGTGACCAACACCGATACTTGACCTAGGTGACTACTCTAAAGCTCTTTTATCTGCTGTGCCCTCTTACCTGTATATTGTTTCAGTTTTCTCACTTTAGTTAAAACCACTAATTACCCAATTCAATAGCTAAAGCAGGGGTTGAGGACAAATAAATATACATTGTAGGAAAAAAATGAACATTTTCAAAACATATGAAATAAAACAAATACTAAACTTTTATCATCAGTACAAAGGGGTCTTCTCAACTTTACCAGGTAAATTCAAGAAGACCAAGAAGAAGAAACTATTTAATAGTCTGTGAGGAGAAGACAGATACTGTATGGAAAGATAGGCCTAGGTTGTGGCCTATGTGGCTTTCCCATTACTGTTTCTGATAGGCACTCACACGGAAGTGTAGTGAACCAAGAATTGTTTTGCATTAATTACAAGTATTAAAAAAAAATCAAACTGTGACTTGGCTCAGGATGTATGCTAAACATGCACTCCAAATCCAGCTTAGTGTCTTTCAGCTTTCAGGAATATACTAAAAGAGACCTCCAGGTTACAAAAGCCAATGGGTTGAATCTTCATTGTATTCTACAGAACTCAATGAAAAGAGGAATGATGACCTCTCAGACACTGCAAATGTAAGCATTTCAGGAGTGTTTACTATCATGTAACTCTTAGGGAAGCATGAAAGAAACTACCATGTTTGAAAATATCTTGGGACACTTGGCTGGTTTATCTCTTCTACAAGGGATTCAAAAGAATCTTTTTAGCTGTTGTAGTGCCTGTCTGTAATCTTAGCACTTGGAAGGCTGGGTAGGCAGGTTCTAAGTTCAAGGCTAGCCTAGACTACATAGTAGAACCTGTCTCAAGAAAAAAAAAGTTTCAATTTTCAAATATATAAAATAGTAAGTGAAAGTGAGATGAGTTAGTTGCTTCATGTTGGCATTCTGGAGTTCTCAAGCAATGGTGAGGAACATGTGGTCAGACACTGCTGTGGTAAAATAGTGAACAAGCAATCACTGCTTCTTGAATTTTCTTTACTTCTGTTATTAACTCAAAGAAGGTGTAATTCTGGGCAGCTTAGATATGATACCAATATACATGTCCCAGTATCCTATGGTACTGGAGAACAAAAAAGATTATGTATTGCTATTACATCTTTTGGAAGAGTTAGATGAAAACTCTAAAGATATATTTAACTCTTAAAGCATATGTTCCTGGTGATCTGTTTCTCTCATTTATCACTAATGAAAAACTTGCAACTTAGGTATTTTGCGGAATGTATTTATTTTCAGAAGTTACAAAGAGTTGTGGATGGTATTTAGGAGTCCACAAAAGTGCACCTTAATTTAGCTGGCTATTTGAAAAAGTGATGTGTCCAGGCTCCCTTGTCTCAAAGCGCACAGTACCAATAAAGTTAAGTAGCTGCACTAAATGATTGACAGAAATGATATAATGATCTAGCCATTATATTTTATAGGGAAAAAAAGCTTATCTAAACCACTATGCAGGGAATGTTAAAGTCAACAGAGATATCAGGAGTGCTGGTTATTGCCCTTTTGATAAGAAGAAATGAATCTTCTGATGAAAGCTGTCAGAGAAAAACAATTTTCTATATGGAAAGCAGTGTATGGTAAGTGTAACATATCAAACAACATTAGTTTTATGGCCTGTAGATGATACAGATATTTAGAGATTAAAGAATTTCCACTTACTAGAACTCAGAAGTGATTTGAGAGGAAGGACCTATCATGAGCAGCTGGAATGCAGGGGTTGAGAGGTCTCTCTCAGAGTGTGTTATTACAATATATGGCACAGAGGAGAACCATGGTGGTACTACATTTTTTAAGATACTTTGGAAACAGTATGAATAACAGTGAAGCTAAAGATGAATATAAACAAATGTTACTGTACATAACCGACAGTAGTTTGGTTGCTATAAAGGGACCAGAGACTTCCATAGTAGCTTAGAAAATGGTAAAATTAGTTTTGTTCTTTCCAAAAAATTTCTTGCAAGGGCTATTTATCCAGGCATGTCAAATATAAATGAAAAAAATTGGCACTATTTTTTAACAGCAACCTTACCAATCCATGAGTTAAGAATTTCTATAAAGGTTTAGTCAATCCAAAATATGAAAGATGCACTTGTGTCTCTTTATTCCCAGGTGTGACCCACCGTTTGGGAGTTAAGGAAAAGTTAAGAAAGTCGCCCAACACTAAGGTGCTCACTTGGAAGAGTGCCTCCAGTTCCTTGGAACATCACATCTCTAATAAAGTATAGGACATTGGTGTTGGCCTTAACAAGTCTGTCCTTACCCAGTGCCTGATCACGGTTTTATTCGAAGTACAATGCTTGAACATGGTCTATTTTAGACTTCTCCAGAGAAGGGACCCTAAGTTTGCAACTTACAATATCCATCTTCGTGGTTACATATGCCACAGTCACCTCTGTGACCGGGGGAACAAGCCCCTGTGGAGTCCTTCTAGGATCTACTGGAATTCCAGAGCCAGATGATATACACACATATATATATTTTTTTTGCACATTTATTTAAAGTCTCTGTTTACCTAGAGTGCAGGAGCCCGCCTACTCCACAGCTCTTGGCCCTTCATTGCCAAATGTAGCCAACTCAAAATAGTTGGAGGGAAGCTTTCAAGCAAACCCCTGGTCTGTTCTTTTCTTGGACAGGAGTAGCACTACTCTGGGTCACTTTCAGTGTGAAACCTGTCAGTGTGCTTTATATGAATAATCCTGGAACATTAAAGAGGTTTAGCTTCACTTTAAAAACAGAATTCTGCATCAATAATCTTACCATTTTAACTTTGGGATAACAGGTCTTCATTTTTATGTAAGATAAAAATTATTATGAACAGTTAATTCTAAACAAAAGCATTTAGTTCTAGATTACTCATTTCCAACTAAATTTCAGGCATATAAAACAATGTGTAATACTATGATGGATCTGAATGTGGTTTTCCATGAAGAAGCTGGGAAATAGATATTCAACATAAGTCAGGTCAGTTTAAATAACATCCCTTTGAAAAATGTCATACATGAAGGACAGAGCTACTGAAAAGAGTCTAACTTGCTTTCTGGTCTCCTTTAGTTTCTTCAAAGGGACAACAGGAAAAACTCTTGGTTTCTGAAGTCTTGATCATTGTGCTCTTGTGCTTGGCTGAGGCTGGAACTATGAGCTCTCCTTGGGTGGCTGGGGAGCCTGTGGCGGCTGTAGTGGCTGAGTGCCTGTGGCTGTTTTGATAGAGTTCAGGGTTTTACTAAACCAAGAGTTTTTTGCAGCTTGTATTTCATTCATAAGCGCTCCTCTCTGATGCTCAAGTTCCTAGTGGAAGAAAATCACAGATTATATAAATGCCAGAGGAAATTAAGAGATGCTGTTTAGATTCACCAGGCCTCTGTAGCCAACCCTCCCTCAAAGTCCAGGAGACATTTAGTTGGCATCCTGATGGAAGAGAAAAGTGAAGAGCTAAAACCGTTACTCATGAAAATGAGAACCTGCTTTCTATGAGTAGAGAAATGAACCACATTTTATTTACCTATCCCCTTGCTATTTAGGTCCACATTTAGGTTTAGGATGCAACTGGAAACTACATGCTTAAAACCACAAATAAATATGAGTACAAATGAGTTCCAATTCAAATACTGCCCTGAGAACATTCAGGTTCCTAATAAGACATAGTACTGAGGATCCCTAATGCAGCCTAGGTGTGAGTGTGGGGTATAGGGGTTACTGATAAAAAGCAGTCAACCAAGATGCCAGGTACATTTTTCTAATTGCTATTATCCGATATGGAGAGAATGGAGAAAGGAATTTGGCAAAATCAGTTGAGACCCAAAACAATTCCAAAGGGAAGAGTGGGATTAGCCTTTTGTGAAGGTAAAAACAACTGAGGACTTGGGTCTGTCATTTTCAGATCTGCCAACCAAAGTGACCAAGTGAAGGATAAACAAAGAAACAAAAAGCATACTAATAAATACTCATAAAACAAACTTTAATTGTTAAAAATTCATTTAAGCTGGGCGGTGGTGGCGCACACCTTTGATTCCAGCACTTGGGAGGCAGAGGCAGGAAAATTTTTGAGTTCGAGGCCAGCCTGGTCTTCAAAGTGAGTTCCAGGACAGCCAGGGCTACACAGAGAAACCCTGTCTCAAAAAAACCAAAAAAAAAAAAAAAAAAAAAAAATCACTTAAATTATGTTTGTGTCTATGGTACATGCTATAAGATACGATGGTCTGGGATATAATTAGGAATACAAAATGTACCACATGCAGGAACATCATGACTCTAACCAAGAACAGTATTCTGGAGCCCAGATTCTTTTTAAAGGACCAGGTCTCACTGCATAGCCCAGGCTGGCTTCAAACTCTCAGAGATACACCTGCCTCCATGTCTTGAGTTCTTATATTAATGGAAGATGCCCTGATCCTGTGTAAGTTCACCTTCTTAAAGTATAGGTTGAGACTCTCCCAACATGTGGGGTCGTATAACTCAACACAGGAGGTAGGGAAGGTCAGGACAAAATTTGGCAATGCTAAAAGCTTAACTCAAAACCAAAGGTGTAGTGAATCTGAGGTGTTTCTGTCTGTACTCACCCATATTCTATCATGTGACTTCACAACAGCCTTGGTGCTACACACAAACTGTGCATGTCGCACTGGGCAGGCCATCATGCCACATAGCACCAACAAATGCTACTTCAAATACACTTTGGCTCAGATTTTGGACTTGTGTATGATAATGTGTTTTAGTTTTTGTTTTTTTCTTTCTTTTTTTTTTTTTGGATTTGTTTTTTCACCGAGACAGGGTTTTTCTGTATAGCCCTGGCTGTCCTGGAACTCAGTTTGTAGACCAGGCTGGCCTCGAACTCAGAAATCCGCCTGCCTCTGCTTCCCAAGTGGCTTGTGCCACCACTGCCCAGCTAAGATTATACTGTATTAAAATGCTTTCAAAATATTTCAAAACATTGGGGGCTGGTGAGAAGGCTCAGTATGAGCACTGGCAGAGGCCCTGGGTTCAATTCCCATGGTAGTTCACAACCATCTGTAATTCCGCTTTCAGGGGACCCAGTGCCATCTTCTGAACTCTGTGGGTACTATACACATGTTGTGCACAGACATAAATGTAGGCAAAATACCCAGACACAAAAATAAAAGTGAATCTTATAAAATTACAAAAAAAAAAAATCAGTTGTTTGAATTGCTGGCAAGTTTCATTAAAATTAAGCCATGGAATTAATTTTGTGTTAAAATTAAAACACAATCTAGTTTCTGAAATGGCCCAGAACATACTTTGCATTTTATTACTATGTATTTATGTGAAGTGGCATTCTCAGAATTGACAATTGCAAAATTAAAGTATGAATCAACTCTGAATAACATTGAGAATAAGTCTTTGTCCCATAATATATTCAGCCAAAATTTAATTATTATATCAAAATAAGTATGCCATCTTACAAATCAAATTTACTTTATGTAGAAACTTATTATTATTTGTATATTAGAATTGTTTAAAAATACAACTTTTCACAACTTACTTCCAGTAAGGTTAGATTTTCAGATCTATTCTATATGCCCATGGTTGCGTAATTTCTCTAGAGTAAAACAGGGTTGTTTGTTTGTCTTGTGTTCTTTTGATCTTTTATCAAATCACCAACCTGAATTTTGCACTTGGCTTCCACCAACTGCAGTTTAGTTTGTGCCAGTTCCAGCTCCATCTCCCTCAGCTGCTTCTTAAGTGAGTCCTTTTCATCGTCTGCTTCGAGTCCCTGGTCCTCTCTACTTATGGCCACGGGCTTTAAAGCTCCTTCCTTGCTGAAGATATCACTGCAGTGTTTGCATGCCATCATCTTACCCTGAAACATACGAAAGAGACACCCAACATCAAACTGCATTGCATAGGGCAAACAACTTACCAAAAGAATACATGATTTTAATGATTGGTACATTGCTTTCCAACATCCTATTGCTGAAGGCATTGTTTGACTTGTGGTCACGAAATGGTTACAGTCAGTACAAACCTGCCTAATCCCAGAACACCTTGTTCAAGTCCTTTTGTTCTGCTTTAAGCAAAGATAAATACCATTATTTATGGTAGCAGTTCTCAATCTGTGGATGGAGACCTGGTTGGGGATTGAATGACCCTTTCACAGGGGTCACTTAAGACCATTTTTAAAACACAGATATTTACATTATGATTCATAATAGTAGCAAAATTACAGTTATGAAGTAGCAAGAAAGCTAACTTTATGGCTGAGGGTCATTACAACATGAGAAACTGTATTAAAGGGTCCTGGCATTAGGAGCTGAGAAGCACTGGTCTAAGGAAATAAAAGTAACAACTACATGCTCCCATTGCTGGTCATGCATGACACACCTAACAAGCAAAGTCTTTCAAGATAGTACTGCTCTTGCTTCCTTAAAATACTCAAAAATGAATTAGAGATAAAATATATCATATATTTCTTCTAAGGCCCTACTGTTAAAAAAGTTCAATGTGTCCATAATGATAACCACAGTCCTTTCACGTGAACATGAAGTAACTTTGCCACACTTCTGGTGACTCCACCAGTTAGGTCTGGTAACTTTGATGCCGTGTCTTCATTAGTTACTTCATCAGTCTGTTCAGTTGATCACGAGAGTCTTGATTTGACATATTCAAGCACTTCTCATTCAGGACCAAGTCTTTAAGTTTCACCTTTTCAATCCCTACCAGTTTGTCTCTCATTTTCTCCAAAAGCTATTGTAGTAGCTATGCCTGGTTGTCAATTCACGTAACTATATCTGAAATTAACTACAATCCAGAATTGGAAGGCTCACCTGAAATCCTAATCTGGAGGCTGGGAGATACAAGTTTCTGACCTGTATCTTGGCATGGAGATCTTGAGGTATAGTGGCTATGAATACCAGGAGACTAAGGCAAAGAGATCTCTGAGTTCAGGGTCATCTGGGACACAAGTCCCAGATCCAGGTGTGGTAGCACACACCTTTCGTCTGGGCCACACCTTCTGCTGGAGACCTACACAAGGACACTGGAAGAAGGAGACTCTTCTTCGCCCGTTTGCCTTGTGGGACTGAGCAACTGCTAGATCCTTGGACTTCCATTCACAGCTGCTGCTGACCATTGTTGGGAGTTGGACTACAGACTGTAAATGATTGACAAATTCCATTGCTATATAGAGACTACCCATATGTTCTGTGACTCTAGAGAACCCTGACCAATACAGCTGCTCTTTACATTGATGTTGAGTAATATTCACTGGACACATTGAAAAAAAAAACACTACATTTTTCAATCTCTTACTTAACCTATAGCAATAATTAACTCAGCTCTGGCACAAAATAAAACACACTATTTGCCATTCTTATATTGTTGACTAAATGTTTGGTGCTTAAATGATCCATACTGACTTTTTATTGCATTGTAAATGATGCAAAATTACCAAATAAATAAGCATCCTCTCCAGCGTCTTTCATCTGTCTCAAGATGGGGCTACTTGATATTAAATAAAGGTATTGATTCTTAGATAAACAATTTTAAGTTGAACAGAATGAAAGAATAGACAGATGTCGCAGGAAGGCACACCTTCATAGAACTCACGAATTCTGAAATAGGCAGACAAAGTGTAACTGACATGAGAGCTAGAAGGAAGAACTCAGAGTTCTCAGTGGCCTGGTATAAGTCCTTATGGGTTCATGGTGGGTTCATTCCTCCAGCCCCATGCTATCTGCTGAAGATCCACTCTGTGGAGCTGCAGTCTGGTAGATAAGGTAAAGTGTAGTAGATAATGGAAATCCCACCCAACATCCACCTTTTCTTTTTCAGTAATGGAACCCTGACTTTATCTGAGTTGGCAGCATGTCACATCAATGGTGATATTTCTTAGACTTCTTTATAGTTAAGTGAATTAAGTTCTGATATATAAGCAGAAATGTGTTTCAGAAGACTTCTCAGGTCCAGTTAGAGAGAGCCTACTATGCTAGAACAAGTCTGTTAAAGCCTTGCATCCCCACTGGCCAAAAGTTCTGCCTTGGAATGTAGGAATGGTAGAATAAGCTTCGGTTAACAATTGTTTCTTACGTGACCTTGAAGACAGAAGCCCTTGGGGGTAGAGTGGAGAAGAGGAGCACCTTTATAAGGTAATGGTGTTGTAGGATAATGTAGACATGGTTCAATAGTGACTAAGAATCCACTTGTCTAAAATACGATCTCTTGTGTTTAAGCCAGCGTTCTTTTGAGTTGATTATATGTACATGGAAGTAAAACACACAGGGTACCGAGGTAAACTTTGTATATGGGCATGTTTGTTATGATTAGAGTATAATGGATGAACTGGAGACATCCCAGCATTATAGACACTAAAGAACCAGTCTGGTACATCATACCATATGAGATGCAGAAGCAGCATGACAGGCTAATGACCAGGATATGGATTAGAGTCTGACTCTGGGTTCAAATCCGATTTCTGCATTGTGATTCAACCAATGAGCCATCTATCTGGGACCTCCTTTCAATCACTGGAAGATGCAGTCCTGTCTGTTCCCTAGGGTAGCTGTAGGCTATAAGGACGAAGGCACATAAAGCCTTAGGACAGCACAGATCAGTGCATACAACAGGTCCTAATAAAAGCCAGTCACTTTTCCTTATGTCCCCTTTCTCTTTCAGTATGCCATCACCTTTCATTTTTTAAAATTTTTTAAAATTTTTAATTTTTGTGCATTTGTGTTTTACCTGCATGTATGTCTCTGGGAAGGTGTCAGATCCCCCTGGAACTGGAGTTATAGACAAGTGTGAGCTGCCATACCAGAATTGAACCTAGATCTCTTAGAAAAGCAGCCAGTCTCTTAACCACTGAGCCATCTCTCCAGCACCTCAGTGGCTAATCTTACCTTCTTATTTTTCTCCATTATTAGTTAGCACTTATTCTAATCACATCTGTGCCCTCTAATGAATAACTGAATGGTGACTCTGTGTCTTCACTAACACTGCTTTTCTAGAATATTCTTTTAAATCCTTCTTTCTAACTTAATTCTGCATCCTTCATTAGTCCTTAAAGTTCTCTGGCCAGTAGCTCTTAGGTTTTGTCTTTCCTAGACCTCTGCCAGTGTGATCTACTGCAGAACTGTCCTATGTTTGCTAAATGATGCTTGTGTTTGAAAGTGTAACTTGCCTTACAGGAAAATTCCAAGCCTTTTTCCTTTGTATTTTTATATCAAAAGGACAGTTCAATGCTGTATACAATAAGAGTTTCTCAATGAAAACATTTCTGTGTGTTCAAGGAAATTCTTGTTTGGGTTTTATTTCCACAAAGGTTTTAGTTCAAGACTTCAATCATAACATATCACTACTCATAGTAGTCAAATATAAAAGTGGACTTATAACATACAAAGAATGGAAAATGCTAAGTAGAAAAAGAAATGAAAAGGTACACCAGACAGGGGCGGGAAGTGGCCCTAAAATTTTGGTATATTTAGGAAAAAAGATGGCAAACTTTTCCTAATAACCTCAACGTTTTGTAACATGAAGTGAAAAAAAAAAAAAAAACCACTTAAAATCTAAGGACTGGATCCTGCTATATCATCCCTCAAACTAATCTTACCTTATTACTTTCTAAAATTATGACACATGCAAAGTTCTATTTTGAAGAAAAACTTTGAAGATTAGAGAAGTTAAATTTATAACCCCATTAAATGCTAATCTGACTAGGACATACTCATGTGAAACTGAATATATTCAAATAGAAAGGTATGCAGCAAACTAAAATTGTATTGGTATTTGTAAGAATTTATTGTGAGCTGGTGAGATGGCTCAGCAATTAAGAATATTGGCTGCTTATTCAGAGGTCCTGAGTTCAATTCCTATCAACCACATGGTGGCTTACAATCATCTATGAAGGGATCTGATGTCCTCTTCTGACATTTATGTATACATGCAGAAAGAACACTTTGACATTTTAAAAAATGTGTACAAAAATAAATTTTAAATTTTTTAAAAAAGGAATATATTGTATACTGATATTATTGTGAATACCAATACATTTGGTGTACTGTTAATTTTATTAGTTCTTTGGGAGTTCCGTACAGCTTGTTTAGATCATATTCACTGCTCCCATTATTCTTCTTTCTAAGAAACAAGCAATCCCTTTTCTGAAATAAAGAAATGTACCAATACCAATGCAGTTTTTAACACGTTTGCTCTGTAGTACTGCTTGAGGTCCCTTGAAGTTCTTTTACGTTGAGAATAGTTTTAGCTATACTGAGTTTCTTGTTATTCCAGATGGATTTGAGAATTGCTCTTTCTAACTCTATGAAGAATTGAGTTGGGATTTTGATGGGGATTCCATTGAATCTGTATATTGCTTTTGGCAAGATGGCCATTTTTTACTATATTAATCCTGCCAATTCATGAGCATGGGAGATCTTTCCATCTTCTGAGGTCTTCTTCAATTTCTTTCTTCAGAGACTTGAAATTCTTGTCATACAAATCTTTCACTTGTTTGGTTAGAGTCACACCAAGATACTTTATATTGTTTGTGACTATTGTGAAGGGTGTCCTTTCCCGAATTTCTTTCTCAGCATGTTTATCCTTTGAGTATAGGAAGGCTACTTATTTGTTTGAGTTAATTTTATATCTGGACACTTTGCTGAAGTTGTTTATCAGCTGTAGGAGTTCTCTAATTCATTAAAATTCTTAGGCATATAGGTGGAACTGGAAAATATCATCCTAAGAGAGGTAACACAATCACAAAAGAACACACATGGTATGCACTCACTGATAAGTGGATATTAGCCCAGAAGTTTGGAATACCCAAAACACAATTCACATATCAAATGATGCCCAAGAAAAAGGAAGAACAAAGTATGGATACTCTGGTCCTTCCTAGAAGGGGGATCAAAATACCCACAGGAGATACAGAGACAAAGTGTAGAACAGAGTCTGAGGGAAAGACCATCCAAAGACTACCCCACCTAGTGATCCATCCCATATACAGTTACAAAACCCAGACACTATTATTGATGTCCACAAGTACTTGCTGACTGGAGGCAGATATAGCTGTCACCTGGGAGGTTCTGCTAGTGCATGACAAATACAAAGGGAGACACTCTCAGCCAGCCATTGAATTGAGCACAGGGTCCCCAATGGAGGAGCTAGAGAAAGGACCCAAGGAGCTGAAGGGCTTTGCAGCGCTATAGGAGGAACAACAATATGAGCCACTCAGTACTCCCAGAGCTCCCAGAGACAAAACCATCAACCAGATAGTAGTACACATGGTGTTACTCATGGCTCCAGACGACTAGGCAGCAGAGGATGGCCTTGTAGGACATCAAAGGGAGGAGAGGGCCCTGGTCCTGAAAAGGCTCCATGCAGCAGTGTAGGGGAATACCAGGACAGGGAAGCAGGAGGGGGTTGATTGGGGAAGAGGGGGAGGGGAGATGGCTTATGGGACTTGGGGGTGGGGAGACCAGGAAAGGGGAAATCATTTGAAATGTAAATAAAGAATACATCCAATAATAAAAAAAGGAAAAAAAGAAAAGGAAATGACATAAGGAGTTTTACCCACCAGGGGGCAGCACAAAGATAGCTGGTGTGCCTTTGCGAAACCATTGAAAACTGGCTTCCCACTGAGTGTTTTATGGGATTCATGCGTGTGAGAAGGAGTGGGTTTCTAATTCTCACACCTTCTCTTGGGCTCTTTTCCTTCTGTTTGTCTTCTCCAACTCCAATGTGACAGTTTTTGTTTTCTCTTATTATATTTTACTATATTTTATTATTAAAATATAAATTGTTTGCTGAATCAAGAGTTTTTCCAGCAGTGCTTGCTGTTCAAGAGCCTGTCAGGACAACCCTGTAGGACCCAGATAGAAACCAGTCCATGTGGGCAACAGTCAGATGTGAGCTGCTGAACTCGCCTGCATGGGTTCCCAGCACCGGACAAGACACAAGACTCAGGGCTCATATAGTCTCTTCTTTCCCACTACCTTGCCCGTGTTATTCACAGGAATGTAAATATCAGGAAAGACATACCTGGGGCAGGAAAGAGGACTAAGACTCTCCCTAGTGCCTGAGTGTCTGAGACACAGTATGGAGGAGCCTCTGAGGATGGCTTTGGAAGAAGACACTGTATCACACTTCTTACCTTCACTGCCTCCAGCTCCTCCTTGCTGGCTGCTTGCTGTCTTTCCAGTCTGGTACTTAGCTGAGAACATATCTAAAGACAGAGAAAAGAGTCTCTTTACTAGGATTGAACGGTGACTTAACTGTTTATCAATTCACAAAGCACACTAGCATGTCTGATCCTAGGAGCGAGCAGCACTGCGCAATCATTTCTGAAATGGGCGGAGCCCGTGAGCTCCCTGTGAGAAGCAGGACTTGAGCAGGAGAGACACAGCACAGAACGGTTTCTTGCTAGCACTGGCTCTCTGTGGCTAGCAATAATGAATTCAGAGCCTCCCTGTGCAATCACCTATAAAATATCTACTAAGAATCTACTTCATACAGGGTATTATACTAGGAATTCAGTGAAAAGAATTCTGAGCTAGCAACAATTCCCATTGGGCTAAAGAATATCTCTTTTCAATCATAAAAGCGTCCTTAAGGATCACAGTGGATAAAATGCTTCAGTTCCTCCATGACTAAGCAGAGCTATGCTACAGTAATGAGTCCCTCCATGACTAAACAGAACTGTGCTACAGTAATCAAATGAACACAACAGGTGTGCAAGGTCTAGAACTGAACAGCACCTGGCCAGTGGAAAGCACACATTTAATAAAAATTGATTTAATGATTGATTCTGAAATAAGGTGTTGGTAAGTACTAAGAACAAGTCAAAAGAAATGCTTTCCAGGGTGAAAATATTTAAAAAATAGAATGTTTAAATCTATTGTCTGAAATGAAAATCTTTTCTTTTACAAAAATGAATGAAAATAAATCTTAAAACATATGAAAAAAATAGAAACATGAAGAAAAGTAAGAGATGTCAAATTTCAAAATATACACTGGACTCATAAGATGTATAACCCATCTATGTTTACTTATTTTTTTGTATGTATGCATTTGTCTGAGTGTATGTGTGTGTGTGCCACATGTGTGCCTGGTGTCCACAGAACTCACACAAAAGCATTGGATCTCATAGAGCTGGAGTTACAGATGGCTGTGAGTCACTCTGTCTTTTGTAAAAGCATCAAGTATTTCTGATGAGCCATCTTTCTAGCCCTTCCAAAAAAATTAAAACCTTTTAGTTAATATATAAAAGAAATTAAGGGCTGGAGAGCTGCTCAACACATCATAGGGAGTGCTGAGCCAGCCCCCAGGACCTGAGTTCAAAGCCCATCTTCAAAGCCTAGTATGGCTGAGCACCTGGAATACAGTGGCCACCTATAGCCAATGTGCCAATTAAATGTATTTGCTTGTAATGACAGGTTATAGCGCTCACAGTCTTCATTTCCCCTGTGCTGATTTCGATCTAATTACCCCACAAAAATCTCAGAATTAGTTCCTTTTCTAGCAAAACCAACTAATCAACCCAAAACAAACCCCGTGTCTCTTCTGTTTTAACTATTACAATTTTGGCTTTAGAATCTATTTCTTCTCATTTTTAGTTTGAGCTGTGTGTGTTCCTGTCTGTGGACCTCTGCCACTGGCTCCGGATTCCTCACTACATCGAAACAGTGTCAATAGCACATCCACCAGCAGCTACTTCTACTCAAAATATCATGTTTCAAACAGAATACAAGCCCCAACTCTTCAGCCCCGGCCAGCCTGGGCCCCTGTGGATTTTTATTTCACTTCTGTATTTGAATCTCTTGCCAAATGAAATGCTCTTCTGTTCATTAATCTACCGCATTCCATCCTTCTTTCCACCATTTTCTATCTGGAATTCCTCCAAATCCACACTCTAAGTCTTGCCCAGCCCTTGAAGTAGAGGTCAAACATGCTCATAGAGGGTTTCCTGCACTTGCTCTGGGAGCACATCCGCTGACATGAGAGGGTTAAGTCCTCACTCCCCATGTGCAGTATGTTTCCTTGTAAAGGTATTTTTTATTCTGCTGAAATAATTGTCTCAGAGGCTTAATTGCTTCAATCTGCTAATTAGGGCCTATGCTGGAAGCTTCTGGCCTCTATGCAATCTAATCTAGGTTTAGAATGTTTTCAGCCTCTGAGACTTACTGCTAAATAAGTTCACCCTTTCTGAACTCTGGCTAGCTGGTTCAATTCAGCTGTTTTGGCTCAAACTCCTCTTCAAGTTGACTGATTCAATCTGCCTCTTTCCCTCTGCCTCTCCTGAATGAATTGCTCTACTTGGCCTCAAACTAACATTAGCAATCTGTTCTAATCGTTCAGTTCCTTCTGTCTTCACCTGTGTCTCTTCAATCTGTCTTTAAAATTCTCCCTGTAGAACTGCCTCCCACTGTCCTCTCTCTCTCTGCACTGCTCTCTTACATAGCTTCCCTTTCCTTTCTTCTTCTGAGAGCTGGGCAGATCTTATCCTGTCAAATCTTTCTCTGATTTGTCACTTTGTCTACCACTGAATTAGAGATCACTTTCAAACATGGGTACATCCTTCTACAAACTAACTTTACCTTCACTGTTTGGGATTAAAAATGTGTGCTAAGGGCTGAGCCACACCACAACTAAAGACATGTTTGTTTGTTTGTTTGTTTTTTCAGTAAATAACCTATCTTGGGTTCATGGTGTAATCAAATATTCTGCAATAGTTCCTTATGTCTGTGTACAGGAATTACCCTTCCCATTCTAAGAGAAGCTAGAGGGTGGTGTGAAAGTGACTATTTGTAATACTAACACTAGAGAGTTGAAGCAGAGGAATTAAGGGTTTCAGACACCTTAAAACAAAATAATAATAATAAAAAAAACACAACAAAAAATACTTTCTAGAGGGATATTCACACAACACACACACACACACACACACACACACACACACGTGAAGGAACACCTTCAGGTACAGCAGCTCTCTAGTAAAGAAGATTCTAAAGTCCACAGACAATTTTTGGCCAGTACTGGTTTGTAGTGGGCAAGTCTACATAACCAACGTGTGTGTGTGTGTGTGTGTGTGTGTGCACACGCGCGCATATGTGTGTATGTATGTACATATGCATGTATGTATGTATGTGCATATGTATATGCATGTTTATGTAAATATGCACATATTTATGTGTGTTACATTTATTACCAAGGATCTACAGCCTCAGCCCTGAAGGATAGTTTTATGAAAAGATATTTCTAATGCATGAATGGACTAAGATACTCCTAAAAATAATAGAAATTACACAATTTATCCCTTTTAAATATTTATATAGTATTTGTTTATATAATGATGTATATATAATACAATCCTTATCTCTAGTTAGTATAATTAAAGGAGGCTTGTTTCAACCAATTTTTTACAAGACATTTCACTTGTATGCATAAAAACATTTTATAAAAATGCACATATGAGATGTCAACATCCTTTATACGTTGATATCCCAAGGAAATCATCTGATCAGAAAATAGCAATTCTGAAAGCCTAGAACATAAATAAGTATTCCACTCCAAGTCTTCTTAGGATGAGGAGTCCTTGCCATGTCCAGTACCAACAAGAAGGACATGAAGATAAGGTAGGGACTGGAGCAAAGGCTTTCCAGGACCACCCTGCTGATGGTGCTAGGAACACCTTCAGGTACAGCAGCTCTCTAGTAAAGAAGATTCTAAATCCACAGACAATTTTTGGCCAGTACTGGTTTGCAGTGGGCAAGTCTACATAACCAACCTTGGGGACCATGAGAGCTGATCAAAACCTCCCCTAGCCACTGCCCATTTACTATCATTTCTAAGCTTTTCAAAGAGGCAAATGCTACCAGTGTGACTCAGTGGGAATGTTTCCTATCCCACAGGAGCTACACAACTCTAAAAAAAAACCCCTACAGTGTGTGCTGGTCAAATAAGTGTCTCAAGTCATCACCCAGCAAATCCAACTACTGCCTACTCCAGAGTAGAATGTAAGAAAGACACTGGTCTCCATAAATCGAGATTTCATCTCTGGAAACAACAAACAAAATACCCTAAGTAAAAGTAATTGCTTTTATAGAAAAAAAAAAAAAAGAAAGAAAGAAAAGCTCACAGTGACACATTACCTGTTTATACTCAGCAATGATAGCTGTTGTCTTCTTTATCTCATATTCTGCCTTTTCGAGCTGTTTCCTGAAGACTTCTTTTAGCTTAAAAAAAAAAAGATTATGACAGTCAAACTTGGCATTTTTTTATGAGTTTTCAATTTTGTGTATGTGGGTATGCATGCATGTGTGCCAGCAGTCAGAAGAGGGTGTTGGATTCTCTAGACCAAGAGTTGCAGCTGGTTGTAAGTCACCCTTGGTTGCTGGGAACTCTGGTCCTCTGTAAGAGCAGCAAGTGCTCTTAGCTGCAGCTGAGCCATCTCTCTAGGCCTTCAATCAAAATGTTAATGATTTCCATAAATATCTCCATTCAATTCTTCTTGCTCTTCATAGTTTAGTACCTCCCCGTTACAGAGATGAAGAAGGCTTTCTCTTTTATAAAGTGGAAGACATGCAAGGGGCCTACACTAAAAGTGTCTCTGCTCCCCAGTGCTTGATAAATGTCCTGCTCAGTGTCAGGTCAGAAGCTGGCACTATTGTAGGTCCACAACAAAATACTAGGGTGATATTGTGTTTTAAGTGTACTACTGTTAACGCTATACTTTGGTCTTCCTGTCTACATTCCCCATGGCCACTACTATTGCAGGGGTAAGAGACTTTAGGGTCAGGAAGGAATGGAAGGCAAGAGATCTTGAGCAGAACTGGAGGTTCAAGGAGCCAGACAAAAGGAAGAGTTACACAGCACATTTCCTCAGTGAAATGCTAAACTACAGATACTGTATTTGCAGCCACATTGTTGTTTGACCAGCAGCTATAGAACTCTAGGTTAGAGGAAGGTTAGGTGAGGGAGGGGCAGGTACTAGGACTCTGTTAGGTTGTTGGTCACACAGCAGTGTAAGCAAAGAACCCCGCTCTGGTTAGTCTTCCAGTACATACACAGAATAAAAAGATGAATTACTAGGGCTGGAGAGATGGCTCAGAGGTTAAAAGCATGATGTTCCTGTAGAGGACCTGAGTTTGGGTCCTAGCCCTCAGGTCGGGAGGGCTCACAGCTGTCTGTAACTCCAGTGCTAGGGCATCCAATACACACACACACACACACACACACACACACACACACAAAACAATCTTCTTTTAAAAAAACAAAAAGATGAATTCTTCCTATTCATAATTTGAGATGTTGATATGAAGAACCATCTTTTTAACATATTTCAATGAAAAAAAATCACAGAACTTTTCTTTACAGACTTTGGAAGGTGCTAATGACACACCTCTCTGTGTGTAACTTCACTGACACTTTCCTCTGGCTGTTTGGATAAAGGCCTTTGAAATTTTTGAGAATAAATTCAGTTTATATTTAGCATTACTGAATTTTCCTCGGAAGGAAACTCAGGATTTCAGAGACTTCTCCCTCTGGAAGTGAATTCTGTTCTAAGGAGGAGCTGCCATCTCCAGCACTGCACTGTGACTCAGGAAACTGAATCTAGGGATGGAGGCCACAGCTCCTGTCAGCATCAGGAAGAGATCACTGAAGGCCTCCAGTTCCACAGCATTCAGAGCTGCTTCAAAAAACACCACAATCTTGGATATGGCAGAAAATTTCCAGATTCATCAAGGCTTTTGGCTCGAAATCCAAAGTCACTAAATCTAGAACAAGCTCAACATTCCTGCTGGACATCTCAAAGAAGGCAAACTCCTAAAAGATGTTCAAAAGCTAGAATTACTACTTAACATTCACCTTGATTTGGGGAGGGGGGTGTCAATTCTCACATTTATTCATTCATTCTTTCACAACATTAACCAGCTTCCTGTCAGTGTGTGACACACAGAGGCCTGCCTGGCCCTTACCTGGGCAGTCTCCTCCTCTTGCTTCCTCTTTTCTTCCTCCGTCTCCACCAGCCTCTGCTTGGTAAAGAGGAGCTCCTTATTCAGCACATCAGCCTTATCTTCGGCCTGTAATAAAGAAGCCATGGCAGTGTAGAGAAGGGATGGAGGCCACGTGAGGCTTTTCCAGCCTCACTAATGCCATCTTCAGGTCACCCTGTTCTCCCCCAGCCCGCCTTCCAGGTGGCTTTTTTTCTCCAGCCAATCTTAGGCAGCGTTTGGTTCACATTAGTCCTAATCCTTACAGAACAATAATTTATAGCTAATAACGCTGAGGTTTGGAGAGATCTAGGGTTAAATACCTAACATAGCAGGCATGATTTGGATTTGAATGATATTCAAGTCTGTGTTCTTTCTAAACACTTCTGGCACATTTTTTCACATGTCCCAAGAGCACAGTCTCTGAGTGGGGAGACCTGTTGAGTAGGGAGAACCATCCTCTAACAAAAGCCTCAGGTTAGAAGCACACGGGAAGGACCCAGAGAGGACAAGTAGACAGACTGATCCATGGACGGTATTTAGGCACGAAAATTTGAAAACCAGCTGAGGTACACTGGCCCACAAGGACCCTCACAAAGGTCTGTGAGCAGAGTAAGAAGAAATTAAGACAAAGAATCTACCTGAGAGCTATGAAAAGCTGAAGTTTGTATCAGAAATCCAAGCAGCCAATACTGTGCTTCTGGAAGATATAGGAGGAGCTCAAATAGAGTATCTTCTTGTTAACTTGGATACAGAACCAAAATTAACTAAAGTTCCCCTGTGCAGACTTAAGTAGCTGGTTTTGCCTGTTTTGTACTCTTGAGGTTCGAGCTGAACTCTCTGGTTCCAGCCAGACATTCACATACCAGTGAACAAGCCAGCCTTAGTCTCACTCAGTCCGTCTAAACTGCTCTGCTGTTTGGACCCTCCATTACACTCGACACACTGTGCTGAGTTGTGTGTGAGGCTTACATGTCTTGCCACCATGCTTTAAACACTACAAGAAATCTTTTTTTTTTTCCTTTGCTTTGCTTTACTTTGAACTGTGCCCCTGGCACCACAGCCATCCTAGGGACAGGAGTAATCTCTTAAGTGGTTAGTGGATGGATGGATGTGCCTTTCTAAGGCACTGGGGAAGCAGACTGCTTGCATAGGAGATGGCAGAGGGCCACAGGATGGGTTTAGCAGAGAAGGCCCTGAGGCAGAGGCGAGGCAGCTTTCTGAAGAAACCATCCTTAGCTGAAAGTAGCCAAACACTACCCAAGTAACCACGCCCGTTAGCCAAGTGGCTGCTGTTTATGTTTGACCATCTTTCCCATGTGTCTAGGTGGCTGGGCCAGCACAGTCTGCTGGGAACTGGCAGAGAATTGCATCCCAGCTTCTCATTCTCACTGCCTTCCAGCTCCTGCTGCCCTCTGTTTCAGTGGCAAGAACTGTCTCTAGAGCAGTCAGGACTATTGGGTACTTGAGGTGAAAAAGTTCCTTAGGCATCTTAAAAACTCAGGGCAGCAAGGACAGGAGTAGTAGTGGGGCTCACTAAACAGTGCGTGTGTCTATAAGGCCTTCAATTCTATCACCACATAAGCGGGACCTGTGGCAGCATGCCAGCAACCCCAGCACTCAGCAGGGAAGCAGGAGAATACACTCCATATTTTATTCTGATGCACTGAGCTTTAGGTGGGAGGGCAGCAGTGGCTGGCTCAGTAGGTAAAGACACTGGCCACCAAGACTGACAACTCAAGGTCCAGTCTGGGAAGCCACATGGCAAACAGAGAGAACTCACCTCCACATGCATGCTGTGAAACATGCACACTTCATAAGCAACATAAACCAATGAATAAATATTAATAAGATTTTAAACATTGGGGGAAAGATCAGAAGAGCTGATGGGCATGCTAAAATTAGAGGTAGACCCCCAAATCCAATTTGCAAAAACTGTTAGTCAAGTAGTCTTGAACTGTGAGAATCTCAAAGAACTCAGGAGCTCAAAGGTAAATCCTAATAGCTGCTATCCAGATGACTGAGGTGATTCACGAAGTGAGAGACCCTCCTCAAAGTCCCTGATGCATGGTCACAGCACGGGGTCTCAGAAGAACCAACTATGCCAAAGTTCTTAAATGCTAACCAAATATGCCTCCCACTGGGTTCAGCTCTACCTGAGAATATTGAGTTCTGCCAATAACAACAACAACAACAATAATAATAAAATAATAAAAGATAGCAATAGCTTCTTCTTGTCACAATATAGCAAATTTTACAATTTAAAAGAGAGTAATCCCAATATACACAGTATAAACTCTGAAATAAATGTTCTAAAGATCTAATGTCTTCAAGACAGATAACTCAGCCTTTAGTCTACTTGAATTCTGTTTTATGAATGCAGTGCTTTTACTATGCAGACTTTAGTCGCAAGCTTCTTGAGTGCATCTTGTAGCATATCCAGTCATTTTCTGGTTTTGGAGGCTATAGCTACGTAAGCTGAAGACCCTGCCCTTCTTATGTGTCTGTTTTCTACTGAATTGTCATCATGAAGGTGAATGTATTGATGACCTGTCCAGCATACACAGAGCGTGGAAGCCCACATGGCAAGAGGCCCACAGTCTACTAGGAGACTTTATTCCAAGAGTCTTTATGTTCAACATGGAAGCAGAAGCCATTCTCCTGCCCAGCAAAATAGGAGCAGGCCTTGAATGCCCCGAGTCCTTCTGTAGCACTAGGCTTCTGCCGCTGGGAGGAAGGGTGCATGCCTTTAGGCCTAGTCCTGGAGGTGGGCAGAGGTGCAGTGTGGAGACAGGCAGAGTTGGAGGCCAGCCTGGTCTACAGAGTGAGTTCCAGGAAAGCCACAGCTACACAGAGAAACCCTGCCTGGAAAAACAAAAAAGAAATAAACAAACAAACCAATAAGAGAGGTTTCTGGATTTTTGTATGGCCGACAATTCTGTATTTTGTTCAAGCAGGCACACCTTCCACAGTGCGCAGCAAGCACAGTACTGAATGGATTTATTCAAACCCACCTGTGAACCGGAACCCTAAAACCTTCATCAGAGTCTGAAGAGAGCAGAGCGAGAGTTCAGTCATAATGATGATTGCTATTTGAAGTTCAGATCACAGTTGGCTGCTGTGACATAAATACAAGACAGAAATCGGACTACAATCCCTGCTTAATCACAGATCTACCAGAAACCCCATCAAAGGCTTGAGCGCACAGGGATGAGGATCTTACACAAATGATCTCAGATAGAACCCATTCGGCCAATTGTTTGATTTAGAACAAAACAAAACAATGGGCCTCTCTAGATCTGCAGCTTCTGGCCTGTAGTCAGAAGGAACTCAAACATAGCCTCCATGGGAAAATACTAATTTTATCTTTTCTTTCTTGTTCCTGAGATCAGGGAAGGGTAGGGAAGGCCCAGAGACACTGAACTGAAGATGCTTCTTTGATCATTTCTGATTCTGAGGACCCTTCGTAGTAAGGAGTCTAAGGGTGAGTCATGAAAGCAGCCCTCTCCAAGAGAAAAACTGAAGCGCCTTTGCTGCCCAGGGCGTTCGGACACCTGAACTACAGCACAAAAGGGACTACTTATTCTGACAAAGCACCTCCTGGCACTTACTTTACGTAGAGCCTCACAGGCAACCACTCAAGTGTTTGTTAATGCTGCTGCTTTGAGGAAAGGAATGGATTCTGAGACACTGAAAGCAAAGGTCCTGGGCAAACATGAGGCGCAGGCAAAGCTAGTCTGTTAACCCCAGGCTGATGCGCTTCCCTGAAGACCAGCGAGCCAAAGGCTGTGTGACAAGAACAAACCTCCTGTAGAGGCAGAAACTGGGAAATCAGAAGTTAGGTGGTATGCATGAAATAACAGCGTTTATTCTTCCTTCTATATAATTAGCTATGAAATAAAGGTTTTAGGATATCATTTTTTTCTTTTTTTTTTTTAAAGATTTATTTATTGTTATATCTAAGTACAGAAGAGGGCATTAGATTTCACTACAAATGGTTGTGAGCCACCATGTGGTTGCTGGGATTTGAACTCAGGACCTTCGGAAGAACAGTCAGTGCTCTTAACCGCTGAGCCATCTCTCCAGCCCCAGGATATCATTTTTTTAAAAGGCAGAGGGAAGCATGGAGATAGCAAACAGGAAGGAAATAAGGGGGTTTTGTGTGTGTGTGTGTGTGTGTGTATGAAGGCCAAAGTACTTTGTGTCTTCCTCAGAGCTCACCAATTTGGCTAGAATGAATGCCTAAGAAATTCCACTGACCTGCCTGTCTCCTTTTGCCCAGTGCTGGGTTCAAAATTCCCATTGGCTTTTGCAATGTATACTGGGGATTCGAACTCAGGTTTTCATGCTTGCATAGCAAACACTATAAATACTGAGCCATCTCCCCGGGCCCTAGACTCCTTTCTAAAGGAACAGATACAGTATCCACATTAATTACAGAGGCACTCCATAACCAGTTTCTTTCCAGAAAACCCATAATAGCAATCATTTCAGACTAATCCACAAAAGGGATTCTCTTGCAGGAAAGATGACTTTTCAAGTAATATTCCTTTATTTATAAAGTCATGTGTTCTTATATAGAATGCATATTGTTATCTAAAAAAATTATTCCAAAGACATATTTTACAGAAGTATTATCTGTTGTTTTAGAAACAAAAATCCCAGCCATTGGATTTTACTAATGAATACTCAGGAGCCAGATGCTGGGCTGAAAACTTGCGAGCTCAGAGAGGCAGGAAAAGCACCCAGCTGATCTTCCTACTCCACAAACAAACATCCCAGAAGGAAAAAGCCCTTTCTCCGGCTCCCTGCTTCCTTAAATACTGTTCAACTGAGAGACCCTCCTTTCTCTCTCCAGGGTTTTCTTAAGGTCACTCCCTGTCAACTGGCTGCCTGCACCTCCTATTGACCTACAGTTGACTTTATTTACCTCTTGTTTACAATAAGTTCTTGGGGGGGAAAGGTGTGGCTGAGCCACACTTCAACCTGTTTATAATTAACAGAAAGCTCTTGGGAAAAGGTGTGTGCTAGGGCTGAGTCTCACCATAACAAGGGTTTTCCAGTTCATAAGCTAGAGGTTCACAATGTGATCAAATATCCTGCAACAACTATTACTCTCTTCTATATATAATGGACATTTTATTTATATGTATATATATATAAATGGACATCACATATATATATATATATATATATGATGGACATTATATCATTTCTATATTTTATTTCTTACAAGTAGCAGTGTAGTAAACAAACTTCCATGTTCAAGTATGGTAGTTTTCTCACTTCTGAAATGAGGGCTCTGAAATAATCCTTGCCTCAAAAGCTGAATTTGTGACAAGCAGAAGTAACCACTGCACAAGATTAAAGGCATGTATGGGGTTTACAGACACAAAGACAAAATTGGAGCCTCACCCCAGTGGGACCAGTGAGTGAGAACACCTTGAAAAGACTGAGGCCCAGGGTGAACCCCAACAAGGCTGGGCATGGCGGTGCACCCAATTAAGGCCAGCACCCGGGAGGCAGAGGCAGCCAGATCTCTGAGTTTGAGGCCAACCTGAGCTACAAAGTGACAGCCAGGGTTTCATGGAGAAACCTTATCTCAAGAAAAAAAATAAAAGTATAATTTTAGAAAAGTGTGTGTTTCTGAGGGGAAAATAGTGAACTTACCTTGTACCAAAATTCATTAAAAAATAAAATAAAACACCAGCAAAGCCGGGCAATGGTGGTGCATGCCTTTAATCCCAGCACTTGAGAGGCAGAGGCAGGTGGATTTCTGAGTTCGAGGCCAGCCTGGTCTACAGAGTGAGTTCCAGGACAGCCAGGGCTACACAGAGAAACCCTGTCTTGAAAAACCAAAAACAACAACAACAAAAAACAAAACAAAACAACCCCCCTCCCCCCCCCACACACACAAAACACCAGCAAAGAGACTGGAGAATTGGGAAAGAGACACCCTCACAACAAGCTGTACCAGAGCCAGCAAAAAGAAAGCTTTCCAAATCAGCGAGGCTGGTGAATGATCTGAACTCAAGGCCCGAGTCAGACTGAAGGAACCAAACTGAGGCCCCTTCTGCAGGCAGTCAGTGGCACCTGCTGCCCTGTTCATGTACTGAGGCCTAGGTTCCGGACTGTGGTCTATTCTATCCCTGAGAGCAATGCCAGCCACTGTAAGACACACAGACAGAGGAGCGAGTGCAGAGAGCTTCTTCCCAGGCAGAGAAAAGGCTCTAGCAGACTGAGGGACAGAGGAAAGAGTCGCTAGCCATTTGTTTAGTTAGGGCACAGCTGACTTGTACATTCTTGTGGTTTCTAAGCTGGTAATCTTTGTTCCAGAAGCAGATACTCACGTTGCACAGATGTCTGGTTACCCTTGCTAGTGACTGCTGGGCAAAGTTGGATGGCTTTCCCTTTTACAGTGAGTAATCAGGCATGGCGACATCTCAGAGGTTTGAAGTGAATGTCCCTACTACTGTATACATTGAGAAGCATTTGTTTCATGGGATTATCAATAAGATTAAAGAAGACACCACTTGTAAGTCATTATGTATCCTGCTTGCTTATCCTGCAGAGAGTAATCACTAAAAACCTATTTGCTTAAATATTCTCTAGGCTTAATACAAATGACCACGTTCGTTTTCTTCTTAACTTAATATCTTAAGACAATTAGTAGGGAATAATGATCAAGATGATAGAATCAGGGGTACAGGCACCTGGATAGAGAGTATGGGCTTTCCATGTAGCCCTGCTTTCCTGAGACCAGGCTGAACGAGCCCTGACTGAATGGGGACCTTCCTCAGCGCCCGCTCTTTCTTCTATGACTTCTATCAACTTCCACTGGACCAGGATGAATAGAATTTGTAGTTGAAAGAGACTAAATGGGCTTCTTCTTCTCCCCTCTACTCCCTGTGCTCCAAGCAGCTTGATTTTCAATGTAGGGGCTGGTTCTGCAGTAAATTGCCTAGCACGCCTGAGTTCTGGAGTTCAATCTCTAGCTCCAGGCAGAATTAAAATCAGATTTAATTCCAGTTCCCACGGCTTCATCCTGCCCCATTATTATTATTCTCCATAGCATTTAGGTCTTATCTCCCATTTAAAATCTTCTGAGTTGGGGCCCGGAGATCTGTACTGGGAAGGCAGACTGCTTTTGCAGAGGCCCCACGTTCTGTTCCGATCACCCACATGGCAGCTCACAAAGGTCCCTAACTATAGTTTCAGGGGATCCAAGTCCCTCCTTTGGCCTCCTCAAATACCAGGCACAATCTTACAAACACATTAAAAAGAAATTTAAAACTTTGAATCACATAATTAGTTATTTAAACTGGGAAATGGAAAAGCCTTAGCAGAGACCATTTGAAGCCATCCTTCAATTTTAAGTCAATGACATTATCAATGAATTTGTGTTTAAATCCTATAAAAATTCAGTCAGCCCACAGGCATCAACTTACTGTCTGAGAGCCATCTCGTGTTTTCTGACCTTGGCCTATTTATTATGAACATTTTCACTTTAGGAAGCAGACTGTGGTGGAAATTTAAAACTGTACAAGACCGCCTCCCTCCTAGCTCTCATCTCTGTAAATGCTTGCAAAAGAAAACAGGAAGTCCAGAGACTGTCAGCCCTGCTGTAAGGAACAAGGAAAGCCAAACAAGCAGGGGGTTTCCTGGAGACACTACCAGGGAATGTATACACACCACTTGTCTGAGGTTATTAGAGCTGTGACAAAACACAGTGACCAAATGAAGCTTACACTTTCAGGTAGCTGTCCATCACTGAGGAGAGTCAGGTCAGGAGCTGTTAGGGGAGGACTTCCATATCCTGACTTGCTAAGCCTGCCTTCTTAAACAACTCAGGACCACCTTCCCCGGGGGTGGTACCATTCACTATGAGTTGTAACCACCACCCCCCCCACACACACACACACATCCATCAAGAAAATGTGAAATGGGCTTGGCCCCAGTCAGTCTGTGGTGGGCATTTTCTTAACTGAGGTCCCCTCTTCCTAAATGACCCAGCTTGTGTTAAGTTGACCAGCTGGCACAGAATTGAACGGCTTTCGGAATTCCTACATCATCCCCAGGAGGTGGATAGTTTTTATACCTAGAGCCTGATAAAGAGATGCCCAGGGTATAGCAGTAAGGCTCACACCAGGTCAGTCCAGCTTTAACACTGTTCAACAGTGCCTTCTGGTGTCTCCCTTGTTATGTTTAACGAGATAGGCACTTAGGTAGCTCAGGGTAACCATGAGGCTGAACTCCCAATCTTCCTGCCTCAGCCTCTTGACTGCTAGGATTAAAGCTGTGTACCTACACACCTGGTCCAACCCTTGATCTATGCTCTTTATACACAGGTCTACATGTCACAGATGAGAACTATGACTGGATCAGGAAGGTGCCTCCCAATGTCAGCGTGGCATTAGTATGCTCTTGCTGACTAATATATTTAGGTAATTATGGTGGCAGCTCTGGGTATAGGAAAAGTACTGACCAAGGATTTTAAAAAGTATGTCTCACAAGTTGTTTGGAACCAATCCAAACCTTTCTCTAAGACTGGCATTTTCCACTCTGTAATTAGCACAAGCTGTCCCCTCCCACTCGCCACCCACCCAGTCATCTATCCAGCTGCTCTCTGTGTCAAGAACAGAGAAAGCACAGGGGAAGGTAGGGTGTGTCTTCAACTCCAGCATCTGGGAGGAAGAGGCATGGAGATCTCTGGGACTTCTAAGCCAGCCTGGTCTATATAGTAAGTTCCAGGACAGCCAGAACTACCTAGTGAGACCTCAGCTCAAAACAAAACAAAACAAAACAAAAAAAAACCAAAAAACCACCTTGTCCCTCACCCCCAAGGAGCTGTTGCAGTATCATTTCTATACAATGAAGGTCAAACTTACCTGATCCAAGTCATTCCGCAGAGCAATTTTGCTTGTCACTAGTTCATGGGCAAGGTCATCATTTTCCTGTTCCAACCTCATGCTGGCCTCCTGTAATCGTCGGTTCTCCCTCTGAAGAAAAAGAGCAAGAGCCAGAAGTCCACATTAGTGCCCGCAGGTAGGGGTAGAAACCGGCAGGAGAAACAAGCGACAACACGTGAACTCTCAGAGGTGTAGAAGGGCAGGCGCAGTGGCACAGGAAGCAGCTGCTGTCTGGGAAACAACAGTGAGTTTAGCTAGCGGTGCAGATGCAGTTCTCTACCAGTGCAGCTTAACAGACATCCCCTGGGCCCTCCCGTTAGGTAAGACGCGCCACCAAGAACAGAGTTTCCAGATGTACTCCCAGTTACGGGAGGCTTTCATATAGACCTAGAACACAGGCACCAACAATTCCTGTTTGAAACATGCAGTTTGACCTCTAGAGAAACGATCTGCAAATTTTTTTTCTCAAATTGTTTCTCCAAGATGAGGGACCAAATTAACTGAAGCTGTTTAAAAACACTAAACCTGAAATCAAATCATATAGCATTTAAAAAGAAGAAAGAAAGAAGACATGTGAGTTTGTGATTCTGCTAGCAGCTGATTGTCTATTCTTTAAGATATGTTTACTTCTATAAACATGTTTTTGTGTGACTGAGAGCAATGGGCCCTGAAATGATTTTTCTAAATGTTTATTCCGTTTCATTCAAACTTCAAATTAAAAGACTCTGGATAAAATACAATACTGACTCCCCTCTCCCTGCACACACACTCTGAATTTTTAAGAAAAGATTAAAAGTTATGATGAATGAATCAAGTGGCTAATTCTTATGAAGCAAGGTACTCTTTGTTAGCCATTGTCAACTGGGTGTGTGTGCCTACTTTCAGAGCAGTGGTTTAGTGTTTTCTACTGCACACTACCAAATATGTTTTCTTTGCTATTGCTGATTGCAGAAGACTCAAAAGGTGGCTGGCAGGAGGGGCTTCAGTGTAACAAGCTCAATTTCATTTTAGATTTAGATTAAACTCCTGACAGTGTTTTCTAAAAGGGTGGTTAAACGCAGGCAAAGCACCCACAAAACCACAAAAGACAAATATATGTTCTGGAAGATGGTGTGTCAGTGCCTACAGGGGGTAGGGATTAATTTTATCTGCTGCAGAACAGCCTGGTTCACAGACGAGAGGGAAATCTCTAAAAACCCACCGTCATCTCCACTTCTGAAGAAAGTCTATAAAACAGACCTAAGAGTCAGGCCTGAGGCTTTCACGGAGCCCAAGGACCCATAAGCAGGGAAGGTCAGCAGAGAGGTCAGGGGAGCCCCTTACTCTGAAAATGGACTGAGACGGTTGAGGGGTACAAAAAAACGTCTTGCAAAACAGATCTACTAATAAACAAAAGTTAAAATTCCAAATTACTCAAAACTTTGAAGAAAATTCATGATAGGATTCCATATATTAATACATATTAGAGAAAAATTTTAATAATAGCTAGAAAATCCCATTTTTATAATAATATGCACAACAGATACCAGCTGTAGGTAGTGGGTTTGATTTGATATTATCTTTCTCATCTTGAAATGTTCTCAGGTTTTCCACAATGAATATAATACAGTTACAATAGGATTTTTTTAAAACTTTTGTTAAACCCCTTTGATTCAGAATTTCAATTCTACTAGAAGGGATAAAAACACTAACATGTAAAGGAGCAAAAAAGAAAGTAAGTAAGAAGGAAAGAAAGAAAAAAAGATTTAAGTCTACTGCTAAACAAGGTCATTTTCTACATAAAACACACTGGGCCTTTTCTAGTGACCAACGCACAACATCACACCTGAGGAAACCTTTGCCCTATCTATTCCTGAAAAGACAGTGCTCCCTGGATTGGTGGGGCAACTTGCATTTGTTGAAAGTCTATGTTCTCACAGCTCTAACCTCCCACTGAAGTACACAGGTAATAATATACAGAAACAAAGCCTTCTGAGGCTGAACCTTCGCTGACGAAACCCTTATCTACCAGGGGCTGGAGAGTTTGCATTTGTGAGACCTCTATTACTTCTCCATAGAAACAACTGTGCTTGCAGAAAACTTAGATTTTTTTTTTTTTTTTATAAAACACATTTCAGAAACCTCTTCCATCAATGGCCTCCTTGCCAGGAAACAACAGTAAGCCAGCACAGTTTCAACATCACATATTTCACAAGGCAGACTGCTTGGGTGGGGAAGAGATTTTTCTCATTTTTTTGATAAATCTTTGAGAGGCCAAGATAAGGCTCCTCTGTCACCAGGTTCCGGGGTTACTGCTTCTCCTGAGTCTGTGCTCACAGAATGTGAAGCTACAAAAGGCTTCCGCAACTATTATTTACACCATATTAAAACGCTACCAGTTTTTCAGGTTCCTGCTGTGTGTAGAACTGAGTTAACCAGCAGGTAGTCATATGATGTCCATGGGAAAGTTACTCATTCAAGTAGTTAAAAGGAGTACCAGGGAGCGACTTCATTCTAGATTAGAAGCACAGGTGGGATGGATTATGTATTTCAGGAGCAAACTGTGAGTGAGCACAGCTGAAATTCTGACAGGAAACATCTCAGTACTGATGAAACTTGAACCCTTTCTCACAGACAAACAGCTCAAGGGGTAAGAACTAGGAGGACTCTGAGAAGAAGTAAGTATCTGAGAGTCCCTAAGAGCGAGCAGACTGGCCCGTGAGGCATGCCTACTGGCTTTTGCTTTAGCAAGCAGCTCCAGTTTGGTGTCTGCGAAGCAAGCAGTGGGAAGTGTCAGATGCCTGCTCTGCACTCACAGACTGGAAAGCAAGCTATGGGGTCAAAAATGCAGTACCATCCTCCAGCGGGCAATCCTGGGTAATGAGACCTGTGAGACTCTGCTGCTGAGGCCGAGATCTCCTGGGATGAACTTACCCAAGGATTAAAACACATTATCATGCTTAGGTGTCCTTTCCATTCTTTCCTGAGGAGCCAAAACTAGGTTCAGAACTGACCACTTTGGGAGAGAAAAGAAAAGTTTTCCTTAACATTACACAGGGACAAAGTTGGGTTTGATAGGCTTGCTTAATTTCAAATCAAGCTTCTGCCTAAGGGAGAGACTATGAAGTCAGCTGGAAGACTTTAGCCAGTGGACATACCCACATGGTGGATGTCAGTGAAGACAGAAGTGCCAACATCCCAGAGCCTGGAAACAAATCAGGCAGATGGCTGCTCTTAGCGTTCAGAAAGGTGTGCAGGAGGCACAGGTTACATAACCAGTTGCACATCACACTTCTGAAACCCACTCCGTCTCTCACAGCTGATACCATTTGAACAAAAACATACAACTTTCCTCAGCCTCTCTCTCCCTTCTTGCACAGGACTTACAGAGCTGGGGAAGTTTGGTTAGGAGGATGATACCACATTTTTTTTCAGAGACAGACACGAATACAGACATACACAGATCAAAGAAAACCAACTTACCTCCTCAAAGGTCAAAGACCAACTACCGTTTTCAACCATAGGTACAAAGACAATTGGAAAAAAAAAGGAATATCCAGTGAAACTGCACACCTACTAATACATTTAGGAAACAGCAGTAACAGAAACAGACACTTGTTAATACTCCGCTGTTTGTCCAGAATGTCACACAGTGAAGCTCTCTCTGTGACTGCAAACATTCAATGGAAGAGTATACTTGAGGCAGCCAGTGGGCAAGTCTCAACGCAGAAGACTCAGGCTTGAAAACTCCTCCCTTTCCACACAGCTCTTTGCCGTTTGCATGACTTATGAAAATGAAAATGCCGTGTGTGAAAACATTAGCAACTTCAGATGACTTGTTGATCTTGTGTTAGTGATGGTGGGGGTGGGGAGGGAGCTTCCTCACAGGACAGTATCAGGAGCCTTGCAGATAGCTGGTTTCTGAAATTGCTAAGCAATTCAGCAAATGGAAAACCATGCCTGGTTCCTGTTTATTTCCAGAGGCTGACGATTTTGGTAAAGCCATCTAAAGGATGGTGAGGAGAAACCAGACACATGCTAACTGGCAAGGAGAAGAAAATGAACTCAGTTTTCAGGGAAAAAGTGACGCAGAGGCAGTGGCTCCGTAAACCTCACTCAGAGTTCTGGGTGTGTTGCCTGCTGCTATGGTGAGTTCTTGGCACAAGTTTTTAAAAATATTTAAGGGTCAGGAGAACGTGTTTCTCTCACAGAGCCAGCACAAATTTATTAGCAACAAAACCATCAACTTTTGCACGCTGTCTTTTGGATGTTTCTTTTAAAAAGAGTTGATTGTCATCCTCAGATTTTCAGAAGACAGTTTTTTTGATCTACAACGATAAATGGCCTCGGATGAAGTGCTTAGATATCAATTTCATCTATAAATGAAGATTTGAGAGAGAGTTCTGGATATTGAACCATGATGCTTTCTTCCTTTCATTTCACATTCACTTCCTCTTTCTTATGGAAATTTAGACATTTAAATTATCAAACAAAAAACAAAATAACTACAGGTGGCAAAACACTGCATTTCTTTATATATTAAAAACAAAACTCCAGCTACCTCAGGTGATATTTTAGCAAAGGAGAGTTAACATTTCAGCAGCACAGACCACAATTCCATGCTGAAATGACAGTCACTGTGCAGAAGCAGTCATGGGCAAACAAACACACACTACACCAATCATCCAGATTTGGCCCACAAACTACTGTAGCTTCCTGTTCTAGTGTACAGATTTCCAGGTCAGCTTGTGTTAATGTGAGACCATGTCTTCAAAAATAAAATAAAAAACAAAAAGTAGTTACAGATGATAAAGAAACATTATTGTCATGTAGTTTTTCTCAACAATAACAGGAATAAAAAGTACCTAAGAAAAACACTGGAAGATGGGGGAAATCAAGGATAAACAAGACTCAAAAATTCTCTTGTGCTTCGAACTTTTAAGAGCTGCACATGCAAAGTGTAACTGAGTCAGGGCAGCATCATGAGAAGCCACCTGCTACTGCTCCTTAGCTACACGTCAGCAGCCACAGTGACAGGTAAGTGTCATCCAGGCTTGGAAGAATGTAGGACCTTCTGCAGTTTAACATTATGGTAAATAAATTCTGTTTTATCGAAGACAAACAGAAACCATCTTCATGTCTGCTATTTGTCATTAGCACCTTAGGTGATAGGATAGGTATTCCCAAAAGCCAAGAAAGAAATAGCACAGATACTGATACTTATTTTCACTGGCAGAACAACATTTGTCCGCAGTAAATTTACATCTTTTGACATCCATGAGTAATGAAAAGCCCAACACAAGTAAAAAACAAAATGAAAGCCACCACCTTCTCTTTTTCAGGTAAGAACGGAAAAACTTAGTATGATTTACAGAACTCGTTAAAAGAATCATTTTCCCCCTTTTTTCATAAAGGCACGTCATTTAGAAATATGTGCCTAGTTTTGTTTTGCTTTGTTTTTTACTTATTTACGTATATAGTATTCTACCTGCAGGCCAGAAGAGGGAGCCAGAGCTCATTATAGAGGAGCATGAGCCACCATGTGGTTGCTGGGAATTCAACTCAAGACTTCTGGAAAAGCAGGCAGTGTGCTTAACCTCTGAGCCATCTCTCCAGCCCAGAAGAATCATTTCTATGTGGATTATATTTTGTTTAGATTTTGATTGGTTTGTGGTGCTGGGGATCAAATCCAGGGACTTCCACATGCTAGGCAAGCCTTGAACCACTGACTGACTGATTAGACTTACGTTTTGGCTTTAAAAAATTTACTATGCCTAATTAAGCCCACAGAGGCAATTAAACATTCCACATTTAACCATATTGACCACCGCTGGATAATTAAGCTCTAAATTATACATTTATGATACTATGCATGTCTTAAGCCAAACACTGTTTAAGCATTCCACGTTCTTCCCAGGATCTTCTCCTACAGAACAGGTAGCTTTTACTCTGCTTCAGGAAATTCACTGAATTTAATTAATTACTTGTGTTTTTGAAGGCTTGATCCATATTAGCATCAGCAGCGCTTAATTAAACAAGAGAAAGAGTGTATCCTCATCTAAAGGTAGATGAGGGCTGCAGTTCTCTAGAAGCTTCGCCCGTTGACTATACCACTGGCACTCTTCCACACTGAAAACAATCCATGTACTCACTGTGTGAAGAGAATATTGATCTCTAATGTTGTTATATGCTTTGGTGGGTTTGATCACTGACATGTGAAGTGCTCTAAAACAGATACACAAGTGTATATTTGGGGGCATCATTAGACACATTTATAGCTCACATTTCAACCCATTTGACCTCAATCAAACTTACAAACCAAAAATTAGATAAAAAACCAATATTGCATACATTTGATCAAGTTAAGGAGGAAGATTACAAAGGTTTAGAAATAATACTGAATACTCATCCTCCAGAAAGTTTCCTTTCTTTCTTTTGGAATCTTCTGGAGTTAAGCAGAAAGAGACTCCATGGAAGGCTATGAGCAATTGTTTGAGGGTTTCCTGGATCTCAATACAAATTTGATGCTGGATTAGGCGGTGTAGGCAGTGTGTACGTGTGTGTTTACTTCTGTGTGTGTGTGTGTGAACTCCAAATATTCTGCCAGAAAATTAATAAACAAGTCCTCAATTAGCTTGAATTTTGACAAAATTTGCACAAGTATGACTTCCACATGAGTAATGTATTTTGATATAAGTCACAGAAGAAATGATGGGAGAACTGGGGATGATGCATCTTAGAAGGCAGAGTGCTCACCTAGCATGCAAGAAAGTCCTGGATTCTAAGTTCAGTTCCCAGCATCATATAAACTGGACATGTGCTAATTTATACCTGTAGTCTCAGCACTCAGGAAGTAGAGGCACGAGGTTCAGAAGTCTGACATAATAATCTTCAGCTACACAGTGAGTTCAAGCCCAGCCTAGGGTGTGGGAGACATTGTCTCAAGAAAATGAAGTGGGGCTGGAGAAACTGTTCAGCTGGTACCGTGCTTGCCAGGCAAGCCTCAGGAGATGAGTTCAGGAGGAAGCAAGCAAACAACACAGAGCAGCTGTGGGTGAGCTCACTGACTGGCAAGTTGGCGAGCTCCAGGTTCTAGCTCAAAAACTGACGTAGAGAGCAGCCGGGGGAGATGTCAGACGCTGGTATACGGCCTCCAGGCCCATTTGCACACACTTGTGCATGCATCTGTATATACATGTGCACACACGCACACATACATACAAACAAACAAAAGTAAGAAAGGAAGGAGGAAGGAAAGAAGGAAGGAAGGAGAAAAGGAAAGAAGGAAAGAAGGAAAGGAAGGAAGAAGAGAAAGAAGGTGATCTAGAAGCCAACATTGTTGAACACTTGCCTTGGGTTAGGGTATAGATGTAATTCATGTGACATAACATCATGTGACTTTTGAAGAGGGATTGCTGAACCCTGGTCTCAATATGTAGCTCAGACTGGCTTCTTCCCCTCTCTCTCAGCCTCTGTGTGCTAGCGTTACAGCTCTTCCTCACCATGTCTGACAAAATCATGCTTGAGCATTCAATTCAGTTACATGAAACTGTACAGCCATCACCACTACCCAACTGCTGAACATTTCATGCATACAACTTTAAAACTTAACACCATTCCTTCTCTTTATTCCTGGTGTGAGACTGAACTGTTGCGTGTGAGTGAGTCCAGCAACATAAAATGACAATGCTGGGCCCAGAGAGCATGCTCAGAGGGGAGGGCATGAAGTGGGAGGCTGCTGAGCACTGAACCTATGATCCCACACACGAGGCAAGGGATCCCCCTGAGGTAGACACCTAGGCCACTTGTTTAGACTACCATAGAGAGCAGAGTAAGCTAAGTACTCCTAGCTCTTTCATGCTCACCTGTACTTTTCTGCAATCGCCCTTCTTCAATATCATCAGATATGGGAGAAATGGGATAGCACCAAATTGGAAAAGCTTATTGTATTACATTTCTAGGTTTTGTTTTTGTTTGTAAATACTCATGCTTCCCAACACTCTTGCCATATGGCAATCTGGGCTTGACATGACCATTTATACAGTATGGGTTCCAATGGTGAGAGAGGAATTGTTACTGAATAGATTTGAGTTCTCAGAGTCTTTAAGATCTTTCTCTGCATAGCCTTGACTGTCCCGGAACTCACTCTGTAGACAAGGCTGGCCCTGAACTCAGAGGTCCACCTGCCTCTGCCTCTGGAGTGCTGGGATTAAAGACGTGTGCCACCACTCCCAGCTGGCACGTATTTATTTGTGAGTGATGTGTGTGGGCACACACATGCCACAGTATGAGTGTAAAGGTCAGGGCTTTCTCCTTCCACTTGTGGGTCCAGGAAATTGAAGTCAGGTTATCAGCTTGGAAACAAGTGCCTTTACCAGACAGAGCCAGCTCTCCCGCCCTTCATTGACTCCTTAAAACCAGATTTTGGTATATATGAAGGATCAAAATATTTGCTGATGGCCTGAATTATGTTGGCAATTATTACCTTGAAAGATAATTATAACTTGAAGACTGTGAGTTTTCCAAGTAGATCATTGGAACTGATACCTATACATTATAAAATGTTATAGAAATATTAATTACAGAATATATTAGAAAACTATAATAATACATAAAATAGTGATAAAGGGAGTGTGATATGTACAGATAACGGCTACCATGGCATGGGAATGGTGGCACAGGTCTGGAGGAAGATCAGCCTGGAATACACAGCAAGACCCTATCAAAATGAAACACCACTACCAAAGAGCCAAATCTTACAATACTGGAACTTATAACACCTATTTTTAAAAGTTTGCTTTTTATCTCAGTGAAAACTGTACAAATAATCTTACAGTTTATAAGTGATGTTTATACATGCCTGCTTTAACAGAAAAAGGGATGCAAAACAGTTACAGTGCAGTTGTATTACAGCTTCTTTGTGCTCCATGAGACATTTGCTGTTGTTTTATCTTGTGATTTTAGATGGGGTCTCACTATGCTCCTGGTTTAAACTCCTGGACATGAATGATCCTCCTGTCCTTCTTCTGTCCCACAGAAAGTGTCACAGAACTGTGCTCAGTTTCTGGCTATGTAATTAGGTAAGTGTGGGTGAGGGTTTCCTTCTCTTTTGTTTTTAAAGCACTTTATAATGGTCATAGCATTCTGAAAATTAGGATGAACAAACAATAAAAGGGTTTTTATTTGGAATATTTCTATATCTGCCATTAAAACTGACTGAGAAGACAAATAGTAGAAAGGCATCCAACCTCTATAAGCAACAATTTGGTAATAGTCATTGATCATAACCATACATGGAGGTATTTTCATTTTTCAAGCATGTTCTGGAGAAAGGGAAGAAATATATGATTGATGATAAGATCATAGAGTAGTAATAGTTCTGAGAAATATGACCATAATCTGTGAAGGACAAGAGAGCCAGTGTCAAGCAAGGTGATATTATTCTAGTCATGCTTGAACGATTTGTGGCAGTGGACTTTAAAAACCAATATCCATTTATTAAACACCAATTATGTTTTGAGTACTTAACATATGACAGCCTTCAATATCACATTAACCCACCACAAAATCATATATGCCCATGTATTTTACAAACAAGGAAAGGTTCAGTGGCAGTTCAAAATGCTGATCAGTAACATACGAACCAAAATCCTCATCTACATTGCAAATCCTGCTGCCTTTCCCAGAGAGCCAGGATTTTCATTCAAGTTTTCTATGAAACCCACAGATCCTGTCCACCATGCTCCTTTGTGACTGTGAGCATTCCTTGCTATTCTACTCAGCAATAAAATCAAGATGTGTGAGTGCTGCCAACATATGCCTTTCCAACCTCAGAGGCAACTCGTAATGGAAGCAAAAGCCATCCCGATTGGGTGACTCCAATAAGAATGACACCATAATCCAAATATCCTTCCTGGAAGGATATTTTGGCATTGGTTGGATATTAATGTGGTGAGAAGAGATTCTGATGAGTCTCAACAATTAAAACAAGTGAAAAGAGACAATAATGTTTCAGAAGGGAAAAAATAAATTGCAGATCACTGCTTCCCAGCACTGAAAAATTGCCATAGCCAATGTTGCCAATTACTACTGAAGACACTTAACTTTGTGATGAGACAGTTTTTAAAAAATACCTCAACTAATGAAGCTAGGAATGAGATAATTTTGATTCTCAAACTGCATGCAAATGTCACTATTACCTATGATTTATTTGTGGAAATCAAATTTGCAACAAACACATTACTGTGCTTGATACACCTTTTAGTTTTTATTTTTTCTTCTAAATTTGTGTTTTAACATGTGCTATAGTCAGGGACAAGTTTGCGATATCCTCGAGAGAGTCTTGGAACAGTCCCATCTAAACGTCTCTGTGGAAGTGATCATGCACTGCTAAAACAGTACTTTTGCAATTTTCTGGTTTATTTTCCTCATTTTTGAAAGCAGAAAGCCACTCTCTTTTTCCCTTTCTTTCAGCTTCTCATGAAGATTCCCAGTATAAATTCAACAGCTGGAGTTACCTATAAATATACAAACTGAAAGAAAAGAAATATTATAGTCGAATGCTTGACTATGGACTGACTCAGTTGAAAATGAAGACACACACATAATCAGCTTGCCGATGTCTGAATAGTTCAGAGTCGAGCAGAGGAAGCTGAACTCACCATAACTGCTTAATTAGGAGAAGTAAAGTCCTTTTTGCCCTGTTAAGTTTCAAGTGTGCGCCATACCTTGTATCTATCCATTGGGTCCTCCTGCTGCAGCTGATTCTCCCGCATTGCCTGATATTCTTTTTCATATTTCTTCAGCTTTTTGGTTGGTACCTGCAGTGTTTGGAAAAGGACATGTTAGATAAGAACCTTACTTTGTTTAAAAAAAAAAAACATACAAACACTTTTAATTAAAGTATCTTCCAATTATGTTTCTTGTATTCTAAAGCAGCATTTCCAACTCAAAGGTAGGAGTAAAAACAAGATTCTAGAATAGAGTCTAGTAGGCTCTTCCTGTAAAGGCCGTGGCAGTACACACTGCAGGCTTTGTAAATCATGTAGCTGAGGTCAGAAGCAGTCAACTCCACTGTGATAAAAGGTGCTATGTTCGGTACATAAGCAAATGTGTGTGGCTCTGTTCCAATGTTACAAAAATATTCAGAGTTTATCCCTGTTATCATACTGCTGATGTCACATTTTGTGAATTAATTTAATATTATTAATTTTAGCTATTGTTACAAATAATTTATTCTACCATACTGAGAAACAAATTTTTTATAAAAATAAAAAATGGAGTAACTATCATAAAATAAAGACTGCAAAGTCTTGACACTGAAACCTGAAGATGTAAGAATATTATACCAAATAAAACAGTGAAATTAAATTAATCTATTTTCTGCTAAAATTATGTCATCTTCCAAAGACAGTTGCTAAGCTGTATGTGGTGGCAGTCAGGAGGCAGAGGCAGGTGGAACTCTGTGAGTCTGAGAACAGCTTGGTCTGACAGGGTCTGACAGGTTCTCAGCTAGCCAGAGCTAGAGAGTGAGAAGCTATCATAAAATAAAACAAAAAGATAGTTGCTCATTCTTCTCTAAAGAGCACAGCCTTTCAGTATCAGAATTCTAAGAATCAACGTAGGCTATGGATTTCTCAGTAAAGAAACCATTGTTGAACTATCTATGAATTGTAGTATTTCAACAACTAGACACTCAGTTGCCTGGCACAGTTTATTCACTTATAAATCTCTACCTGGTAAAGGTTGTTAGAATTAAATGATGAATAACATAATGTAACTAAAATGCTGCTTGGAGAGTAGAAATTTTTAATAAAAACTTAGTAAAAATTAATGTATGGACTCTATTCTGTCCCACGAGATAGAACAAGTCTATTTTCATCATTGTATAATAAAAATTACCTTTTTTTTTTTTAAGTGGTGCTGGAGATCAAACCCAGGGCCTTACATGTGCTAAAGTGTTCCACCAGTTACTTATATTTAAGCCCTATATAATTCCCTTAATTCTAGATCTTAAAGGCACTTGAAGGAAAGTTTATTCCGGATTGTTTTAAAGACTATAAACATGCTATGCCTTTGTTTTCTTGAGGTATCAATCAAAGAAGGAAGATAAGTTTATCCCCTTTGTAGACACCATACTTATGAAAGGCTTGGGTTTATCCTAAGCCGTAGCCTTCTCAAGTTGCTTCCTGTTAAGTTCATTATTCAACATTTAGAAAATAGAAGAGCCAAAAAGAACTCACATGAAAATAGGCATTTCTGAAGTGAGGATAATGTCAATTTCTCACAACCAGGCCAGAAGGTTTGTTAAGTAAACAGATAACAGACATTGTTCTTTCTTTCTGATTACCCTAGCATTCAATAGCAAGAGCACTGTGATGCACTGCAGTGATTTGCTTTTGACCATGACTGGGAATTTTCACAAACATGGTCCAAATCTGATACACAGAGCAAACTATTCAATAACCACATTATGAGAACTTTTGCCTGGCTCATGGGGAAATACCTTCCAGTCAATCAAGGAAGGACATTCTCCAGGGTGTGACTGAACTGCAAAGATCCTGTTGAATCTTGTCATGAGACTCACTAATCCTTGATTAGTCCATCAACAGTGACTTTCCCTAGCACACTGTGACCAACTAGATTGAACAGAAAGCAAAGTGCCATCTGCCTGTGATCACAAAATGTTTTCTGATTTTGATGGTGTCCCTCCCAACACGTTTTCCTTTCAGTTTTCTATGTGTTAATCATTCATTCAAAAAAATGAAAACAGATTCTTGAGGTCAAGCAGCATCATTGGTGCTGACACTACCCTGAGATATGGAAAAGCAGGAAAAAGTCCAGTTTTAGGCAGTTAACCTAGGATGCAGGGCACGGGGCACAGGGCATGAAGGCAACTCTGAAAGGGAGGAGGCCCCAGCAGCAGTCCCCAGGGGATCACAAGTCTTCCATGTTTTGCAATTGGACTACTATACCACCAGGGACTAGGCAAAGCATCAGGCCCATGTGAATGTATTTCATATACAGTTCTACGGTGGATCCATTAATCAATAACTTATATATAGCAAGCTTATTCATTGAAAAACCTTCAAGCTATTAGCATGTTTTTGACATAGAAAACTCAAGCTTATTGTTTATATGAAGAGTTTTATTTCAATGTGGAAAAAAATCAAAAGGCATTTAACACTTTCAAATATACATATTTAAAAATGTACTAAACACCCTTAGGAAGTGAATCCTTTCCCCATCAGCTGAGACACTAACATGTTTGGCTTCATTTTCTTTAGGGAAAGAGAACAGGTTCCCAGAGCAGTGTGTTGCTAGGAAACCTTCCAAGCTTATTTATCTTGTGCTGTGGGGCGATAGCAAACATCCACCTGTAATTGGCACAATGCGAAGGGGGTGGGGGTGGGGCCGAATGGGAAAGAGTCAGCAGGCTCCAGTGAGGCTCTTGGAATATGTGAGGTAAGCGAGCAAATGGTGTCTTCACATTCTCACAGTACAGTTCAGGAATAAATACAATTATGTTGTTTTAGGGAATGGAATATGGAAATTTGCAAATTTTCTTACTGAAGAAAGGAATTAAAGAAGACCTCTTTAGTGTGTAGCTTTCATTAAAAGAAGAAAAGGTCAACTAAATATTATTAAAGTTGAAATAATCTATTGTGTCAACCATATGTTTATCTCCTTAAGTAAAATCAACTTAATGGAGGTCCTCACATGAAGAATTTATTAAGGGTTAGCACTCCTTTTAGGACTGAATGATTGCAGTGTGTTGTTTCGGCAGCTGAACATCCCTCTACCTTCCCAGAACTTCCTGTTTGGCTGAATTCAGGGAATGAGTACAGCTGACAAAAAGCACTCATTATTTCAAAATGTCACTCTAAAAAGGCTGGAGATACAGCTCTGAGATATAGGGCTTTACCTATCAAGACCTTAAATTTAATTTTCCAAGCTATATTTTAAGAATTTGTAATTAAATGAACGGGAAAGTAAAACTGATCTCCAGCTCTGGCAGGGCTCCGGCAGCAACTGTGTAGACACCCGGCTAAGAGCTGGCCTGTGGGAGGGCAGCTGCCTCTGGGAGGACAGCTTCCTTACATAGAAACTATGTCTTGAATCATCCCGGTTAGAGAATGTCTCACAGTACGTGGCCTGACAGGGACACTGATGTAATAAATACCTATTCACACATAGTTAAGTGGGGCTGGAGGGACCTTTGGTGACTATGTGGCCACTCATCAACCTTTTTAGGATGATGAAGCTGAACATATGTGGCCAAGCTCTGGATAGTGCCAAACAATTCCCCTGGCCTGTTCTGGACTCCCACGTGTGTATGGAGGTCGCATCACAGGTGAGATGCTGCCAGTATGGCTGATGCTAACACCACTTTTTGTTTTGTTTTGTTTTTGCCACATTCATACACATTTTTATTTACTGCATTTCCTCTTAACCAACTTTGAAAAATAGACTTATTTTATAAGAAAGCAATCAACTTGGAAACAGAAGTAGAAATAGAAAAATTGTTCCTCAAAACTGCCTGCAGGCTCATTCTAGAGCCTGTAAATATGTTGTTTTACAGTACAGTACAAATAGATTTTCAAATGTGACTAAGCCTAAGAACTCTGAGATGGAAATATTTTAGATTATTGGGTAGGCCCTGTGTAATTACATGAATCATTAAAAGAGAATTTTTTCCAAGTTCACTGAGATGTGACTATGGCCAAAGGGCTAATCTGCTCCTGCTGCTGCTGCTACTGGCTTTGGGAAGCAGAATTCCCCCAGTAAAGGAATGTGAACAGCCTTTACATTCTAGAAAAAGCAAGGAAATGAAGCTCCCTAAAAGAACACAGTCCTGGGAACACCTTTATTTGGATCAGTGACTTCCAACCTACAAATCTGTAATATACATGTCCTTATAATTGCTTAACTTACAGTGATTTACCATGGTATTAAGAGAGAACTAAAACAATATATTATAAGTAATAAGTGCTATTAATTGTACCATTGAATGTTCACAAACATAAATCAGTAGAGTCTTTATATGTTTGCTAAAAGCAAGAATGACATAATTTTATGGATGTTCCAGAATTAAATCTATTACTGTGCATGTTACTTAAAAACTGAAAAAAGAAAACCCACTCCTCCCCTTCATGTAACTGACTGAAAGAGTGCCACTATAAAACAAACTGCAAATGGTTACACCTCAGATTACAAATGCCAGGATGTGAATCTAGACAGAGTAAATGACAGTTAAAGGTCATGTGGCTCCAGCCTAAGTGCACATTCCTGTGGTCCCTCTCGGCTTTCTCTTTCACATCACTCATTACACTGGCTGTGGTATTTCAGAAATTGCATCCAGGCCTTGCTAAGGAACTGAGCAATATCCACAGGCATTTTCATTATGGTTTCATTGCCTTCCATTTCTTTAAATGTCTTTCACACCCCCTAAATTAGTGGTTCTCAACCTTCCTAATGCTGCAACCCTTGAAAACAGTTCCTAGTGTCATGGTGACCCCAACCATAAAATTATTTCATTGCTACTTTATGAATGTAATTTTATTATTGTTATCAATCATAATGTAAATATCTGATATGCAGGATATTTGATATGTGACCCCCTGTTGGGATCACAACACACAAGTTGAGAAACACTGCTCTAAACAATATGATGGCCAGTATTTTGAAGGACACTGCTCTAAACCAAATGGGTCTTTTCATTTATTTCCCAGACGCTGCAGCCTAGTGGTTATCAATTTGGAACCACCGAGGAACCTTTATTAATTCTACTGCTGGT